>NC_133327.1:523012190-523630524 GCF_042186555.1 Aquarana catesbeiana | reverse complement strand
TTGAAGAAACCTTTAATTAATATTAAGCTAGTTATAATAATTATTAATAACACATGGAAGATGGTGACCTAATCACATACATTTTAGGTTCATATTAATAAACTTATGGAAAAAAACTGCTTACCATCCAGTACAGTTTCACAATGTATTTCCCATAGTTGTTGTAGAGTGGCATGTGCCCTTTTACAGCTTTGCAAAGGGCATAAATGTGTTCCCATGGTTTCCATGCCAGTGTTGGTGGTTCTGCTGACACAGCTTTATTATCTGTCAGATTTTCATTATAAATTCTCCAGACAGCACTGACCTCACTAATTATCCATCTCATAAGCTGTCAAGAAAAGAAGAACATAAATAAGAAAACACATTATTTTAAATTAAATAAAAAGTAATTAAAAAAAAAATAAGTTGTAAAAATATGTTTGCTTTAAAAACCATGACATACTTCACTCTCCATTAAATGTTCATTTGCTGGCATTAAATCACAGGAGGCTTCATCCTTCACAACTACAGGAGTCTAAAAGAGAAATGCAAAAGACAGGCAATGATCTTTTGGTCATAAGGGTTAGTTTGTTATATCATACATACATTTTATCATTTCGAGTCAAAGTAGAAGGTGATGCATTACCATAGAATTCTCTCTCAATTAACAGACGTGGAAATAAAAGAAAAATAACTTTTTTTTTTTTTTTTTTTAAATGTGAAAGTGCAGCAATGACAATGTATGAAAACCCATAGCAACTGATCAGATTTCACCTTTCATTGAGATAGAATAGTCAGAATAAGGAAGTATGAATAATGGCTAGCTCAGATTTGTTACTGCATTGTGCACATTGCTGTCTGCTTTAATAAAGCAAAACTCCAGCCAAAACCTCTTTTTAGGGTTAGGTAGCACAGGAAAAGTCAGAACTGCTGAATTCTCAATACTTTCTCTGTCCCCAAAGAGGAGATTTCTCTTCTCTTCCTGTTCTGACACAAATCATCTGGACAGGAAGCGAGGAGCAATCTGCCTCATGGGGATGTAGACAGCAATAAAATCTTTACAGTAGATCTAGACCTTCCCTGCTCTACTAGAAAATGTATTTTTATTGCAGCCTGGCCCTTGGGCAGAAAAGATTTAAATTCTTTAAAAAGCACTACTTTTTCTGAGAAAGCCTTACAGCAGGTGGTGACTTTGAGTGGTGACTTTTTGTTCTCCGGGTACATGCTTCATGCCTTTTACCAAAAACGTGCTGAAGTAGGGAGAGCCAAAAAAGATAAGTGCACTAAAAGCTGAATGAAATAAGAACGTCTGTCAGACGAGAAATTGAAGGTGTGCACACCTAGTGCATTACCAATGACATTTAATAAATAATAAAAATCATAGCTCTGTGGAAGGGGGTGTGCTCCCGAAACGCATTGGCTTATACCCTGTGATGGTATATGGCACATGGTTTCACGCTGTGTGTTTTTATGGCTTATTTGAGTTGCTGTTTGTGAGTATCCACTTTTTATGATCTTTTATTAAATGTCATTGTTAATGCACTAGGTGAGCGTGCCTTCCAAGAAATCCAATTTATCTAATTGCTATTGTAGCGCCCTGCTCCTATTGACCAGGCGCTCGCAGGTACATTTCGTTTTTGGCTGAGCTGTAAACAGCTCAGATTGAATGTATATAGTTTACTGGATCTGTTCTGGAATTAACTTGGTTGTGCAGTTCCCACTGTTGCTGGTAGGTGTCACTGGTACCATGGGACAGTGTGCGAATAACAACTTAGTGAAACTTTAATGAATATTCTTCTTTCAGAAACAGCCCAGTAGGAGGTTCCTGCCACTGTGCAATCTGGGAGAGAGTATTTATGGGACAGATGCCATGTACTTAGGAGAGTTCTTACCTTGTGGCCCTCCAGGCTGGAGGGCTGCGTCACTGCAGCTGTGCAAGTAGGCCCAGAAGCCTGTCTAGGGCCTACTACCGCAGAGGTGGTCCTTAGGCTGTCTTGCCTGTTAGGAAGAAGCTGAGCCAAGCTGAGGAGATCCAGGGGAGGACCCTTGCTGGAGAGAGCCAGGATGAAGGCTGGTCTCTCAGAAGGGCCTGGTAACTTACTTGAAGGACACACCTATCTCTAACCTACCCTCACAGTACCGCCGGGTCAGCTCAAAGGTTCTGGTGCTGTGAAGAAGCTGCTCTGCAATTTAAATCAAGGTAACTAACTGTATGGCTGCTAAGTTTGTGAGAGAGACTTATACAGGCGTATGCTGGCTGCTAAGCCTGCGAGAGAGGCTTGTCCAGACATCTTGCAGGTTGCTAGGTCTGTGGCAGAGATTTACCCAGCCATACAAGATTTACAGAGAGAAAACTGTGTTTGTCCTTTATTCTGAAGAGTCGGTAAGTGATCTGCTACAAAAAGGTATCTGCAACTCCCCTTCAACCTCTTTATTGCTACTTCTTTCAAGTTGTCTTGTAATAAAGCATTGGAAAAAGAACTAAGTGACTGGTGCATGCATTGGTGGGCGCAAGGCCCAATATAGACTCTAAGTTCCTGATGTGGTGAAACTATAGGTAATGGGTGACGGCAACAACCCAATTTAAATCAGCAGCTCCTTCGGGGGTCAGTGCTACACTATTAATTACTGTGTCATACATTTTCCAAGTTTTATTAATAAATTAGAGCCCACAAACAATAACATTTTTCCAAAAAATGCGTGGACAACTTAAAGTGAAACAATTTTTTGCCCATGAACAGCAATGCAACAGATAGTGCTGCAGCTGCTTTTACTTACCTTGTCTTCACTCCTCCACTGTTCTATTTACTTGTGGAAAAGAGGAGAAGAAACTTGAAGTTGCAACTTGGATCTAACACAGTGCTCAAGACTCTGCACCCATATCATAGAGCTTGGTGCAGAGAAACATAAAAAAAAAAAAAACATACTCCAACACCCAGAATTATTAGGATATCAACTAGAGAAGAGAATGTATGGACTTAATAGGCAACCCAAAAATCATAATATGTGTATAAAATGTACAACTTTTATTAAATATCGCAAATAAAACCAATTAAAAGAATTGCATAGCAATACCACTTCACATAGTTGTGGAAAGAAGAAGTCACCCTTGGTATAATACAGGAGAAAGCCTTAAAGTGTTTGTAACCCCCCCAAAAAATGGATCCTGTTCCCTTAAGGCAAGCATAACAGCACAGTGCTTGTTCAGTGTAATTTGGCCCCTTGTAACATCTAAAATACCTAGTTGATCCTGTGTGGTTCTACCAACCCCCCTGTAAACTGACCACAGTTTATCATAGCAGCTGAGCCCTGACACCGTGGTCAGTTTATGTGCCTCCGTCATCCGCATCTTTCCTCTGTCCTCCTCTCCCCCCTCCCTCCCTGCCTGTCAGCTCCCGCCAGTACCGCTCTGCTCCCCGCCGCTTCCCTTCCTGCTGCTATGAAAACTATAGCTATAGCCTCTGTTAGATAACAATATGTGCCCCACTTTATGTGCTATAAAAAATATGCAGATTTTGACCTTATTTCAGAGCGCCTCCCGGCACTCACGTGACTGCCCGCTGCTCTCCTCCTCGCCTCTTCTCCTCCTGGCTGATGGAGTTTTTGGCCCCTACCATTCTAGCTGTCAGACTGGGAGAGGAGAGCGGCGAACATGAAATAAGGTAGAAAGCGGCGTATTTTTTATAAAGCACATACAGTGGGGCACATCATTATCTAACAGAGGCTATTGTATGATCATAACATAGTGGCTTTACAACCACTTTAAGGTGAATATCCAAAATATTTATCACTCAGCAGCTTATAGGCATTCCTTTACTATCAGCCTTGGCTTTAAAAGCACTGAATTGACACAAGGGGGTTGATTTACTAAAACTGGAGAGTGCAGCATTTGGTGCAGCTCTTCATAGCGATCAATCAGCTTCTAAGTTTTTTGTCAAAGCCTACTTGAATAAGCTGAATATAGAAGCTGATTGGCTACCATGCACAGCTGCACCAGATTTTGCACTCTCCAGTTTTAGTAAATCAACCCCAAGGCATCTATTATGGACACATTTCCCTTTTTTGGGTCACTTTAGCTATTTAGAACAATAGTGTTTTAAGGCCGCTGAATGTTTCAAGTTGGCTCACAAGGCTTGGACTTAACTATGCTTGGTTCTACCCAATGTTGACAGTATAGCTATCTTAATCTATATCATTATCATACATTTATTTAGTATTGCTATGTGTCTGTGTCTATCTACTATTATTTATATATATTTGTATATACTGTATATTTTTGCCCATTAACTTGTTAACAAATGCGAGGCCTCTATCTGGATGTTGCTATATAAGTTGTTCAGCTGTATGTCCAAGTTAAATCTAATATGGTGAATATCACAGTACTACTACCCTATAGGTGAGATGAGTCAAGCCAATGGGTGTGTCATTATATTTTGGATATTTCTTTTTGGCCTTTATATATACATCTTTCATCTGATATACAGACTACCCCTTCTGCACTGTGCACCTCCACTCCCACTCAGGGAAGCTTTTGCAGGTTGAGATACCATTTATGCAAACGAGATTTGTTTGTTCAATTTCTAGTGAGTATATTATTTCTCAGAGAATGGGTGCAGGAACCCCCCTTCTGAGTCAATTATTGTCTTCTCCCGTACCCATCTCTAAGCATTGTCCTTTGATTTCACCCCCTAGCCACCTCCCAGTACAGCCCATTTTAGAAAATACAGAGCCAAGTACTATGTTGTGGCGCTAAGCAATTTGTATGGAATTTGTTAAAGATAACAAGAAAAGAAGTAAAATAGATCCTCTGCAGCCAGTAACAATAGACCCCCCTCCACAACAATAGATTCCCTCAGCAGCAATGATGGACCCCTGCAACAAAATACCTCCAGCAGCAACAAGAGATCTTCCAGCAGCCACAATCAAACCCCTCCCTCAACAATAGATCCCTTCCAGCAACATTAGACCCCTCAAAAGTAACAACAGACCTCCCCAGCAACAAAGACCACCACACAAAAATAGATCCCCTCCGGCAACACCACCCTGGCCATTACATACAGTACAAAAAAAAAGCCCTGGGTACTACATTGTGTCATTATCATTTTTTGATATGTACATATATTTGGATTTCATATGTTTTCTTGTTCAAATAGTTTATTGATAACAAGAATCAAGAGTACAGAAAATACATGTCACTTTTGAAACAAATGGCATACAAAATAGTGTACAACCGGATTTCATATCTTTTCATATTTGTATCTAGATGAAGAGTGACTAGTAACATTTACTTGCTTCCAAGGAAGCACATCACCACAAAACATGTAGAACATTAGTATAAGGATGGTGGAACCCCCAGAGCGATTACTATTTTGGATATACATCATAAAGTTTTTCCTGTATTATACAGAGGGGGGGAGTTCTTCCTTCCACAACAATGTGAAGTGTTATCACTATGCAATTGTTTTAATTGGCTTTATATGCAGTGTGTAATAAAAGTTGACATTATATACAAATACTGTGATCCCTGGGATGCCTATAAATTATTTTCTCCAATTCAGGGGTAGGCAACCTTAAAGAGGTGGAGATCTACCTGAACAACATGAGAGAAGTCAAAGATCACTGGTCACAGTGTCGCCTCCTCACACCTGATTTAAACCTCGCGTTGCAGTACTACTGCAACACGAGGTTTAAATCAGGCAACAGCCAAATGTGTACACATGCCACAGCAGGAATTAAGCCCCCTGTTGCTTTTGGTACATGCTTCTGCGGGGTACAAGGGGTTAAAGCAGGTGGCAAGAAAGCAACACAATGCTACTGTTATTCCCAGTGTATTGCTTCACACTGACCTGAAGAGCTCTTCTTTCCTGCTGCTGGCACCACTCTGGAGACAGCTAGCCGGGATATGAGGTGGAGTGCAGTTGGTATCACTTCGCATGGGACAGGAGCCAGCACTATAGAGGAGGCATCGGCTTATGTGGCTCTTGCTCTTACAGTTTCAACTTTACAAGTAGTCCCTCTGTATTGCACTCTGTTTGATGCTCTGGGATGGTGGGTCAGCAAGCCCAGACCATGATCCACAAGTCACCTGGTCACGATCTACTGGTAGATCTTGATCTGCAGGTTGCTGACCTCTGCTCTGACTGATATTCTAGTCAATAGGATGTGGCACCTGTACCTATTTTTATGATATTGGATCTCTTTGGTGTCACTCTGTAGGAATCCACTTCTAAGCTTTTCTGATCCCAAAATATAAAGATATTTATTATCCCTCCCAACAATTGAATATCAGGAGAGCAAAGAAATGTAACTATGTATAGGCTGCTGCATGGGAAAGGAACAGGCTTGAAAAATACATGTTATCTCTCCACATCATAGCCCAGTTTTATGAAATGAGATTCTGCTTAGACAACTGGGAGAGGGTTCTACGGGGCAGTAATATATGCTAAGGAAAAAGAAGCAAACAAACTCTAAATACTTTATACATACTGTAACATTTTTTTAACATTATTTCCAGGATACCTAAACTAACATATATTAAAACTTATATTAATTTTAAAAAATGAAAAAAAAAAAAACTAAAACTAAAAGACGTAACAACTCACTTCAGCAAAATTCATCCTTGCATTGTACTTTTAAATTAAACTAGGCAATTAATGTACAGATATTATTTTCCTCTATTTATATGAAGCATGAGTGTAAAGATTTCCCAATAAAGTTATATAGAGATATATAATATATTTACACATGGTCAGTTTTGAAAAGTACTTGGGAGACTTTAAAGTTATGTCACTGTAATGGAGGCATGGGTTAGAGTACCTCCTAACTCCTTTTCACCCAGATATTTTCCTAAAAAATTTTTTTCCTATAAAAAAAGTTCTCCAAATATCCTTATTCCTTAAAAATAATGTATTATTCCATATTAGGCTATATATATCTCCTTGGTAACACGTGAAACTAGACTTTATTCTCTTTAATCTCAAACATTGTGACAAAGAACATTTTATGAAACTAATTAAATCCAATTATTTGTGATTTTCCCTTTAGGTCAATTAACTAGTAATTATATAGCTCCCAAAAGTGTGAAATAATTTCTCATTTTACAATTATGGTTACATATGCTGAGAAAAAAAATTCAACTTGCACATCTAAATTGCATAACATAGAAAAAAAATATTGGTCAAAAGCCAGAACTAGCCTTTTTTTTATTGTACACCTAATATGTATGTATAAGAGGAGAGTTAGGAAAGGGGATTGCTGTGTCCCATGACAATTTTTCTTTTTTTGCATTAGCTTACTGTACCATTAATAAGTTAGTGGCGCTACTCTTCTACCTTACTGTTTTATGTTCAATTTAGAGGAAACTATGGCAAACAAAGTCAGACTTTAATTGTGCTGCCAGGATTCAATGTATGGATTCAAATAGACAAAATTCTCATAAAAAAAAAAAGGTTTATCTTTATTATACACACATCAGTAAAATTGTCTTTGAATAAAGGACACAAGAATATCAAAGCTTTTAAAATACATATCAAGGAAGAGTGCACTTTATCAACACATGCTCTATATAGAGTCTAACGTTGATGCATTTTGTGAATATACTGCTTCCTCATTACCGGGGCATATGATGACTATCTGCAAGTCCCGTTATTCAGTCCATACATATAAAATAGTACAATGTCTCAAAGTGTTTTCATGAGATTCAGCTTGTCGATAACATCTGTGGTTCCATCTCAGGGACACATACCAAAACCATAAATGCCAAACAGATCGGAAAAACATAAGAGGAAGGAAGCTGGAGACGCAATGGGGGAGATTTACTAAAGCTGGTGCATACAGATTCTGGTGCAACTGTGCATAGTAACCAATCAGCTTCTAGGTTTTGACGAAAAAAAGGGGTTTGTTAGGGACTTTAACGAAGCCATGTCCTGGTAAGGACAAGTAATTCCATCCCTAGGGACTTTAAATGAAACCATCATCTGGTAAGGTCATGCGTCTCCATCCCATTTAATTGAAGAGGAAGAGAGCAAGGGGAGCAGGACTTTGTGTGAAGCACAAGGTAGCAACAGAATTACTTGGTGAATATGTAGGAATTTTATTGTTTGTGACAGTAATACATACATAAAATGCTGGTACATAGATATAGTATTGGTGTCAAAAACTTCATATTGAACATATTAATAACAATGATAGGTCATAATAAAACAGCAATAACATTCCAAAGTTCACCAAGACCAGATTTGGGTAAAATTGTTAACGCGGTAAGGCCTGCAGGACCTGTTGCCTCCCTATGCCTGTGGATAAGGTAATACAATATTACGTAATACAAAATTTAGGTATATATTATTAGAAGCATGGCAATTGGTAGCTCTACGCGTTTCATGGTTTTTGACCCACTCATCAGGAGCAAAGCACGTGATGATTCTATAATGAAATAGTAATATACGAATAAGCAGGTTAAAATAATGGATAACATGAACAGGCGAAGGGTAGATAAACCCTACACTAAGTACAGGTTTACTTACTCAGATACAGTAATTGGTGGTAGGATGGCCGGGTGCCACAAGCCATCCAGGAACACCCCCAACCAGGAGCTTAGGTGGACAGCTCGGGATAGACAACCCATACAGGCTAAAACCAGGGCAGGCATGGAAATAGCAAGGCACTCCTGTGAAGGGAGTGAAAAAATGGAGTGAGCCAAGGGAGTCCTTTCCATCCACATTCCCTATGGACTCCCTTGGCTCACTCCATTTTTGGGTATGGGTTGTCATGCTTTGCTCCTGATGAATGGTTCAAAAACCACAAAACACGTAGAGCTACCAATTGCCATGCTTTTACTAATATATACCCGAATTTCAAGCTACTACTGTATTACCTTATCCACAGGCCTAGGGAGGCAACAGGTCCTGCAGGCCTTACCGCGTTAATAATTTTACCCAATTCTGGTCTTGGTGAACTTTGGAATGTTATTCCTGTTTTATTATGAGCTATCATTGTTATTAATATGTTCAATGTGAAGTTTTTGACACCAATACTATATCTATGTACCAGCATTTTATGTATGTATTACTGTCACAACCAATAAAATTCCTACATATTCACCAAGTAATTCTGTTGCTACCTTGTGCTTCACACAAAGTCCCGCTCCCCTTGCTCTCTTCCTCTTCAGCTTCTAGGTTTTATTTTCAAAGCTTAATTGAACAAGCTGAATTGTTACCAGGCACAACTGCACCAGATTTTGTGTGCACCAGCTTTAGTAAATCTCCCCCAATGACTCCATAAGTTGAAGTTTGTGTGTAGAAATTGCCAGTTATCCTCCACCAAGATAACCCAAGAATTTGCAGCCCAAAGGGGTCATCAAGTCTCTCCAGCCTGTGGGGATACTTGCAACAGTAGTAAACAGGTAAACTATTTGTGGAGTCCACAATCACCAGAACCCACACTTAATATAGTTTGAGTCATCCCCTATATTTCCCAAAGAGGACCTTCTCAGAATTCCTTTATGGCCCTTTTGTGTAAGCGTGTCCCCGGGTGAAGTGTGGTGCTCTCTGAAAATGCATGGTATTAAAACCCACTTAACTACCAAAATTAAGAAATGTAGTGCTCCCGCCAATGAATATCAGCTTAAATGGTGCTAAAAACAAGTAAACAATAATCAAAATAGCCACATGTCAAATTATTATTTGCCATGTGGTGATCTTGAAATTCACTTACTTTTGTTACTTTATTTTGTTCACATTAATCACCTCTGACAAAGCCTCTATTCTTGAGCTGAAACATATTGGGTTTCAGGGTTACTTGGGGAATGTTTTGAGCACCTACTAAGTTGTCAACAATCAGGGGAGGCACTACATTTCCAAATTTTGGTAGTTAAGGGGAGCTTAATGTAGGTTTTAATACCACCACTATAAATGGTAATTTTGAAAGTTGAGGGAGCTCAGACTACAGTACTTACCTTTATTTGAACAGTCAGTAAGGCTACAGTAGATCTGAGTAAGCTCAGATTAGAGATTTACCCTTATTGCAACAGCTAGTGAGGAAAGAGTCCTCTGAATGCTCCCCCTGTTATTATCAAAAATATATATATATATATATATATATATATATATATATATATATATATATATATATATATATATATATATATATATATATATATATATATATATTTTTTTTTTTTTTTTTTATATATATATATTTTATATATATTTTTTTTTTTTTTTTTTTTTTTGAGTTTGAAATAAAAGTTATATTTAAGGGACAAGTGGGTGAGATATGAGATACATGGTGACTGGAGTGCAGTTTAACTTTAGCCAAGATCTTGAATTACAAAGTAGAAGTCTCCACTTATAGCAGAACTTAATTGTGTCTTCAGTTTTAGGTGGAGTGGGGTTTCAGTTGGCTTTTGTGACGCAGTTGGGAAGATCTTGCCCCATTCCTGGACCAGCCATATCAGGGATAGTACATGTACACGTATCCCAGGAAACATTTTCATGTTCCTCCCACAATGTACCATCTTAGGGAAAGTATTAAGGAGCAATATATAAATAGTTTAACAGTAAAAATCACATTCTAAAAGAGTATCTACTGTTTACATAAAAAGTGAAGATTTGATTTAATAGAGAACCTCTCTATCCTATTATTTTTGGATCTATACCCAATTTTTAGAGCTATACATGTATTCAGTACCCTAAAATATCTACCTTTTGCTTCAAATTCCTACTGAAAAATAGCATTGTATTTCCTGACATGTGACGGTGCCTAGGTATGCCGTTTCTAGTCATCTCTGCCGTGTGAGATCATCTAACACAAATCATGTTCACTACTGCCTCCGATTTAAATTCAGATTGGTAGTGTCTCTACTGTAATGCTCATTGTTCTTCTGATGGCCTGCTCTGATGGAAGTTGTACCTGAGAACTTGCAGTGCAAGGATCTCCCATGTTCTGTGGACCTGTGCTTCCTTCACCTCTCTTGATGTGTATTCATCATTTCCAACAGTCATTAGGTGGCAGCTCTGACATTATTATAATTATACAGAATTTTTATAGTGCCGACAGTTTGCACAATGCTTTACAATATAAAGGGAGACAGTTCAGCTATAATACTATTCAAGACAGGAGGATTAGGAGGGCCCTGCTTGTGAAAGCTTAAAAGAGCAATACAGCCAAAGCTTTTTTGGGTATACTTCTCCTATAGATTACAGGAGTGCAGTTTGGTCTGCAATCCTGTGACCCGTTTTCAGCCGACAGCGGGCTAAAGTCTGTTGTTGGCTGACATCACTGAGCCAGTCCAGGTTCTGAAAAGATCCCGATCATATGGTCGGGATCCACCCAGCAACCTGGACTGGCACCTAGCTCAGCCTCTCAGTGACCTTCTGAGAGCCTGAGTCAGCCTTTCCTGCCCCTCCACAGCCAATTTTCTCCAGTGAGTGCTGGAGGGGCAGATTAGAGAGCCGAAGACTAATGCCCCGTACACATGGTCGGACTTTGTTCAGACATTCCGACAACAAAATCCTAGGATGTTTTCAGACGGATGTTGGCTCAAACTTGTCTTGCATACACACGGTCACACAAAGTTGTCGGAAAATCCGATCGTTCTAAACGCGGTGACGTAAAACACGTACGTCGGGACTATAAACGGGGCAGTGGCCAATAGCTTTCATCTCTTTATTCTGAGCATGCGTGGCACTTTGTCCATCGGATTTGTGCACACACGATCGAAATTTCTGACAACGGATTTTGTTGTCGGAAAATTTTATTTCCTGCTCTCAAACTTTGTCGGAAAATCCGATGGAAAATGTGTGATGGAGCCTACACACGGTCGGAATTTCCGACAACAAGGTCCTATCACACATTTTCCGTCGGAAAATCCGACCGTGTGTACGGAGCATAACAGTCCTGGCTCCCTGCTCAGAGCAAGGGAGAGAACTGAGCGATCAGCGGTGTTTGACCACTTAGTTTTCACTGCAGAGCCAACAGGGGACAGATGCAGGATTGGTTCGATTCTGCATCCACCTAGGTGAGTATAAATGTTTGCTTTTTTTTAACAAAGCCCATGCTTCTCTTTTAAAACGTAAAAGGAAGGAACATAAATTGCACGTTGATATCTCGTACTACCAAGAGACAGGGCCAGATCTAGATTGATCTGGGAGTGCAGTAACAGTGTTACAGAGATGCTGGGAACCAGCATTTTCTGTTCACTCAAGTGCTTCTGTACCATGAGTCACAACTTTGAAATAACGTGTGTATTGTACAGAGATTTAGGAGTTAACAGGGAATGCTAGTATGTATAAGGCTGTCATTAGATTAGGATGAAAAAACAGAACCTGTGCCCCTTTATATCAGGGCTTCCTCTCAGAGTCCCCCCTTACATCAGGAGTCCTCATCAGAGTCCTTCTTACATCAGGTATTTCCATCAGAGTGCCCCCTTACATCAGCTGTTCCCACCAGAGTGCCCCCTTACATAAGGTGTTCCCACCAGAGTGCCCCCTTACATCAGGTGTTCCCATCAGAGTGCCCCCTTGCATCAACTGTTCCCATCAGCGTGCCAAAAATAACAGTAGGTTCTGCATCATGCTTTGTCCTCTTTAGATTGGACTTATAGCTGAACTATGGTAGAAGTAAATATCTAAATACAAGAGATATGTATTTCTACTTGAATCTTGGTGTACTTTGTGTATTTCTTCCAGATCTTCCAGCAGTAAACTATGCCTTTGTGCAGGGGTTTCCTGTAATAAAGGCAAGTCACTGCTGCTCTCTTTCCTTGTGCAGGGCCCTTCTGTATTTTTCTGCAGGCAGCCTGTCGAGGGTGGAGCCTGCTGGGTTCCTCCCACACTGTGCTATCTGCACAGGCTATGTACAGCACAGAGTTAATATTACTGCGACCTTTACAAGGTGGTAACTGGGTTTGAAAAGGCATTTAGTGCACACAAAGTGGCTTTATGTGATTATTTAAATGAAACTTTCCTACCCGGAGTTTAGCCTTAACCCCTTCCCACCGAGCGTACGCAGATGTGCGTACTCGGCTTTCCGGGGTTATACCGGGATGATGCCCGCAGCTGCAGGCATCATCCCAGTACCGTTGTTTACAGCAGGCGATCGGCTATCCGAGTATAACAACCGATGCAGCTAAAAGCCGCCTGGCTGTTACGCCGGAGGAGCGGGAGGGGACGTCCCCCCCTCCCGCCGCCTCCCGCCTCCGGCGGCTGGGGGCGGGCTGGAATGAAGCTGTGGGCGGCTTCGTTCCAGCCTTCTAATTGTAAACGCGGAAGCGACGTCATGACATCACTTCCTGTTTACTCGGCTGCCATTGGCAGATGCACAGAAGATACACAGTATTCAGAATCGCCGTTTTCAGCGATCTGAATACTGTAAAGTGCAAAGGAGGGATCGGGGGTCTTTTAGACCCCCGATCCCTCCATAAAGAGTACCTGTCACCACCTATTACTGTCACAAGGGATGTTTACATTCCTTGTGACAGCAATAAAAGTCATCAAAAAAAAATGTTTTTTTAAGCAAAAATTATAAAAATAAAAACAAATAAAATAAATAAGAAAAAAAAAATTTTTTAAAGCGCCCCCATCCCTGCGAGCTCGTGCAGCAAAGAAAACGCATACGGAAGTCGCGCCCGCATATGTAAACGGTGTTCAAATCACACATGTGAGGTATCGCCGCAATCATCAGAGTGAGAGCAATAATTCCTGGTAACCGTAAAAAAAAATTTTAAAGCGTCGCCTATGGAAATTCTTAGGTACCGTAGTTTGTCGCCATTCCACGAGTGCGTGCAATTATAAAGCATGACATGTTTGGTATCTAAACATGGCGTAACATCATCTTTCACCACATTATACAAAAAAATTGGGCTAACTTTACTGTTTGGATTTTTGAAAATTCATGAAAGTGTCCCTTTTCCCAAAAATTTGCGTTTAAAACACCGCTGCACAAATACCATGTGATATAAAATATTGCAACAATCGCCATTTTATTCTCTAGATTCTCTGCTAAAAAAATATATATAATGTTTGGGGGTTCTAAGTAATTTTCTAGCAAAAAATACGGATTTTAACTTGTAACCACCACATTTCAAAAATAGGCGTAGTCACGAAAGGGTTAAAGTATGATTTTTTTGTTCTTATGGCCCTCATACAGGCTCCAAAAAAGATATGTGTGCCTTACATCTGCCAAGCTAATCCTTATACATGGTAAAATGTTTTTAAACCTGCTAAATACCTATTTGTTTACCCAGCACTGTACTATGTTAAAATAAACAACCTCTTCACGTTTACACATACCATTTTTGTCTCTTGTAAAGCTCAAGAACAGAATTAGATGGTACTACTGTCCCTCACAACTCCACAAGATCTTTCCCTCCATCACTGACACTTGATGGCACTGGCTTACAGAATGTGGCACTACATCCACATGTAGTGGTGTTAAAATTCTATTAACCCTTTCTGGGACAAACTCCTTGCTATCCTCAACCAGTGCAATCTTGCTAACACTGTTATCTCCTCACAACTACATTGCTTTCCATAATTCCATCACACAATACTATCAACATCTGGTCTTTCTAATAGCAGATAAATGAGTTATTCTGAAACGCTGGAACTCACCGGATGTCCCCTCCTTAGCTGGTTGAGCCGAGGCCCAAAAGACATTGTAAGAATGGAACAACTCTTGGCACAAGACATTTACCGGGAATCTTCTAAGCTATCTGAACTTCCAAGATAATTTCCAGAGATTCCTTTGATTTTCAGTTTGTCCAAAGATCAAAGACCCTCCCCCCAATATATTTTTTCCCTCTCCTCCCATCTCCCCTTCCTACTCCCCCCTTTTCCTTCCTGTTCTCATTTCTCCTCTCTTTACTAAACATCATACTACTACTGCTTGTCAAACAATGACAGGTCACAGCATAAAAGGGAGGATTTACTAAACCTGGTGCACGCAGAATCTGGTGCAGCTGTGCATGGTAGCCAACCAGCTTCTAACGTCTAACATCAGTTCAATTAAGCTTTGGCAATAAAAACTGGAACCTGATTGGTTTCTATGCAGAGTTGCTCCAGATTTTGCACCCTCCAGTTTTGGTAAATAACCCCTAAGACGTTCATAATCACTTTAGTCTTTGTTTATAATCTCTTGTATCATCTGTTGAAAGCACATACCACGCTGAGACATATTGGCTCATTTTCTGTATTTTCATGAGAGGACACATGACAATCCTGGGGATGATATGCAAGTTTGGCACAGGTTAAAGTGACCCCTTTGCCAGCCTGTATTCTTGGGTTCTTGTGGGCTACATCCTTCTCTTCCAGCCATCTGGTGTGTTTGCTCTGATTGTTGCACCACTGGGAATGTGATTTTTAAAGTTCCTGTGGCTGATAAGTGTTTTTGGTGACCTGCTTTAATCTACCTCTTGCCCATTATGAAGAAGGTGCTATGAAAAGCGTTGGGATATTCCCATTCAAGAAATAGAAAATTGATGGTTTATCTAATTAGGTCAAGAGTACTTATGGGAATACGGGGTAGTAGATTCTTAGATTGTAAGCTCTAACAAGCAGGGCCCTCTGAACCCTCCTGTACTGAATTGTATTGTAAGTGTACTGTCTGCCCCCATGTGGTAAAGCGCTGCGCAAACTGTTGGCGGTATATAAATCTTGTATAATAATATTATTAATAAACATCAGCCATAATTTTTTATGTAAAAGCACTGCTTTTTTATTTGTTTCATATATAATAAAACTAACATTGATTCTTTTAAATATGGTTTTGTCACTTTTTACATGTCTAAAAAGAAACCACTCTGTGCACTTTAACAATATGTAGATGCTAAGGGATGTTGCCATGACATGACACATCACTTCTGATACAGTCCATGGAATGGCACTAGATGTACTTCTGCCTGCATATACAAGGTCTTAGAATAACTAGTCATTGACAAAGACAACACAGAGAGTGAAAGAATGAGCATATGTTTCTCTGCTACTACGAACAAAATTAGTAGCTAAGGTCATCAATGCTTCATGTTAGCCAAAGCTGAATATTGAGCTTGTTATTAACCGAGAAGCTTCAGTGGGAATGAATGGGAATATCCCAACGCTTTTCAAATCCATTGTATGTAACACGCAAATAACCACTAGATGTCATTATTCACTTTTACACCATTTAGGAGAAAACAGAACAATCCTTAACCCCACAGTATCTGCAATTTTCTTTTGCTTTATAAAAACTATAATTTTAGTAATATTTCTTCAATGTTTTCCCTCTACCCTAAAAAGTAGTTGCAGTCTTTATGATATCTATTGAGTTATGCAGCATATGTTCTGGTGGTAACTAGAAGATAAGCCACTAGAAATAATGGTTTTAGGTAAACTTTGGTAGTATTCATTAAAGGGTAACTCAACTTTCGTGGGGAAATAAAATAGCAAATAACGAAAAAATAATATAGCATCTACAATTGCAACACAAGTCATATTGTAATTGAATGTTATTAAAAATTACCTTTCCTTTTCAATCTGCAGCCGCTGTAATTTTCTGAAGATACAATACAATATGGCTACAGAATGTGTACTGACCACCCCAAGAAGCATCATTTCCTGCTTGTTGTGTGACTAGCTCACCAATTTTCCCAGAAGTCTGCCTAAGATACAAGTCAGATTTCTCTTGTGACAAAATCCCTTGTAACAAAAATGTCATTTTGGTGAGATAATTTTAAAAGGAGCACGTCTAAAGGGATGAAGGCCCAGCAGATTTCCTCATTAGTGCTCTGCAGCTGAACAGCTGACAGATAATTATGAAACCATTAGACCCACTCAGCACAGAGGAAAAAACAGGGATTTCTTCAGAATAACAAAAGTTAGGAATCTGCAGCAAAGTTTGTTATAATCCTTGCAATGTATATAGATCACCCGGGGGAGAACGTTTTTTTCCCAACAAAAGTGGAGTTACGTTTTAACTGAAAAAATAAAAATATAAGTTGTTAGCATAGGGAACTCAGTCAAGTAATTGCCAGAATCTACCTTTCAATTTTTTTCCCCATTTCAACCCGGGACCAGATAGCTTGCACCCGAGGGTCCTTAGGGAACTCAGACTATTGTTCCTAATTTTTACTGACAGTCTACTGACTGGAATGGTACCAGTTGATTGGAGAAAAGCCAATGTAGCATCAATATTAAAAAAGGGCCCAAAATACATCCCTGGTAATTACAGACCAGTTAGCCTAACATCAATAGTATGCAAGCTCTTGGAGGGGATGATAAGGGACTATATACAAGATTTTAGTAATGAGAATGGTATCATTAGCAGTAATCAGCATGGATTCATGAAGAATTATTCTTGCCAAACCAATCTATTAACCTTCTATGAGGAGGTGAGTTGCCATCTAGATAAAGGAAGGCCTGTAGACATGGTGTATCTGGATTTTGCAAAAGCATTTGACACAGTTCCCCATAAACGTTTACTGTACAAAATAAGGTCCATTGGCATGGACCATAGGGTGAGTACATGGATTGAAAACTGGCTACAAGGGCGAGTTCAGAGGGTGGTGATAAATGGGGAGAACTTGGAATGGTCAGGGGTGGGTAGTGGGGTCCCCCAGGGTTCTGTGCTGGCACCAATCCTATTTATTTTGTTCATAAACGACCTGGAGGATGGGGTAAACAGTTCAATCTCTGTATTTGTGGACGATACTAAGCTAAGCAGGGCAATAACTTCTCCACAGGATGTGGAAACCTTGCAAAAAGATCTGAACAAATTAATGGGGTGGGCAACTACATGGCAAATGATGAGGTTTAATGTAAAAAAATGTAAAATAATAATGCATTTGGGTGGAAAAAATATGAATGCGATCTATACACTGGGGGAGAACCTCTGGGGGAATCTAGGATGGAAAAGGACCTGGGGGTCCTAGTAGATGATAGGCTCAGCAATGGCATGCAAAAGCTGCTGCTAACAAGGCAAACAGAATACTGGCATGCATTAAAAAGGGGATCAACTCCAGAGATAAAACAATAATTCTCCCGCTCTACAAGACTCTGGTCCGGCCGTACCTAGAGTATGCTGTCCAGTTCTGGGCACCAGTCCTCAAAAAGGATGTACTGGAAATGGAGCGAGTACAAAGAAGGGCAACAAAGCTAATAAAGGGTCTGGAGGATATTAGTTATGAGGAAAGGTTGCGAGCACTGAACTTATTCTCTCTGGAGAAGAGACGCTTGAGAGGGGATATGATTTCAATTTATAAATACCGTACTGGTGACCCCACAATAGGGATAAAACTTTTTTGCAGAAGGGAGTTTAACAAGACACGTGGCCACTCATTAAAATTAGAAGAAAAGAGGTTTAACCTTAAACTACGTAGATGGTTCTTTACTGTAAGAGCAGCAAGGATGTGGTCTCAGCGGGGAGCATCGATAGTTTCAAAAAACTATTAAGCCCCGTACACACGGTCGGATTTTCCGAAGGAAAATGCGTGATAGGACCTTGTAGTCGGAAATTCTGACCGTGTGTAGGCTCCATCACACATTTTCTATCGGATTTTCCGACACACAAAGTTTGAGAGCTTGCTATAAAATTTTCCGACAACAAAATCCGTTGTCGGAAATTCCGATCGTGTGTACACAAATCCGACGCACAAAGTGCCACGCATGCTCAGAATAAATAAAGAGATAAAAGCTATTGGCTACTGCCCCGTTTAGAGTCCCGACATACGTGTTTTACGTCACCGCGTTCAGAATGATCGGATTTTTCGACAACTTTGTTTGACAGTGTCTATGCAAGACAAGTTTGAGCCAACATCCGTCGGAAAAAATCCTAGGATTTTGTTGTCGGAATGTCCGATCAATGTCCGACCGTGTGTACGGGGCATTAGATAAGCACCTGAATGACCACAACATACAGGGATATACAATGTAATACTGACATATAATCACACACATAGGTTGGACTTGATGGACTTGTGTCTTTTTTCAACCTCACCTACTATGTAATTATGTAACTATGTAGCATTGCCATGGGATGTGGCAATGGATATGAAAACACAGACTGTGTTCAATGCAGGAATGTGTGCGCCCCTATGCACATGCCTAGTGCTGCATGCTACTTTCATTGGTGCAATGCAGTGCCACTCATTTTTAATGGCACTCTAACGCATCTTGACAACAGACCTGTGTTCCTGCACAGCAACACCCTGCACAGCAACATGCGTTGTGGTGCACTGCCAGAAAAGGTGCAGGTATGTTTTTGGGCTGTTGAGGTGCATTTCCAGCCTAATGCAGCTTGTGTTAATGCACCTCAGCAGTTCGGTGTAAACCCAGCCTACTGTAATTGTAGGATATGGCACTGTTTCTACCTATTGAAAGCTGAGTGTAACTAAAGGTGCAAGCATAATCTTGCTATGTCCCAGTTCAAGGTTTACTTGCCACTTGGGCTGTATGAGTGTTCTTGTTTAAAGTGGTTGTAAAGGCAGAATTTTTTTTAGCTTAATCCATTCCCTGCATTAAAGTAAAACATGTTCCAGTATTTGTATCGCCCCCTCACCCACCATATACTTACCTGAACACTCCCTTGATACAGTGCTGTGCCCATCTACAGTGGTGCTGGTCTCTCTCTCTCTCCTCACAGGACACAAAGACAACAGTGGGAGCTATTGGCTCCAGCTGCTGTCAATCAAATACCGTGAGGAGGGAGCGAGGGTGGACCTGAGCTGAGCTATGTCTGTCTGTGGATGCACACAGCCCAGCTCAGGAGTGAGCCCACACATGCGCCACCATGGCAAGTGGTTGGTACTATAGTGATGCACACAGAAGAGGAGGAGCCAAGAGTGATGGTAGGGGACCCAAGACGAGGAGGATTGGGGACACTCTGTGAAATACCATTGCACATAGCAGATGAGTATAAACCGGTTTGTTATTAGAAAAATACCATAAAACACGCCTTTAAAACCTCTTTAAAGTACGCCTGTCAAAACAGAAATAAAATGAAAGTCACTGCAAACCACATACTAAAAAGCTACTAGTTTTCTGGCTGTGTCTGGATTCCAATGCTTTAAGTCACAGAGCTACAAAAAGAATGCAGCTAATGAAAGACATTGGGGTCAATTCACTAAAGATTACAAGGTCACATGACACGTTTGCATAAATTATCGCATGCGGTAAACTTCCAGTTTCCCGGCCACTACTCATTGTGCTGTAGAGTCAACTGTGCGTGCAGTGGATTAAGGAAGGCCTGAGCGGCGCCTGTGATTGCGGCTAATGGTCAGGCTCAGACTTTTTCACTCATTCTCTCTTTCTAGACTAGTCTCTGACACTGACAGCTGCCCCTCCACTCCGCACACACTTCCCTGCGCTTCTCAGTCATTCTCCACTCAGACTGGGCCCAGGCCAGGGATGACTGAGTGATTGTGCAGCTGGACTGGAGCATCAGGGTGACATTTTGGGGATTTCTGCCACGTCCAATCAGGAGGTGTCACTTGTCAGTCTTCCTGAGTGTCATGTGTGTATATGTAGCTGTATACACTACATAATATATACAAATTGTGAGTACATCTGTCCTGTGTAGTGTATACAGCTATATACACCCACCTTCTTCCTTCCTGTATATAGAGACTTTCTATATACAGGAAGGAAGAAGGTGGGTGTACATAGCTGTGTATACTACACAGATATACACAAATTGTGATTACATCTGTCCTGTTTAGTGTATACAGCTATATACACCCACCTTCTTCCTTTCTGTATATAGAGACCTTCCTCCATTATCACTGACTGCAGATATACATCATCTGTCCTGTTACTCTATATATAGCTGTATACAGGACAGATGATGTACAGTGGTGGAAATAAGTATTTGACCCCCTGCAGATTTTGTAAGTTTGCTCACATACAAAGAAATGAAGGGTCTATAATTTGTATCATAGGTGTATATTAAATGATAGAGACAGAATATCAACCAAAAATTCAGAAAAAACACATACAACAAATGCTATAAATTAAGTTGCAGTTCAGTGAGTGAAATAAGTATTGGATCCCCAAGCAAAACATGACTTAGTACTTGGTGGAGAGAAACCCTTGTTGGTAAGCACACATCTCAGGAGGGATTTTGGTCCACTCTTTTTTACAGATCTTCTCTAAATCTTTAAGGTTTCTTGGCTGTTGCTTGGCAACTCAAAGTTTCAGTTCCCTCCATAAATTTTCTATAGGATTAAGGTCGGGAGACTGGCTTGGCCACTCTGTGACCTTAATGTGCTCCTTCTTGAGCCACTTCTTTGTTGCCTTGGCGCTATATTTTGGGTCATTGTCATGCTGGAAGACCCATCCACGATCCATCTTCAGTGTTCTGGCTGAGGGAAGAAGGTTCTCATCCAAAATTTTACAATACATGGTCCCGTCCATTGGCCCCTCAATGCAGCAAAGTTGGACTGTACCTTTAGCAGAGAAAGAGCCCCAAAGCATCATGTTTCCACCTCCATGCTGGACTGTAGGGATGGTGTTCTTAGGCTCATAGTCAGCATTTTTCTTCCTCCAAACTTGGCGAGTCGACTTAATGCCAAAGATCTCAATTTTGGTCTCATCTGACCACAGCACTTTCTCCCAATCCTTCTATGAATCATTTAGATGTTACATGGCATGACTGTACATGCCAATGAAGGAGGGGGACTCGCTGTGTTTGGAGGAAGTAAAATGCTGACTGACCCTAAGAACACAATCCCTACAGTCAAGCATGGAGGTGGAAACATTATGCTTTGGGGCTGTTTTTCTGCTAAAGGTACAGACTGACTGTGCCTCATTGAGGGGTCAATGGACAGGGCCATGTATTGTAAAATCTTGGATGAGAACCTTCTTCCCTCAGTCAGAACACTGAATATGGGTCATGGATGGGTCTTCCAACATGACAATGACCCAATACATACCGCCAAGGCAACAAAGCAGTGGCTCAAGAAGAAGCACAGCCAGTCTCCAGACCTTAATCCTATAGAAAATTTATGGAGGGACTTCCAGTAGCCAAGCGACAGCCAAGAAATCTTAAGGATTTAGAGAAGATCTGTAAAGAAGAGTGGACCAAAATCCCTCCCGAGATGTGTGCAAACCTGGTAACCAACTACATGAAACGTCTTACCTCTGTGCTTGCCAACAAGGGTTTCTCCACCAAGTACTAAGTCATGTTTTGCTTGGGGATCAAATATTTATTTCACTCACTGAACTGAAACTTAATTTATAGCATTTGTTTAATGTGTTTTTTCCGGATTTTTAGTAGATATTCTGCCCTTATCATTTAAATACACCTATGATAAAAAATATAGTCCCTC
The DNA here is from genome assembly GCF_042186555.1 of Aquarana catesbeiana. Taxonomy (NCBI): domain Eukaryota; kingdom Metazoa; phylum Chordata; class Amphibia; order Anura; family Ranidae; genus Aquarana; species Aquarana catesbeiana. The sequence goes on along the minus strand of NC_133327.1, from coordinate 523,608,251 downwards.
CATTTCTTTGTAAGTGGGCAAACTTACAAAATCTGCAGGGGATCAAATACTTATTTCCCCCACTCTATATCTGCAGTCAGTGATGATGGAGGAAGGTCGACGCTGTCATTGAAGATGGAGTTACATCGTGGGACACTTTTTTTTTTAATAAAGGACTTGTCCCAAACTGTCTACTGTCATTTTTACCATTTTGACACTTTTTTGGTGAATGTGTAGGGGTATAATGTACCCGATACCCATTCACATAGGGAGGGGGGCGTGATCTGAGGGTCCCTTTAAGCCCCCTGCCCGCAGACCCCCACAACCACTGGGCAAGGGTTGTGGGGAAGAGGCCTTTGTCCCCAGCAACATGGGGACAAGGTGTTTTGGGGGGACCCCAAAACACCCTCCCCATGTTTAGGGCATGTGGCCTGGTATGGTTCAGGAGGGGGGTGCTCTCTCGCCCCCTTTTTCCTTTTCCTGCAGCCTGCCAGGTTGCGTGCTCGGATAATGGTCTGGTATGGATATTGGGGGGACCCTCAAGCCATTTTTTAAAAATTTTGGCGCAGGGTTCCCCTTAACCTCCCTGGCGGTATGATTATTTCGGATTTTAGGTGCTGAAAGCGGTACAATTATTTTGCATGGAAATTTGGCATTTTATATTGTAGGTCTGTAATTCTTAACAATAACACACTTAAATCTGTCCAAACAAGAGTCTAGTAGATATCCCGGGTATGATAAAGTTTGAAACACAAAAACATAAATTATAATATAATAAATAAAAATAAATAATTAAAAAAAAAAAAAAATAATAATAATAATAAAATAAATTTCCCCACGATTCACTATCGCTCAATTCTGCAAGTGTTCTAATTTACTATCGCTGTTTTCTAGCTGGTCTAAAGCCACTTTTGATGTAAAGGGACACTTTTTGGTTGCTATGGACAATCTCCAGTTTCCAGGCAGAAAGAACAGTATATATAAAACATAAAACTGCATGCAGGGCATAGGACAAAGCACTGGGGACAAAAGGGATGTGAAATAATTTCATACAGTACTGTAATCTGTAAGATTACAGTACTGTATGTGTTATGGTTTTTACAATTTTTTTAATTTGCCGCCAGGCTCCGCCCCCGTGCGTCGCGCCGCCCGCAGGGAACGGAGCCTGGCACGGAGAGGCTTCGGAGGAGGACGGAGCCCGCAGACACTGCGGGGGACATCGCAGGATCCCGGGGACAAGGTAAGTAAAGCCACACCTGGATCCTGCGATGTAATCCCGAGTGTGGCTCAGGGTTACCGCTAATGGTCCTGAATTTTAACCCCAAGCCACACTCGGGAAAACCGCCAGGGAGGCTACTATCCATACTAGACCCAAAGGGCCTGGTATGGATTTTGAGGGGACCCTCACGCAATTGTTTTTTACATTTTGGTGCGGGGTTCCCCTTAATATTGATACCAGACCCAAAGGGCCTGGTAATGGACTGGGGAGGGGGGAGCCCATGCCGTTTTTCTTTTTTTTTTTTTTTCAATGATTTTTATCTATATTGCCAGGATCCGACAATTCATTAGAGCCGCAAGCAGTTTTAAATTTCCTTTTTTTTCCTTTAGAAATGTCATTTTGCTGTGGTACTGTTCTAAACAAGGGAAAGGTGCGCTACTTTACAGGCATATTAAGGACACCCCCCCAGGCACAATATTTAAAGAAGTATTTAATTTTTATTGTTTCGCTTTAAGCATTATTAAAATCACTGCTCCTGAAAAAACATTGCTTTCAAAACTTTTTTTTGCATTGATACATGTCCCCTGGGGCAGGACCCAGGTCCCAAAACACTTTTTATGGCAATAACTTGCATATAAGCCTTTAAAATTAGCACTTTTGAGTTTTCATGTTCGTGTCCCAAAGACTTTAATGGTGTTTGCACAAATTTTTTGCCTGTTCGCAAGTTCTGGTGCGAACCGAACTGCGGGGTGTTCGACTCATCCCTATTGGCAAGTACAGAATCACAGTATATCAAAAATAATATGAAAAGTGGTTGGAGAGAAGCTTCAGAATGGCAAAGATGTTTTTATTACAAATTATGTGAACAGACTGCAGTTCCTCTTTAACAACCAGCTACCGTACGATATTACTGCATGAAAACATGTGGTAATTACCACATTACAGTTATTCTACCACATGAGTTATTTACCTGCAAATTTTTAGTGAACTGAAAATTTGCACAATTGTTCCCCATGCGTTATTTTACTGCATTTTTTAGTCGATATTTAACTCTCAGTAAATTCACCCAAAAATCCCTAATCTCTGTACTTGGTTCTGTACTATTGATTCAAAGTATTAAGGACACAGCTTTAGATTTAGGTTGCGTGGGTAAAAATGAGCATGAACATTACTGGCAATTACTTGAAGAGACAGAAGTTTTTACTTTTTGCTCTAGGGAACCACGAGTGTGAAATCCTGGACACATCAAAGTGAAATGATAGCTTTGTTCCCATTAGTAAAATACCACATTAGGATTTGTAACACTAAATAGAAATAAAAATATTCATTCTGGTCCCAACATCCTTTTCAATAAAAAGCATCATAAGTTAAATAAGTAAATTAAAAGGACAACTTGACTGAAAATATTGCTAAAGTGTATGGGTAACAATATATTGGGACCACGTGGTCTGGCATGAGTTAAGCAACTCTTGTAACCCAGTGAAGTCATTTAAATGTGATGTTTTAAATATAGGTGGAGCCTGGTGGGCTTCATCATCCACTGAATTTATATTACTTGGATACCCCATTGGTCCATTATTAAAATGGACTTGCAATTGCAATTTGTATGTGTGTATATTTAAATAAAAATGTGTAATTTTTTGGACATATTGGTGTAATCTTTGGGTACATTCAAAATCTATACATACAGATAGAATAATATTTGGTGGTTTTCAATATATTTGGGATGTCGTATCCTTATTCACTTAGCCACCAAACTATTCAGCATCATAGCGCATGTAAATATGTTAATAGGTTGTATTCATTTGTTTTAATGGCTCCTCGTTATAATAATATCTAGCCTTTGTAAAATACTGTACAAAGAAATCCTAAGTTACTGATCATTTTTGTTTCCTAAACAAAAAACGAAGAGAAATTATTTGGCTAATTTAAAACTGAACACATTAAAGCTTTTTAAAGCATCAAAGGGACACCACAATAGCTCTGAGGCATATGGGTTTCTTTACTTAATCAATCTGCAGACAACATGTAATTAAATTAAAGCAGATTCATTACAAATTGACCCAAGGGCCAAACTAAATTACCATTTTTGGCGATGGAATAAAATGGTTAACAGCAACTTAGATAAAGCCTTTTGATAGCTTAGATTTTTATCAACATTTAAGCTCAGCTAAGTTACATTTATTGAGTGAGAAGAATACTATATTTTCAGTAAACATATACAGTATTTAAGGTAGGTGAACAATTCAGTGCTAAGTAATTTTTGAAGCGTCTTTTACTTTTTGACATTCTTACCATTCCTGCTGTCCGTGTTGCCAGACCACCACTATGCTTAGCAGAAATCCTCCTCTGAAGGATGCAGGGAAACCCACTTCAGGAAGCATCAGTTGCCTGAAATTCCTGCAGCTCTCACTTGTTCCGCCATCTGATCTTTACCCATTGCAGTAGTGACATGTGATAGTGATATCAGAAAGTGGTAGCATTCAGAGCTGCAGTGAATCCAGGTGATTAGCACTCCTGCAAATGTCATTTTCCGAGTGGATTCAGCAGAAGTTTTCTCAGCATTCAAGTGAAGTTCAGCAGGAATGGTCAGTATTTAGTACCATCTTTTACAGGTGTGCATATTATTTACAACAACAGAGCGCTTTAAAATAATAAATATTATTTTTGTATTTCAATCCGTAACCAAGTATGACCATCAAAAATTACCACATCATTTAGACTTTGCTATCTTGTAGCCATGGTAACAATAATCTGTATACAAAAATCCACAGAAATCTTATTCCTTACTCGGTTGATTGCCTCACCGCGTACATTGGTCCAGTGTCTTCTGATTTTGGGGAAACCAAATGTGTATGAGAGTGCCATAGAATTGGAATCCCCACAAGCACTTATCAGAGGAAGTGGGTATAAGCTTCATCAGTCATTGTGGGACATTTTACCACTGCTCTAAAATTTTACATTTTGTAGCTGGATCTTTTGCAAACACATTGATGGAGAAGTGGGCCATGGTTTGCCAAATTTATTGCCAATCCTCCTGCTCTATACCACTCCCTAGATTTTTTTACTATTGTTCCACATATCAAAGGATTTGTGGTGCTTGTCCCTCCAGCTAGCTAGTCCTTCAGAAGGAAAGAAAGGAAGCAGCAGCCTTAGCCAACCTCAGAGTTTTGGAACAAGCTGCTGAGGAAGAAGTCATCCATTGTCCTATTTTGACAGCCTCCAATGACCTTGCAGGATGGATCTTGCCATTCATCCTAATCCAGAACATTGAAAATTGCACTAGACACTTTAAATCCTGTACACGAACCCACAGTATATTAGGCAGCTAGAGAAACTGCAGCAATCAACCACATAGGTCACCCTGACCAGTTGCATACTTCCTCAGATCCAAAGTTACTAACACCCTATGCATCAATTTATGTGACACCGCAGACTTTCCTGAATCCAGCTCACGAAATTATCTCAAAACAGGGCCTGATATCCAATAAGCGAAAAGGCTATCTGATCTGGTGGTACAGTAAAACAAAATCAGGAGCATAATTTCAACAATGCGACAGAGATGCTGGGAACCAGTATTTGCTGTTCATTTGGTGTGCTTCTGCACACCTGGAGTCACAACCTGGAAGTAATATCTAACAGGTGATGCAGAGATGGTTCAGGAGTGAACAGGAATCACAAGTATGTATTAGGCTGCGGTTAGATTAGGATGAATAAATAGAACCTGTGCCCCCTTATAAAAGGTATCCTTATCAGAGTCCCCCCATTACATCAGAAGTCCTCATCAAGGTCCCTCTTACATCATTTCCCCCATCAGAGTCTTCCCTTATTCCAAGATCCTTATCCGTGCACCCCGTTATATCAGGTGTCCTGATCATAGGAGTGCCCCCTTACATCAGGTGTTCCAATCAGAATGCCCCCTTACATCAGGAACCCTCATCAGTGCGCTCCCTTACACCAGATGCCCTCTTCAGAGTGCCACTTTACATCAACTGTCCGTATAAGAAATCCCCTTACATCAACTTCCCCCATTAGAGTGGCCTTTACATTAAATGTCCCTATTAGAATCTACCTTACATCCACTGCCCCCTGGCCTCATGGACATACTCTTAGAGACTTGGGGGACACAACTGAAACCTAGAGGGGTGCATCCCACCCCAGAACCCCCTAGATCCGGGCTGGTCTCAAAACCTCCTGAGAATGGTCACATTGTTCTCGAGATCCACACCACGGGACCTCCAGATATCAAAACTTCACCTCTACTGAACCCATCTGCTACTCCATTCTCTCCTCCAATACAAAAACACCAGGTAATGTATACTGCCACCACTAGCAATGGTGAAGGAACACCAGTCACCACAAGGCCTCAAGGATCAGATACATCGAACCTTGCTAAATACATGACCCATTACTAACTAATTTACCCAGGACTGTGAAGCTGGAGAGTTAAAGATTTGGGGATCCAATTTTAAGACAGTAGTCCAGGACCTCAGCATCCTACCTAAGAAGAAATTATTTTTTTAATCAGATGGTTAGGTCCTCATTTGTCAGACTGTGTTGAAAGACTTAAAACTGTTCATATCCATGAACCAAAGACCAAACTTATGGGAGATCTGTAGTTACAGAGTTTGACTCATTTAAGAGACTACAGAACTTTCCAAAACTATCTAGGAAAGACAATTAGAAGTTCCAGGAATTAAGCCATCTTCTTCTTAAAGGAGAAGTCCAGCCTGAGCCCGTTAGGCTGGGCTTCTCCTAAGGGTCACAGGAGTGCAATTCATTTTGCACTCTTGTGACCCATTTTCAGCAGAGAGCAGTCTGAAGTCTGCTCTCTGCTGAAGTCACATAGATCAGTCCAGGCACTGCGTCATCTCGAATCTGGGAGTCTGGATCCGCCAGGTGCCTGGACTGAAAGCGGTCTCAGCCTCTCAGCGAGCCACTGAGATGCTGAGATGGCTGCTCCCCGCCCCTCAACAGCTCAGCGCTCCAGTGAGCGTGAAGGAGCAGAGAGGAGAGCTGCTGACTTACAGGCAATGAGAGGCAAGCGAGAACTGAGCCATCGGCTATTGTTGATTGCTTGGTTCTCAGTGCAGAGATGGCAAGGGAAAGAGGCAGCATCGGTCTAGGTAAGTATGATTATGGGAAAAAAAATCCCATACTTCTCTTTTATCTATATCCAACCCTCCAGGACATTCAACAAGGGTGCAGCAATAGGGTCCTTTTTGGACTTCCCTTTTCTGATTTACTTTGGATCCTGAAATACTCCATCTCTTTCCCTGTTTCTCTGATGCACAACAGCTGTTATATCCCTGAAAATATACAAAAAGCAGGGCCCAGATGACTTCACAATGCTCTGTTGTAAAAAAATGTACACCTAGTATGTGTCTATAATGACATTTCAGAAAAAAGCTCTTAAAGAGGAGTTCCCACTAAAAAAAAAAAAGTTAGCAGCTACAAATACTGCAGCTGTTGACTTTTAATAATCGGACACTTACCTGTCCCAGGGTCCAGCGATGCGGGGGATTGGAAGCCCCACCTGTCTCCCCCTCCATTCGGCAGCGCCGCCATTGCAACTGTGGGCGCTCGGATGTGGCTTTATGCATTTTTTTGGGGGGTGGAACACCACTTTAAGTAAGGTGTTTATGAAACTGCCAAAAGAAATTGGGTTACTTGTTTGTCCTGTTAATTTTCAAGCATATAGGTTTTGTAATGTGGTCAGGCCTGTGTAATCTATTAGCTAGGAGAATGTGTAATTATTACCATATATGTAGAATTTGTTTTTTGGCAATCCCATTTGTTTTTCAGCTTAAAGTGGAAGTCCGGCGACCAATCTTTTTTTTTTTTTTTAGGTCATTGAGACACTTTGCTAATCCCAAAATAATACTCACAGTTTGGGTGTAATATTTCCGCCTCTGTCTGTTTTCGTACCGAAGAATAACTTAAAAAATGTGATGCTGGCTGTTTCCATCTTGCTTGTGGGCATGTGAAGCCCACAAGCATTGATTTCCTGGATGCGGTGAATGCTGTTCATTCTCAGCTTGTGGAAGCCTGACACTAAGCTCCCAGGAGACAGTGTGGCGCCGGGGAAAGGCAATAAACACGCCTACTCCCATGGGAGGAGAGACAGGAAGTGCCACAATAAAGTACAATATAAAGGTAATTACAGCGATAAAAAAAATTTTCGTGTGGCATTTGAACATCTATGCAGTTAACTGAAGGGGGTAAGATTAAGTTAAAAATTTGAGTGGAACCCCGCTTTAAGAGGTTAGGCAGAGGTTGAGTTTAAATTGGGGGTGGTGGTAGGTTTATATTGGGCACCCAAGGTTGCGTAGTCCTTTTGCAATTGTTTCTTTTTTTGGTGTGTTATTTTTTAAGTTACAAAACTATTTGGATCAGTCTCTAATCAGGACAGCAAAAGCATAAGGCAACTAAGGCGGCCTTAGGGCGGCAGGAGAGGGGGGCGCTAAAGCTGGGGGTCCATCAAGAAGTGCTTATGCTGGCTCCGGTTCTGCTCACACACTTACTGAGCCCAGCCCAACACAGAAAACACAGCACACTGTGACAGCCACAGCCCCAGGCACTGTAAGCTTCAGCTGTTGCCTCCACAGTCACTCGAACACTTGCTCCCCTGCCCCTCCTTCTCCTCCTTCCCCTCTCTCCCAGAAGAAGGGCAGGAGATTGCCAACACACCTGCTTCTATGCCTCCAGCCCCCCACAATGTATAAGTCCCTCCTACCTGGGCGGTAGCAGAAGCAGTCCTCCAGTCCAGCACAGAGAAAATTGTTGCTGAACTGGAGGCATGTGAGATGAGGGGGAGGAGACAAGTGAGACCAGGAGGAGTGGCCAGCAGCCACAGGATTGGACATGGCAGGGCTCTTCTGTGGAAGGTAGGGCAAAGAGTGCTTTATCATGTCTGACTGTCTGTGGTCATTATAAAGCCTGCTGCATGTACATTATGAACACCTGAGGAATAGATGGGGTATGGAGAGAAGAGAGCAAGGAAAAAGAGATGGGGCAGTTAGAAATGGGGACACTGATGGGGACACCTACTCTGTGGGGACACTGATGGGGACACCTATTCCATTGGGACACCTGCTCCATTGGGACACCTGCTTCACTGGGACATCTGCTCCATGGGGACATCTGCTCCATGGGGACACCTGCTCCATGGGCACACTGATGGGGACACCTGCTCCAAGGGGACACTGATGGGGACACCTGCTCTATGGGGACACGGGCGGGGGCCCCAGCTTTATGGCGACATAGACAGGGACACCTGCTCTGTGGAGACATTGATGGGGACACCTACTCTGTGGAGACATTGATGGGGACACCTATTCCGTGAGGACACTAATTGAGACACCTACTCCATGGGGAAACAGATGTGGGCACCTTCTCTATGGGGACAAAGACAGGACACCTGCTCTGTGGGAACACTGATGGGGACACCTACTCTGTGAGGACACTGATGATGGGAACTCCTGTTCTATGGGGGCACTCTGATGGGGACACCTGATGTAAGCGGCATACCGATGTTAACACCTGATCTATGAGGACTATCTGATGGGGACACCTGATCTATGGGGCACTCTGATGGGGACACCTGATCTATAGAGCCTCTCTGATGGGGGCACCTGCTATAATAAGGCACTCTGATGGGAATACCTGCTATAATGGGGCCCTCTGATGGGGACACCTGCTCTAAGGGAGCAATCTGATGGGGACACCTGCTCTATGAGGACACTGGGATGGGGACACCTGCTCTATGGGGATACTGATGGGGACACCTACTCCATGGGGACACCTGCTCCATGGGGACAATGATGGGGAAACTCTGATAGGGACACCTGTGGTAAGGAGTACTCTGATGGGGACACCTGGTCTAGGGGGGCACTCTGATGGGGTCATCTGATGTTAAGGGAATTTTTATGGGGACACCTGATATAAAGAGACACTCTGATGGGGGGACCTGATGTAAAGGGGCACTCTGATGGGGATAAATACTGTTGAAATGCTATGGAAATTGTAAGTTTCTCATTTCTTGATAGACATACAATGACTACAATCTTTCGGAGTCATAGCACAATTTTGAGATTTGGACCTCAGATGGAAGAAAATTTTAGTGACCTGACCCCAGTGAATTTTAATTCAATACTCCCGCACTAAAAAAAGATGGAGCTCAAATAAAGGGTATGCCATATGGTGGTGGGAGGAAGCATTTTGGGGGGGAAAGGGGTAACAGGAGAAAAGTTGGGGAGAGGGGGCACCAAAATGCACCTTTGCCTGAGTAGACAAAAATCATTGCACTGACCCTGTCTCTAATGATCACTTTTTAAAATGGTTGTAAACCCTCACATATACCCAGTAAAGTGACTGGCCTAAGGTGATACACAGAGAGGAAACAAATCTTCCTACATATGTTGCACCTGTTTACTGCAGTATTCTCTTCTCTACATCCTTCAAAATCCAGAATTTATAAAGCTTGTCTGAGCTGTCAGAAAAAAGAGAAAAAGGGTGCAGAGAGTTGAAGTTACACTCTGTACAGCTCAGTGAGGAAAGCTCTGACAGCTGATTGGAGGGGAGGGAAGGGACACCCCCCCCCTTCACACAGGAACAAAGCTGAGGCTGTCAATCAGTTGGAGCTCCCTCCCCTGTCTCCATTTTTCACTTGTGTCAAGAAAACTTTTCAGAAGTGCGTCATGAGGACAGCAGGGGAAAAAAAGCCAGACAGAAATGACACTTAGTGCTCTTGAGACAAATACACAATATAGAAGATAATTGCACAAAGATCTTGTGAGCCACAGATGGATAGATGCCTATAAAGTGAATTCCAAAACCCAAATCAGCTGCACACACTAACCACGTTTCATACCGTGTATGTGACCAAATAAAATAAATGAATGTGTATGCGCTAGGAAAATAAGCTAATTCGTGATAAAAATCGAATAAAATAAAACCAAAATAAAACAGATAAATACAATATAGTGAAATCTATAAATATTCAATATTAAATGCTATAAGCAATAACCAGTGCCAATCGCCTGTGAAAAAAAGTGAATAAAATACACAACTAAATATATAAATAGTAAATCAGCATGCGACATGCAAAATGTGGAAAGTCCAGGTGCTACTTGTATAAATGAAGTGTCCAATAATTCAGTACAAATCAATACATAAAAATATATAAAAGTCAAAGTGCAAAAATTAGTGTCCAAAAGAGTAGGCATTCCTCATGCTCTTCCTATAAGGTGTGCAAACAATGGCGTGCTTCAGTGCCCTCCAGTGACCCCCAATGGCTCATGCGCTCACCTCTGAGCGTGCGACACAGTGGTTAAACAGTGTCTAAACATGCATTAGAGCCACTCCAGGGCTCATACAGGGTCTGCTGGTAATGATCTGTTCTGCTTGATGGTGTCTTTCAGGGCAGCACAGGTCACAGCATCCCCCCTCCTCCTGGGCACTGTGCTGAGGCTCCCAGAGAGTCGGTGACAGACACCTCTGAGCTCTGTGCCCTCAGGACTGAGGGAACCAACACCAGCAGCTGATGGTGTTGGTTCCCTCAGTCCTGAGGGCACAGAGCTCAGAGGTGTCTGTCACCGACTCTCTGGGAGCCTCAGCACAGTGCCCAGGAGGAGGGGGGACGCTGTGACCTGTGCTGCCCTGAAAAACACCATCAAGCAGAACAGATCATTACCAGCAGACCCTGTATGAGCCCTGGAGTGGCTCTAATGCGTGTTTAGACACTGTTTAACCACTGTGTCGCACGCTCAGAGGTGAGTGCATGAGCCATTGGGGTCACTGGAGGGCACTGAAGCACGCCATTGTTTGCACACCTTATAGGAAGAGCATGAGGAATGTCTACTCATTTGGACACTAATTTTTGCACTTTGACTTTTATATATTTTTATGTATTGATTTGTACTGAATTATTGGACACTTCATTTATACAAGTAGCACCTGGACTTTCCACATTTTGCATTTCGCATGCTGATTTATATTTATATATTTAGTTGTGTATTTTATTCACTTTTTTTCACAGGCGATTGGCACTGATTATTGCTTATAGCATTTAATATTGAATATTTATAGATTTCACTATATTGTATTTATCTGTTTTATTTTGGTTTTATTTTATTTATTCGATTTTTATCACGAATTAGCTTATTTTCCTAGCGCATATACACAATATAGAAGGATATGCTTTGCTCATATTTAATGTCTAAGGTTTACAACCACTTTAAGCACACCAATTGGTTTCTGGTTTCATATCTGGGTATATGTTCAAGCTAAAGTACTCATTGAATCAGAAATGTTCTCGTAGAATATCAAGGTTGCCATACACCATCTTGTGGTCTGATGGACAAGGATATGAAAGTGGACATCATAGCAACACGGAAGTAGTGGCTTTTTAAAACTTTAAGTTATTTTTTTTAGAAGGATGGTATGTTTTACAGATAGCTCACTGGTATTGCAAATGTTGGTCTTCAATAGGCCAATGAAATAAGCAATAAAAATACTGATGTGATAGAGCTGTGTAATGTGCTAAGTGTAGAGTTCCATTTTTTTTTTTGTTTTTTTTAATTAAACACAAATATTGCTAGTTTTATATATAAAGGCCTTGGGAATTATTGTATTCTTTGCTTCACTTTACTATACAATGGCAACAAAATAATAATATGATTTTTGAAAAAAGCTCATGACTTTTCTACCATTCAGTGACATCATCTATTCTATTTTCCATTATGGTTGTTGGATACCAAAAAAGCTAAACTTTCTACTTAGCACTTTAGAAGCAGCCATAACGCAATATAAGGCAAAGCAAACTTCTATGCTCAAAGATCCCTAACAAGATACGGCTCGCTGCAAGCCATAAAAATGAAATCTCTGCTGGAAGACAGGCATTAGTGAGGACCCAGCTTGATGAACTTCAGACCGCACAGATCCTTGGCTGTAGCTGACTTAACAAAGCATTACAACAATGAACAGCTGCTCCTCTGATCTCATACCACCCAATGAGCCAAAAACATATAAAGTGTAAAACAGGATACAAATAGAAAATAAACAACTGAGAAAATTATCAAAAACAATGTGAAAAAAACATTTAAACAAAGCCAAAAATAAAGCATAAGCAGTAAGTAATACTTCCTTGCATATAAAAGTAAATACACAAGTAGATCCAAATAATAATAATCATCACCATCATCATAACAGCTGTTCACATAGAAATTACAAATTAACAATTCATGCATAAACCAATGATTCATTTATGTGAAAAATAATACGTCCCATCTGAGATTTAACCCTTGGGGAATCCTAGTTTGCTCAGAAAAATCTAAAAAGCATGGCAATTCCAGACTTTTCACTTAATGGGTACACTGTGTTTCAGACTCATGCAAGCCTGGCTTATGCTGGGCCAACAAAGACAAGTTTTGCTTTAGATTTGATCTGTAAGATCAATGCACATCTCTGTTGACGTATTCATATTGGGGCGTGTTACTGTTGATTCTGAATGGCACCACAAGCTAGATTTACAGTGTAAACAAATGAATTTGCCCTTCAGCATAACACAACACATGCACTGTACATGGTGGCACTCTGCATTGGCAATAAATAGTGCAGGTAAACTTTTTTGTGCTCTGAGGCTCATTGAAGAAGCTGAAACCCCTAACTATATAACCCTAATGCCTGGTATACACTATGGTGTTGATTTACTAATAGGCAAATAGGCTGTGCACTTTGCAAAGTTGGATAGGGTGAAGCTCCACTTTGCAAAGAATACCCAATCACGTGCAAGGAAAGTAAAAAAACAGCATTTTTGCTTGCACATGATTGGATGATGGAAGTCAGCAGAGCTTCTGCCCATTTACTAAGCTCTGGAGCAACTGCACTTGCAGAGTGCAACTGCACTTTGAAAAGTGCACAGTCTACTTGCCTTTAACCACTTGCTGCCCGCCCGACGTCATATGACGGCGGGACGGTGCAGCTGTTGTTCTGGGCCGCTGTCATATGATGGCGCAACCTTCCAGGCAGCCCAGGGGACGTGCTCCCGCCGCATCGCTCCGGTCCCGGTGCGCGTGCCCGGCGGCCGCGATGTCCGCCGGGCACCCGCGATTGCCCGGTAACCGAGCAGGACCGTGGATCTGTGTGTGTAAACACACAGATCCACGTCCTGTCAGATGGGAGAAGACCGATGGTGTGTTCCTTGTACAGAGGAACACCGATCAGTCTCCTCTCCTTGTGAGTCCCCTCCCCCCACAGTTAGAATCACTCCCTAGCAACATATTTAACCCTACAGCGCCCCCTCCTGGTTAACCCCTTCATTGCCAGTCACATTTATACAGTAATCAATGCATTTTTATAGCACGGATCGCTGTATAAATGTGGCTGGTCCCAAAAATGTGTCAAAATTGTCCGATGTGTCCGCCGCAATATCGCAGTAATGATAAAAATCGCAGATCACCGCCATTACTAGTAAAAAAAAAAATAATAAAAATGCTATAAATCTATCCCCTTATTTTGTAGACGCTATAACTTTTGCGCAAACCAATAAATATATGCTTATTGCGATATTTTTTACCAAAAATATGTAGAAGAATACGTATCGGCCTAAACTGAGGAAAAAATTTGTTTAAAAAAATAAAATTTAAATATTTATTATAGCAAAAAGTAAAAAATATTGTGTTTTTTCAAACTTGTCACTCTTGTTTTGTTTATAGCACAAGAAATAAAAACCGCTGGGGTGATCAAATACCACTAAAAGAAAGCTCTATTAGTGGGGAAAAAATGATAAAAATTTAATTTGGGTACAGTGTTGTATGACCGCGCAATTGTTATTCAAAGTGCAACAGCGCTGAAAGCTGAAAATTGGCTTGGGCAGGAAGGGGGTGAAAATGCCCTGTATGGAAGTGGTTAATAAATCAACCACTATGAGCCCAACAGGCTGAAAGAAACAAAACTGGAGGAGCTCAGGGAGGAGGTCAGGTACTAACTATGCGATTTTTGTGCAGCATTCTCCCTGCTGAGCTATTGTGTTCTGACAATTGGACAGCCCCCTGCCAGAACACGCCAGTCAGCCATTGGCTGCGAGCGCTGATCGGATGCCAATCGGCAGATGTTTTTCTGGCATGCCCATTCTACAGAAGCCAGACAGTCAGTCGGCTTCTGTTGGACAGGCTGCTGTACACACGGCTGAATGTCAATGTTCGGCCTGTGTGCACCAGGCATTCGTTTAATAAAACACTATGGGGGTTATTTACTAAAGAAAACTCCACTTTGCACTGCAAGTGCACTTGGAAATAAAGTCACTGTAGATCCGAGGGGGACATGCAAGGAAAATAAAAAAACAGCATTTTAGCTTGCATATGATTGGATGATAAAATCAGCAGAGCTTCCACTCATTTCAGATCTACCCCTTAGATTTAGAGCGACTGCACTTACAAGTGTACTTTCAGTGCAAAGTGGATTTGCTATTCGTAAATAACCCCCTTGGAATCATGAGCAATAGCCATTTTTTATAACAAAATACTATTTTCACTTTTTTCCATTCTTTGCTGCACCTCAGTAATGTTGATTCCCTGCAGCATTTTCCTGTTACTTTCTGTTTTCATGTATGCACTCCAGCGATGGCTGCATGGCAAGTTGCCTACTGACAACAGTGGACAATGCCTGTGTAATATGTGTTGAACTCGCCATCAGAAGCCTGTGTGACAGGGTGACAAAGCATATATAGAGTATTGTCACCCTATCACAGGAAGTGTCTGAACAAGGACTGTTATGGCAGGATCATCAGATATTTAATTTTTGTGTGGTTTAATTATACTTTAAAACTACTCTCTGGGATAAAAATCCCCCCCCCTTCCCTTCTACCCTCTAACACTATAATGAAAAAAAAATAAATGCCCTTTCTAGCCATGATCATGTGACACTTCTGAACCAAGCCTACTCTTCTCTTTACTTTCTGGAAGGGTCCTTCTTTGGGTGTCCATATCACTGCAGGTGAACATTTCCAATTGGATGGCTGCCACCAGGGTCCTCTCAGGAGAGAAGAGAGGGCAGGGGGGTGCATGTTCTCTGGGTGTCATCACAGTGATGGATCAGTTGTCCCTCAGAGTGGAATTGGTGGCAGTTAGGGATGCACCGAATGGGTTTTTTGGTGCCGAAACCGATACTGAAAATAAATCTTCCTTGATCCCGAAAACCAAAATGATACCGAAACAGCACCGAAACCGAAATAGGCTTTTTTTTATATATTACCCCAAAAAAAATATTGGATATACAAAATTGTGTTACATTCGTATTCATTATATTATTTATATTCAACTTAATCATTAATTTTATGAAGAAAAGAATACTACAATCCAGTAATGTCAAAAAGTACTTTAATAAAAAGTAACCCACCTAAAATTGGACAGTGGACACAGAAGATAAAAATAAAATAAAATAAGACTGCAGTCAGTGCACATTGCACCACCATACCAAATAAAACAGGCATAAAAAAATAAAATAAATAATAATATATATATATAATATTAATAATAATTAATATTAATATAATAATAATATAAAAATGTCAAATACTGACTTTTTTATATTTTATTAATTTCCAACTTACATCAGAACTAGTAATTCAGTTCTCTCTCCCTAAGGTGTCAGCGGCTGGATGTGCGATAAGTGTATGTATGTAGCTGCGGGTTACATACATAGTCATACAGTAGACCGCACTGTGGTCCGCCACCGGGTATGGGTGGAGACATCCTGGAACACAGACTAGTCTACAGCAGCAGTGCTCAGCCAATCACAGCAAGCAATGTAGACTTGTCTGTGTTTATGGAAGTCACCGCCCATACCCAGAACACAGTGCAGTACTGTAGTATGTAGACAGCCACAGATACAGAATATACAGTTTTGCACATGCAGCGGGCTGACAGCTTAGGGAGAGACAGTGACATAGTTTGGCACAACAACAGAACAAACTATGTATAAGTAAGTAGTACTTTAAAGAACAACTCTCTCAACTAACCATAACAGAAATATGGCAAAAGGCCGTCATTCTGTTTTACAGTTTCTGTAAATATAACATAGTACAGTGCTATCTGCTATGCTATAATAACATTTTTATTTTATTATTTTCTTTCAACATAAATGAGAACTAGTCGTTTTTTCCCCAAGTTCTCTCCCTAAGGTGACAGCGGCTGGATGTGCCATATTTATTTATTATTTTATTTATTTCAGGTACTTATATAGCGCCGTCAATTTACGCAGCACTTTACATATATATATTATACATTCACATCAGTCCCTATACCCTCAAGGAGCTTACAATCTAAGGTCCCTAACTCACATTCATACCTATACTAGGGCCAATTTAGACAGGATCCAATTAACCTACCAGCATGTCTTTGGAGTGTGGGAGGAAACCGGAGTACCCATAAAAGTGTATGTATGTAGCTGCGGGTTAGATACTGGAATAAGCAAGCAGAGAATGCTTAAAGTGACCCACAATTTTTCTTCCTTTTGATACGATATCAGATATGGTGCGCTGACTCAGCAATCCTTCATTCACAGCCAATTGTAGCGTGTGTGCCATCACGGTATGCTTTGAAGTTCACTGTCCTCCATTGCCTTTGCCATGTTCTGCGCATTATCTCGGACAATCAAATGCACTTTAGACTTCTCAATGTGCCAAGTGTCAAGCATGGTTTTTAAAGCATCAGATATTGCTGCTACAGTATGTGATCCAACAAACTCACGTGCGTTAAGTAGGATGTTTTGCAATTGAAATTTGTCATCTATCCACTGCGCTGTCAGGCTAAGCATGCTCGTTGGACTGACGTCTGAACTCCAAATGTCGGTAGTAAAACTGATTGCTATGATGTCGGTAGTCATGAGCTCATGAACGTGTTTTCTAACACTGCAAAACAATTCAGGTAGATAGGTATCTGCGAAGTAGTGTCTGGTTGGTAGTGAGTAATGCGACTCAATATGTTGCATGAACCTACGGAATCCAATGTCCTCCACAACAGAGAATGGCTGGTCGTCTAATGCAATAAATTCCATAATTTTATCTGTAATGGCACGAGCTTTGGGACTGTCACTTGTAAATTTTTTAACCTTTTCAAAGACTGTGGCCACAGATGGTGTTAAGCCTGAGGCACTTTTTTGAAAGTGGCACTGTTTTCTTATAATCTGCATGCTGAACTGGATGACGTGTTTTCAGGTGGTGTATCAAACCTGTTGTTGAAAAATGCCTTGGCACTGTACCCACTCTTGAAATTTTTGCTGTGCAAAGACTACATATTGCAAATTTGGGGTCTTTATCAAAAACTTTAAAATATTTCCACACTGCAGACATGGTCCACCTTTGCTGGTAGCGCAGAATAATAGCATACAATGATTTTTTATAGTGGGAGTGAAATCTGAGGGGGGAAAAAAAAAGGACAAAATCAATTTAAAAGCTAAACCCCAGAAGGCAGCTTTAAAGAATAAATAACCTATCTTTTTTTTTTTTTTTTTTTACGGTGCAGCTCTTGCCATGCAAGGTAGTTATGTCTGCACTGCAGTACATCTGACTTGTACCAAAAAGATAATTGAACTGATTAAATTTGATTTGAAATGGAATGGATTGCTTGCAGTTTGCAACTGCATGCTATTTTATTTTTTTTAGCTATTCTGTAGTATACTATAAACTTGTGCTTGTTGTCATTGAATTTGACACTTTGCCGGTGTAGTATACTAGTATTATAGTTATACTAAATAACTATATTATATTTATTGCATACTGTCATGTCATGTTGAAAAAATTCATGCGCTTGCTGTCATGTGTAGTATAACTATACTCAATGGCAACCACAAGCGCATACATTTTATAGCTACAGAATAGCTAAAAAAATAAATAGCATGCAATTGCAATCCATTCCAAATCATATTTAATCAGTTCAATTATATAAAATCTTTTTTGCTAGTATTGCATGCAAGAGTGCTGGCTTGTTGTTTAACAAAGGCCAAGTAGTAAGTAATACATGTTGTTTGACTGCTATAGACAGAAAGATCATCATTTCAGTTTCAGTACTATAATAAAATAAAATAATACTACTAGTTGGATTGTTTCTGTCAGTTTAAATAAGGCAAAATGCTCACCGGTGAATAGTAGTAATGGTAGCCATGCAGGAGGGACAGTGCCCACTCTTGTACTTGAGTATGCTATGTGCAGCCCTCTATGAAGCCATCTCTCAGGTCCCAGCAGCGTCTCTCGGGTCCCAGCAGCGTCTCTCGGGTCCCAGCAGCATCTCTTAGGTCCCAGCAGTGTCTCTCTGGTCCCAGCAGTGTCTCTCTGGTCCCAGCAGTGTCTCTCTGGTCCCAGCAGCGTCTCTCTGGTCCCAGCAGCGTCTCTCTGGTCCCAGCAGCGTCTCTCGGGTCCCAGCAGCGTCTCTCGGGTCCCAGCAGCGTCTCTCGGGTCCCAGCAGCGTCTCTCGGGTCCCAGCAGCGTCTCTCGGGTCCCAGCAGCGTCTCTCGGGTCCCAGCAGCGTCTCTCGGGTCCCAGCAGCGTCTCAGCAGGGAACATGCAGGGAATGTGCTTACGAGTGCGGCGTCTTAACCATGAGGAACGTGCACACCACCCACCACTACTGTGCATGCGCGATTTTCGGTGCCATTATCGGCAAGAATTGTCTTTCAGCATTTTGCCGAAAAGGCCATTTTCGGCCAATATGGCTCAGCACTGCCACGGCCGAACAGCGCACCTAGCGGGGGTTCCAAGACCCCGGGACCCAGCACACCGGCACCATCCGACAGCGGAACACCCCAGGAACAGCCACATGTCTGTGGTCTTGGCCCGGAGAGACCTGGGGCCGCAATTCGCTACAGAAGCAGCACAAATTCAAGATGGCGGGCGCCATGCAGCCACACACACCAGTCACAGAGGAACTCCCTGGCTGTCGTGCAGGGTTTCATCAAACAACTTATCCCCAACATATCTCCACACAAACTGGAGAAAGACCGGGCTCACAGGGCCCTAGGCCCCCCCAGAAAAGATGTCTCTTCAAGAGACATAGTGGTGAAACCCCATTTCTTCTCCACCAAGGAAGAAGTAATGAAACTGTGTCGCTTTCAGTCTCCCCTGACATGCCAGGGGCATGTCATACAGGTCTTCGCTGACATCTCACCTACTACCACCCAAAAAATGAGAACCATGAAACCCCTTCTAACAGTCCTATTCCCAAAAGGACATTAAGTACAGATGGGCTTTCCCCTTTGCTGTAAAGTTTGATTTCAAAGGCAAGACGCCCTCCTTCCACAGCTTCCACCTTTGCTGGTAGCGCAGAATAATAGCATAGAATGATTTTTTATAGTGGGAGTGAAATCTGAGGGGGGAAAAAAAAAGGACAAAATCAATTTAAAAGCTAAACCCCAGAAGGCAGCTTTAAAGAATAAATAACCTATCTTTTTTTTTTTTTTTTTTTACGGTGCAGCTCTTGCCATGCAAGGTAGTTATGTCTGCACTACAGTACATCTGACTTGTAACAAAAAGATAATTGAACTGATTAAATTTGATTTGAAATGGAATGGATTGCTTGCAGTTTGCAACTGCATGCTATTTTATTTTTTTTAGCTATTCTGTAGTATACTATAAACTTGTGCTTGTTGTCATTGAATTTGACACTTTGCCAGTGTAGTATACTAGTATTATAGTTATACTAAATAACTATATTATATTTATTGCATACTGTCATGTCATGTTGAAAAAATTAATGCGCTTGCTGTCATGTGTAGTATAACTATACTCAATGACAACCACAAGCGCATACATTTTATAGCTACAGAATAGCTCAAAAAATAAATAGCATGCAATTGCAATCCATTCCAATCCATTTCAAATCATATTTAATCAGTTCAATTATATAAAATCTTTTTGCTACAAGTCAGATCTACTGCAGTGCAGACAGACAGAAATTTTAAATACTAGTATTGCATGCAAGAGTGCTGGCTTGTTGTTTAACAAAGGCCAAGTAGTAAGTAATACATGTTTGACTGCTATAGACAGAAAGATCATCATTTCAGTTTCAGTACTATAATAAAATAAAATAATACTACTAGTTGGATTGTTTCTGTCAGTTTAAATAAGGCAAAATGCTCACCCGCGAATAGTAGTAATGGTAGCTATGCAGGAGGGACAGTGCCCACTCTTGTACTTGAGTATGCTATGTGCAGCCCTCTATGAAGCCATCTCTCGGGTCCCAGCAGCGTCTCTTGGGTCCCAGCAGCGTCTCTTGGGTCCCAGCAGCGTCTCTCAGGCACGAGGAGCGTCCGCGGGGAAGGTGCCAGCGTCTCAGCAGGGAACATGCAGGGAATGTGCTTACGAGTGCGGCGTCTTAACCATGAGGAACGTGCACACCGCCCACCACTACTGCGCATGCGCGATTTTTGGTGCCATTATCGGCAAGAATTGTCTTTCAGCATTTTGCCGAAAAGGCCATTTTCGGCCAATATGGCTCCGCACTGCCACGGCCAAACAGCGCACCTAGCGGGGGTTCCAGGACCCTGGGACCCAGCACACCGGCACCATCCGACAGCGGAACACCCCAGGAACAGCCACATGTCCGTGGTCTTGGCCCGGAGAGACCTGGGGCCGCAATTCGCTACAGAAGCAGCACAAATTCAAGATGGCGGGCGCCATGCAGCCACGCACACCAGTCACAGAGGAACTCCCTGGCTGTCGTGCAGGGTTTCATCAAACAACTTATCCCCAACATCCCTCCACACAAACTGGAGAAAGACCAGGCTCACAGAGCCCTAGGCCCCCCCAGAAAAGATGTCTCTCTCCAAGAGACAGTGGTGAAACCCCATTTCTTCTCCATCAGGGAAGAAGTAATGAAACTGTGTCGCTTTCAGTCTCCCCTGACATGCCAGGGGCATGTCATACAGGTCTTCGCTGACATCTCACCTACTACCATCCAAAAAATGAGAACCATGAAACCCCTTCTAACAGTCCTGTCCCAAAAGGACATTAAGTACAGATGGGCTTTCCCCTTTGCTGTAAAGTTTGATTTCAAAGGCAAGACGCCCTCCTTCCACAGCTTCTAAGAAGGTGAATGCCTCCTCCTGGACCTGAGACTCATCTCGCAAGAAGCAGCAATGGACTTTGCTAACTCAGGATCAGCCAAGCGTCCCTCTCCAAGAGCTCCCTGATACTCGTTTGGCACAAACCTAAATCTAAACGCTCCAAGGTCACTAGGCCCCCTGATACTCTAAGCTCTACTCTCTGATGTCAGTGTCAATATTTCAGGCCCTGGTGATCGTAGAGTAGTTGACCCACAGTTCCCTAACTTAATACTTTTTTGTTATTTGCCTCTATTATGCTTTTTGAAAAATCCATCCCACAGGTTTGAACGTTGTTGCCTGAACCTTGTATTCTGTTTTTTCTAAGTTTCCATTGGTAAACTTCATGCTGCAACCCTGACACTCTGGGGTGTGTCCCTGGGGGCTCTGGATTTTCTTTGAGGTCGGAATACAGAGACCCCGAGGGCAGATTCCTCCTGATCAAAGGGACTATAGACGGCCATTTGTATTCCCTTGTGTACTATTATGCCCCTAATACTGGCCAATCTAAATTTTTCCATACACTCTTTGAGACTCTAAGTCCCCATTCAGAGTGCTCTGTTACCTTTGGGGGGGACTCTAATACGGCATTCAACCAAGGCCTAGACAAATCTAAACCTCACAATGCTCAAACCATTCGCCCAACCAGGAGCAGCTCTAAGATTGCCAAAATGATTTTCCAGCTGGGCCTCACTGACATCTGGAGAGAATTGAACCCTACCCAAAAAGACTACACACACTTTTCACACTCACATCAATCATATGCCAGGATTGACTATCTGCTGGTCTCCAACACTTTAATCCCCTCAGTTCTAAAAGCACACATCAAAGACACAGTGTGGTCAGACCACTCCATGGTGATCATTACAATACATAACCGACTACCCCAACCAAACCTGCTCCACTGGAGACTCAATGAAGCCATCCCAGCTGACCCCATTATGAAAATTGAACTAGAAAAGGCTCTTATCGAATACTTTTCCCTAAATGATGTTAACGATATTTCTCTGGAAACTTTATGGGCGGCACACAAAGTCACTATCCGGGGTAAAATCATTTAAAATTGCCACCCAGATAAAAAGGGAGAGATGTTCTGACATTGAAAAATTAGAGAAGAATTACTCTTCTCTCCAGCTTAATCACAAGAAAGATCCGTCTCAAGTACCCACCTCCCTCTTGGACGTGGCTCGCCTGGTACTGAACCTAGCACTGACAGCTAATACAGAAAAAAGCATTCGTTGGAGCAGGGCGAGATACTACCATCAGAGAGACAAGATTGGCTCCCTGCTGGCAACTAGGCTCTCACCTCGGGCGCGCACACATTCCTTCCCCAAACTCAAAATCGCAGGTAGACCCCCAACAGCGAACCCCGTGAGTATAATGCAAGCCTGTCATAAGTTCTACGAGAACTTATACAGCGCAAAGCAGACCGAAAGTTCCGCAAACATCTCTAGCTTTCTAGATAGCCTTCATATCCCCTACTTGTCAACAGCACACAGAAACAGACCGGAAGTGCCCTTCTCTACAGAGCAGGTACTGAAGGTGATCAAAAATATGAAGAACAACTCAACCCGGGCCCGGACGGGTTCTTAATCCCCTACTGCAAAGCCTTTGCGACCATGGTGGTGCCCTATATGGTAAAAATGTTTAATGCTAAAACCAAAGGAGACCCTCTTGACACACAGTTAAACTCCGCGTTTTTAACCGTTATACCTAAACCGGATAAGGACCCAGGTGAGGTAAGCAACTACAGACCAATATCCTTCATCAACAATGATTTAAAGATTATGACTAAAGTCATGGCTGACCGCCTCGCTTCCTTCATAGGTTTATACATTCATAAAGATCAGGTGGGTGTTATCCCTGGCAGGCAGGGCCCAGACCAAATTAGAAGAGCAGTAAACATTGTCTCTCTCTTACAATCTGGCTGATGGCGGTCCTAAACAAGAAGGTATGTTACTGTCGTTGGACCTGCAAAAGGCCTTCAACTCGGTCTCTTGGCCTTACCTGTTTGCCCTGATGGACCACTGGGGATTCGGCCCCCGTTTCACTGGACTGCTTACAGCATTATACTCCACCCCAAAAGCTAGAGTTCCATTACAAGACCTTTATTCGGACTCTATTAGAATAGCGAAAGGCACTCGCCAAGGCTGCCTATTACCTCCACTGATCTTTGCCTTTGCAATAGAAACCCTAACAATAGCCATCTGAACAAACCCAAATATTGCGGGGGTCAAGTGCGGACCCAACACATATAAATGTGGTCTCTTTGCAGACGACCTTCTCCTCTTCATCCCCTCCCCGGTCACCTCCCTCCCTGTAAACTCCTAGAGGAATCCTCCAAGGTCTCTGTACTACGGGTGAATTATGGCAAATCCCAAGCAATGAATGTTTCTCTCCAGCCGTTACTAGTGGCACAGCTGAAGGAATCCTTTAAATTCGAGTGGAGCGATTCCTCTATTCGGTATCTAGGGATAAACCTCACTCCCAAGTTTGAACAACTGTACTCAGCTAAATACCCCCCCATGTACCAGAAGTTAGAAACTGACCTCAAAACTTGGGCCCAGCATGAACTCTCCTGGTTGGGCAGAATTAACTCAGTCAAAATTACTTTCCTCCTGAGACTTTTATATGTCTTCCTCTCCCTCCCAAGGAAGGACCACTTGGGCTAACTCCAAATCAAAATTATTAAATTTGCATGGGGGAAGGCAGGACATTGATTCTCTTGGCACACGCTATTCAGATTAAGGTCTGGAGGAGGTCTGGGCCTCCCAAACCTGCTCTGGTACTACTAGGCGGCTAGATTAGCTCAACTATCTACAGTATATTCCAAGTTGGCCAAGCCAGACTGGGTTGATATTGAAAGACAGGCAGTATCCTCATATACCCTAGTCTATCTCTTATGGAGCTCACCTTCAAGTTACCCTCCTATTCTATCCCCCTCCTTTTCTCACTCTATTGCCCTGTAGGATAAGCTCAAGCAGGCCCTCTCTCTGGTATCAGATAGCTCTCCTCTGGCTCACTTATTCCACAACCTAGACTTTAGCCCGGGAATGGAAATGAAGGCCTTCAAGTGGTGGTTGGATAAGGGGATGTACCTGATTGGCCACTTTATCACTTCAACGGTCCCCATCTCGCTTGCCTACTGTGTTAGCAAACTGAATCTTCCCGACACGAAATGTTTAGGGTTCCAGCAAATTTCCCATTTTCTTCACTCCATCTGGTCGACAAAATCTAAACCCCCTCACATAACACCTTA
Source organism: Aquarana catesbeiana (assembly GCF_042186555.1). Taxonomy (NCBI): domain Eukaryota; kingdom Metazoa; phylum Chordata; class Amphibia; order Anura; family Ranidae; genus Aquarana; species Aquarana catesbeiana. The sequence continues at coordinate 523,583,700 of NC_133327.1, read as the reverse complement.
TGAACTTTGGTGTGGACAGGTCGTGGAGCAGAGGGGAGGGGTATCCATAATTTACTCGTCACTTGCTCAAACCCAGTCGAAGTCCTCCTACATGCTAGCTTGGGAGGCTGACATCCAGGATCAATGGGATGGGGAAACTTGGCATGGGGCCTTCTCAAGATCCTATAAAGGTATCCTCAACACTTCACTAACAGAAGCTAGCCTGAATGTTCTTTCCAGATGGTACATGACTTTGTTGAAACTCTCCAATATCTACCCCTCAATGTCCCCTCTATGTTTCTGAGGATGTCAAATGATAGGTTCCATGTTACACATATGGTGGGATTGTCTCAAAATCAGAAGTTTTTGGAACAAAATACTCCAAATAATATTCAAGATCACGGGGCTCGCGGTTCCCAAGTCTCCCAAAACGTCCCTCCTGAACATCCATATCCCTAAGTCATGAAATATTCTCAAAAACGTATCTTTTTCATTCTCCTAGGCTCCAAACTTACCACAGCCAAAGCCCGGAAACTCCCCAAGGTCTCCATTGAGGTAGCCAAGTGCAAAATTTCCTGGATCATGTCACAGGAGAAACTAACAAGTTCCTTACTGGATACCTCTGAACAGTTTCGGGAGACCTGGGATCCCTGGGCCACCTACGTAGGACTTCACCTATCCCCTGTCTCTCCCAATCCTAAATTCTTACAACGGTGCTCTGGTGGTTGAGCCTCTTCCTCTCTTCTCGCTCTCTCTTCCTCTTTTTTTTTCTGGACTCTGACCCCTATCTTCTCTATTTCCGCCCCATTGGGGTATCTTTCCCAAGCTGCAATTTAGTTTTTTGACATGCGATGATAATAATTTCTCCATGAGACACCTCCACACCCTTGCTCCTCAAATTCCAAAGCAGATTATGGGCATGGGACATAAGATTGTTCCTCATGCTTTCTCTTTCTGGTTTCTTTGTTACACAAGCTGGTTAGTCTACAGAGGCCAAGGCTGAAGGGAGGACCCTTCCCACTCCCCTCTTGCACAGCTAGTTCCTCTTGGGGGTGCAGTGGGTGTGCGGAACTTGGGTTCACCATCCAGCCAACCTGTCTATAAACCCTTACTACATGTTACTTACCAGCCCCTTAAATAACCTCGCTACAGACCTGTTACCCCAGCCATGTCTTCCACTTAAGTCTGTATGAATATTAGCTTTATACTCTGTATGTCATCGCATCAATGTGCATTGTTACTATTTTGAAAATCAATAAAAACCTTTGAAAGTAAAGGTGTTTGCCCCTGATGTGGCTTTAAGGGTATATTCACAATTAATAGACTGCCTTAACCAAATGCATCTCAATGCCCCCTCAAAAAATACTGGGTAAAAGATGAATAGGTGTGAATGGAGCTTAAGGCTGGCCATAGATTGGCCGATCGGAAAAAAAAAAAAGAATGATTTCCTCCATCAACACAAGCCAGGTGGATATAGAAATCCTCCCCACTGTGCCATTATGTTCTGACAGCAAAACCCCTCTGCTGTCAGAAGACACTGATTAGTGGCTGCAGCCACTGATCAGCAAAAGTTGTCCAACAGTCCCGTTTGACAGAAGTTGAGTAGGAATGGCCATAGATGGCTTGAAAATATTGATCCATCTCTTGCCAGCTTAAGGATCTACCTGATAAGGATATTATGTAAATAATTTGGATAGATATCCTTAGGTAGGTTATGACAGCTCAACAAACTTTGAATTGCCTTATAGTCCTCAACCCTCTCTGAAACTGCCAATATCATTTTAGTGATTGAAGACCCACTAAATAGGCTTTAAAAAGATCTACATTGTACTTTTTTTTACTAAATTATTAATAAGATGGTGCTTTTTGCTTTTTATGCTTCTGTAACGCTTCTACTAATGGAACCAAGGATAACACATGGATGTTTGAATAAGGATGCGCCAGCTTTCTGCAGCCATGCTGTCACTTCCACACTGAGAAAGTAAAGCAGCATGACAAATGGTTACCCCTAGAAACCAATCACTTTCTACCTTCACTTCTCTAACCTTCTCTTTAAAAATGAAAGGATGAAGCTGAGAGTGGTTTCGGGCACTTATGAGAGGACTATGACAATGAATGCTCACTTGAAGTGTATATAAGAATGTTATGAATAGAAATAAACTGACAATGAAATAACAAGTAAAATAAATGTCTAACGGAAATGTCTTTAATTTAATCTGTTTTGCATGCTAAGACAGCCCTATTTAATACACTGTCAGCATGAACGGACAGACAATGTATTTGAAACGTCAAAGAGGCAAAGTGATTTGCAGGACACCCATAAAGTTAATAACCCAGTATGGTTTGAAAAATTGTAGTGGAGAGGGAATGCAATTCTTTTGTCTAAAAGCAAATACATCCAAGTATGAATGGCAGTGTCCGCCCACACACTTCAGCCTTGAGAGATACAGTTCAATAATTTCACAATTCAGAAAACCAGAAGCAATACAAACCATTATTGTAATTATTCAGTCTCTATGATTCACAGAACAATATAAATATGCATTAACCACTTCAGGACCTTGAGTGTATAGGGTACACCCCAAAATGTAATCTAAATACTTTGGATGCCCCATCTATATATATATATATATATATATATATATATATATATATATATATATATATATAAAATTTGACATATATATATATATATATATATATATATATATATACATATACATACATACATACATACACACGCACACATACACACACACGCATGCAGATGTCCGACTGGTTCAAAAATAGTATAATATAGTGGCAGGCTTAAAGTTTCATGCAGTATTGCAAATATTAAGCAATCACTTTATTTTTTTATTACATAATATATCTAAAAACAGGTAGTTCACGTAAGAGCATTTTTTTTATGCTATATCATTGGAAGGTTGTTTTATTCAGTGTGTATACTTAAAGTGGTTCTAAAGGCAAAACATTTTCTACCTTAATGCATTCTCTGCATTAAGTTAAAAAAAATGTTTGACTACTTGTGCCACGCACCCTTGCAAATGCTTACCTGATTCCTCCACCAATCCAGCACTGTCCCGTCTGCAGCACCGCTGCTCCCTCTTCTTAGTTTCACAGGAGACTCCGAGAGCAGTTGGAGCCATTCGCTCCTGCTGCCATCAGTCAAATCCTGTGAGGAGGGAATGGGGGCATGTCCGAGCTGTGCTGTGTGTGTGTCTATGGACTCACACAGCCAAATGGGTGCCCTCTTAGTAGTCGGCTTGCTAAGGGGGCACCTGCAGGAAGGAGGAGCAGAAAGCACCGGTAGGGGACTTCCAAAATGGAGGTAAGGGACCATTCTTTGCAATACCATTGCACAGAGCAGGTAAGTATAACATCTTTTTAATTTTTTTTACCAAAAACATAAGAAGTCTTTAGTATCGCTTTAAAGGGGAATTCCATTTTTGTTAAAAAAACAAAAAACAATATAGCATATAAAATTGTAACACAAGTCATATCGTAATTTATTGTTTTTAACCACTTGCCTACTGGGCACTTTTACCTCCTTCCTGCCCAGGCCAATTTTCAGCTTTCAGCGCTATCACACTTTGAATGACAATTGCAGGGTCATGCAACACTGTACCTATATGACATGTTTATCATTTGTTTCACACAAATAGAGCTTTCTTTTGGTGGTGTTTAATCACCACTGGGCTTTTTATTTTCTGTCAAACAAACAAAAATAGACCAAAAATTTAGAAAAAAAAACAAAACTTTTTTATAGTTTGTAATAAAATTAATTTTTCTCCTTCAATGATGGGCGCTAATAGGCTGTACTGATGGGCATTAATAGGCTTCACTAATAGGCACTGACGAGGCGGCATTGATAGGTGGCACTGATGAGGTGGCACTGGTGGGCACTGATGAGGCTGCACAGATGGGTGGCACTGACGGGCACTGATAGGTGGCACTAATGGGCACTGAGAGGAGGCACTGATAAGTGACACTGATGATGAGGCACCGATTAGCAGTACTGATGGGCACTGATTAGCAGCACTAGTGGGCACTGAGGGGACCGATGTCCCTGAGACAGAAGCCAGATAACGGCTTTATTCTTTTTTCCTCACGCTGTCAGCTATCAGGCAACACTGATAAGTGACACTGATGGGCACTAATTGGCAGCACTGATGGACACTGATAGGTGGCACTGGTGGGCACTGATTAGCAGTACTGATGGGCACTAATATATGGCACTGGCGGGCACTGATTAGCATCACTGGTGGGCACTGAGGGGACCAATGTGCCTGTAACAGAAGCCGGTTAATGGCTTTCTTCTTTTTTCCTCATGCTATCAGCGTGAGGAAAAAAAAAAAAAAACAATAACCGGCTTCTGTTTACTTTGGTGATTAGCTGTCATTGGCTGACAGATTTACCCTGATCTGTGATCAGCTGAGTCCCAAGGACTTGGTGATAAAAGAGGGTGCCACCTTTGCTCGCGCACAGGCAGCGCGAGCAAAGGAGGACGTCAATGCAGACCCTTCCTTTCAGCTAGCAGTCTTGCACTGGCATAGTGGAACAAACAGCTTTTTTTTTTTTTGTCAGAACAGAAAAAGGTAGGAACCTGCTACAAAATTAAAATCCTTGCAATGTAGACAGATTACCCAGATAGGATTGTTTTTTTTCTCAGTAAAAGAGGAGTTACACTTTAAGAAAATAAAAGGTTTATTATATTCAAACATAAGGAGCCCATTTACAATATCAGCTTGTAGTAAAGTGTGTTTGCACAGTGCATTATGTTGTGGTGTCATGTCATGTACCTAGACAGCATAGCACCTCAATACACAGATGCACATTTGTGGGTTGTGTTAATAAAAAATTGTGCATGTCCATTTTTCAGTACATAAACATGGGCTTCTGGTTGTTTTAAAAAATAATTATCTGCCCTTACACAGCATGCCTGAACCTGTGCCTAAAATTTTGTGATAGTTCAAGAGGGAATACTCCTCTAACTGCTCAAAAAATACATAAGCCTGCATCTCTATTCTCTCAATTTTACCATTAAAAAAGATAAATTTAAGCTTATTTACTTAAGCAATTATCCATGTGCAACATGCAGTATCCTGCAGCAACTAAACATCACCTTTCTGACTTCAGAAAACAAATATGACACATTCTTGACTATTGAATTTTTACATAGTGTTGCTTTCTGTGTTGGTTTCACTGCTGGAAGCCTTTCCATTGGCTTTATTGACAAGTTTATACGACTTCTGACGAGAAATTAGCTTCATCTTCCAAGCAAGAAAATACTCCAGGAAAACCGACAGGGAGCAGAAAGAACACATGTTGCTAAAGTGATACTTTTCAAAATGAAAATAGAATAATACCTTTAAAATGCATTTATAACATTTTTTTTTAAGTTCATGCACACAGGGATTTTACAGGCATTTTGATGCCTGGCGCATTTTTCCCAGCGCTTTTCTGCTTTCACATTTGGAAAATATGTCTGAAATAAGCATTGACCCTTACAAGAGTATGGCTGCATACAGTACTTGTATGGAAGGCTGTACACAGCATGTGCGGCTACCTGGGCACGGGAAAGTGCCGGGAAATTATGATAGGCATATAAAATTCCTGTAAAATCCCTGTGTGCATGAATCCTATAACTTTTGTATATTATATGGCAAGGTGAAGAGACATCTGCTGTTTTTCTTTTATGTTCTATGTGCCATCAGGGAGATTTCACTTTACTTTCTGGCCAAGAGACACAACAGGATAAGATGGGTAATAACTTCTTAGACAGCAGTCATCAGAACAGGTGCCTTTAGCAGAAGATTCCCCAATCACCTCCTATCTCAATAACAACTGTAAAATATTAATTTCCTATAACTTTCTATATCCATGCCACCAGTACAAACACAAATGGCTAGACTTTCCAGACAGCCATAACGCAGCCATTCTATCAGGAGGTGAGCTTTAATTTGGATAACAGAAAGGCATGTGGTTGTAGTGTATGCAGATTTTGCTAAGGAATTTGATACAGTGCCCCACAAACAATTAGTTAATAGTTTGTTAAGGTATTCAGGTTAAAAGTATTTTGGCATTGAAGACATGATATGTTCCTGGATAGAAAACAGGTTGCAGGAGCGTGTCCAGAGAGTGGTGAAAAATGGCATATTTTCTGAATAATCTGGAGTTGTGAGCAGAGTGCCCCAGCGCTTTGTCCTGGGACCAGTTTTGTTTACCTTGTTCATAAATGGTATACAGGTTGGAATAAATAGTTCAATCTCAGTGTTTGCTAACGATACAAAACTAAGTAGGGCAATAACTTCACAGCAGGATATAGCAACGTTACAAGAAGACCTAGTGGTGGACAGCAATATGGGAGATGATGTTCAATGTAGGAAAATGTAAACGAATGCTTTTGGGAGATACAAATATGCACACACATCTGCAAAGGGGAAGCACATTTTTGTGCATTGTGGGAAAGTGCACAATTTTGCACATGTTCCTGCAACGCTCTGGTGAGAATTAAGCCAAGTACCTGCACTTTATACCTGTCAGCTTTAGGTATTTTTTGGTAACTCCAGAAAATCACTTTAACATATGCGACTTAGGTTCATTATGGGTCTTTAACATCAACAGTTCTTACCGTGTTTGTTATAAACTCGTGAGGACGCTTCCAGCAATGAACTTTTAAATTAGCCGTCAATTCAATCTTTCCTTCAGGATCATCAAAGAAATGCTGAAAAAAAGGGTATAATTACTGTGCGGGAAATATGTATATATTTTTTTAGACAAAGAATATGCTCTGCACTAGGGCATATCACAGCACAGGGTCTTAATTTATACAGACTTACAATACTTGCATAAGCAAAATCATTATATTCTGTTTTCATTTAATCTTTCCTTATGCTGAAGTTTCAGATTATATTACTGTATATTTTTAGCAGCTTAAAAGATTTATCATGCTGTATCAGTGGTGTAGCAGAAGAAGCTTGCACAGCTACCTAGGAAGATATTAAAGCCTAAACCATATATTTAAAACTAATTTATGTGTTTCCTAATAGTTACTGTCTTTAAATATCTACTCTCACAAATAATTTAAATGCAGATTTCATAATTTCATTTATTGTTCAACATTGAAGAAATGTGTTTTAAATGCAATAATTTTCTACTACCTCAGCGATCCTTAAACTGTAGCATGGAAACCACATGTGGCTCAAAGCCAGAGACATATCCCTAATTTTTTAGTGTGCATAGTGCACATGGGTGCAAAGGGGGATGGGGCCCACTGTGCACTCCATACACACACTGGGGATTCAATTTAGGAAGAGTCACTTTGAGCTGAAGCCCCGCCTGTCACTTGAGACTGTAGTTCTCAAAGGTAATCTGATCTGTGATGACAGGATTTGTGAATGACATCCACTGAAGCCCAGGAATGAAGCCAACAAAAATTAGGTTTGGAGAGTGGAAGCAGTGGGGAGATGCTGAGATCTAACGGAGGTTAGTGTGCAGGTGGCTGTACTGTTGTGTTACATTTGAAATAGACTTCCTGTACACTACGACTTTGTTTGAAAGGATATGCTGATATAAAGGGACAGTACTACAGTATGTCCCAGCCGGCAGAACAATTCCACCAGGTCTGGGTCAAGGTCAACTTCAAAGGGTAAGTTCTATACCTTGAAGAGCTGGAAAAGCAATTTAGAATCTTACTTACATAAAAGGAGTCTACAGTTTACAGGAGTTTGATTATTTCATCATTTAAAGTTATCCTAATGCCGCGTACACACGACCGGACTTTACGGCATACTTGGTCCTGTGGACTGGAGTCCGTCGGACAATTTCGATCGTGTGGGCTCCAGCTGACTTTTTTTCCCCAAAAGTTCGACGGACCTAGAAATGAAACATGTTTCAAATCTTTTCGACGGACTTGAGTCCGGTCGAAAAGTCAGCTCGTCTGTATGCTAGTCCGACGGACAAAAACCGACGCTAGGGCAGCTATTGGCTACTGGCTATGAACTTCCTTGTTTTAGTCCAGTCGTACGTCATCACATACGAATCCGTCGGACTTTAGTTGATCGTGTGTAGGCAAGTCCATTCATTCGTAAAGTCCGTCGCAAAGTCCGTCGAAAAGTCCGCCGGACAAAGTCTGCCGTAAAGTCTGGTCGTGTGTACGCGACATTAGATTTCATGGCTGAAAAGGCCGTAAAAACAAGTTACCTCAGTAAGAGGCTTTGGTCTCTATAGCATTTGAAAGGAAATTTTTATTTGGCAGGCCACTAGAGTTTCTGTGGGAAAATACAGTCTCACTCCATAAGACAGAAATCATCAGCAGCACCCAATTCATTAAAAAAAGAGGCCCAGAAACAAGGAAGTTAAATCTTGGTCTATAGATCAAGCCGATAGGATTTCAGATCTCCCGAGAAGGTGTGCCCCTTCTGACTGCTCCAAAGGAAGGAAGATTATCTCTTTTTAGCAGCAGTCTGGGCAGACAAGGGGACAAATGCCTAGATTCCAAGAATGATTCCTAAGCAGCTACAAAATATTTTTTTTTTCAAAAGGCTTTTTCTACCTATCTTTGCAAAAAACAAAATAGAGCCTTCCTGTGTAAATCTGTGCAGAGAGGCTTTATTGCTGGATCAGGAGAGTTACTGGCCAGCAATCCCCTGTGTGGGGAACTGTTCTGTTTTGAACCTTTACTTTAGTTTATTTAATTAAAGTGGACTGGCAAGCCTTAAAACCACAGTTCAAACTGGCTTGAACTCGCTATAAACATTTTTACCACTGAGCTGATAATCCCCCCATATCACAAGTGATGCTCGGATGCGGGCAAAGAAAGCGCTGGAACCACCTGGATCTTCGCACAGTGAGCACCTGTCATGAATGGTTTGTGCCTTGTGTATAGAAGCCAGAAAACACACACTGCATGCAGCAGGTGGTGTACCTGTGAAAGGAAAAAGCTCAGTGTCTGTGATTGAGAGGATGTCCCCACCTGTGATGGCCTAATAGCCAGACCAGAGAGCCCACTAGAGTTTGAAGTTTCCATGGACTGGTGCATGCGGCATCTGGCTGCAAAAACCCTGTCTGAAAAGGATATGCTGGGTGTTGTCCTTCGCAACATGGTTACAGATGAGCCACAGTATGGGATAGGAACTGGCATGAGAGGCCTGGATGAGGCAAGGAGGCCTGGGTATTACCTCTGATGCGGTGAGTGGGGCCATTTTCCCTAGTGACAGTGTCAGGTGCGACAGAGATGTCCCTGGAAACCTCCTAGGTGCCCCCAGTGTCAGAGCTTGAGGTTTCCCAGGACAATTGGTGAGCTGCCCTAATAGACAAGAGTATCCCTTTAAAGAGGAAAGGTTGTGTGATAAGCAGGTCACAGGCTTCAGTTTGCATTGGGTAAGAGCAACCCGCTAAAGATAATGGTACTGGGGTTGATTTACTAAAACTGCAAAATCTGGTGCAGCTCCCATGTCTCCCATAGCAACCATAGGCAAAGCAGCAATGATGTCCCTGAAAATCTCACGAGAACTCGATGTGTTTGAGCCAGAGGTTGTCCAGGACAGCTTTGATGCTGCTCTGGTGGAACAAGGTGGATCTGCACCATACACTGATAGTGTGTGGTTGCAGTCCATTAACACTAAGTTTCAACCTGTTTATAAGGCATCAGTTCTGCCTGCCAAAGCTGAAAGTACAAAAGGTGAAGTATCACCAGAGCAAGCTGGTAAAAAAGCACTGCACCCTGCCTTGACTGAAAATGTATTATTTCTGTTTTATGAGTGTATAAGTGACAGGTGCAATATACCTGCTGTTGAGACCCATGATCTGTCTGTGTCTTATTGGACAGATGATGCGGTGCTGCAGAGCACCAATGACTGGACCACAATGGACTGGGATAGTTGGCACAAAAGATTGTTAGCAATACTGGACAAAGAGTCTATGTGTAACAGTGGGGTGGACATTACTGCTATTGCGCCAAATGGAGGGACTGCAGAACTGGCAGTAGCTGAGGGCATATTGGCTGTTGCATAGGTTAATCCTCTCCAGATGGAAGGACTGCAAAATGGCGAGTGTGTGGCAGGCGTTGAATGGCTCACTGATGGTGAACCAAAGAGGATGAGAGTGGGACATGCACCTGGCAGCGCTCTGGAAGAGCACCAGGCTGTGGTGTAGGCTACCTCGAGAGGGGAGGAGGTCCCTTTAAACGTCTCGCCTCCACATCCGTAATAAGGAAAAAGTACCTAAGAAAGTTTGGGATATAGACCCGGGGTGTTTTTATGTGGTGGATGTACTGCTTGAAATACTAGGATTCTTAAAGGCACAGCCATTGCATACCTGGGTGTCTCCTCGGCCGGATGAGCTGGTACTATGGAGTACCACTAGGAGAAGCAGGGTTTTACAGACTGTGCTAGTTGCTATGGATCAGCATGGAACTGTTTGATACAGTGCTTATTAACAGGTTGGAAAGTTGTGACACAATTCCCCGCTTTTGGATACTGGTATGGATTTTAAGGGGAACCCCAAGCCAAAATGTATAAAAAACTGACGTAGGGTCCCCCCAAAAAACCATACCAGACCCTTATCCGAGCATGCAGCCTGGAGGTCAGGATGGGGGGGACAAGCAAGCGCCCCCCCCCCCCCCCTGAACCGTACCAGGCCACATGCCCTCAACATTGGGAGGTCCCCCCCAAAGCACCTTGTCCCCATGTTGATGCTTGGCCTTCAAGGCAGCAGGAATCTTCTAGGTCCACCTGGTTTCCCAGTCTCGTGGGTCATTCATGTGACTTCCCTGTTTCAGCTTCCTCGTCTGTTCTCTTGTATGAGACGGTGTACTTTTTTAGATATGTTCATGTATTTATAGTACCTTTTTTCCTAACACATGTGTTTTTTAACGTTAATCAAATAAATTATATGTTTTTACTAAAATACGAGACCATTCCTCTTTTCTATTTGGAATCATAGTGGCAACCTTCAAAGACTGGTTTCTCATTTTAACCATGCCCATGTGGCATTGGCTATTAGGCATTCGCCTATTGTCAGCATATGCTGCTGATTAAGATGTAAGCTTAGCGCTTTTTATTTTCACAGTATATAGCTAGTTGCTAAACAAGGGACTGGGAAGTCGCCCCCACATCCTTAACAACCGATGAGTCATCAGCTGTCAGTGCGGTTACCCCAAAGCACCCTCCCCATGTTGAGGGCACGTGGTCTGGCACGGTCCGGGGGGGGGGCGCTCGCCCGTCCCTCCCTATCCTGACCTTCAGGCTGCATGCTCGGATAAGGGTCTGGTATGGATTTTGGGGGGGACCCTACGTCAATTTTTTATACATTTTGGCGTGGGGGTTCCCCTTAAAATCCATACCAGTATCCAGTATGCTTAAGTACAGTTTTTGAAAATATAGTAAATTACCTTAAAACAATATAATAATTATTTGTATATTACTTATGGTAATTAAACCCTTGTCACCCAGGCCAATTCTGACACTTCTCTCCTACATGTACGATAATAATCATCATTTTTTTGCTAGAAAATTACTCAGAACCCCCAAACATTATATATATTGCTCTAGCAGACACCCTAGGGAATATTTTTCAAACGCTTTTTTTTAGGAAAAAAACTGTTTCATGAATATAAAAAAAAAAAAAAAAAAAAAAAAAAACCACTAAAGATAACCTGATTTTTTTGTATAATGTGAAAAATAATCTTACGCAAAGTAAACAGATACCTAACATGTCATGCTTTAAAACTGCGCACACTCGTGGAATGGCGCCAAACGTCAGTACATAAAAATCTCCATAGGCGACGCTTTAAAATCTTTTACAGATTACATGTTTAGAGTTACAGAGGAGGTCTAGTGGTAGAATTATTGCTCTAGCTTTAATGATCTTGGCGTATGTAACCTGTGTGTATCTGGCTCTGATACTAGCCAGTGCCTCACCAGCCACTGACCTTACCGTACGTCCCTGCGCTATAGTGAATTCCGTTTTGGCGCTAATTACCACTACTCCCACTGCATCAATCACAAGACTTCAAGAAATGGAAGGGCCCAGAATGGACAGTGCATAGGCAGAGATCGTGTCCGACACCCACAATGTGGTATGGGTTACGGTAACCGGAGACACTGTGAAAGCGAATACTGATGGTATTGGTAACCATAACAGGGAAGAGTGTGATCTGTTATTGAATGTTATGTTGAATGATGATTTGGTTGCGAAGGTAGCTGCAAAAAAGTTGGTGAACCTAAAAGAACAATGATGGTGTCTGAATGAGTGAGTTGGACAGAAGTGTCAGGGAAGTCAGAGTTTCCCTAGAAACTAAGGATAAGCCCAAAAACTCCAAGAGAAGAGAGAGAAGGCTTATTACAAAGACCAGTGCGACACCATTTATATTTAGGGAAGGGTGTGTCTGAAAATACACCCCAGAAAAACGTTGGGCCTACGTGGCTGACAGCTGGCACAGAGATGTCGCAATCAAGAGTATGGGCTCATGTGTTTCACCCTCCAGATCAAAACAAAGGGTGGGTATGTGACAATGAAAAGGGAAGTAGCTATGATAAAGAGTTTGCACACATGCAGAGTGATTAATAGAGAAATTCTGAATGGAGAAGGTGATTTTTCAACTTTCTCTGGGTTTTGGCATTCCTGAATTGGGTTTCAGAGTTTGGAGATTTCAAGGTGTTTTGAGAGGGAAGAAATTTCCAAACCAGTGTCCAGGTCTTGCAGGAGACTGGCAGGCTGGGAGTGCGCGTGTACACAGCCCCTATAAGTATGCAATGGGTATGCAATGGGACATGGGTATGGTTCAGGGATCCTGTTAGGAGACAGGAATGCTCTGCTCAAGAGACAGCACTCCATGTTGAAGGAGAGTTTCCTTGGCCATAGGACTGAGGGAGTCAAAATGGCTAGGCAAGTCTGGAGGACTGGGAGAGCTGAGATGATTAGGTGAATTTAGGGGACAGGGGGAATCTTGAGGTCTCAGAGGAGTGAGAGAGTGTGGGGTGCCAGGATAGCTCCTACTGAGAGGCCACAGGGTGGGCCCATGAAGCAGGGTGCTGAAGTTACATTGTAAAAGACTGAGAGAATAGTCAGGTTGCCTAGAGGTGCATTAGATAGTGTGACAAACAGCCCCTGTCAGTTATTGATGGAGTGTTGGCACTGCAGTGAATGGGGTCTCATTGTTTTCTCAGCCAGGCCTAGTTGCAGATCCAGACATGCCAAACTCTATGGTACAAATAAGGGGGGGAAAGTGTGCATGACCTCCTGGATTCTGGAAGCCTGGTTACTCTGGTTAATACCCAGCTTGTGGACCCTAAACAGTTGACCCAGCATCAGGTAGGAGTGGTATGTGTTCACAGTAACTGTAAAAAGTACCCCACAGTGCTAGTAACCTTTGAAACCAGCTCAGGGTCAGTTTGCCATTAAGTGGCTGTGTCCCCTATCCTGTTGCACAGTGTAATACTGGGGAGAGACTTTCCACTGTTACAGGAACTCTGCAGTAGGAAGGACAAGAGTCCCAAGCCTGAACTCTCTATTGGAACTGCTGCGGGGAACCCCAACCCCTTTGAACCAAAGGTTGATGGACATGCTATAGGGATGACCCCTGATGAAAAAATAGATTTCCCCCCTAGCAGTCTGTTGTCATCTGGCATATGAAAAGACCAAGGAATGTATTTCACAGCATTTATTTTGGACCAGGATACTTGTCAATGTAAAAAACTGTTGTGAGTCTTGCCCTGAGTGTCAATAGTCAGCCCCTATGCCCCATTACTGTAGCCAGTAGTGCCATTGCCGGTGATCAAAGTCCCTTTTGACTGAATTGACATGACACCCACTATCCTGAGGCTGTTCTCTTAAGAAACACTTCTTCTAAGACAATTCACCGTTCACAGTTCCACATATTTACCCATACTGGGATCCCAAAAAAGGTTCTAACCGACCAAGAGACTCTCTTTATATCAAAAGTAATGAAAGAGTTGTGCAAATTGTTCACTATTAAGCACTTGCATACTTCGGTTTACCACCCTCAGACAGATGTTTTCGTAGAACGGTTTAACAAAACCTTCAAGAGTATGCTAAAGAAGGTGGTGGATAAAGGTGGGAGAGACTGGGATTGTCTACTACCATTTCTGTTGTTTGCCATTAGAAAGGTCCCACAATCGTCCTCGGGGTTCTCACCCTTTGAGCTTTTGTATGGGAGGCATTCCTGAATGTTGCTAGATATTGCCAAAGAGACCTGGGAGACTGAGACTACTCCCTACCGAAGTGTCATAGAACATATCAGCCATGCAGGACAGAGTTAGCTCAGTGATGCCCCTTGTCCGAGAACACATGCGGCAAGCCCAGGAAGTTCAGAGTCAGGTGTACAATAAATCAGCAAAGGTTCGAACTTTCCACCCAGGGGATTGTGTACTTGTTTTAGTCCCCACAGTGGAAAATAAGTTCCTTGCTAAGTGGCAAGGACCCTATGAAATACTGGAAAAGGATGGGGAAGTAAACTATAAGGTGTACCAGCCAGACAGGTGGAAGAAAGAGCAGATCTATCATGTAAATTTAATTAAAGCATGGAAAGATAGGGAAGCTCTCCTAGCCCTGGGTGACCAGCCACTGAAGAATTAGGAAAGCATAAGTGAGGTCCAGATACCTGAGTCTATGTCAGTGTAACAGCAGGAGGTGAGAGAGTTTCTACAGTGTAATAAAAATTTCTTCTTAGGGTTGCCAGGCTGCACAAATGTAATTAAACATGACATTGTCACTGACCCCAAGGTTCAGATGCGGCTTAAGCCATAACATATTCCAGAGGCCATAGCTGAAAAAGCAGAGAGGACGTTAGACCTCGGGGTGATATAAAATTCCAAAAGTGAATCGTGTAGTCCTATAGTTTTGGTCCCCAAACCAGAGGGGTCCCTAGGATTTTGCAACGACTTCTGAACGAAGTGTCAAGGTTTGAGACCTACTTGTCAGGGCTGGGCTCATTCCTTCCCTCTGAGCTGGCCGCTCAGCTGTTGGCTAATTGCCAGCTCCTTTTTCTCCACAGTGACTCAGCTGATGATCTGCTCGTCAGTCCTGCCTACTTAAAGCCGTCCACCTCACTTCATCTCTCTCTCTCTTCATCTCACTTCACCTTTGGTCACATCTCAGACTTTCTCCTGCATTCCTGTTGAAGACTTGCTCGGTTGACGTCCCTTCTGGCTCCTGATCCTGCTTGCTGTACTACTACGTTGATCTCTGGCTCTCTGACATTGGCATTGGCTGACTACCCGATCTGGTTACTGAACTCTGGCTATGTATTGACTACGCTTACTCTGTTTACCTTTTTACTATTGTTAAACAAGTGTGATTAACTGTACTTCTGTCTTGGTCTGATCTATGGTTTCTGACACTACCCCATGGGCCCCGCCAGGTATATAAGCATCCTTGATCCAACTAGAGGGTATTGGCACGTTCCCCTGACAGCGGAAGCAAAAGCTTTTGCAACTCCAGAGAGCTTGTGGCAGTATGTCCAGATGCCCTTTGGGTTAAATGGAGCTCCCGCTACATTTCAGCGGATGATGGTTGACATTCTTAGCCCACATCAACACTATTCAGCAGGCTACCTAGGTGATGTGGTTATTTGAAGCACAGATTGGGAAAAAGTCCTGACTATTGGACACAATGCATATAGGAGGTGGAGTCCTGTACATAATGTCACCCCACGGCCATCTCTGCATTAAGCTGTTTGCCAGTGATTGTCATACACAATCGATACACGGCTAGCACTGCCTATAGTGCTCCAGTTGTAAGTGTAATATTTTACCTTTTACATTAAAATGAGAGCACTAGGGTTTGTGTGCTCTTTTTGTACCTACATGTAACTATTCATCGCTATTGTACAGTGCCTTGAAGAAGTGTTCATACCCCTTGAAATTTTCCACATTATGTCATGTTACAACCAAAAACGTAAATGTATTTTATTGGGATTTTATGTGATGAACCAACACAAAGTGGCACATAATTGTGAAGTGGAAGGAAAATGATAAATGGTTTTCAAATTTTTTTACAAATAAATATGTGAAAAGTGTGGCGTGCATTTGTATTCAGCCCCCCTGAGTCAATACTTTGTAGAGCCACCTGCAAAGACAGCTGCAAGTCTTTTTGGGGATGTCTCTAAAAGCTTTGCACATCTAGAGAGTGACATTTTTGCCCAATCTTCTTTGAAAAATAGCTCAAGCTCTGTCAGATTGGATGGAGAGCATCTGCGAACAGCAATTTTCAAGTCTTGCCACAGATTCTCAATTGGATTTAGGTCTGGACTTTGACTGGGCCATTCTAACACAGCAATATGCTTTGATCTAAACCATTCCAATGTAGCTCTGACTGTATGTTTAGGGTCGTTGTCCTGCTGGAAGGTGAGCCTCCGCCTCAGTCTCAAGTCTTTTGCAGACTAACAGGTTTTCTTCTAAGATTGCCCTCTATTTGGCTCCATCCATCTTCCCATCAACTCTAACCAGCTTCCCTGTCCCTGCTGAAGAAAAATATCGCTACAACATGATGCTGCCATCACCATGTTTCACGGTGGGTATGGTGTGTTCAGGATTATGTGCGCTGTTAGTTTTCCGCCACACATAGCATTTTGCTTTTAGGCCAAAAAGTAAAATTTTGGTCTCAACTGACCAGAGCACCTTCTTCCACATCTTTGCTGTGTCCCCCACATGGCTTCTCGCAAACTGCAAATGGGACTTCTTATGGCTTTCTTTCAACAATGACTTTCTTCTTGCCACTCTTCCATAAAGGCCAGATTTGTGGAGTGCATGACTAATAGTTGTCCTGTGGACAGATTCTCCCACCTGAGCTGTGGATCTCTGCAGCTCCTCCAGAGTTACCATGGGCCTCTTGGCTGTTTCTCTGATTAATGTTCTCCTTGCCTGGCCTGTCAGTTTAGGTGGACAGCCATTTCTTGGTAGGTTTGCAGTTGTGCCATACTCTTTCCATTTTTGGATGATAGATTGAACAGTGCTCCGTGAGATGTTCAAAGCCTGGGATATTTTTTTTATAACCTAACCCTGCTCTAAACTTCTCCACAATGTTATTCCTGACCTTTCTGGTGTGTTCCTTGGCCTTTGTGATGCTGTTTGTTCACTAAGGTTCTCTAACAAACCTCTGAACACAGAACAGCTGTATTTATATGGAGATTAAATTACACACAGGTGGACTCTATTTACTAATTAGGTGACTTCTGAAGGCAATTGGTTCCACTAGATTTTAGTTAGGGGTATCAGAGTAACGGGAGGGTGAATACAAATGCACGTCACACTTTTCACATATTTATTTGTAAAAACTTTTGAAAACCATTTATCATTTTCCTTCCATTTCCATTTATCATTTTCCTTCCACTTCACAATTATGTGCCACTTTGCGTTGGTCTATCACATAAAATCCCAATAAAATACATTTATGTTTTTGAAAGAAGCATGACAAAATGCATGACAAAATGTGGAAAATTTTAAGGGGTGTGAATACTTTTTCATGGCAGTGTATATATATCAAATATTTTTGCATGAATTATAGAAGTATATACATTTTTTTTCATTTTTTTTGAACAGTTAAAATTGAGTGATATTGAGGATATCACACTTTGTTTATATATATCCTAGGTTGCTAGTTTATGGCACTTGTAATATAGATCCAGTGCAAATTGAGTTATTTTGTTGAAGAGTTGCGCTACACCAATCTGATTATAGGTAAGATTGGTAAAGTCACTTACCCAAAGTCCAGGCTGTCATAAATTCCATTAGAAAGGCCAGCTTAACAGCAAACCCAAAGAAGTATGCCATAGGGTTAGAAGAGGCCCGGTATCTGGTATACACCATTGGGCAGGGCCTAATTAAACCCCTTGTCCATAAGGTAGAAGCCATTAGAGACTAGCCTGCTCCTGCCACCAAGAAAAAAGTTAGAACCTTCCTAGGCATTTTTGGGTATTATCAGAGATTCAGGCTCTGTAGCAATTAAGTGGAATCCCAAGGCTGAAGCAGCTTTCCAAAGTCTGAAGGAGGCCCTGTGTAAACAGGCTGTAGCCCCAGACTTCAGCGAAGAATTTGTAGTCCAGACTGATGCCTCGAGTATAGGTCTGGGGGCTGTCTTGTCCCAAGTGGTAGCTCCCCCACACACAGCTATTCACTGGGTAATTCAGTGTGCTGTTGCTTCTCCTCCCCAGCTCTTATGCAGCTGAGAACAGAGGGAATGTGATCACTTACAAAGAATTGAAAAAAAGGTATTTATAATGTTTTTTTTTGTATATCTATACACAAATGTTTTGCCTTTCATTTCAATTTTAAACTGAGTGGGCTGTTTTACAAGGTGATCAATCACCTTAAAGTGTTACTAAATCCACAAAAGTAAAATCAGTCTGTATATGCAGTAAAGCATGCTTGTTATACTCACTGTGGAACCTAAGGGTTTATCCTTTGCATTGTGTATAAAGGCTGTTTGATCCTGTCTTCTCTGATCCTCCCCTTCTTTCACTGTTTCCAAAAAATAACCTGATAGTTACAGAGCCAGGGGATGGGCTGCACATGCTCATTTTGGTGTGTATTGCTAGAGAGTTTTTTTTCTTTCTTGGGAGAGTGCATGTGATCAGCACAGGGCCAATGGGCACTGTCCAGACATGTTTGAACAGAGGATCAGGGGAGAATGAAAACTCCTCCTACAAGTTTTACTAGGAACTGATAGAAGTCACAGGGCTGCTATATACTGCTGATGAGAAAAGGTATTTAGCAGTTTATATTTACTAAAATGATTGCATTTCCATGTTCTGTGTACTGTGGGGGACCAGATATAATGAATACAGGGTCCTGAGTGTAGTAACACTTTAATGTATAAAGAAAGGTACTGTAAATTAAGTGCATAATCTTAGTATACAGAGCTAAAGATGAATCAAAATGTGTCCAGTTCAACAAGGGTCAGCTGAATTTTGATCCACATGTGGACATCCCTGTTCAACAGAAGTCAATCTTAAGATTGACTTTTGTTGAGCAGTAATGTTGGAAAGCTTTTTTCAATCAGTGACTGCAAGAGTCCTGTACAAGTGGGGGAATTTTCTTCAGCCACTTCACTTATTTGGATGGAGGAATACGTTTTTTTTTTTATTCAACTTGCTGGATGCACAAAAAAAAGAAGATCCATCTATGACCAGCTTTAGGGACAGGCTTTGCAGACCCCTTGAACTCTTTTTGCTACGATGATGTAATCGGTAGTTTAGAACCTATAATCATGAACCATGCATTATAGCTGAAAGTAATAATTTCTTACACTGTACTTACAAGTGCTGGACCTTTTCCACCTTTCTCCTTCTCTTTACTGGGTTTTCCTGTATCCCATTTCTCAGAGTTTATATCTGCTTCATTCCACTCTGGCCATATAGAAAGTCTTCCTTTTTTAAACTCGACGGATGCAGTCACTGTGCTAGCGACCACTGATGCCATGCTAGAAAGAATTAACAGCTTGATTAGCAATAAAGACATTTGCTCTATGCTGATAACATCTAAAGTCTAAAAGTATGCTATGAATAAACGATCATTTACAAAAATTTTTTATTACATTTGCTGATATAAAGGCACAGTAAGAACTTTTAATACCCCTAGAAAGTACAGTACTGTACCTACCATATATGCTTTTTTTTATTACAGGTATTTATATAGCACCAACAATTTACGTAGCACTTTACATATGTATTGTACATTCACATAAGTCCCTGCCCTAAAAAGAGCTTACAGTCTAAGGTCCCCGACTCAAAATCATACATACACATACTAGGGCCAATTTAGAGCCATTTAATTTATGTATAACTAAAGGCGACATTATTTTTTTAGTTTTGCATAGAGTGCAGAGGGATTAGAACGCTTGTCAGTTTTTATTGCTGTATGTGCCCCCATTAAGGACAGTCACCCTCTCTATTTGTCCTGTTTACCATTATCATTGAAAGTAAAAATAAAAGAAAATCCTAAATTTTGGGTTGTGTCCAGAAAAGTATTAGAGGAGAAATCTTGCAATGAGGACACTAGTTCTTGTGACCTGAGGGTCCCCAAGGAATTCCCTTAATTTGCTGGTTTCCTTTCACTTCTGTTTGGCAATAGGAAAGGAAGTGAAAGGGAAATCTTCCCAATGGTACACAGATGGTGAAAAAAAAATCTGACAGGGGTTATAACACTCCCTTGCTCTAGACATAATGGGGAAAAAAAAGTTTTGCCTATAGTTCTATTCTATTGCCAGATCAAAATCTCAAAACTTTGATACAGCACCAAAAATGTATCAAAGTTCCCACAAGAACTGTCTAAGTTTATTCTGCTTAAAACAATCAATCCAGTTCCCTGCCCTGAAAATTAAAATTTGAATCTAATTGGCTGCCGTGTGGTAATGCTGATCACAGATCTGTTATGTAACTTTGTCAAAATACCTCTATTTCCAAAGGTATTATCTGTACAAAACAAAGTCATAAAATGTATTAAATGATTTCAAATGGGTCAAACTAATATATTTCCTCTGAAATACACTTCACTATATCTTTTGAACCACTCACAGAATCACTCCCACAGTCATGTAATTTTACATTCAGCAAGACAACTGTCACTATATAATTATGTCATTAGTATGCCTGCAACATACAGCATGAAATTGGTTATTTAGACTTCACAGAGGTGCGGTTTTCTTTTTGGCAGAGCAGTTATTCTACACGACTACAATTAATAGTTGTACACAATCATTCTGAAAACAATAATTCTTGGGGAAAATTTGGGTTTTCAGATTTAAGAATGCTGCCTTGTCCTCCCATCTGTTGTAGGATATAACAGTGACTGACAGCATGACAGTCTCTCAATTTGGCATTCTTGACACCTTTGTATTTATTTTCATTTTCAAAATGGCATCCATGTTGTGATCCATATTAAATTGTGGAAAATGGAAAATCCTTGAAGGGTAGATAGAATTTTACTTACAAGCTTATATAATGAGATTAAAAAGTATACTATGTACATTTTACTGTGCTCTGCAACCACTGTTTAGCTGCTGTCCACATAAACCTTTATATATTCACAACCCAGGGTTTTCAACTATAAAAAATACCATATATAAGAAATCCTTACAACAAACTGAACCTACTGCCCACTTTTTTTTCTCTCCCCTGGACTCAGTTGTAAAATCTGTGATCTAAATACTATAGGTCTATTTGCAGATCCTCAAAATCTACTCTTTTAACACATCTTGCTTGAACTTTTGATTATATATTTTTTTTAAATGACATAGCAATCAAAGACATAAAATGATGGTTGTGATTTGAAGCAAGGAGATGAGACCAACAATGGGGCACCAATTCTCCCACTGACACCTACAATGGGGCACTATTCCTCTCAATGATACCAACAATGGGGCACTATTCCTTCCACTGATACCAACAACAGGGCAGTATTCCTCCCAATGATACCAACAATGGGGCACTATTCTTCCCAAGGATATCAGCAACAGGTCACTACCCCCCCCCCCCCCCCATGCCAAATATGGTGATGTCTACTCTCACCGATGTCAGGAAAATTTCCACTCCCACAGGCCACAGTTCAGCCCCTCTGAAGTTTGAAGGACAATGAACTGGCCCTTTGCTTAGAATGTTTGGGGACCCCTGGTCTAAAATAACAGACCCGCATTTTGTTGCATCCCTCAGGAAGGAAAGATGATGATCATGGCACTATTTAATGGCAGTCTCACGGCATATGGCAATTGGTGGTGACTTTAGGGGACTTGTATTACTGACCATTATGGTTATAAGGATGTGTACATGCGTGGTATGACTATGACGCTCCTATGCTCTGATTTCAGCAAAGGTTGGCAAATCTGTGTGCCATATTTTGACAACTGTTTTATAACACCTACTGTAATGTGGAATTTGCTAACTGTACACATTCAGCTGGGACAAATGTATCCTATTATAAATAGAGTGAATGTGGGCAATAAATGCCAGTGAGTTACAGAAGGACAAACTGCTCAAAACAATTTACTCACCAACTTTGCCAAAAAATACATTATAAGTAGACTAACCGCCTAAGAAAAAATCCCTCAAAATGTACTGTTATGCAGTTGTTCATGGGCTTTCATTGAGTTTCTTTTTCATTCTGTTTTACCTGCGTCCAGAGAATAGATAGCCTACAAATAATTGCCTTTAGGCTTATGCAAAGAATTCACTGCTTAATGAGCATTACGTCCAGCAAAGATTATTTATTTTTGGGTAGAATGTGATTATGGCAACTTGTGTGTGAACTGTATATGAGTTTTTTTTTAATTTTAGTAACTTCGGATAACCCTCTTTGATCACCATACAATTTGTCACAGATTGAAATTCATCAAAATCGACTTGAAAGTTGATATTGACTAGGTATGCTCTACCCCATATGATAGTTTTATTGGTTTCTCCGGCTCCAAGCACTGTATTATGGTAAGAAGTATGGTAAGTTGAGCGAAGTGATGTGAACAATAACTGAATATTTTATGGATTGGGCATCATGCAGGAAAACAGAAGCCACTGTTTGCCATCAGATGGTGCTTGCTATGCAGATGTGTGGCCAGTTAGTTTTCAAAGAACTTGCAATGGGAATTCCCTCAAGAAAAACTGTTACATTTTACAGCAGCATTTTGATAGCACTAACTCCACAGTTACATACCACAAACCATAAATATTAAATTAGACATTTCACTAGTCTCAACCAAAGTTCCTCTAGTCTCGACCACAGCATGCACATAGTAAGGCTTTAATAGAAACCGCTAGACATTCAGCTAGTCTCACCCAAAGCACCCACATGGAAGGCTTTGATAGAAAGCCATTTTCTAACTCGTGCCACATACTAGTTCCAGGGCAGTAAACAGGTTTAGCTTTACTGCTCCAGAACTAGTTTGTAGCACAAAATATGGCTGGGTGTTTTTGAATGTCAATGTCATAAACACAGTGTCCATGAGTTCCTCAATGCCCTATTGGCAATGGGCATCTTTGGTCAATATAAAGTGGCTCAAACCCTAAAGACGAAATAAAAGAAATGTATTTTGTCATTTGGTATCTGTAAGCATATCAAGTAATGTGACAGCATGTTGTCACCACAGATCAAAAATACTGTATGCTGTCATGGAGAGATAATATTATTATACACTATTTCCAAACTGCACAGACTGACAATGCTCATTAGAAATGCTTTTGGAGTTGGGTACATAAGAAGATGCTCCTTGTCAGACCTCATAAATGTCAATTATGCATTGCTTTTATGAAATATATATGTGAAATATATTACAGCTTGGCAGAAGTTCACTATTTCCAATTAAAGTGGTGCAGAGGTTTCAGACCTTTACCTGGTATTGTAATATGGCTATTAAAATTCAAGTGGCATATTTACAGGGACAATGTTTGTTAGCATCCACAAGTTAAAGAAAGCTACAAATAGACTAGGTTTTAGGTCAATCAATACATCTATGAGGAACTGCGATCCACATGACAGGACTAAGGATATGTGTTTACTGCAAAGTAGTAGGCTGTTTCATCACACATTGCAACCTTCAATAAAAGCAATAAAGCAGGAATAAAACAAGGACAACGATAATAAGATTAACAGCACTAAATATCACATTATTGTAGGCCACATCAATACAGAAGAACTCGTAACACAACTGGCTG
Source organism: Aquarana catesbeiana (assembly GCF_042186555.1). NCBI lineage: Eukaryota > Metazoa > Chordata > Amphibia > Anura > Ranidae > Aquarana > Aquarana catesbeiana. The sequence continues at coordinate 523,560,059 of NC_133327.1, read as the reverse complement.
AAAAAATAGATACAGAATACAGTATTAAATCATGATTATTATTATTATTATAATACATAGACTGTAATTGTATACTTTAGAAAAAAAACGGAGGTAACGAAGAGTGAAATGCTGTCAAGAGGATGCTATTGACAGCAAAGAGGTCAGTGAATATTTTACTGCCTATCACGTCTCCAACTTATCTTTTACTACTTTCATCAGCTCATTCCCCACAGTTACAACCTTTTGTACCACTTGCCCCACCCTATTAGATTGTAAGCTCTTCTGAGCAGGGTCCTCTTAATCCTCTTGTATTTTACTGTATAATAACTGTATTGTCTCCCTTTTTATATTGTAAAGCACTGCATAATCTGTTGGCTCTATATAAATAATAATAATAAATAATAATAAATATTCCCAAAAATATATGAAAAAAACTATTTTTTTCCTCAGTTTAAGCCGATATGTATTCTTCTACATATTTTTGGTAAAAAAAAAAAAATCGCAATAAGCATATATTGATTGGTTTGCACAAAAGTTATAGTGTCTACAAAATAGGGGATAGTTTTATGGCATTTTTATTCTTAATTTTTTTTTCATTAGTAATGGCGGCGATCTGCTATTTTTATCATGACTGCGACATTATGGCGGACACATCAGACACTTTTGACACTATTTTGGGACCATTGTCATTTATACAGTGATTAGTGCTCATAAAATGCACTGATTACTGAGTAAATGACACTGGCAGGGAAGGGGTTAAACACTAGGGGGCGATCAAGGGGTTAAGTGTGTCCTAGAGAGTGATTCTAACTGTGGGGGTTGGGAGGTGGGCTGCCTAGGACATGACTGAGATCACTGCTCCCGATGACAGGGAGCAGTAGATCCCTGTCATATAACTAGGCAGAACATAGGCATCTCCCTGTTCTGGGGCTCCGTGACACGATCACGGGACACCGGCGGATACACAATCCCACAAATACACAATTTCTTCATTTATAGAGAAGGGACAACTCAAAAACAGGAGAACAGTGATCAAGCTCCTGCAAGAATAATATAAATATATGCTTTTGGATCATCAATATTAATAACTGAAAATGCATATTGGCAGAAAGCTTTTAAATTATTACAAGGGAATGGGGTTGGTTACCTGTTCTCATGTATAATTGAAATGTTCCTAACATATACAGTCCTTTTTATTCCATTTGTAATAAAAACCTTTTTTTTTTGAAAAGCAAGTTTATTTTATTTACTGAATATGCTGTCCTAGATTGTAAGCTCTAACGAGTAGGGCTCTCCGATTCCCCCCTGTATTGAATTGTATTGTAATTGTACTGTCTGCCCTAATGTTAAGCGTTGCGTAAACTGTCATCGCTATATAAATCCTGTATAATAATAATAATAATAATAATAATAATAATACTGAATGCTGAAACAGAAAAACACATATTTGGCTGCTTTGCACTTTTCTTTCTTTGTTTTCTACAATACCACTTCAGTCTGTATATACTGCAATTTTACTAATCTAACATTTAGGAAAAATCATTGATCGATGAGTATTTGAGAGGCACAAAGTAAAAAGTGTCCACTACAAAAAGACAAGTGTTTTATGGGCATGGATGTTACTAAAGTTATTGATGTTTTGAAGGATGTGTCTGAAATGAAACATGAAACATGCAAGTTGGATTCAGCAGCCAGCAAAATGTCAGAGTATTGAAATATGCATTAACCATAGAGAACAACTTTTTCTGTAGATAACATGTTTTACTCTACATACTGTCAAAGACTAGAGAGTAACAAGCCCTATTGCAGTTTGCTTGTTCAGTAAATTATAACAAATAGATGATACCATTCTCTCTAAGGACAGCCACAGATGACAGATGAGATATATGGCTATACTTAAAGCGGAGTTTCAGGCAAAAATCAATCTCCATTTGAAACAAAAAGCACAAACCCCAAAAGCCACCCCCCTCCCTCATTTTTGTATAATTTTTTATTTTTAATACCTTTTTAGTTTTTTCTTCAGGACTTCTGTCCCATGTCACCGCAGCAAGGTACGTCCCTTCCATTGTTTTATTGTACCCTCCTCCTTCCCCCTCCCCGTTGCCTTTTGGGACCTGTGTGTGTCCCAGAAGAGGACGGGACCATTCACATAGCGCCACGAGACTCGCGCATGCACAGTAGGAAACAGGCTGTGAAGCTGCAAGGCTTCACTTCCTGTTTCCCTTAGTAAGGATGCGGGCGCCTGCACCTGGAGCCGATAGACGCGTGGGCTACAGGGGCCGACATCGCAGGCTCCCTGGACAGGTAAGTGACCTTATATTAAAAGTCAGCAGCTACAGTATTTGTAGCTGCTGACATTTACTTTTTTTTTTTCACCCAGGCTGGAACTCCGCTTTAAAGTATATGTAAACCCTCACCTTGGCAGGACTGGCAGGAGCATAAGGCATTTCACACAAAGGAAGAAATACAAAGAGAAAAGGATACTTTTCCATGCAAGTACATGGTACAGCAGGCACATATCAGGAATATGAAAAATTGGGTTTACATACACTTTAAAGCTGTATTAAACCCTAATGCAAACATTCATTATATTGCAACTGATCAATTCTTAGATGTGATGGCTGTATTCCTTTTTTTTTTTTTTTTTTTTTTTTTATTTTCACCTAGTGATATGGAAAGTATGTCTGTTTTTCACAAGAACAAACTGTCCTACAGATGTAGCAATTATAGTGTTGAGATAAACCATTTACCACTGACAGGGGTGCTTAACAATAATCAGCTTCTATTTATGTATGTAAAACCTTTATTGCAAAAGTTAAAAAACTGTTGCTATAGCTGCTTATATAAAGTGTTAGCTGAAGTTTGGCTTTACTTTGTCAGTGTATCCAAATCTGCGAGTCCATATAACACTCCCCCCCCCAGATTAACAGTGCTGCTGAGCAAAGTCTCTGTTGCTCCTTCATCTGGAGTGGAGACACTATAATACATGAGGTATGTTTCTGGCCATTTGAGACAAATGGAGCTTTCTTTTGGTGGTATTCAATCACCACTGGGTTTTTTTTATCTTTTACTATATACATTTAAAAAAAAAAAAAAGTTTTAGTCTGCTAAAATTTTGCAAATAAATAATCTTTCTTCATAAATTTAGGCCCACATGTATTCTGCTACATGTCTTTGGTTAAAACAACCTTAAAAGTATATATTATTTAGTCTGTGTGAACGTTATAGACAAATCACAGTCTATTACTACTCTACAAACTATAGTATATACCTGTATATTTGAAAAATGATCGGTCCTGATGTACTGACATCTTTTCACGAGGGTCTAAAATGCAGGGACAGTACAAATATCCCCTTTTTGGAAAGTAGACAGTCCAACGTGTTTCATTTCCAAAAAGTTTTTGGAAAACAAAGAAATTAGATATTGTATATTGTTTGTATGTCGATTCTGACATGTGCGTGTGCAGTAAGTTATTACTCTTAAGTTTGTGTTCTGCAGGTGGTCAGGGACGGATCTATAACTTTTCTTCTCCTTTTGGTCTGAACATGTAAGCAGCATATAAATATATAATATATATAAATATTAGTGGCAGGCAGGGTTGAATGTTTTGCATGGTCTCTAGTGACTGTAGTGCCCTAGGCATTGGCCCAGGAGGCCTAGGGCAAAATCTAACCCTAGAAGGAGGAACTGCCCATTACTGAAAAAAGTACCTTGGCAATACCCTTTTGCAAAGGAGGCAATAGAAAAGGGAGTTGAAGCATGTTCACTGGTGTAGTATATCTATATAGGTGCAAGAAGTCCACAGACAGGAAACAGCAGGTGTTCATCTCTTTATATATTATACAGGATACAAAACGACAATGAAATCAGTATTGCATGATTTATAGTTGTTGTTAATATTCCACACACACGCAGAAATCAATATTTTTCTCTTGAGCAAATCTAGCACTGCTCAAAGAAAAAAAAAATGTTCCACTTTAACTGTTAAATGAAAGTGTGGTAATAATATTTTATAAAGCAAATTAGAAATTGCCGCTTGCAACATTTAGAGTGGAAAAGATCACTGCCAAGTTTTAGCTGTGATAAATGATTTTGTAGATAATTCGATTTTTTTTTTTTCTTTTAAATGTGTGTTTTCCAGCACTGGAACCCAGAGATACAGAGTAGGGCCTTCAAGCAGTAGAATGCATTGTATCTTAATTGGTCCCTCCCTGTATAGTGGGGACGGAAAGTATTCAGACCCCCTTAAATTTTTCACTCTTTATTATATTGCAGCCATTTGCTAAAATCATTAATGTACACACAGCACCCATTTTGACAGAAAAACACAGAATTATTGACATTTTTGCAGATTTATTAAAAAAGAAAAGCTGAAATATCACATGGTCTTAAGTATTCAGACCCTTTGCTCGGTATTTAGTAGAAGCACCCTTTTGATCTAATACAGCCATGAGTCTTTTTGGGAAAGATGCAACAAGTTTTTCACAAATGGATTTGGGGATCCTCTGTCATTCCTCCTTGCAGATCCTCTCCAGTTCTGTCAGGTTGGATGGTAAACGTTGGTGGACAGACATTTTTAGGTCTCTCCAGAGATGCTCAATTGGGTTTAAGTCAGGGCTCTGGCTGGGCCATTCAAGAACAGTCAGGGAGTTGTTGTGAAGCCACTCCTTCGTTACTTTAGCTGTGTGCTTGGGGTCATTGTCTTATTGGAAGGTAAACCTTCGGCCCAGTCTGAGGTCCTGAGCACTCTGGAGAAGGTATTTGTCCAGGATATCCCTGTACTTGGCCACATTCATCTTTCCTCCATTGCAACCAGTCGCCCTGTCCCTGCAGCTGAAAAACACCCCCACAGCATGATGCTGCCACCACCATTCTTCACTGTTGGGACTGCATTGGACGGGTGATGAGCAGTGCCTGGTTTTCTTCACACATACCACTTAGAATTAAGGCCAAAACGTTCTATCTTGGTCTCATCAGACCAAAGAATCTTATTTCTCACCATCTTGGAGTCCTTCAGGTGTTTTTAAGCAAACTCCATGCGGGCTTTCATGTGTCTTGCACTGAGGAGAGTCTTCAGTCGGGCCACTCTGCCATAAAGCCCCGACTGGTGGAGCGCTGCAGTGATGGTTGACTTTCTACAACTTTCTCCCATCTCCCGACTGCATCTCTGGAGCTCAGCCACAGTGATCTTTGGGTTCTTCTTTACCTCTCTCACCAAGGCTCTTCTCCCCTGATAGCTCAGTTTGGCCAGACGGCCAGCTCTAGGAAGGGTTCTGGTCGTCCCAAACGTCTTCCATTTAATTATTATGGAGGCCACTGTGCTCTTAGGAACCTTAAGTGCAGCAGAATTTTTTTTGTAACCTTGGCCAGATCTGTTCCTTGCCACAATTCTGTCTCTGAGCTCTTCAGGCAGTTCCTTTGACCTCATGATTCTCATTTGCTCTGACATGCACTGTGAGCTGTAAGGTCTTATATAGACAGGTGTGTGGCTTTCCTAATCAAGTCCAATCAGTATAATCAAACACAACTGGACTCAAATGAAGGTGTAGAACTATATCAAGGATGATCAGAAGAAATAGACAGCATATGAGTGTCACAGCAAAGGGTCTGAATACTTAGGACCATGTGATATTTCAGTTTTTCTTTTTTAATAAATCTGCAAAAATGTCAACAATTCTGTGTTTTTCTGTCAATAAGGGGTGCTGTGTGTACATTAATTAGGGAAAAAAATGAACTTAAATGATTTTAGCAAATGGCTGCAATATAACAAAGAGTGAAACATTTAAGGGGGTTTGAATACTTTCCGTCCCCACTGTATATCTGACTCTTCACCCTGTCTTCCCGCAGCACATGCCAACACTACAAATCATTAATAGGGTTGCCAAGCCCCCCAATCACTTCTTTTACAGAACAAATAAGGAAGAAAAGAAACTGCTTGTACATAATAAACAATCAATATTTGAACATCACAAAACAGTATGTTTGGATTATAGTCCAAACCCACCTGAATTTACCCCTCAGGAAGCTGTCTCTGAGCATAGCCAATCATAAGGGATGAGGTATTCCCTGACCCACGACTGCACATATACATGCCCTTTGTATATGTGTGGCTGACTGCAAGGCAGGAAATGCCTTGGCTGCTCACAATTGGACTTGTGCAGTGACAGCTTTCTGGCAGGATAGCACAGGTGGGTTTGGATTAGGACCCGAAAAAAAAGTGAACATGGATGCACTGGCAAGGCTTAATGAACGAGGCCGAGATGTTGACAGACATGCTTCTTTTTTAACATGCCCATTGCAAGAAACTATTTAGACTGCACTGCTATGCCGCAGCCCTCCTGGGCCATTGCCTAGGGCACTACAGTCACTAGAGACCATGCATGACAGTTTGTTACCCCACCCAGCCCTATTGGGAGCAAGCAGAAATATTTTTATAGACTTTTCTAAATAATAAAAAAAAGGAACAATGGCAAGCCTGGTCACTAGTCATCAGAGTTTTTCAGTTCTGCCACATGCAAATACAATAAGGGCAAGTGTTTACACTACCAGATATATCCCCCCGTTTGGCACCCTAAAATCTCTACTACATACTTGGTCCTTCCATTCTCTATCATAGTTTTAAAATTACACTGCTTGCTAAACTCCTATTTTATTTTAGAACCCTCCCTGTGGCTATTCCCCACTTTGCCCTTAGATCACACCAAAAAGAAAATCAACTGTTTAATTTGGTATATCACCAAATCTCAAGGGCCACAAGTAGAAACATAATACATAATTATCATGCCTCCCATCTTCTACCTTTAATTACTATTCATAAAACCAATGGTGCCTCTCTGGAAACTTCTGGAAATTCTCAATACTCACCCAATTACTCTCACTACACCACAGACCTACAGAAATAATCCCACTCATTAAACATAGCTTAGAATGATTCACTGTCCAAAAGAGATATGCGACATATCCACTGGTCCTGCCCTTTTGTTATGACATTCTAGTAAAAGATCTTACTACTACTAGATCACTGTTTCACAAACAAATTACCAAAAACCTGTAGCTCTATTACACAGTAGGATTGGAGCCTTGGCCAAACAACAGTAGTCACCTGGGTGGATATGAATCAATGATTAAAAAAAAAAAAAATTATTAGATTTTTTTTATATAAATCTTTTTTTTTTTTTTTTTTTATTAAATTTATTTTAATAAAATGCTTTTGGAGTAAAAATCAATCTAAAGATAGTTTTCTATTTAAGATACAATAATAATTTAGTTTATTCAGCATGAATTGGAGCTTAGTTACGTAGCATGAGACTAAATATTCTGTAATATTTACATTTTTGGTAAACTAATTCAATGAATCCAAGCTCTGCAAGCTGAGATAACATGCACTGCATTGATACACTCCCACAATTTCACAGTAACCATGAGATAAAACAAAGTTCAGGGATATTCCTTTATCCCATTGTTTTTCAGATCTATGTACACTACAAACTGTATGATTGAATCAGTTCTGATATTGCTGATTTACAAACCTGACAACTTATTATTCTAAATAAGAAAGCTTCTAACTACCAGCAAGAATAAGTTCTTACATTTGAAGAGCACCTGTCATTTCAGATCCATCATGGCAGCGCCTGTTAGCAGGAGTCCACTCACCTGTTGCCGCCATGTCCCTCACCTTGTTGTGTCACTCCTGCATCACCAGCCGTCCCATTAAAGTGAATGGGACTGTCAGTGAGTCAACAGCAGGCCAAATTATGATTTAAATTGAGTTGATTTAAATCAAGCCTTTTTTACTAGCGATTTAAATTGACTTGATTTAAATCAAATCCACCCTGGTAGTCACTAAGATGTCATCAGGGTCGCTGATGGGGAGGACCGCCGGTCCTCTTGTAGGAGGCCTGAGCACACAGAGGGGCCTGAAAAAGGGAGGGGGATTAGTGAGGGATGACAATTGGGACAAAGAAAACATGTGGAAGGAACTGCTTTGATCAGATGAGGCCAAAATGGAACTTTTTATCCTAAAAGCAAACTGCTGTGTAGTGGAAATCTAACCCTGCACATCACCCTGTACACCATCCCCACTGTAAAACGTGGTGGCATCACGTGGGATGCTTTTCTTCAGCAGGGACAGGGAAGCTGGTCAGAGTTGATGGGAAGATGGATGGAGCCAAATACGGGGCAATCTTAGAAGAAAACCTGTTAGAGTCTGCAAAAGACTTGAGACTGGGGTGGAAGTTCACCTTCCAGTAGGACAACGACCCTAAACATATAGCCAGAGCTACAATGGAATGGTTTAGAGCAAGCATATTTATGTGTTAGAATGGCCCAGTCAAAGTCCAGACTTAAATCCAATTGAGAATCTGTGGCAAGACTTGAAAATTGCTGTTCAAAGACGCTCTCCATCTAATCTGACAGAGCTTGAGCTATTTTGTAAAGAAGAATGGGCAAAAATTTCACTCTATAGATGTGTAAATGTGGTAAAGACATACCCAAAAAGACTTCCAGCTTTAATTGCAGAGGAAGGTGATTCTACAAAGTATTGACTCAGGGGGGCTGAATACAAATGCACACCACACTTTTCACATATTTATTTGTAAATCATTTTGAAAACCATTTATCATTTTCCTTCCACTTCACAATTATGTGCCACATAAAATCCCAGTAAAATACATTTACGTTTTTGGTTGGAATATAACAAAATGTGGAAAATGTCAAGGGGTATGAATACTTTTTAAAGGCACTGTAAGCCTATAATAGGGTTTACATGTAGATACAGTAAATATCTCCTAAGTGATAGCACCGACGCATGTGCACTGCACTCTCAATGAATGGCATACCATCCATTAAGAGAGCTGTGCTGTGACCATGACTTCTGCACGCATGCGTGGGAGTTACATCGTCGCAGTTTGGCCAAACAACTGGAGCCCAAGAACCCAGAGACACGACCAGACAAAGATGGAATCCCTCTCAGTAGTGACAGCATGCCGCTGGAGAGATCTGTTTTTTTAGGTAAGTCTGTCATAATAATATTTCACCAAATCTCATCCCCCTTCCCAACAGGGCTGTTAAAAAAAAAAAAAAAAAAAAGTTAGAAAAATATAATTAAGGGCTCATATACAATGGAACTCTGGCTGTGTGAAGGAGGGGTTTGGGCTGGAGCCACCTGTCATTCTATGGGGATGCAGTGCCTGTATGAACACAGCCACAGGCCCTAATTTGACAGGTGTGCAGGGGCAGGTAAGTGGCCCCCCGAATGCACACTGTCTGTGTGCGGGCTGTACACCTGCATCCCCATGCCTTTCAAATTAGGACCTGCAGCTGTATTAGTACAGCGCCAGGTGGCTCAAGCCACATAAATGAACCACTGATTTACAATATAAGACCACAGCACCCATTGCATGAGCCCCAAGGCCTTATCCACAAAGATTTATTTATTAACTCCGTTTCATATTTCAGATTTAGCAGGAATTCTGTGAGTTATGTTGTACTTGCGTCTGCTAATAATGATTGTATTGTATTTTTAGCGAAATATAGCTTTAATATTTTCTTTGGGGGGGAGGGGGTCAGGTAGTCTGTGCGGTGGCCCTGTGATTTGTATCAGCAGCCCTGCCTGTCATATTCTATTAGCAGCTCAGTTGACTGTCCTGACTAGAACGCTGCTTTATGCATTGACATACCTCTTTAGCAAAGAGGGAAGACACATTAAGGAGTCAATGCTGCTCACCCCAATATGGACAAGAAAAATGGGAAAAGGTCCCCCGAGCGGGGTTTTTAGGCAGCTAGCTATAGATATGAGCAAGGCATTAAATAAAAAATTAAAATGCTTTATTGAAGGGTAATGAATGAATGTAACAACATATAAATATAAGTTGGGAGCGCCAGTGGGAAAATACCCATACCAAATACATATAATAGCAAACATAGGTTATACACAGCATATGATAAGGCTATTGCATAACAATCCTGACGCGTTTCGACCCATGAATTTTGGGGTCTCTTCAGAGGATGAGTTTGCTAAAGAAAAAAGAAAAATTTATAATAGTATGTACAGCTTATTTAAAAGAGTTACAGCATTGGCAAGTTTGTTTAGCAACATGTTTAGTAACACTTTGCACATAATTACCACTGAGTTTGGATGTACCCCTCGATCAGAGCCTCCCCACACAGCAGCCAGACCATCCAGTGTGCCCACACGTAGCAGCACCCCGGAAGAGGGGGGAACAGGAATCCGCTTGATATGGCTTGCAAGGAGCCACACGTATAATTGCCCCCCCACCATCACGCCACAGGGGAGGTGGGGCCGGAACCTACGAAAATTGTCGGAGCGTTAGCTAATGAATATACCCATATAGGTTAGTGGTTAGATTTAACTGTTGGGCGGTCAGAAAGTGTTGTAATCATCTATTACAGCTTGAATTAGTCATGTGAAGGATAATGAGATTAATAAAGTGACTATATTGATATAACTAATATAAAATGTGTAAGGGATGACCTTGTCTTTTATTGCCGACAGTGGCGGTGATAGGAAGAAAAGTGAGGAATGTGCACAGTGAATAATGACGTGTAAAATATAATGTAAAAAATATGAAGAAAATGTGAAAAAAGGAATGTGCATGAAAATGATGCGAGTGAGTGTTTAAACAAAAAAAAAAAAAAAAAAAAACCAAATGAGTGTATGTGTAATGTGTGGATATTAAGGAAAAAGTGCATGATATTGCCAAGTATCTAAGTCTACGGCATCCAAGGCTGGTGTGCACATAGATCAAAATTATGTATAAGTATAATATTATTCTATGGGGTCTGATAAAGCATTGATAATCAGATGTATTATGAGTTCTTACTCACTCCTACCATTGAGGAAAAGAGTCTGGCCGTCCAAGGAGGAAGTGGAGAGATCACACTCAAATCCACCCTCATTAAATGGTATCCTTAATTAGTACTGAAATTAACAACAGGTATCGTTTCTTCCGCCCCTTAACCCCGGTGTGTAGAGGGAGGCTGTGGCCGCCACTGGCAGGCCTCGTGTGGCTCCCTCGGCATCCATCAAGGCAAAGCCCCGACATCTGTCGTCACCTTCGCCGTAAAATACGTGACATCATGAGGCCGCACGCACATGCGACCCGCACATGTGCGCACACCGCACGCAATGTCCGAAGGTGATGGGGGATGCCGCCGGCAGGGTAATCACGCCCGTGGGCGGCCAACCCGGGAATCCGGCCATCCAAGGGGAGAGACAAGGGGAGCGCAGGTGACTGAGCTCCCCACCCTGCCGGGAAGACACATCAGGGAACATGATCCCCGACCCAGGGAGCATGCGACAATGCAGGCATCACAGGGGCCCCGATGGCGCAAGCTGCAAGCGGGGAGGCGCCGATCGAGAGGCACACAAACGAGCTCACATATGCGATTTGTGAAAAACAACAAATAACAAAAGTTTTCTACATAATTGCTTATTGATAATACAAAGTAAACATTAGAAACTGTGCACTGACAATTCTAACAATATTCCTAAAAATATGTAAGAACCACAACAACCCAGAAATGGCAACCTAATTTCAACGTTTAAATAGATTTGTTTGAAAGGAAATAACTCTCAAATACACAAAAATAACTCCCAGATACACAAAATAGTAAATGTATAACAACCCAAATAAGGAAATTTGCATCGGATCCAGTGGATCCCTCATTGCTCACGGTTGCGATGCGATTTTACTCTATTCGCAACCACGAACAAGGCTATGGATTATAGACTCGATTGAGTATAATAATAATACAGACTCACAATACAAGAGCGTAACTGATTTAGTGAGCTCAAGGGAAGAAATATAATTCCAATTTAGTCCTCTTATTGAGAGTCTACTTAAAATCCTAATATGCGATTTAACATGCGATTTAACACATTTTTGGAAAATATATGGATATAATCTAATGTGGTATCCAGGATTAACACAGAGGGATATATACAGGAGAACAGACAGTGCACAGCTCATGTCTAACTCCCATGTGTCAAACGGGAGTTAGACATGAGCTGTGCACTGTCTGCACTTTTTCCTTAATATCCACACATTACACATACACTCATTTGGTTTTTTTTTTTTTTTTTTTTTTTTTGTTTAACCGTTTCAATACCGGGCAATTTCACCCCCTTCCTTCCCAGGCCAATTTTTAGTTTTCAACACTGTCGCACTTTAAACATCAATTGCGCGGTCGTGCGACGTTGTACCCAAAAGAAATTGACGTCCTTTTTTTCACCACAAATAGAGCTTTTTTTTGGTGGTATTTGATCGCCTCTGCGGTTTTTTTTTTTTGCGCTATAAACAAAAGAAGAGCGACAATTTTGAAAAAAACACAATATTTTTTACTTTTTGCTATAATAAATATCCCAATTTTTTTTTTTTAAAACACATTTTTTCCTTAGTTTTGGCCGATACGTATTCTTCTACATATTTTTGGTAAAAAAAATCGCAATAACCGTATATTGATTGGTTTATGCAAAAGTTATAGCGTCTACAAAATACGGGATAGATTTATGGCATTTTTTAAAAAAAAATATTTTTTTATTTTTTTTAGCGGCGATCGCGATTTTTTTTGGGGACTGCGACATTATGGCGGACACATCGGACACTTTTGACACATTTTTGGGACCAATCACATTTATACAGCGATCAATGCTATAAAATTGCATTGATTACTGTGTAAATGTGACAGGCAGTGAAGGGGTTAACCACTAGGGGGCGGGGAGGGGTTAATATGTTTCCTAGGGAATGATTCTAACTGAAGGGGGAGGGGACGCACTAGGGGAGGAGACCGATCTGTGTTCCTCCGTTCTGGGAACACAGATCGCTCTCCTCAGAGCTGACAGGCTGTGGATCTGTGTGTTTACACACACAGATCCACATGCCGGCCCGGTTAACGGGCAATCGCGGGTGCCCGGCGGACATCGCGGCCGCCGGGCACACGCACCGGGTCCCGAGGAACGCGGCGGGCGCGCGCGCGCCCCCTAGGCGGCCGGGAATCCCAGGACGTCATATGACGTCCACCCAGGATGGGAGATCCCATCTGTGGACGTCATATGACTATGGGCGGGTAGGGAAGTGGTTAAACACTCACTCGCATCATTTTCATGCACATTCCTTTTTTCACATTTTCTTCATATTTTTTACATTATATTTTACACGTCATTATTCACTGTGCACATTCCTCACTTTTCTTCCTATCACCGCCACTGCCGGCAATAAAAGACAAGGTCATCCCTTACACATTTTATATTAGTTATATCAATATAGTCACTTTATTAATCTCATTATCCTTCACATGACTAATTCAAGCTGTAATAGATGATTACAACACTTTCTGACCGCCCAACAGTTAAATCTAACCACTAACCTATATGGGTATATTCATTAGCTAACGCTCCGACAATTTTCGTAGGTTCCGGCCCCACCTCCCCTGTGGCGTGATGGTGGGGGGGCAATTATACGTGTGGCTCCTTGCAAGCCATATCAAGTGGATTCCTGTTCCCCCCTCTTCCGGGGTGCTGCTACGTGTGGGCACACTGGATGGTCTGGCTGCTGTGTGGGGAGGCTCTGATCGAGGGGTACATCCAAACTCAGTGGTAATTATGTGCAAAGTGTTACTAAACATGTTGCTAAACAAACTTGCCAATGCTGTAACTCTTTTAAATAAGCTGTACATACTATTATAAATTTTTCTTTTTTCTTTAGCAAACTCATCCTCTGAAGAGACCCCAAAATTCATGGGTCGAAACGCGTCAGTATTGTTATGCAATAGCCTTATCATATGCTGTGTATAACCTATGTTTGCTATTATATGTATTTGGTATGGGTATTTTCCCACTGGAGCTCCTAACTTATATTTATATGTTGTTACATTCATTCATTACCCTTCAATAAAGCATTTAAATTTTTTATTTAATGCCTTGCTCATATCTATAGCTAGCTGCCTAAAAACCCCGCTCGGGGGACCTTTTCCCATTTTTCTTGTCCATATTGGGGTGAGCAGCATTGACTCCTTAATGTGTCTTCCCTCTTTGCTAAAGAGGTATGTCAATGCATAAAGCAGCGTTCTAGTCAGGACAGTCAACTGAGCTGCTAATAGAAAATGACAGGCAGGGCTGCTGATACAAATCACAGGGCCACCGCACAGACTACCTGACCCCCTCCCCCCAAAGAAAATATTAAAGCTATATTTCGCTAAAAATACAATACAATCATTATTAGCAGACACAAGTACAACATAACTCACAGAATTCCTGCTAAATCTGAAATATGAAACGGAGTTAATAAATAAATCTCTTTGTGGATAAGGCCTTGGGGCTCATGCAATGGGTGCTGTGGTCTTATATTGTAAATCAGTGGTTCATTTATGTGGCTTGAGCCACCTGGCGCTGTACTAATACAGCTGCAGGTCCTAATTTGAAAGGCATGGGGATGCAGGTGTACAGCCCGCACACAGACAGTGTGCATTCGGGGGGCCACTTACCTGCCCCTGCACACCTGTCAAATTAGGGCCTGTGGCTGTGTTCATACAGGCACTGCATCCCCATAGAATGACAGGTGGCTCCAGCCCAAACCCCTCCTTCACACAGCCAGAGTTCCATTGTATATGAGCCCTTAATTATATTTTTCTAACTTTTTTTTTTTTTAACAGCCCTGTTGGGAAGGGGGATGAGATTTGGTGAAATATTATTATGACAGACTTACCTAAAAAACAGATCTCTCCAGCGGCATGCTGTCACTACTGAGAGGGATTCCATCTTTGTCTGGTCGTGTCTCTGGGTTCTTGGGCTCCAGTTGTTTGGCCAAACTGCGATGATGTAACTCCCACGCATGCGTGCAGAAGTCATGGTCACAGCACAGCTCTCTTAATGGATGGTATGCCATTCATTGAGAGTGCAGTGCACATGCGTCGGTGCTATCACTTAGGAGATATTTACTGTATCTACATGTAAACCCTATTATAGGCTTACAGTGCCTTTAAAAAGTATTCATACCCCTTGACATTTTCCACATTTGTTATATTCCAACCAAAAACGTAAATGTATTTTACTGGGATTTTATGTGGCACATAATTGTGAAGTGGAAGGAAAATGATAAATGGTTTTCAAAATGATTTACAAATAAATATGTGAAAAGTGTGGTGTGCATTTGTATTCAGCCCCCCTGAGTCAATACTTTGTAGAATCACCTTCCTCTGCAATTAAAGTTGGAAGTCTTTTTGGGTATGTCTTTACCACATTTACACATCTATAGAGTGAAATTTTTGCCCATTCTTCTTTACAAAATAGCTCAAGCTCTGTCAGATTAGATGGAGAGCGTCTTTGAACAGCAATTTTCAAGTCTTGCCACAGATTCTCAATTGGATTTAAGTCTGGACTTTGACTGGGCCATTCTAACACATAAATATGCTTGCTCTAAACCATTCCATTGTAGCTCTGGCTATATGTTTAGGGTCGTTGTCCTGCTGGAAGGTGAACTTCCACCCCAGTCTCAAGTCTTTTGCAGACTCTAACAGGTTTTCTTCTAAGATTGCCCCGTATTTGGCTCCATCCATCTTCCCATCAACTCTGACCAGCTTCCCTGTCCCTGCTGAAGAAAAGCATCCCACGTGATGCCACCACGTTTTACAGTGGGGATGGTGTGCAGGGTGATGTGCAGTGTTAGATTTCCACTACACAGCAGTTTGCTTTTAGGATAAAAAGTTCAATTTTGGCCTCATCTGATCAAAGCAGTTCCTTCCACATGTTTTCTTTGTCCCAATTGTCATCCCTCACTAATCCCCCTCCCTTTTTCAGGCCCCTCTGTGTGCTCAGGCCTCCTACAAGAGGACCGGCGGTCCTCCCTATCAGCGACCCTGATGACATCTTAGTGATTTTTCTTGACATACCTCTTTAGACCCAGTCTGTGTGGACAGTATGCTCACCTGCTGACTTGGCACCATTAACAGGCAGCTTAACTCTTCAATACGACACAGAAATTGAATTCAACACAAATTTACTTCAGCTAACTTCAGTACAGAGGATGTTTTTCCAGTTTCTTGACGTGTAAGAAGACAATGACTTTCCTGAGCCCTGTCTCTGTGAATAACTAACAGTGACCGAGAGAACATGGAACAAGTTATAGTCAACCACCACTTGATGTCAGCATACTACAAAACATTAAATAACCTAATGCAGTTCAATACAACCAAAAAAAATTATGTAAAAGTGTCTCAAAATATTAACCTTTGCTAGAAATTAAGTGAAAGTGGGGCGGAATATAAACCTTTGCTAGAAATTGAAAAAAAAAACTTTCCTGAAGTGCAAACACAGATAAGATGACATATCATGGTTAATACAAAAATTAAATATTTTGACGGTTACAACTTTTTCATCCTGGAATGGATGCTAACACTCTGCAATAACTTTGCATCAGTCTGTGAAGTTGGGGGGAAGCACTTCTCTTTGACTGATCCGCTTCTCATGCAGTTACATTCAGACCCATCTACTCAATCACCTTAAATGATTACTTGACAATGGACCGATCTTTCTTCCCTTTCCCTTCTTTTTTTTTCTCTTCCCTCCATTTCCTTTCTCTTTTTTTGTTTTTCATCTTCCTTGACCTAATAGTAAAATATCTCCATATATACAGTATCTCACAAAAGTGAGTACACCCCTCAAATTTTTGTAAATAGTTTATTATATCTTTTCATGTGACAATGACACTTTGCTACAATGTAAAGTAGTGAGTGTACAGCTTGTATAACAGTGTAAATGTGCTGTCCCCTCAAAATAACTCAACACACAGTCATTCATGTCTAAACAACTAGTAACAAAAGTGAGTACACCCCTAAGTGAAAATGTCCAAATTGGGCCCAATTAGCCATTTTCCTTCCCCAATGTCATGTGACTCGTTAGTGTTACAAGGTCTCAGGTGTGAATGGGTAGCAGGTGTGTTAACTTTGGTGTTATCGCTCTCACTCTCTCATACTGGTCACTGGAAGTTCAACATAGCACCTCATGGTAAATAATTCTCTGAGGATCTGAAAAAAAGAATTGTTGCTCTACATAGAGATGGTCTAGGCCAGTGATGGCGAACCTTGGCACCCCAGATGTTTTGGAACTACATTTCCCATGATGCTCAACTACACTGCAGAGTGCATGAGTATCATGGGAAATGTAGTTTCAAAACATTTGCGGTGCCAAGGTTCGCCATCACTGGCCTAGGCTATAAGATTACCAAGACCATGAAACTGAGTTGCAGCACGGTGGCCAAGACCATACAGTGGTTTAACAGGACAGGTTCCACTCAGAACAGGTCTTACCATGGTCAACCTAAGAAGTTGAGTGCACGTGCTCAGCGTCATATCCAGAGGTTGTCTTTGGGAAACAGATGTATGAGTGCTGCCAGCATTGCTGCAGAGGTTGAAGGGGTGGGGGGATCAGCCTGTCAGTGCTCAGATCATACGCTGCATACTGTATCAAATTGGTCTGCATGGCTGTCATCCCAGAAGAAGTCTCTTCTAAAGATGATGCACAAGAAAGCCTGCAAACAGTTTGTTGAAGACAAGCAGACTAAGGATGTGGATTACTGGAACCATGTCCTGTGGTCTAATGAGACCAAGATAAACTTATTTGGTTCAGATGGTGTCAAGCGTGTGTGGCGGCAACCAGGTGAGGAGTACAAAGATAAGTGTGTCTTGTCTACAGTCAAGCATGGTGGTGGGAGTGTCAGGGTATGGGGCTGCATGAGTGCTGCCGGCACTGGGGAACTACAGTTTATTGAGGGAACCATGAATGCCAACATGTACAGTGACATACTGAAGCAGAGCATGATAGCCTTCCTTCGGAGACTGGGCCATAGGGCAGTATTCCAACATGATAGCAACCCGAAACACACCTCCAGGACGACCACTGCCTTGCTAAAGAAACAGAGGGTAAAGGTGATGGACTGACCAAGCATGTCTCCAGACCTTAGCCCTATTGAGCATCCTCAAACGAAAGATGGAGGAGTGCAAGGTCTCTAAAATCCACCAGCTCCATGATGTCATCATGGAGAAGTGGAAGAGGACTCCAATGGCAACCTGTGAAGCTCTGGTGAAGTCCATGCCCAAGAGGGTTAAGGCAGTGCTGGAAAATAACGGTGCCCACACAAAATATTGACACCTTTGTTGCAATTTGGACATTTTCACTTAGGGGTGTACTCACTTTTGTTGCCAGAAGTTTAGACATTAATGGCTGTGTGTTGAGTTATTTTGAGGGGACAGCAAATTTACACTGTTATACAAGCTGTACACTCACTACTTTACATTGTAGCAAAGTGTCATTTCTTCAGTGTTGTCACATAAAAAAGGTATAATAAAATATTTACAAAAATGTGAGGGGTGTACTCAGATTTGTGAGATACTGTATATAGAGCTTTACCCATAAAAGCAGTAAATCATAAAGCGGAACTAAACCCATTGATTTAACAGTTTCAAAAACAGTTACATTCCTGGAATTCAGAGATTGCTAACTGTCACATTTGCTTGGGTCCTTAACCAAACTGTCAAACCATCAAATGGCTGGTGTCATAACTGATCACATGTGTAGCATCATGGCAGTTGCAGATTATCCCTGTTAATGATTATATAAAGCTTCTATTTTCTACTGTTTTATTAGCATACAGCATAACATTGGCATTACACAATTTAACCATCATGCTTTTTTGTTGTTGTACAATGCTACAGAATTGCCACAGCAATGACTGTTTTTTTGCAAAATGCAATACAAACACTGAAACAGAAACATGAATTAGGCTGACGACACACAAGCCATTCTGCCGCTAGCAAAAAATTACCAGAGGCAGGGTCACTAAAAAGGCTGCTTGTGTGTCCCTATGGAATCGCTTCCTCTGTAGTCACACAAAGCATGGTGTCGCTCACCTGAATGCTGTAGAATCCCACTCACTAGCAATGTATTACAGTTGTGTTCAAAAGTATAGCAGTTCAACATCACTAACCAGATCAATCACTATTTCTGGTATAAATTATATTTCTACGCGGCAAATAATTTACTAGTAGGTGTAGTAGAGTAGTAGACAACCAACAGACCTAACAGTCATGACATGCATACTGCCGATTCTGTGTAATTTAATCATTAATTGAAAGGGGCGTGTTCAAAATAATAGCAGTGTGGAATTCAATTAGTGAGGTCATTCAGTCTGTGAAAAAAACAAGTGTCAAACAGGTGGCCCTTATTTAAGGACGGAGGCAGCAAATGTTGTATATGCTAAGTATAGTGCATTTCTCTCTAAAAATCGGAGTAAAATGGGTCGTTCCACACACTGTTTGGAAGAATAGCATACTTTGATTAAAAAGTTGATTGGAGAGGGGAAAACATATAAAGAAATGCAGAAACTAATGGGCTGCTCATCTAAAATGATCTCAAAGGCTTTAAAATGGCAACCAAAACCAGAAAGACATGGAAAAAAAAACGGAAAACTACCATTCGAATTTATCGAACAATAGCCAAAATGGCAAAGACTCAGTCAATGATCAGCTCCAGGGTGAAGGTCTAAAGTTACATGTGAGTACTGCAACAATTAGAAGACGCCTATGTGAAGCCAAGCTATCGACCAGAAGCCCCCCGCAAAGTTCCATTGTTGAAAAAAAGTGCTGACTGTGCACAGGAGTCAGAAGTTGGTCAACTCCATGCAACACAGATGTGAAGTAGTTCTCAGAAACAGTGGTCATACAACTAAAGATTAGTTCAGTGATTCACAGGAAAGCTAAATCTTCAAGCATTTTTCAGTTTATACAGTAAATGTTTGAGTTTGTAAAGAAAAATGCAGACACTGCTATTTTTTTGGAAAAGCCTAATATTCCATTTTCTTCACTTTCCCTAAAATAATAACAAACTCGAAATATTTTTCTTCATGTTTTGATTCGGAATAGACTGTGCAGTGTTCCCAATGTATTTGCGTGTATGAAAATAAAAGATATTATAAGGATTTTGAGCTTTACTCACTTTTTTTAAACACACTGCTATTATTTTGAACAAAACTGTATCTCTCTGCCTCAGCTACAAAGGGAATGACCAGTCAGTGGCAAAATCACTAGCGGCAGTTGCCCTCATGTCATAAGCCTTATGGATAAATAATTAAGGGGCTAACATGTTGTTTAGCCAGATGTTCACTTTTCTGATATAGGCCTAATAAGTTATCAAAACCTTTGTGATTATTTATGTTACAGAAGCATGGTATATATATGTACAGTAAAACCTTGGAATGCGAGCATAATTCATTCCGGAAACATGCTTGTAATCCAAAGCACTTGTATATCAAAGCAAATTTCCCCATAAGAAATAATGGAAACTCAAATGATTTGTTCCACAACCATTTATTCATAAGTCCTTCAGTTTATAGTCCATATAAAAAGCAATGTGAAAGGTTGCGTAACCATAAAATGTCCATCCACAAATGGAAGCCTCCACAAGGGGATTAGAAGCAAAATCCAACAGGAGCTACAGAGTATAAAAGAGGAGAGGCACCTCTAAGTGTAGCAATTTAAATTTACATTTAATGAAGGTACAACATTTAGCAACTTACATGGTTGATGATTAAAAGAGGAACATGGCACAGGCATCCGGGGTAAAGCTATCCACATAGACCATCCCCCGAACCGCCAGCTCTCACGGCTGTCAGTCTGCAATTGTGATCTGGGAAGACTACCCTGCAGTAGAGCGATCTGAAAGCATGCCTCGAACCGCTCGTGGAGCTCAGCGTGGAAGGGACGACGAGAATGCCTGTATACTTAGATGTGCCTGTTTTAATCATCAACCATGTGAGTTGCTAAATGTTGTACCTTCATTAAATGTGACCATATTGCTACACTTAGAGGCACCTCTCTTCTCTTTTCTACTCAGTTGTGACATGACGCTACTATTATATCAAGACATCGCTTGTATATCGAGTCAAAATTTATTTTAAAATTTAGCTTGTCTTGCAAAACGCTCTCAAAATAAGTTACTCTCAAACCAAGGTTTTACTGTATATAGTTTAACCACTTGCCTACTGATCAGTTATACCCCCAGACCAATTTTCAGCTTTCAGTGCTCTGACACCTTGAATGACAATTACTCAGTCATGCAACACTGTACCCATATGAAACTTGTGTGCTTTTTTCACACAAATAGAGCTTTCTTTTGGTGGTATTCAATCACCACTGTTTTTTTGTGCTATAAATTAAAAAAGACAGACAATTTTGAAAAAAAAAAAACTATTTCTTTGTTTCTGTTATACAATTTTGTAAATGAGTAATTTTTCTTCATAAATTTTGGCCAACATGTATACTGCTACATTTCATTGGTAAAAAATAGCCCAAATCAGTGTATATTATTTGATCTGTGTGAAAGGTATAGAGTCTACAAGCTGTGGTGCCAAACACTGAAAATTGATCGCACCTGATGTACTGACAGCCATCTCATTTCTTGAGACACTAACAAGCCAGGAAAAATATCCCCCAAATTTTTTCTGGGGGTACCGCATGCCAAGGTTTTTGCACGTTGTGGGTGGCGGAAAAGGGGCAGACTGGTGTAGAAGTTATCCAGGTAGATGTGATAACTATTTTGCAGATGTGGGTATGTCAGGTCCAATATGATTTTTCCACTTGTGCCGATGTAGGTTCTGCACTCAGAGGGCTGAAGCTGGGAATCTCTTCCTTCATATATGCAGAACGCATACAGATATCCCATGGGTCTTTCACAAAGCTTGTAGAATTTTACTCCATATCTAGCCCTTTTGCTTGGAATGTTTTGTGGACAAGGGACTCATCCACACATATATTTTGGTCAGGGACATAAAGTTCAGCAAATCTTTGGAAAAATAAATTAATAAGTGGGCGAAATTTATATATTATGTCATAGTTGGGATGATCTCGGGGAGGGCACTGGGTATTGTCACTGAAATGAAGGAAGCACGTGATCATCTCATAGTGGGACCTGGATATTACAGAAGAATAAATAGGCATGTTGTGGATGGGGTGGGTGGACCAGTAGGCATGTCCTTCATTTTTTTTTCTAAGCCCCATGTTAAGGGTGAGACCCATAAACACTTTGAACTCCTCCAATGTCAGACGTTTCCACTCATATGGATGGGCATAGGATGAACTGGGGTTGCTATCAATATACTGTTGGGCAAAAAGATTTGTATTGTCCACATTCAATTAGAGTAAACTCCTGGGCAAAAAAAAATAAAGATCAATTTCTGAAAAAATTTCAGTATTGGCTCCCTTTCACCTGGCTGTGCAGTGAAAGGGAGAAGGCTTGATGATCCCGAGCTGGAAGGCAGCCGTAATGGGTTGGCAAGAGCATCTAGGAGGTATTAGAGCTGCACGATTCTGGCTAAAATGAGAAGAACAATCTTTTTGCCTAGAATAAAGATCATGATTCTCTCATGATTCTCACAGCGTAACATCATCTTTCACAATATACAAAAAAATTGGGCTAACTTTACTGTTTTTTTTTTTTTCTTTAATTTGTTTCATTCAAGTGTATTTTTTCCCAAAAGATTGTGTTCGAAAGACTGCTGCACAAATACAGTGTGACATAAAATATTGACAATGACCGTTATTTTATTCTCTAGGGTCTCTGCTAAATATATATATATATATATTTAGCTTGGGGGCTCCAAGTAATTTTCTAGCAAAAAATACAGATTTTAACTTGAAATCAACAAGTGTCAGAAAAAGGTTTAGTCTTTAAAAGAGACGTATGGGATTTTTTTAATCCCGTATTCATACTTATCTAGGTGGATGCAGCATCGGACCGATGCTGCATCTGTCCCCTGCCGCCTCTTCAGTGAGAACCGAGCCACCGAACACTGCTGAGCCGATGGCTCGGTTCTCTCACCTCCCCGAGCAGAGAGCTGCTGCCTATCAGTCAGCATCTCTCCTGCTCTGCTCCTCCACGCTCATTGAAACGCTGAGCTATGGAGGGGCGGGGACAGGCCTTCAGTCCAAGCACCTGGTGGATCAAAACTTCCGAAGTCGGGATGACGCGGCGCCTGGACTGATCCTGATGACGTCAGCAGAGAGCGGACTTCAGACCGCTCTGTGCTGAAAACAGGTCACAGGTGTGCAAAATGAATTGCACTCCTGTGACCCATAGGAAAAGCCCAGCCGAATGAGCACAGGCGGGACTTTTCCTTTAAAGTGATTGCAAAGTCTCTCTCTTTTTTTTAAAATAACAAACGTATTATAATTACGTCCTCCATGCAGTTGGTTTTGCACAGAGCAGCCCAGATCCTCCTCTTCTCGGGTCCCTCTTTGCTGCTCCTGTCCCCTCCCTCCTAATGAGTGACCCCACAGTCAGCAGCTTCCTATGGGGGCACTGGAGCCGAGTCACAGCTCTGTGTGTCCATTCAGACACGATGCCCTGACCTGGCCCCACCCCCTCTCTTCCCTGATTGGCTGACTGATTTTGATTGACAGGCGCGGGAGCCAATGGCGTGATGCTGTGACTCAGCCAATCAGAAGGAGTGTCCCAGATGGCTTAGACATTCGTGGACGTCGCTGGAGAAAGAGGAGGCTCAGGTAAGTAATTAGGGGGTGCTGGAGAGGCTGCTACACACAAAAGGTTTTTTTTTTATCTTAATG
The DNA here is from genome assembly GCF_042186555.1 of Aquarana catesbeiana. NCBI lineage: Eukaryota > Metazoa > Chordata > Amphibia > Anura > Ranidae > Aquarana > Aquarana catesbeiana. The sequence goes on along the minus strand of NC_133327.1, from coordinate 523,536,445 downwards.
AATAGAATGCATTAAGATAAAAACCTTCTGCCTTTATAACTTCTTTAAGTGGTTAATCTGACCTAATTTACAGACCGGAGTTTATTCCTTTGATCTAAAAGGACTAAATGTTACAAAGTTTCTCTTTATCTCTGCCTAAGCAATGTTGTGATAAACTTGGCAGGCTGTCTGGAGTTTTTTATTTATTTTTTGTCAGCTGCTGATTCTTTAACAATTAATCGTGCAGCTCTAGGAGGTATGTATGGGCCCTGATTCTTGGGGGATGTGATACTCCAGCACCGGTACTGGGCCTTTCATCCTGGGGTCTAGTGCCATTGGTGTTTGCTGATTGACCATTGGGGTGTATGGCGCTGCTGGTGACTGCTTGGTTTTAAGAGAGCTGTATCCTTTTCTTCCTCTGATTCGGTCGCCAATCCACTGCTTTCGATGGGTTCATACATTCCTAATTCGAAATTGGATTGTGAGAACTCCCCACTGCTCTCATCAGTCATGATAAGGTTCTGAAACGCCTCCTCACTTGTGTAAACTTTTTTGAACATGGCTGGCTCTGGTGACACTGGGACTAGTAGCCTGCTGATGGTGGCTGTGTGATGGGTACTCTGGTGATGAGCGGCTGTAGGATGGATACTTTGGTGATGGGGCTGTAGGACGGGTACTCTGGTGATGGGCGGCTGTAGGACGGTACTCTGGTGATGGGCGGCTGTAGGACAGGTACTCTGGTGATGGGCGGCTGTAGGACAGGTACTCTGGTGATGGGCGGCTGTAGGACGGGTACTCTGGTGATGGGCGGCTGTAGGACGGGTACTCTGGTGATGGGCGGCTGTAGGACAGGTACTCTGGTGATGGGCGGCTGTAGGACGGGTACTCTGGTGATGGGCAGCTGTAGGACGGGTACTCTTGTTATGGGCGGCTGTAGGACGGGTACTCTTTTGATGGGTGGCAGTAGGACGGGTACTCTGGTGATGGGCGGCTGTAGGGCGGGTACTCTGGTGATGGGCGGCAGTAGGACAGGTACTCTGGTGATGGGCGGCTGTAGGACGGGTACTCCGGTGATGGGCGGCTGTAGGACGGGTACTCTGGTGATGGGCGGCTGTAGGACGGGTACTCTGGTGATGGGCGGCTGTAGGACGGGTACTCTGGTGATGGGCGGCTGTAGGACGGGTACTCTGGTGATGGGCGGCTGTAGGACGGGTACTCTGGTGATGGGCGGCTGTAGGACGGGTACTCTGGTGATGGGCGGCTGTAGGACGGGTACTCTGGTGATGGGCGGCTGTAGGATGGGTACTCTGGGGATGGGGGGGCTGTAGGGCAGGTACTCTGGGGATGGGCGGCTGCAGGGCAGGTAATCTGGGGGTGGGCGGCTGTAGGATGGGTACTCTGGTGATAGGCGGCTGTAGGACGGGTACTCTGGTGATGGGCGGCTGTAGGACGGGTACTCTGGTGATGGGCGGCTGTAGGACGGGTACTCTGGGGATGGGGGGGCTGTAGGGCAGGTACTCTGGGGATGGGCGGCTGTAGGGCAGGTACTCTGGGGGTGGGCGGCTGTAGGATGGGTACTCTGGGGATGGGCGGCTGTACGACGGGTATACTGCGGACTTAAGCACTGATAGGCTCTGTACACTGCTGATGGTCACTGATGGGCGACAAGCACACTGCTTATGGTCACTGGTGGGCAACAGGCACACTGCTAATGGTCACTGATGGGTGATAGTAACACTGCTGAAGGGTGACAGGTGCACGGGGGGGAGTGACAGTAACACTGCTGATGCGCACTGATGAGGACTGTAACACTGCTGATGGGTGATGTGACAGGTTCTCTTTGAATGGTCCTTGGTGCAGTACACTGACAGACACAGATCGGTAACTCACTGTTCCCTGACTCTCCTCACAATGCAAACAATGTGTGTGAGGAGAGGAGAGCCGGTAACAGACAGTTACTGGTCTGTGTTTACATTTGTGATTGGCTGTGAATGGACACATGGTAAAGGGCCGCTGTCATTTGCTCTTTGCCATGACCGGTGATGCGATGTCTCCGGGAGACAGGCCGCAACACAGATTGCCGCACTGGTCTGCCCTGATGGTACGCATGCGTGGCAAGAGTGGGCTGACTTCATATGACGTCGTCCCAGAACAAGAGTGGTCCCGCCCCGTCATCATTTTACTGTACGGTGGGCGAGAGCCGGTTCAAGGTAAAAAGTAAGAGATTGAAAGAAGTACAATATTTCACTTGGACCAGTAATCAGCCTAAAATAACAAGTGTAATTATAAAGTGCTAATGTTTTTCTGAAATTTGTCCTTCATGATCAGACACCAAAATGATGTTTCTACTACAAAGGATAAAAAAGTTATTTTTAACCTAAATCCCCTTTACAGATTTGCTTTTTAGGGTTCATTCACATGGTCGCAGAGGCCTGTAGAGTATGAAGAGCTGTTTGTCAGAGGAGCGTGGAGCTGTGTGCAGGCAGCCTGTGTAAGTCAGTGGTGATGCAGCGGCTCTACAGACTGACCCACACATCTGAGCTTGACAGGTACACAGGGACAGGTGCACAGCCACACTGCTAAAGGACAGTAACAAAATAAAATAGTAATTAAAGCTATTTAAGTGTAACAAGGGGTTAACCTCCTGCTGACCACGTAACGCATACGTGTGGTGACACACCGCATATGTGTGTAAATCAAGCATCAACAGCTCTTGGGCTCAGTTTATGGTTGGGAGACTGATCATGTCATGCTGTAATATGCAGCTCGTCTTGTTTTTTTTCAACTCTCACCATTGCAGCAGATCGGTGTGAACTGAATCCATAGAAAAACAGGATTTTTTACAACATACTTACCATAAAATCTGTTTCTTGAAGTTCGTTTAGGCCTGGTTCACACATATGCATTTTTTAGTGCATTTTCAGTTTTGCAGAAACACATTACAGTCCATTTAACATGGTTTCCTATGGGTCATGTTCACATCTGTGCATTTTATGGAAAGGGCCAGGGACTTTTTTCTGGTTCTTGGTTCCATAGACTTCAATGGCTCAAAAATGTGCATTGAAAAACACAAAATGCACCTGGAATATGCAAACTGCAACCTGCTGGGTGAAATTTTAGTGCTTTTTGCAGATTTGCACTACAGTCCATTTAACATGGTTTCCTATGGAAGACGTTGTGTAGTGCAAAACTGCAAAATGCAAAAAGCACTAAAAATGCATAGGTGTTCATTGACCTTAACCACTTCCTACCAGGCTAATTCTGACATTTCTCTCCTACATGTAAAAATCATCATTTTTTTTGCTAGAAAATTACACAGAACCCCCAAACATTATATATGTTTTTTTAGCAAACACCCTAGAGAATACAATGGCGGTTGTTACAACTTTTTATCTCACACGGAATTTGCGCAGGAATTTTTCGAACGCGTTTTTTTTTTTTGGGAAAAAAACAGTTTTGTGTTTAAAAAAAAAAACAAAACAGTAAAGTTAGCCCAATGTTTTTGTATATTGTAAAAGATAAAGTTACGCCGAGTAAATAGATACCTAACATGTCACGCTTCAAAATTGCACACACTCGTAGAACGGCGCCAATGTTCGGTACTTAAAAATCCCCATAGGCGACGCTTGAAATTTTTTTACTGGTTACATGTTTTGCGTTACAGAGGAGGTCTAGTGACAAAATGATTGCTCTCGCTCCAACGTTCGCGGCGATACCTCACATGTATGGTTTGAACACAGTTTTCATATGTGGGCGGGGCGGGACGGGAACAGCGGCGCTTTAAAACTTTTTTTTTTTTTTTATTGATAATTATATATTTTTTTTTATTTTGACACTTTTTTGAAAAAAAAACTTTTTTGATCACTCTTATTCCTATTACAAGGAATGTAAACATCCCTTGTAATAGGAATATAACATGACAGGTCCTCTTAATAGTGAGATATGGGGTCAATAAGACCCCACATCTCACCACTAGGCTGGGAAGCCTGAAATAAAAAAAAAAATAAAACGATCAACGCTTCCCAGCCAAAGCGGCGCCGTTTTTTTTAATGGAGAGGCCAGGCGTGACGTCATAACATCGCGCCTGGCCTCCGATGATCTTAGAGACTCCGGCGACCATCTGGTCCGCCGGAAATCTCTATGATCTACATCCGGCGCTGGCGGATCCGCTCTCCGCCTCACCAATCATAACGGTGAGTCGGAGCAAGCACCGGAGGGCAGCGGGAGGGGAGGGACATCCCCTCTCGCCTCCCATAGGAACGATCAAGCGGCGGAACGGCCGCTATGATCGTTCCTATGGTGTAGAGATTCGCAGGCTGAAACCAGCAATATCTGAATGATGTCTGTAACTACAGGCATCATTCAGATATACCCACCCAAAGCCCAGGACGTCATATGACGTGTGCGGGCGGGAAGTGTTTTTTAATGTCTCCCCTCTACTTGGTGTTCTATCTAGAAAGTTTCACGCCTGGAAAAACCTCCTACTGTCCCTCATTGGGAAAATAAACCTGATCAAGATGAAAATTCTGCCCTTGCTTCTGTATATTCTCAGAAACTCGCCAGTGTGGATCCCAAAGTCTCTTATCAAATCAATAGATAGTATGCTCTCTTCCTTTTTGTGGCAGGAGGGAACTCCCCGCCTGAAAATGACCATTCTCCAGCAGCCATGGGGGGAGGGGGGCCCTGCGGTGCCTAGTTTCTATAAATATTTCCTAGCTAGCCAACTGACAGTAGCTCACCGCTGGTTGACGTCTCCCCCAGATGACACCTCGGTGTCCCTGGAGGCGGCCTGTGTAGGCTCTGATGAGGCACTCTCACACTTGGTCTACAGAGGTTTAAAGTCTTCATACTCTCTGACTCCCTCTATGCGCTCAGTGATTAGGGCATGGAATATGACTCAGGGAATGCGGTCATTTAGTGTGCTAGCGTGCTAGTGTGCTGTGTGTAGCTCTCCCCTAATTTACCGTTGTGGAGAAATCCCAATCTGGTACATTTTTATGACTACCCGAACCCTTTTGTCTGGACTAAATATGGGGTCAAAACCTTACAACATATTGTACTAAATGGCATCTTAATGTCATTTAACGAACTCAAGGAGCATCTCACCCTACCCATCTCCCACTTCTTTAGATACATCCAACTGAGACATGCACTTTACTCACAATTTGGAAGGGAACTATTGAACCTTGACCCTAGTGACTTGGAATTATTGACGCACAGTGACTCCTTGGTTAAACCAGTCTCTAGCATATATAAGGACCTTTTCCAAGAAACTGGCACGTTAATGGAACCTTGTAGACTGGCCTGGGAGGCGGTGGCCCCGGTTGTGGACGGGGACAATTGGGATGACATGCTGGGGATCGCGTTTCAATATCTAGTCTCTACCAGAGACCATTTAGTTCACTACAAATTCCTACATATAATATACCTAACTCCGGCTAGATTAGCGAAAATGTTTGGGAACCAGCAGTCTCTTTGCTGGAGATGCTCCACGCCTATGGCAAATTTCATGCATATATTCTGGGATTGTCCTCATATTAAAACATACTGGCAAGCTGTAGCCCACTGTATTAAATCGGTCACCTCTATTTCAATCCTCCTGTCCATTGAAGTGTGCTTGTTGCATTTGGTTGAACCTTTGGCCACTACTAGGGCTATACGAACTCTTCTCACCCTATTATTGTTTTATGCTAAAAAGCGAATGGTCCTATCCTGGAGGAGTTTGTCTACCCCAACCTTGGAGACCTGGAAATCCCATTTATAAAGCCACCTATTTGAGCAGAGGGTCTCTAGCCAAGTTCGATAAGGTTTGGGGAGGGTGGATGGCTTCTGTGGACACAGTCTCGGATTAACTACATGATCAGCTACACACACTGATCCTGTGGTTTCCTGCAGTGCTCTGAAGGAATAGTTTTTGGAGTGCTAGAAGAGTGCGGGCTAGCTGGAGACCAATGTAAAGCTCTTCTCAATAGATGAACTTTTCATATACTTAGAGGTTACTGTTCCTCCTGGTGGGGGAATGGGGGAGTTGGGGAGGAAAGGACCACATGAGCAGATATTCTCCTGTACGATAGAAAGGAAAGTCACTGCACGGAACCACTATAAATCACACCTCCGGCTGGAGGGTAATGTAGTGGGAATTTCTGTCAAGGCAAGACTGTACCAGGGCTGAGTATTACCCTTTTGTATTTGTTCTGGGGGTGTTTTTATGTATTTATTGTTTGTTTTCTTTTTTTATTGTTTTACACTGGGATGTTTTTATGCTGTAACTAGTGTCTGTTTCCGCTTATGCGGGTTATTGTTTGTTGTATGTCAAAAAACTCAATAAAAAGTAATTTACAAAAAAAAAAAATGCACAGGTGTGAATCAGGCCTAAGGGACACAGGAATTCATCATTCTGATACAATTAAAGTGGAAGTCCAGGCTTTTCCTAACTATACTTAAACTTGCTCCCCCCCTTCTAACTCCTATTCTAACTACACTATGAAAGGAAAATGCATGTGGCTATCAATTCTTAGGCTCAATTCACATCTATGCATGTTGCTGTTGAGCGTTTCTACAGTGTTTTTTGTGGTGCTTGCCGCGTTTTTGGACACGCATTTTTACCTCGATTTGCGTTTTGTGTTTTTGATTTTTTTACACTGTATATAGCTGGTTGCCAAGGAGGCGTCAGTTGTCAGTGTACTTCCCCGCTGAATGTAAAAAAAAAAGAATTGCTGGCTAAAAAAAAAGTGAGCGCCCCCTACCCTGAACCATACCAGGCCACATGCCCTCAACATGGGGGGATGGGTGCTTTGCGCCCCCCACCCCAAAGCACCTTGCCCCCATGTTGATGGAGACAACCCTTGATCAGGGGTTGTCAGGGTCTGCAGGCGGGGGCCTTATCGGGCCTTAAAATCCCTTTAACAAGATCTGGGCCTCCCCCCTATGCAAATGAGTATGGGTTACATTGTACCCCTACTCATTCACCATAAAAAAAAAGTAGTGTCTTCCTCCATCTTCTCCCGCATCTTCCTCCTCTGGGCTTCTCCTTCTCCCGCTTCTTCTTCCAGTATTCTTCTTTCTCCTGTATTCTTTGTTCGGTGTTCTTCTTCCTCTGCCGTCGCTCCCGCTGACGACTCTCCTCCGATGCTGCGTCCCGCTGATCTGTCCATGCCAATATCAAGCATGTCTTAGATAACAATGGGGGCAGTACTTGCGTTTTGGATGCGGGTCCATTGAAGTCTATTACATGTAAAAGGCTGCATTTTGCAGGAAAAAAATGTCTCCGACCCTTTCCAAAAACTCAGAGGCACAAAAATGCATTGATGTAAACGTTTTCCTTAGGAACTCAAGTTAAAAAAAAATTCCCTGCATTTCTGCAAAATGCAAAATGCATCAAAAAACGCATTAGTGTGAATTAAGCCTAAGCCTCCATTTCAGAGACGAATCAGAGCCGAATTTTTGCCTGAATTCGGCCCTAAAATGGAGCCAAAGACACACAGCGTTCCTGTGCAAGCCGCTCTACAGTCGCAACGGAGATATGTGAACCGGCTCCATAGAGAGCCGGTCACAATCTCCTGTCATGTGAATTTGATGTGGGGAAACATGCATCCAATTAGCATAGGTTTGAACCCAGCCTTAGGCCTGATTCACACCTATGCATTTTTAGTGCTTTTTGCATTTTGCAGATTTGCACTACAGTCCATTTAACATGGTTTCCTATGGAACACGTTCTGTAGCGCAAACCTGCAAAATGTAAAAAGCACTAAACATGCATAGGTGTGAATCAGGCCTAAGGGACAAAGGAATTCATCATTCTGATACAATTAAAGTGGAATTCCAGGCTTTTTCTAACTATACTTAAACTTGCTCCCACCCCCCTTCTAACTCCTATTCTAACTACACTATGAAAGGAAAATGCATATACCTACCTATTCTTAGAGCACACTGGCCCGGTCAAATGATTGATTCCCAGCGGCCAGCTTTAAGAGAGAGATCACCAACAATGGATGAAATACCTGTGCTGTGACATCACCTATGGGCTTACTATGGAGCTTACGTTGTCTGCTGTCCCTCCTCTCCCCTGAAGCTGCTGCTGGAAGGTGACCATGTGACAGGACCACAGCACACTCAGAATAGGTAAGTATACACTTTCACATGGTAGCTATAATAGGAGTTAGAAGGTGGTGGAAGCATGTTTAACCATGGGCGTAGTATAAGGGGTTGTAGGGGTTACAATCGCAGCCCCACCCCTAGCTACAGGGGGCCCCTGTAACCTGCCTGTTATATTATCATATCCTCCACAATGTCCAGCTCCGATCTGCCCTAGGGCCCTACAGCCACACTCCAGTACTGGGCTTCCACTTTGCCTTCCACAGTCCACACCCCTCTGTTCTCATTGGCTGAGGAGAAGCTGTGAGCCATTTCCTGAATGGAGAGGAGCACGTGGTAAGAGCAGCCCAGGATGGGGAAGTGTCTGTGCTGTGCTGGCAACATGGAACGGTAACTGAGTTTAGCGAGTTAAGAGGAGGAGAGTGTCATCCTGTAGCCACGATGGGATGGATGTCACTGGTGAAGTATGACACCGCTCTCCTAGTCACCGGCTGGGATTCTCTGTACCCCCCACCTGGGGATCTCCGCTTACCCCCCTTCCCTGACAACTAGGGAAAAGACACACACCTCCGGGAAGTGACCTTCCCCCAACACTGACAGAGAAACCTTCAGAAATTGCTAAAACAGATCCCTTAACACCTCCTAAGGGGCCACAGAGGGGCTGTAGGCTCCAGATTTTGTGTCACATGGCTTTGCCCCCCTAGATCTAAGTTGCGCGCCCCCCCAAAGTCCCCTGACCACCCTCTCCGCCCTGGATGCTATGCCCGGTTGCTGAGCTCCTTTTCCTCTATACTGCTCCTCCTCCGCAGGGCTGAGACATACTTACCAACTGTCCCGAATTTCCCGGGACATTCCGGGGATTTGGACCTTTTTCCCGATTTTAGAGTTTCCCAGGAAATGTCCCGGGAAATAATTTTTTTCCAGATCTTTCGCGGCTCCACGCCGCCTCCGCTAGAGGTTCGCGGCCAGCGGAGACAAAGTCTCCACCGGCCGCCATTTTACCAAAGACCAAGAACAAGAGGCGGAGCCGGCCGGATGGCTGACAATAGAAATTGAGCTGCGGCACCACCTATCCCCCGCCCCGCTGCTGTTCGGTTTGTGACCTGTTGTGGCTCCGCAGCTCAATTTCTATTCAATTTCTCCGCCTCTATCTTGATTACCTCGGCCTGTTACTAAAAATGTATGGTAATGGCGGCGGAAACTTTGCTGCAGGCACACCGGATGTAAGGAGGGGCTCCGCTGGGGACACCAGATGTAAGGAGGGGCTCCGCTGGGGACACCAGATGTAAGGAGGGGCTCCGCTGGGGACACCAGATGTAAGCAGGGGTTCCGCTGGGGACAAAAGATGTAAGGAGGGGCTCCGCTGCCAGGGACACAGATCTGTAAGGAGGGCCTCTGCTTCTGGGGGCACCTGATGTAAGGACGGACTCTGTTGGGGGCACCTGATGTAAGGACGGACTCTGCTGGGGGCACCTGATATAAGGGCAGACTCTGCTGGGGGCACCTGATGCAAGCACGTACTCTGCTGGAGGCACCTGGTGGCAGGCGACGTGGCAGGTGACATGCTCAGGGGTCCCACCGATTTTGCATTATGGTGAGTTGAATGATTTCATTCTATATTACAATGTAATAATAGTAATAATGCGCTTCAATCATCCTGACACCACAACAACCATGGTGCCAGGATGATTGAAGCACTAACACCAGGTGTTTGGAGTATCTTTATCTGTTGATTTATTAAACTCTGGAATACACATTTCTATTGTGGTGTAGGATCTGGGCCTGCTGTCCTTCCATCCCACTTTCCTTCCTCCTCTCTCCTTCCCTACTTCTTTCCTTCTTTCTCCCTCCCTCCCTCCCTCCCTCTTTTCCCCTTTCTTTCACCATCTCTCATTCATCTCGGACTCTAATCACACCCCCATTTGAACTATGCCCATATAAGCCACGCCCACTATTCACGCATTCATGCCTGCCCCCTAATTATAATAAGACTCCGCCTACAGCCAAAAAAGTGTCCCTATAAAATTTTTTACAATGTTGGCAACTATGGCTGAAATCACATTCCTTTACAACACAAGCAGTCAGCCAGGATCTGGCAACTACACTGCCAATCCAACCAGAGTATTTCACAGACAAAGGGAAAACCCTGCGAGCCACACTGATCTTATGCCCAAAAGAATATCCCCACCTAGCTGCATGCGTAGATCACGTCTCATAAACCGTGCACTCAATCCAATGTAGAAAAATTACGCTGCGCTAAAGTGTATTGTGACAATCAATAAGTAAATCAAAAAATAAAAAACAAAAAAAAATAATATATATATATATATATATATATATATATATATATATATATATATATATATATATATATATAAAATATATATATACAAAAATATAACAAAATATCATAAAGAGATAATAAGGCAGAAAAATGCCGTGCCTGCTATGTTAAATAACCCTATTCGGGTAAATTATTAATAATGCATCACCACTAAACAATCCATTAGTGGATACAAATATGGATAACAAATACACAGTAAAGTGCAAAGTGCATAAACAATAATGTAGATCTATATACAAATATATTAAAGTGCATATAAACTCAAAAAGTGCTCAGTGACCAGCATATAGTGTGATCATCAATCATTTAAAATGCTGCAGAGTGATCAGTGCAATCCTGTAAATCGAATCACATAAGTGTATATGATAAGTGTCCCAAGATGCAGATCCAGCATGCTTAAAGTGTTCCTTTGTGCTGCAAATTCATGCTCCAGTGCTCTGCAGTGACCCCCCAGGAATTGCGCTCACCTCAGAGCATGTGACCCAGCTATTACACTAAGCCAAAACACGCTTTTGATCCTTCCCACGGCTCAATGCTGATCAGCTGATGCACGGCTCCGATGCAACTCCACAAACTTAATATGTGATAAAGAGAGAACTCAATAGTGTCATAACGCTATTAAAGATTTATTGATTAAAAACACTCCCCACAAAGGGGTACTCACAATTCAAAGGTGCGTCAGTGCACCTATTTATACATAGACCTCAGACAATACAGCGGTAGCGAGGGTAAGGTATGCATTTCATCCCAAGCAGAACTCACAGCTCCTTGCTCCGTCCTGGCCACTCCCCTATGCGTGTTCAACACAGGGATCACGTGTCTTCATCAGGGGGATATGATTGGATGGACGCTCTGCAGCTTAAATATACCTATCGCGTCATACCTATATGACAATATGGCCGCGATAGGTATATTTAAGACGAGGATCGGGGCCACTCTGTGCAAAACGAGCTGCACAGTGGAGGTAAGTATGATGTGTTTGTTATTAAAAAAAAACCCTTACAATCACTTTCAGGTTAGAAAGTCTGTATAGATCCCTGATATTTCACCCAAGCCACCCCAGATTGTAAGAATTAAAAAAAAAAATGTAAAAGATAATTACAAATTTTAAAAAGTAAAAAAAAAACTATAAAAAATAACTTAAAGAAATAAAAGGCTCATTCACACGGATTCTCTGGCCCATACAGTGTTAATTACAGGTGGGTTCAGGCAACTGGAGCCGCATGTTACTCTATGGGGATGCAGAGGCTGTATGAACACAGCCACAGGTCCTAATTTAGGTGTGAGTGAGTGGCACCAAATGCACACGTCTGTGTTTGGGGCTGTACACCTACATCCACATGCCTTCAAATTAGGAACTGCGGCATTGTTCATACAGCTGTTGCATCCCCATAGAGCAGGGGTCTCCAAACTTTCTAAACAAAGGGCCATTTTACTGTCCTTCAGACTTTAGGGGGGCAAGACTAGAGGCAGTGGAAGTAGAAAATGTCCCATCATTGGTATCAGTGGGAGAAATAGTGCCCCAATGTTGTCAGTGGGAAGAATAGTGCCCCTTCCTTTGTATCAATAGAAGGAATAGTGCCCCATGGTTGATGGCAGTGGGAGGAATAGTGCCCTTTCAATGGTGACAATGTGAGAAATTATGCCCTATTGTTGGTGTCAGTGGGAGAAATTATGCCCTATTGTTGGTGTCAGTGGGAGAAATTATGCCCTATTGTTGGTGTCAGTGGGAGAAATAGTGCCTCATCGTTGGTATCAATAAAAGGAATAGTGCCCCAATGGTTGCTGTCAGTGGGAGGAATTATGCCCCATCGTTGGTGTCAGTGGGAGGAAAAGTGCCCCATTGTTGGTTTCAGTGGGAGGAATAGTGCCCCATTGTTGTATTAGTGGGAGGAATAGTGCCCCATCTGTTGTGTCAGCGGAAGGAATAGTGCTTCATTCATGGTGTCAGTGGGATGAATAGTGACCCATTGTTTATATCAGTGGAAAGAATAGTGCCCCATCATTGGAGTGTCAGTGGGAGGAATAGTCCCCCATTGTTGGTGTGGCACTGGGGGAGGGGGGGGGTAGTGCCCTGTTGCTGGTATCCTTGGGAAGAATAGTGCCTTGTTGTTGGTATCAGTGGAAGGAATAGTGCCTCATTGTTGGTGTCAGTGGGAGGAATAGTGCCCCATCTTTTGTGTCAGTAGAAGGAATAGTGCTTCATTCTTGGTGTCAGTGGGAGGAATAGTGCCCCATTGTTCATGTCAGTGGATAGAATAGTGCCCCATTGTTGGAGTGTCAGTGGGAGGAATAGTCCCCCATTGTTGGCGTGAGCGACAGGAATTATGCCCCATCATTGGTGTCAGTAGATAGAATAGTGCCCCAAGGGCCAGATAAAGGCAAGTAAAGGGCCGCATCCAGGCCCCCAGGTCGCAGTTTGGAGATCCATGCCATAGAGTAACATGGGCAGCCTGCACACAGCTCCAGTCACATAAAATAAAAATTAAAAAATGCTGATTCACAATGTACTGGCCGTTGTGCCCATGTGAATGAGACCCAAGATCTTATTCAAACACAGAGCTTTATTTATTCAATCCAGTTTTATCTTTTATAGTTAGCAAGATTTTGTAAGATGAGTTGTGTTTGTGTCCTTTAATGATTTTAGTGTATTTTAACAAAAATATTGTTTTGGGGCAGAGATAGCATGAAGTAGGGCAGAGGCAGGGAGCAGAGCACTTCTCATACCTAGGCATCTGAGACACAAACGCCAGTAGACCTCTTCCCATTATAGGAAGTGCATTCTCTTGCGTACAGGGCCGCTGATAAGGGGGTAGCGCCAGTCCTCAATATACAGGGCCCAGGCCAGCAGGGGGGGGGGGGGGGGGCAGTGGAATTGGATATGGGCAGTAAAGGGGGTGATTGGTAAAGCAGGAAGGGGGGGAGAATTAGAAGAACTGATCCCTTAGGTGCCTCTTCCTGCAGCAGCTAACAGCTGGCTTCTCCTTCTCTCCCTGCCATTGGCTTTCAGCCGCTGCATGGAGAAACACACTGGGGATTGGTTCCTGAAATTGCCCTTGCCTCACCAATCCTCTTCCCTCTCCGGGATTTTATTGTTCCCGCTAATAATGATTTTAGTGAGGGTTTAATGAAAATATTATTGTAATTTTTTTTTGGGGGGGGGGGCCTTGTCAGATAGGCGGTTTGGGGCCCTGTGATATCTAATAGCAGCCCTGCTTTCGTACAAAACCACGTTTCTTGCTTGCTGTGTTCGGGATGCCATTGAGAATGTATGGCAATGCAAGCGCAACATGCGTTTTTTTTTTCCACAGTTCATAAAATCGTACAATCTGAGCACACAACACAAATGTGAATGTGTGCTGATAGTAATAAGTATGCACATCACAAGAAAAAAAATGTAACCATGCTGCATTTATACTAAATACAATGTAATCAGCTCTCCCCATGACATAAAGCATAGAGTAGACTAGGGGCCATGAACGGGCACAATACACCATGTTACACCGGATCCCCCCCCCCATTGATCTACTCACTCTCTCGGAGTTTGACCCATCGCAGAGCTCAGGCGGTGGGCAGAATCCTTCTTCTTGCCTTGTTTGGAGGACATGACGGCGGCTATATGGAGCTCCGACACTCCTGATCGCTCTCTGTACTTCAATCACTCAGCACCGGGAACACCGCGTCCTCGGGTTGCTAGGAAACGACTGTTACGCGCCTCCTGTGTATGTACGCTGAGGATCGGGAACGCGCTTCATCTTGTGTGATCACATGATCCAACAGACTTTGTTTCCCAAATATATAATAATATAATGTTTTGCTATAAATTTCTCTCAATGTTGGTCTCATCCACACTTCCTACAGCAACAGGAAACTTGTCCTGACATGACATGTAGGCTGCTGCTGAGATGTCAAGCCATAGTTTATTTAACCATTTCAGAGCCGGAAGATTTTACCCCCTTCATGACCAGGCCATTTTTTTGCTATTCAGCACCGCCCCAATTTAACTGGTAATTCCGCGGTCATGCAACGCTGTACCCAAACGCTATTTATAAAATTCGTTTCCCACAAATGGCGCTTTCTTTTGGTGGTATGTGATCACCACTGAGCTTTTTTAGCGATATAAACAAAAAAAAACCAAAAAAAGTTTTGAAAAAGAAAATAGATCTTTTACTTTCTGCTAAAATATATACGATAAAAAAAAAAAAAAAATGTAACCACTTGCTGATCAGACCCTTTTCTGGAACTTTTTGTTTACAAGTTTAACCGCTTGCCGACCAGCAGCCGTGATTATACGGCGGCAGGTTGGCTTGATCCCGCGAATCGCTGTCATTGTACGTCGGGCTCGTAAACTCGCTTTTGTGGGCGCACGCGCACTCCCGTCGGCCAGCAAGAGAGACAGTCAGCAGGGGTCCGGCGGACTCGATGTCCGCCGGCCACCTGCGATCATTCCCCGCAGTGACAGAATGGGGATCTGCCTGCGTAAACAAAGGCAAATCTCCATTCTGACAGGGGAGATCACACTAATGCTGTATTTCTGCTATGCAGGAATATGGATCTGTGTGTTGTCCCCCAGTGACACAGTCCCCCATACAGTTAGTAAACACACCCAGGGAACACATTTAACCCCTTGATCGCCCCTAGTGTTAACCCTTTCCCTGACAGTGTCATTAGTACAATAACAGTGCATATTTTTAGCACTGATTACTGTAGTAATGTCACTGGTTTCCAAAAAAGTGTAAAAAATGTCAGTTAAGTGTCCGATTTGTCCGCCGCAATGTCGCAGTCCCACTAAAAATCGCTGATCGCCCAAAATTACTACTAAAAAAAAAAAAAAATGCCATAAATCTATCCCCTATTTTGTAGACTCTATAACTTTTGCGTAAACCAATTAATATACGCTTATTGCGATTTTTTTTTTTTTTTTTTTTACCAAAAATATGTAGCAGAATACATATTGGCCTAAACTAATGAAGAAATTTGTTTTTTTTTACATTTTTTTTTAATATTTATTACAGCAAAAGTTTTTGCTTATTGCGATTTTTTTACCAAAAAATATGCATCAGAATACATATTGGCCTAAACTGATGAATAAATTCTTTTTATTTACATTTTTTTTATATTTATTATAGCAAAAAGAAAAAATGTTTTTTGTTTTTTTTTTTCAAAATTGTCGCTCTTTTTTTGTTTATATCGCAAAAAATAAAAACCGCAGAGGTGACCAAATACCACCAAATGAAAGCTCTATTTGTGGGGAAAACAAAATTAATTTTGTTTGGGTATAGTGTTGCACGACTGCGCAATTGTCAGTTAAAGTAGACCCCTCACATTTTTGTAAATATTTTATTATATCTTTTCATGTGACAACACTGAAGAAATGACACTTTGCTACAATGTAAAGTAGTGAGTGTACAGCTTGTATAACAGTGTAAATTTGTTGTCCCCTCAAAATAACTCAACACACAGCCATTAATGTCTAAACCACTGGCAACAAAAGTGAGTACACCCCTAACTGAAAATGTCCAAATTGGACCCTAAGTGTCAATATTTTGTGTGGCCACCATTATTTTCCAGCACTGCCTTAACCCTCTTGGGCATGGAGTTCACCAGAGCATCACAAGTTGCCACTGGACTCTTCTACTTCTCCATGATGACATCACGGAGCTGGTAGATGTCAGAGACCTTGTACTCCTCCACCTTCCATTTGATGATGCCCCTCAGATGCTTAAAGCGGTGTTCCGGACGAAATTATACTTTTTAAATAAAAATATCCCTATGATACACAAGCTTAATGTATTCTAGTAAAGTTAGTCTGTAAACTAAGGTCTGTTTTGTTAGTTTATAGCAGTAGTTTGTTATTTTATAACCTTACAGCAGGCCGTGGCCATCTTAAGTCTGGGCATCTGAAGCCAGACTGTATTTCTTCCTGGATCTCATCCTTGCAGATCTCGCACATGCTCAGTGCAGCACAAGCAGTGTAATAGGTTTCAGGTCAGGTTTCCATAGCAACGACAGTGTCAGAGGAAGTTGCCACCCCTTCCCAGAAGGCATTGCAAACAGGAAATGATGCGATGGGCCGCGGCCAGGGAGGAGGAAGTGAAAAATGAATACAGTAGACATACAGTAAGTGTTGAGAAAAAAAATTTTAAAATATCCAATTCGTTTACAGTGCACAGTTTAGAGAGGGACGCTGAAGAGTTGTAAAAGTGGGTGGAACTCCACCACTTACCAACCCGGCCAATTCTGACACTTTGCTCCTACATGTAAAAATCATCATTTTTTTGCTAGAAAATTACATAGAACCCCCAAACATTATATATGTTTTTTTAGCAGAGACCCTCGAGAATACAATGGCGGTCATTGCAACTTTTTATCTCACACGGTATTTGCGCAGCAATTTTTCAAACACTTTTTTTTGGAAAAAAAACAGTTCCATGCTTTAAAAAAAAAACAAAACAATAAAGGTAGCCCAATTTTTTTACATAATGTGAAAGATGAAGTTGCGCCGAGTAAATAGAAACCTAACATGTCACGCTTCAAAACTGCACACGCTCGTGGAACGGCGCCAAACTTCGGTACTTAAAAATCCCCATAGGCGATGCTTTAAAATTTTTTACTGCTTACATGTTTTGAGTTACAGAGGAGGTCTAGGGCTAGATTTATTGCTCTCACTCTAACGTTCATGGCAACACCTCACATCTGTGGTTTCAACACCGTTTTCATATGTGGGCGGGACTTACATATGCGTTCGCTTCTGCGTGCGAGCACACGGGGACAGGAGCACTTTAAAAAAAAATTTTTTTTTAATTGTTAATTTTACTTAAAAAATTTTAATTTGACACTTTAAAAAAAAAAAAAAAAATTGATCACTTTTATTCCTATTACAAGGAATGTAAACATCCCTTGTAATAGGAATATGGCATGACAGGACCTCTTTACAGTGAGATATGGGGTCAATAAGACCCCACATCTCACCACTAGGCTGGGAAGCCTGAAATTAAAAAAAAAATAAAACGATCCCCGCTTCTCAGCCGAAGCGGCACCGTTTTTTTGAATGCAGAGGCTGGGCGTGACGTCATAACATCGCGCCCGGCCTCCGACGATCGTAGAGACTCCGGCGACCATCTGGTCCACCGGAAATCTCTATGATCAACATCTGGGGCCGGCGGATCCGCTCTCCGATTCACCGATCGCAGAGGGGACAGCAAATTTACACTGTTATACAAGCTGTACACTCACTACTTTACATTGTAGCAAAGTGTCATTTCTTCAGTGTTGTCACATGAAAGGATATAATAAAATATTTACAAAAATGTGAGGGATGTACTCACTTTTGTGAGATACGGTATATTTTGCTATTAAATAACATTTCTAATCATATAAAGTTAACAAGAGTCCCCCTTTCTGTGGACCTTTCAGAGTCCACAGAATTTCCCTTTTACATCTCTTTCACTGTAAGGCGGGAGTCTGCAGTCTCTGATATAAGGGAGAACTCTGGGGACTCTAACATAAGGGATGCTCTGGGAACCCTGATTTAAGATGGAACACTGAGAACTCTGATGTACGGAGAGGACTAAGGGGGAAAACTGTGGCCTCCGGTTTAAAGGGGAACTCTGATGTATGGGGTCCCCTGAGAACCCTGATTTACCTTAGTGTACTCACTCAGTGGCAGGAGAGAGAAGGGGGGGGGGACTTCAGTCACAGACAAGGATGGATGGTGAGCTCACTCACCCCTTGGCAGTCAGCACCTCTCATCCAGATATATCTGAGGCTGCTGGACTTCAAGTGAATGGCCCCCACGTTCCTTTTCTGATGCCCAGCGCTGGGGATTGGAGTGTGGGCAGACACAGAGGGGTAGGGGCAGGAGGAAGAGGTGCAGATCGAGCCCTCTCTCCTCTCCCGTCTGTGTGTGTTTTAGGGGGGGTGCTGGCTTTGGGCAGTGTGAAAGAGAGTGTAACAAACACTCTCAGCTTAGACAGCTGCAGCCAGCAACTGACAACTGAAGCCATAGTCCAGTTTGAATCATGTGTTCGGGTTTCAGGAAGTCTGAAACCCGGACGCATGATGCAAAACCCGAACTGTCCAGGTGAATCCCGGACAGGTGGCAACCCTAAACCACTTGCTGACCAGACCTTTTCTGGAACTTTTTGTTTACAAGTTTACTGCTTTCCGACCAGCCGCCGTCATTATACTGCGGCAGGTTGGTTCGATCCCGCAAATTGCCGTCATTGCACGTTGGGCTCGTAAACTTGCTTTTGTGAGCACACGTGCGCTCCCATCGGCCAGCAGGGGAGCCAAGCAGCGGGTTCAGTGGACTCGATGTCCGCTAGCCACCCGCTATCGTTCCCTGCAGTGACAGAACGGGGATCTGCCAGTGTAAACAAGGCAAATCTCCGTTTTGACTGGGGAGATCACACGATCCTGTCTTTCTGCTATGCAGGAAGATGGATCTGTGTGTTTCCTCTGTAACACAATCCCCCATACAGTTAGTAAACACACCCAGGGAACACAGTTAACCCCTTGATCGCCCCTAGTGTTAACCCTTTCTCTGCCAGTGTCATTAGTACAATAAGTGCATATTTTTAGCACAGATTACTGTAATAAAGTCACCGCTTCCCAAAAAAGTGTCAAAAATGTCACTTAGGTGTCCGATCTGTCCGCCACAATGTCGCAGTCCCACTAAAAATCGATGATCGCCGCCGTAAAAAAAAAATGCCATAAATCTATCCCCTATTTTGTAGACGCTATAACTTTTGTGAAAACCAATCAATATACGCTTATTGCGATTTTTTTTTCTTTTCCCAAAAATATGTAGCAGAATACATATTGGCCTAAACTAATGAAGAAATTTGTTTTTTTTACATTTTTTTTTTAATGTTTATTATAGCAAAAAGTTTTTTTTCAAAATTTTCGCTCTTTTTTTGTTTATAGCGCAAAAAATATAAACCACAGAGGTGCAGAGGTGATCAAATACCACCAGGGCCGGATTTGACACAAGGCCGCCGAGGCCAGGCCTCGGGCGGCAGTGGTGCAGGGGCGGCGCCGCTCCTGCGGCGACTTTGCAGCCGCCCCCCCCTTTCGAGCTGCCCATTAATGTTCATTAGGGGCACTGGTGCCCGTAGAAAAGATGGCCGCGAGTCGCCCACTACTGCGCATGCGCCGTTCCGAAGCCGGCCGAGCTCGGGAAAGCTCGTACGTGCTCGGCGCATGCGCAGTAGCGTGATTGCGCCGCCCGGTGCCATTTTTGAAAAGAAATGTCTCCAACCTGTGTGCCACGGTGCCTCTGCTGCCGGGCCACGGAGGAGACAAGTAATGTCAGCAGGGCGGCGGCGGGGGAGAGAGATGACATCTCTCATTGCCCGCACCGCTGTTCCGCCCTCCTCTATCTGGTGGCAGCCAGGCAGCTTGGCAAGTGACATCCCCATCTGGTGGCAGCACAGCTTGGCAAGTGACATCCCCATCTGGTGACAGCGTGGCAAGTGACATCTCTATCTGGTGGCAGCTTGGCAAGTGACATCCCCATCTGGTGGCAGCCAGGCAGCATGGCAAGTGACATCCCCATCTGGTGGCAGGCAGCGTGGCAAGTGACATCCCCATCTGGTGGCAGGCAGCGTGGCCTGGGTAAAAGTGGGTAAATCCTTCCGGGGCTGAAGTGGTTAAATTAGTATCTTTTGCTAGAAATTACTTAGAACCCCCCCAAACATGATATATTTTTTTTTAGCAGAGACGCACCTAGAGCAGTGATGGTGAACCTTGGCACCCCAGATATTTTGGAGCTAATCCTCTTAGATTGTAAGCTCTAAGGAGCAGGGCCCTCTGACTCCCATTGTATTATTGTACTGTCTACCCTCAAGTTGTAAAGTGCTGCATAAACTGTTGACGCTATATAAATCCTGTATACTAGTAATAATAATAACTACATTTCCCATGATGCTCATGAACTCTGCAGTGTAGTTGAGCATTGTGGGAAATGTAGTTCCAAAACATCTGGGGTGCCAAGGTTCGCTGCCCTAGAGAATAAAATAGTGATTGTTGCCATATTTTATGTCACACTATATTTGTGCAGCAGTTTTTTGAATGCAATTTTTTGGGAAAAAAATACACTTTAATGAATTAAAAAAAAAAAAAAAACAGTAGTTATCCCAATTTTTTTGTAGAATGTGAAAGATAATGTTACACAGTTATTAAATACATACCTAAGATGTCATGCTTTAAAATTGCACGTGCTCGTGGAGTGGCGAAAAACTGAAAAGTCTTATTAGGCGACGCTTTAACATTTTTACAGGTTACCTGTTTATAGTTAGACCCCATTCACACTGGGGCCGCATCCGCTTTAGCGCTGTTTAAGCTTTGCTTTTCGGCTGCTAGCAGGGCACTTTTAACCCTAAAGAAGGGGTTAAAACTGCCCGTGTCGTGGCTCTTCCGAAACGCTTTCAGGTGCTTTGGAAGCACTGCACATTCATATCAATAGGCAGGGCGTTTTGGGAGAGCTGTATACTTCAGTCATTTTTTCATCTTTCCATCTATTAAATCTTCTGCCCTTGTTGTTTTAAATTTGGATAGTAAAATTGTTTTTTTATGCCTTTAAATACCTTATACAGCCCACATCCTGTTTCTTGTCTGGTAATAAGCCTAGGCTTATGATATCATGCACAGCTCTCTCTCTCTAGTGAGAGTTTGCTAGGAAGGGAGGGGGGATGAGTCATAAGAGGGCCAATGAGAGCTGCAGGGCTGCAGGGCTGAAGGTGTGCCTCTGTGTGTCTGTGTAAGTCCAGGAAGTGAACAGGCAGCAGCTTCAGCTGCCCATAGTTAAAATGGATGCAGCCAGACTCAGTGGAGGGAGATTTCTGCAGCATATTTGGCAAGCACAAAATCACAGTATATATATAATAATATGCAAAGTGGTTGGAGGGAAGCTTCAGAATGGCAAATATGTTTTTATTACAAATTATGTGAGCAGACTGCAGTTCCTCATTAAATTATTTGGGAACTACCATGCAACCAGCAACTGTTGAGACAATAAACAACTAGGTAAGGAGAATGTGTATAAAATTAATTCGTCCCACTCTTCACCTTAATCAAAAACACATAAAACCACCAATGTGAAAAATGTCCCTAAAATTTCCAAAATCAATGATCTAAATAATGCTTATATATCAAAAGAACATTACATAAAATAGTAAAAAAATGGATTTAGTAACTACCCGGCAGCAGGATCCCATAACAAAGGGAGCGAGAGAGAGAGAGAGAAAAAGAGAGACCTGAGCTTTGTCAAGTCAGCCATATGAATCCCTCCAGACAGCTGACTAATACTGAGGCCTGGCTACATGGTAAGATGTGGACCAGGGAATGGAGGCTTATTAGCACCCAAAGCTGTACAAAGCCCCGTGGCCAGAGGGCCCAAAAAAGACTTTCTAAGATTCTGAGAAAACAACAAGTTTGTTTTCTAAACGTAGCGCCCACCAGTTTGGGTGAGTGCTACAATAGTAAAGAGAGAGCAGCAAAAGGGGATTATTGCGGTGCCAAGAACATATTTAGAACAACTTTCTTATAAAATTATTTCTTTATTATCACAGCCACCACATGGTCCGTGACCCACTGGATCTATCCAGTGTTGGTACCTTTCCATGTGGGGCATGCGACATTTGTCCCTTCATGTCCAACTCTAAAGAAGTTGTCCTTCCCAACGGTAGGACCCATCTGATCAAACATAGAGTGACCTGTAAAACAATCAGAATAGTATATTTGGCTTCTTGTTCATGTGGTTGCTTTTATGTGGGGAAAACCAAGCGTCCGTTCCTTAAACGCATTAGGGACCATATTGTACCTCTATATAAACGTTTAAGCACAACTGCCCTCAACAGACATGTTGCTCGGGAACATCACTATGACCCTGATGTTATCCGTTTTGCAGCTCTTGAACATGTACCTCCACATATTCGAGGTGGAGATATTGATACCATCTTGCTCCAAATGGAGACTCGATGGATCCATCTTTTGGATGCGGTTAGATTCCCGGGATTAAATGAATACATCAGCTTCAAATCTTTTCTGTAAACCTGGTATAATTTAGATTCCTATCATTTAATTTTCTTGTCTCCCCATATGGTTAACTGTATTCTTGTTCATTAGGTTCCCAATACGTTTTTTTCCATCTTACACTCATCCCTTTCCCCCATTCAATACCCACTGCCAACTTAATTCCGTAATTTGAGAATCAATATTGAAATTTTTATGATGCCCCATAATATATGTATTAAAGGTAATTTCTTGCCTATGTTTGATTTACGTACTTTTTGAATATATTTTCTAGCTTGATATAACATGTCTTCTGTTGTTTATGTAATATAGACAATTTAAGTTCAATGTATCAATGATGTGTTGTTTAGTATCAAAATGTGTCAAATATTGTACTAATTTCTCTCGTGTCTCTCTTTTTCCTTCTTTTAATTCTTTTTCCTTCTCTCCCACCTTCTCCGCGAACATCTAGTTCGGATGACTGCCATCTAGCGGTCAGGTTTCACATAGGAAAATAGGGCCGCTATTTCTTGTCCTTCACTGCTCTCTTGCTCTCCTCCAATGTCCCGATTCTCCCTCCCAGCCAGCTCTGCTGACAATGGTGCATTGGTGGCCCGTTTCTGGGTTTTTTGGGGATTTTGGTCCTTCCACAGCCTTTGGCTGCATGGACGCCCAAGGGCTGACTTTTTCTTTGTCAGCCCGCCCCCCGGCCTGGGCCTTCCCAGTTTCACAGTTGCGTATTACATCAGCCTCTTTTTTCATCCTTCATGAGTAGGCGGAGTGTATTTATTTGTTTTCCTCCCCCTATTCATTGATAGGCCCCGTACCCATACTACGTCCCACTACCATCGTCATGCATACCATCACTGACTTGGATGATACTGGGCATTCTGGGGATTGTGGGCGCTTCGCTCCGGCTACTTCGCATGCGCCTGTGCCGTTTTTCCGAGCTTTGGCTGTACTTCTCCTTTAACCTCCCTGGCGGTATGATTATATCAGTATTTTTGAATGTCAAAGCAGTACATTGTTTTGCATGCAAATGTGTTGTTTTATATTGTAGGCCTGTAATTCTTAGAAATAACTCACTTAAATCTGTCCCAACAAGAGTCTAGTAAATATCCCAGGTATGATAATGTTTGAAACACAAAATCATAAATTATAATATAATAAATAACTCTAAATAATTATAAAAAATACTAATATAATAATACATTTTATTCAATAATGTAATTAAACCAAAAACACTGAAATTTGTCCAAACAAGGGTGCAATATTACTAGTCACTGTAATACTAGACACTGTATATTGGTTTAGTAAACATCCTGGGTGTGAAAAATTTTGAATCATGGGCTTGCACAAAGTTCGACATCACAATCAGGGCAATGGAACCTGGTTTCCTTTCTGATTTTCTTTCCACTGTCATCTCGCTTGGAGCAACAAACCACGCACATTCTTGTAGGTGCTGACTTTTTCTCGGTTGGTGGGATGTAGTCCATGAAGTGACAACCAGTCAGGCATTCCGGGTTCACAACGCCAACAGCACGTCGTCCAGCTCTATTCACAGCCATTGATGGTGTTTGGTGGTTCACAAAGATACATTTGACAACTTTCCAAATGAAGTCAGAATGAATCACAGGCTTGTCACACTTTTTTTTTTAGCAGAATGTAGGCATTCCACAAACATTGCTCAAAAAGATGCCTGAAGATCTTCTTGTAGTACTTCTTTTGCTGTTTCCTCATTGCTGTATAGAATGGCATTGCTTGGTTGCCTCTTTTTGACACCTCCTATGGTGTTATTGTAGTTTATCACTACTTGTGGCTTCATGATTTCTTTCCCACCTTTTGTGTGTACCATAACAGTGGAGGTATTATGAAATGTACTCATTAGGCACACATCTTTCTTGTCACGCCATCACAGTGCCATCATTTTGCCTTTCCACCAGGCAACCATTTCTCCAGTCTTCAGGTTCTTATTTACAAACATTGTCGGCATGTCACGCTGCTTATCTCTAGCGGTTCCATAGGCATCTGTTTTGTTTCGCAGAAGAAACTCATAAAGTTCAGGAGACGTATAAAAGTTGTCGGTTATTACGCAATAGCCCTGATTTAGCAATGGCTCAATGAGTGAAAGAACGTGAAGATGTTGCCATTCCATAGTTGCTGTATTTTGGACTGAATTTTCTTCCTTTTCCAGTGTATATGACTGAATTCCAAATGTAGCCAGTGGATGATTCGCATAGCATGTAGGATTTTACGCCAAATTGTGCTCTCTTTGATGCAATGTATTGTACCCAGCTGAGCCTTCCTTGTAGGCCATTAGACTTTCATCTTTGCTGATATCTCTTTCTGGCACATAGCGCCATTGGAAATTCTTTAGAATCATTTGAGATACTTCCCAAATTTTCTTTAGTCTTGGTGCAGGATAAGTAGTTTCAACAAATTCTTCATTGTATTCGAAGTGTAAATATTTCATGATCAGGGAAAATCTGTACTCTGACATGATCGTGCCAAAGAATGGAGTGGGAAGTAATTTATTAGTTGTCCAATACCACTTCTGCAGGGGTTTCCCCACCACTCCCTGAAGTATTATTAGGCCCAGAAATTTCCAAATGTCATCTTCAGTCACTGGTTCCCACTTTCTGCTTCTTGGAAACTTTAGATGCGTAGTAGCTAATTGTTGCTCTTTGTACCGTTTTATCTCAGTAACTATTTTTTTAATAACCTCATCGGTCAGAAATAATTGTAAGTATGCCAATGGGTTGTCGTGTTCAATATCTACTTTCATACCAGATGCTCCAGCAAATGGGAATCTTGGGGGCACTGCCTGATCCGTACCACAGTCAATAGAGCACCAAGTTCACACATCACTTAGCTCAGTCGCAGAATCGTCGCTCTTGTCACTTTCAGTGTCTGATGACGAATTTCCCCATGAATCACTATTGCTCAGTCCTGCAAGTGATTCTAATTCACTATAGCTGTTTTCTAGCTTAAAACTGCTTTTGACCTCCAGGGATGCTTTTTGGATGCCATGGACATTCTAAAGTTTACAGGCAGAAAGAATGGTAAAAGTGTAGGCAGGGCATTGGACAAAGCACTAGGGTCAAAACTGAGGTGAAGTGGTTTGATACAGTAATGTAATCCTAACAGATTACAATGTATTGTTTGTATGTTATGTTTTGTACTTTTTTGAATTTGCCGCTGAGCTCCGCCCCCCTGCATTGCAGTGCTCACAGGGAACGTAACCCCGAATACAGATGCACCGGCCGAAGGACATTGCTGGAGGACATTGCTGGATCGTAGGGACAAGGTAAGTAACTGTACAGGGATATCTTGAGTGTGGCTCGGGGTTACCGCTTTTGGTACTGCAAATTAACCCTGAGCCACACTCGGGATTACCGCAAGGGGGATATGATCAACATGTATAAATACAGTTCATAAGTGGTCCATATAATGAACTTGGTGTAGAGTTGTTAACGTTCAGATCATTACAGAGGACAACAAGACTCTTTACATCTGGAGAAAAAGAGATTCAGTCTTCACTTGCAGAAAGGCTTCTTTACAGTAAGAGCTGGAAAAATGTGAAATAGACTCCCTCAAGAAATGGTTCTGGCCGTTTAGTAGATTGTTTTAAAAAAGAGTTGGATGCATTCCTAAATGCACAATTATAACTGGATACTAATTTTTAGAGCTAATAATGCCAGAGGTAGTTGATCCGAGTGTAGCACCCTCTAGTTAGGTAGGTGTTAATGTGAGGATTTGTCGGGAGGGTAGGAAAATGTAGGCAGGCCGTTTGTTTTTATTTTGGGTTGGGAGTGGCTCAGGGTAGCAGCTGCTGACTCACAGGCAGCATCACTGAGACCTCCCTCTTCTTTCTAGAGCTTGCTGGAAAGATCTGGAAAGAGAGGAGGGGAGAAGAGGTAGAGGAGGTAGAGCTGCCTGGGGTGTTTTAGGGAGCCCTGACCAATCCTCAACTTGGATTGGCAGAGGGCAGGCCTCCTGAGTCAGCAGCTCGGTTGGAAGAGCTGGAGTGAGAGAGTGTGGAGGCTGTCGGGGCACACAGGGATCTCCCCAGTCTGGAGGGGGGTGACCCTGGGGCTGGGTGCATCCAGGAGGAGTGAAGAGATCCTGGAAGGAGAGGCACATGAGAGAGCAAGGAGAGGACAGCGGGAGGGAACACTTCTAAGAGTCTCCAGGAGGACAACTGGTCGCAGCCAGGAGGGCTGGTGAGTGGAACATAGTCAGGAGCACTGTGGAGGCATGCCTGAGAGAACTGGGAGATTTTAGTTTGAGATGGGTGCAGAACCAGAAGAGAGGACTGTGGGAAGGACAGTGGAAAGAGGTAATTGCAGCCGGGCTGGCTGGCAGGGCCTGAAGAGAGCTATCTGGGATTGGTAGCTGAGCAGGGGACAGTTAGCACCTGAACTATTTCTACACCACAAGGGCCGGGATCCCTGCCCGAGAAAGGCAGTTCACTGAGGCCTGGTTGAGTTAGTGTCAGGCCTAACCATGTGGTGCTAGCTAGTCTGGAGGAGTAACAGTCTGCAGCAAGTGAAGTGCTGGAGGAGTAACAGTCTGCAGCAAGTGAAGTGCTGGAGGAGTAAAAGAAAGAGGTCTTAAGCAATAGTTTGTGCTGGAGAGAAGACTGGAGTGTATATACTGAAGTGTATATAGAAGTCTCAAGCAAGTTTGCACTGAATGTTCCTGGGCAACCCATAATTTCCCTTTCCCCCATCCAAGTTCAATTCCTACAATAAAAAACAAAAACAAAGTCCACACAGTGGACTGTTCTATGTCTCTGAGTGTCTGAGAGATGAATGCCAGGCTGGGTAGGGTGACACTTGAACCACTACATTCAGCATTCAGCAACTCTTACGGGGGCTTGGTTAAACGAGGAATATATGATTGCATCACAGGGGATCAGGAAAGAATTTTTTTCCCCAACTGGAGCGAATTGGATCATGACTTATTGTTTTTTGTGCTTGCTGCTAGACCAGCTTGGGGTATAGGATAGTGTATATGGAGGTATTCTATTTGTTTGTGGGGGTTTTTTTCTGGCTAACTATGTATTTATGTAAGTTTGTTTTCTCTATTACAGTCTTCAACCCCTGCAGCTCCTCACCAGGTGAGAAACCTAGATGACACATAGACACTGTTTGTGAATGCTTTTTAAGCAGGAATGCCTGCAAGCCTTTTTACGGTGATACTATCTTCAAAAAAGTATTTCTAACTATATATGTAATTAAATTCTAGAAGTTTTAAAACCAATCTGCATATTTTTTTGTCATGACAAAGCAAAGAGAACCATACATATTAACTTACATAAATAATACCTATTTATGTTTCTTTTTCCAACTACAATGCCTTCATACTTAATGTTGCAAAATTGAGCAATTTATAATGAAACTATATAATTTAACAACACACGCACAGACATATGCAGATACAGTGGGGCAAAAAAGTATTTAGTCAGCTACCAATTGTGCAAGTTCTCCCACTTAAAAAGACAAGAGAGGCCTGTAATTGTCATCATAGGTATACCTCAACTATGAGAGACAAAATGTGGAAACAAATCCAGACAATCACATTGCCTGATTTTTGAAAGAATTTATTTGCAAATTATGGTGGAAAATAAGTATTTGGTCACCTACAAACAAGCAAGATTTCTGGCTCTCATAGACCTGTATCTTCTTCTTTAAGAGGCTCCTCTGTCCTCCACTCATTACCTGTATTAATGGCACCTGTTTGAACTTGTTATCAGTATAAAAGACACCTGTCCACAACCTCAAACAGTCACACTCCAAACTCCACTATGGTGAAGACCATAGAGCTGTCGAAGGACACCAGAAACAAAATTGTAGACCTTCACCAGGCTGGGAAGACTGAATCTGCAATAGGCAAGCAGCTTGGTTTGAAGAAATCAATTGTGGGAGCAATAATTAGAAAATGGAAGACATACAAGACCACTGATAACCTCCCTCGATCTGCGGCTCCACGCAAGATCTCACCCTGTGGGGTCAAAATGATCACAAGAACGGTAAGCAAAAATCCCAGAACCACACGAGGGGACCTAGTGAATGACCTGCACAGAGCTGGGACCAACGTAACAAAGGCTACCATCAGTAACACACTACGCCGCCAGGGACTCAGATCCTGTAGTGCCAGACGTGTCCCCCTGCTTAAACCAGTACATGTCTGGGCCCGTCTGAAGTTTCCTAGAGAGCATTTGGATGATCCAGAAGAGGATTGGGGGAATATCATATGGTCAGATGAAACCAAAGTAGAACTGTTTGGTAGAAACACAACTCGTCGTGTTTGGAGGAGAGAGAATGCTGAGTTGCAACCAAAGAACACCATACCTACTGTGAAGCATGGGGATGGCAACATCATGCTTTGGGGCTGTTTCTCTGCAAAGGAAACAGGACGACTGATCCGTGTACATGAAAGAATGAATGGGGCCATGTATCGTGAGATTTTGAGTGCAAACCTCCTCCCATCAGCAAGGGCATTGAAGATGAAATGTGGCTGAGTCTTGCAGCATCACAATGATCCCAAACACACCGCCCGGGCAACGAAGGAGTGGCTTCGTAAGAAGCATTTCAAGGTCCTGGAGTGACCTAGCCAGTCTCCAGATCTCAACCCCCCCTTTGGAGGGAGTTGAAAGTCCGTGTTGCCCAGCGACAGCCCCAAAACATCACTGTTCTAGAGGAGATCTGCATGGAGGAATGGGCCAACATACCAGCAACAGTATGTGACAACCTTGTGAAGACTTACAGAAAACATTTGACCTCTGTCATTGCCAACAAAGGATATATAACAAAATATGGAGATTAACTTTTAATATTGACAAAATACTTATTTTCCACCATAATTTGCAGATAAATTCTTTCCAAATCAGACAATGTTATTCTCTGGATTTGTTTCCACATTTTGTCTCTCATAGTTGAGGTATACCTATGATGACAATTACAGGCCTCTCTCATCTTTTTAAGTGGGAGAACTTGCACAATTGGTGGCTGACTAAATACTTTTTTGCCCCACTGTATACAGTAGTTGTCCAGTAAGTTTATGCGCATCTAGCAACAACACATAATTTATATTTTTGTTGTTTATGTGCAGTTTTGAACTGGAGTACCTGGAACTCAGCAGGGCAATTACTGTAGAAAGGCCCAACTTGCAAGCACAGGGCCAACCTCTTAGTACAGGTTTCCTGTAAGTCAAATATTAGAATCTGACCCAAGGACAGATACCCAAAGGTAGAATGTTTTGACAGTGGAAACTTTAAATGATAACTTTACAACTGTGAAGATAATGTTTTTTGTGCTGTAAATCCTTTTCTCTGTGTGCATTGGAGGATAAAGCTCTGTCTTAGATTATCACCCATTGGATATAGAGCCATCTGCAGGAATAGGAGACCAGGTAAAACTAAAAAACAAAAGGCAGCCCAGAGAGCAGCCTTTACTGGTGGCCAGAAAAACCCACGCTCTGGACCCACTTAGTTAAATGGCATAACAGTGAAAACATAAACAAAGTATTTACATACAGCACCAAGCCAGAGGGCTGAGTCTGTCTTCCAATGAACAGAGAGAAAAAAAATGTACAGTGTGCAAAAATCCTATTTTCTCTTTTGTCTATTGTAAGACACAGCTCTGCTTTAGATAAAAAAAAAACCTACTGGGACATCCCAAAGCAGGCCAGTTAAACCACTGCCTGCAAAACTTTATACCCAAAACTGGCATTAGTTGATGCTGCCACATCCACTTTGTAAAATATGTCGAACATATGAACTGGGGACCAAGTGGCTACTTTACTAACCTAAGAAACTGATGCTTGATGGATGAAATTCCAGGATGCACTTATTGCTCTTGTAGAATACACGGAGACTGAAAACGGTGGTTCTTGGTGCTTGATGAACTGGGCCGATAGTTTGTGGGATGGAACCTGAGATAATAGCAGCTGACGCTACACGACCCTGTGAGTTCTCTACAACCACAAACACGGAATCTGACCTACAAAACTGGAATGTGTCATTCAAAAACAACCTAATCACCCTGACTATATCTAAAGAAGGTAAGGCTGGCCATAGACATGTTACAGTCTGAACATGGGAATTTGGGACTAAAACTCCAGATCTAGTGGTGCAGTAGTGACAACAGAACAGGTGGGCCAGGGGACCAGTCCTAGCAGATGCAGAAGCAGTGTGACCACACGGAAACAGAGGTTTGTCAGAATCGCAGGGTCTAAGGAGCCACCTGGTCTCTACCACAACCACTGGAGGTGTGGCTGTTGTGCTGCATGGCAGCCCCCATGTTGAAGCTCTCTAACACACCCGTGCAGACACAGTGCCAGCAAATAGCACACTGAAAGGACACAGGGTACACACAAAATACAAGATACCAAGGGAAACTACTGCAGCAAGCTAAGGAGAGAGACTAAGGAGAAGGAACAGGGAACAAGCGTGGAGCACAGAAGATCAGGGAACTGAGCAATAGGGCAGAGAGAGATGGACAAAGACAGCAGGGATGAGAAGCAGGATGCAAAACGACAAGAAACAATGCAATGGAGAGCACCCACAACAGCAGAAAATGCAAGGATACATGGACAGAAACCAAAGGAAATACAAGAGCGCAGCCAGGGGGAAAACACTGAGAACAGCGACAAGACCAAACACACAGAATACAAGTGTACTGAAAGAACAGCAAACATCAGAGGAACAGGAAGGTCTGCGTGGAGACACGCTGTGTGAACACTAACCCACAGGTGCAAACGCTTAATCATACCTAGGTTCAGAGTGGATTGGCAGGAACTCGAACAGCTCGGACAGGGGGTAAAACCCAGTGCTGGATCAATGTACACGGAACTGTGACAAGACGGTTCGAATCTCAGCCGGTTCAGCAGGAAATGGCCGAGTTTCGAACTGTGTAAGGGCAGGCAGAATGTACCAAGTTGATTGATCAACTTGGGTACAACCAGCCTGCTGGATCTTACTTGCTATTATTGCTAGTGGTTGCTATAGTCGCAAGCAATAATAACTGTCTTCTCTTGGTGGGGACGGCTTCTCCTGCCCCCCTGCCAGAAAAATAGAAAGTCTCGGCAGAAGGAATTTCCCTGTCAGCACTGTCTGCGGTAATGGGAGAATCGTACAAATATTTTTCCTGCAATCAAAGAAATTCACACCATCTATGGCTGGCCAAAGGCAACGTTCTTGGTGGACTGGCTTGGGAAAAACCAACAGAAGCACAATCTCCTGTTGGACTTTTTACCCGCTACTCTAATGGGGATAATAAAGAAAGAGTTGCTATTGGTACTCTACACTACTCCAAGTACTCCTAGTGCTACAGCTACTTCAAGTTCCTCACAGTCACACTGAGCATTCCACGTCACTCCCAGCACCCTGCGTCACTTTCATAGGAATGGGGACTGCTATAGGTGATGCTACACTAAGATATATTCCATGACCACTTGTATAGAGACTAGCATCATAGTACACAATTGTTTTGATACGATATTGATAGATTTTTCTGTCCTGGTATTGCAGGGCCGCCGAATATGCGCTAGGTAGCCAGAAAATTAGATACGTAATTTATGCCCCTTGAAATTCTGAAGGTGCTTCTTGGATTTTGTACCCCTCTAAGTGACTAGGCTGCGAAAAGGTCCCACACATGTGCTATTCTCATAATTGGGAGGAGTAGCAGAAAGTGATTCGGGTGTCTGTTTCCAAAAGATTGGAAAAAAAAATCATAAAAAAATTTGTAAATATATATATATATATATACACACACACACAGTATCTCACCAAAGTGAGTACAGCCCTCACATTTCTCACATTTTTGTAAAAAATTTTTCATGTGACAACACTGAAGAAATGACACTTTGATACAATGTAAAGTAGTGAGTGTACAGCTTGTATAACAGTGTAAATTTGCTGTCCCTTCAAAATAACTCAGCATGCAGCCATTAATGTCTAAACCACTGGCAACAAAAATGAGTACACCCCTAAGTAAAAATATCCAAATTGGTCCCAATTAGCCATTTCCCCTCCCCAGTGTCATGTGACTTGTTAGTGTTACAAGGTCTCAGGTGTGAATGGGCAGCATAAATTTGGTGTTATCGCTCTCACTCTCTCATACTGCTCACTAGAAGTTCAACGTGGCAACTCACTGGGGAGCTGAAAAAAAGAACTGTTGCTCTACATAAAGATGGCCTAGGCTATAAGAAGATTGCCAAGACCCTGAAAGTGAACTGCAGCATGGTGGCCAAGCCGTACAGTGGTTTAAACAGGACAGGTTCCACTCAGAACAGGCCTAGCTGTGGTCGACCAAAGAGATTGAGTGCACATGCTCAGTGTCATATCCAGAGGTTGTCTTTGGGAAATAGACGTATGAGTGCAGCCAGCATTGCTGCAGAGGTTGAAGGGGTGGGGGGGTCAGCCTGTCAGTGCTCAGACCATATGCCGCACATTGCATCAAATTGGTCTGCATGGCTGTCATCCCAGAAGGAAGCCTCTCCTAAAGATAATGTACAAGAAAGCCTGCAAACAGTTTGCTGAAGACAAGCAGACTAAGGACATGGATTACTGGAACCATGTACTGTGGTCTGATGAGAACAAGATAAACTTATTTGGTTCAGATGGTGTCAAGCATATGTGGCGGCAACCAGGTGAGGAGTACAAAGACAAGTGTATCTTGCCTTCAGTCAAGCATGGTGGTGGGAGTGTCATGGTCTGGGCCTGCATGAGTGCTGCCGGCACTGGAGAGCTACAGTTCATTGAAGAAACCATGAAGGCCAACATGTACTGTAACATACTGAAGCAGAGCATGATCCCCTCCCTTCAGAGACTGGGCCGCAGGGCAGTATTCCAACATGTTAACAACCCCAAGCACACCTCCAGGATGAACACTGTCTTGCTAAAGAAGCTGAGGGTAAAGGTGATGGACTGGCCAAGCATGTCTCCAGACCTAACCCCTATTGAGCATCTGTGGGGCATCCTCTAATGGAAGCTGGAGGAGTGCAAGGTCTCTAACATCCACCAGCTCCGTGATGTCATCATGGAGGAGTGGAAGAGGACAGCAGTGGCAACCTGTGAAGCTCTGGTGAACTCCATGCCCAAGAGGGTTAAGGCAGTGCTGGAAAATAATAGTGGCCACACAAAATATTGACACTCTGGGCCCAGTTTGAACATTTTCACTTAGGGGTGTACTCACTTTTGTTGCCAACGGTTTAGACATTAATGTCTGTGTGTTTAGTTATTTTGAGAGGACAGCAAATTTACACTGTTATACAAGCTGTACACTCACTGCTTTACATTGTAGCAAAGTGTCATTTCTTCAGTGTTGCCACATTAAAAGATATAATAAAATATTTAAAAAATGTGAGGGGTCTGGTCGTGCCCAGTGTTACAGACTTATTGGAGCGCAGTGGTGGCACATATAAACGGAGTGGTAGGGCTCCACTTAGATGTAGACCCGCTTGTCTTTCTCCTAGGCATTACAGACAACTTGGCAACTACTAAGTATACAAAAATGTTCGTGTTTTATACAGCCTATTATGCCAGGAAACCAGATCCCAGATCCCAGTTACCAGATCCCCCTATGGTAAAGGCATGGCGAGCCCAGGTAAATGCGGTATTACCACTATATAAACTCACTTACATGGGCCGAAATTGCCCCCAGAAGTTTGACAAAATATGGGCAGCTTGGGTTGAGGCTAGGCATCTTGCACTATAGGTGTACTTTGAGGTTCCCCCTTAGGAGATCTACTGATGAGTGGCGGGTGTGGGGATCCTATCCCTCAGTACAGAAGACTTTGATGCATGAAGGCGTAAGATTTCCTGATATTAAGTGGGGTCCAGTATTCTCCCCCTCATTCCTGCTTTCTCCACAATTTCTCTCCCTTTCCCTCCATTTCTTATGTGGCTGCATCTGTTAAAATACTTGACTGCTCTCCCCTGGGAGCTCTTTCTATCCCCCTCTCTCCCTCCTGCCCCTGGTCACTTTCCCTCCATCTCCCTCTTTTCTCCTCCCTCTTTTTCCCCCTACTTCTCTCCTGCTTCCCTCCTCTGTTCCCGGAGAGCAAAGTTGGTCCCCTGGTGGAGTGGGCTCCCCAAATTATAAGCTGCATCAACTTAAACGATGCTTTCAGAATAAGTAGGGATTGGGAATGGTTTATAAACTAAAATAGTTTGCTAGCAATATGGATAATGTAAGTCCCTACAATTTATACCTCTGAGATTACTCCAATATGAATCGTATATCCTGTTTTATATGTGCTCCTGTATGTGATATATATCTTGCATTCTCAAGTGTAATATACAGTTCATTCAATAAACATTACCTGTGTTAAAAAAAAAAAATGTGAGGGGTGTACTCACTTTTGTGAGATACTGTGTGTGTGTGTGTGTGTGTGTGTGTGTGTGTGTATGTATATATATATTAGATGCTGTCACCAGTGTCCTTAATTACCGCCAAACCAGTTACAGTGTCTGATCGCTGCCACACCTGTTATGCCGCGTACACACGAGCGGACTTCTCGTCGGACTGAACTCCGAAGGACTTTTCAACGGAGTTCCGATGAAACAAACTTGCCTACACACGATCCCACCAAAGTCCGATCATTTCGAATGTGATGCTGTACAACCGGACTAGAAAAGGAAGTTCAATAGCCAGTAACCAATAACTGCCCTTGCGTCGTTTTCGGTCCGTTGGACTAGCATACAGACGAACGTTTTTTTCAATAGGAATCGAGTCTGTCGGAAAGATTTGAAACATGTTCTATTTCTAAGGTCCGTCAGATTTTTCAACAGAAAAGGTCAGATGAAGCCCACACACGAACGAAATGTCCGACGGATTCATTCTGTTGGACCTTTTCTGC
This sequence comes from Aquarana catesbeiana, assembly GCF_042186555.1. Lineage (NCBI taxonomy): Eukaryota > Metazoa > Chordata > Amphibia > Anura > Ranidae > Aquarana > Aquarana catesbeiana. The sequence continues at coordinate 523,501,146 of NC_133327.1, read as the reverse complement.
CAGAAAGTCCAGTCGTGTTTACGTGACATAACAGTGTCTGTGATCACCGCCACAGCAGCTAAAGGGGATAGCGGTTGAGGGGTGGTAAAACCACCCCTCAACCACAAGGTTTTACCACCCCCACCACATGTGTGATCAAGCCCTAATAGTGCAGCCAGTCACAGTTCTCTGATCACCACCACACCAGCCATAGTGTCGCCAGACCATTGTAGCTAGAAGCAGTATTCCTGATGTCACTACATCAGACTAGTGCCACAAGCAGCAGTTTTCCTGTCCACTGCCACACCAGTCTCAGTGTCACCAAACCAGTGTAAGCCAGCAACAGTGTTCCTTATTACCACCATACCAGTGCAGACCACTCGTATAGAGGCGACCATTACTGTACGTTGGTTTTTAGACAATAATTGATTTGTGAGATACACAAGATACAATGTATGATATATAATCAGTCCAATAAAGTCTCACACATGTGGTATTGCCATTTTCAAAAGGAGTAGCAGAATGTATTTTAAGTTGTAATTCTAATTATGCCCATGCTGTGTGTGAGAAATTAAATTGACAACTTTGTGTAAAAAAAAAATATTTTCATTTCATGTTTTCCAAAAACGTATGGCAAAAAAATAAAGTCTTTAAAAGACTCAACATGTATCTTATAAAATACAGAGTGAATATCGAGTGAATTTCTTTCCCGCAACCCGTGGTTTTATATATATATATATATATATATATATATATATATATATATATATATATAAAAATATATACCATATTTTGTAGATTCTATCACTTCCAGATAGAGTAATTTAGGTTATTTTTTACCAAAGAAATGTAGCATTTTAGCCTACATTTGGGAAATAAGATTATTTATTTGCAACATTTTATAATGGAAACAAAGAAAATTGTTTTTTTTTTCAGTAAAAGTATTGTTTGTTTTTCATTTCTATTGCAAAAAATCCAGTGGTGATTAAATACCACCAAAAGAAAGCTCTATCTGTCTCAAAAAATGATAACATTGCATGGGTAATTGTCATTCAAATTGTGACAGCACTGAAATCTGAAAATTGGCCTGGGTAGGAAGGGGGTAAAAGTTTCTGGTATTGAGGTGTGGATATTTGCGCATCCACATTATCATAGGCTTTTTTAATTTGTATCTCCCCCCATTATATATATATATATATATATATTGCTTTCAGTGCAGCATATATATACAGTTCATTCAGGGGTGTACATTATAAAATACACTTCAGGCGGTGTTATATATATATATATATATATATATATATATATATATATATATATATATATATATATATTATGATTGCCTGTATATCTTGGATGTTTTAAATATGTTTCATTAAAACATTTTTTGTGCAGCAATCCCTCTTGTTTTTTTCATATAATATAAGCTCTTGGGAAGGCTTGCTTGCTTGTACTTGTTATGCCCCGTACACACGGTCGGACTTTGTTCGGACATTCTGACAACAAAATCCTGTGGGCGGCACAGCGGTGTAGTGGTAGCACTCTCGCCTAGCAGTAATCCCACCCACGACACTACCTGCCTGGAGTTTGCATGTTCTCCCTGTGCCTGCGTGGGTTTCCTCTGGGTACTCCGGTTTCCTCCCACACTCTAAAGACATGCTGGTAGGTTAATTAGATCCTGTCTAAATTGTCCCTAGTATGTATGAATGTGAGTTAGGGACCGTAGATTGTAAGCTCCTTGAGGGTAGGGACTGATGTGAATTTACAATGTATATGTAAAAGCGCTGCGTAAATTGACGGCGCTATATAAGTACCTGAAATAAATAAAAAATAAATAAATAAAATCCTAGAATTTTTTCTGACGGATGTTGGCTCAAACTTGTCTTGCATACACACGGTCACACAAAGTTGTCGGAAAATCCGATCGTTTTAAACGCGGTGACGTAAAACACGTACGTTGGGACTATAAATGGGGCAGTGGCCAATAGCTTTTATCTCTTTATTTATTCTGAGCATGCGTGGCACTTTGTCCGTCGGATTTGTGTACACACGATCGGAATTTCTGACAATGGATTTTGTTGTCGGAAAATTTTATATCCTGCTCTCAAACTTTGTGTGTCGGAAAATCCGAGGGAAAATGTGTGATGGAGCCTACACACGGTTGGAATTTTCGACTACAAGGTCCTATCACACATTTTCCGTCGGAAAATCCGACCGTGTGTACGGGGCATTACTCTGACCGTTGTGCACCTCACCCTTTTGAACTTTATATATATATATATATATATATATATATACATACATATACACACACTCTGCATTTAGTGTAGCCTATATATATATATATATATATATATATATATATATATATATATATACATACACAGTGCATTCGGTGGTGTACAGTTTCTAATACACTTCAGGCGGTGTACACAGTATATAATACAGTGCAGACGGTGTACAGTTTCTAATACAGTGCAGACGGTGTACACAGTATATAATACAGTGTAGTGTGCTGTGAAAAGAAAAAATCCCCAACATGTCCGGAAGGCCACCAAGGAGTGGTAGGCGCTCACAGGCCACTAAAAGAGGGCAAGCAGCCTCTGTGTCTACAGTCAACAGTAGTGGTTGTGGACATGGTGCATCTTCTGCAGGTGGCCGTGTAGCACGCTTGTCCTTTTTTTCTGCTGCTGGCCGTGTTATTGAGGCACAACATGCAGAAGAGCTGGTGGAGTGGATAACAAAGCTGTCCACATCCTCCTCATCCTCTGTCACCCAGGCTCATGGTAGTTTGCCTTCCAACGCAGCTGCCAAAGCGGCCTATTCCACTGGCTCCTTGTCCACAGTTACTCTTTCTGTAGCCCCACCATCATGAACGGAGGAGTCCCCAGAATTATTCGACCACATTGCCGGTTACATGCTGCTGGAGGATGAGCAGCAATTTGAAGGCTCCGATGTTTGTTCCCAGATGGAGGAAGGGAGTAACGTGAGCCTAGAGAGAGGGGGTGCCACAGAAGGACAAGAAACTGACAGTCATGCTCCCCAAGCTGCAGCATACTGCCAAGTTATTTCCAGTGATGAGGAGGGAGGGGATGAGGAGGTCATTGACCGTACTTGGGTGCCTGAGAGAAGAGAGGAGGAAAGTGAGGAGGAGGCACAACTCCAATGAGGCAGGATGTCCTCCAGAGGTCAGCTTAAGAGCAGCCACCCTATTGCATCACACCACAGAGGTCCTCAGGTGCAGGGCGCTGCTGACTCCCCGCTGACTTTTAAAAGTTCCTTGGTGTGGGCCTTTTTCGACACGTGTGCAGCAGATCGCACCATTGCTGTTTGCAACCTATGTCTGAAGCATATCAAGACGTTCCATGTTTGGCACACGCCCTGAATTTGGCGGTGCAGTGGTTCTTGAGCAGGTACCCAGGCTTACAAGATCTCCTGAGGCAGGCCAGAAAAGTCTGTGGTCATTTCCGCTGGTCATACAATGTCAGTGTTTGGCTGGCCGATATTCAAAGGGAATGCAACCTGCCCATCAACCACCTCATTTGTGACATGCCCACCAGGTGGAACTCAATTTTGGCAATGCTGCAGCGGCTTCACACACAGCAGAGGGCCATCAATGAGTACCTGTGCGAGTATGGCACAGGACAGGGTCAGGGGAGCTTGGCTTCTTTTTGCCACGCCAGTGGCTACTGATCAAGGATGCATGCACTGTCCTGTCACCATTTGATGAGGCCACAAGGATGGTGAGCATCGACAATGCATGCATCAGTGACACTGTCCCTCTAGTCTTCCTGCTGGAGCACACGCTTTGTGGAATCATGGACAGGGCACTTGAGGCAGAACACAAATCAGGTGTGTTTGGGGTCGTTATCCATGTTGGAATACTGCCCTGTGGCCCAGTCTCTGAAGGGAGGGGATCATTCTCTGCTTCATTATGTCACTATACATGTTGGCATTCATGGTTCCCTTAATGAACTGAAGCTCCCCAGTGGCGGCAGCATCATGCAGCCCCAGACCATGACACTCCCACCACCATGCTTGACTGCAGGCAAGACACACTTGTCTTTGTACTCCTCACCTGGCTGCCGCCACACACAATTGACACCATCTGAACAAAATAAGATTGTCTTGGTCTCATTAGACCACAGGACATGGTTCCAGTAATCCATGTCCTTAGTCTGCTTGTCTTCAGCAAACCCGTCTGGGACATCAGCCATGCAGACCAATTTGATGCAGTATGCGGTGTATGGTCTGAGCACTGACAGGCTGACCCCCCACTCCTTCAACCTCTGGAGCAATGCTGGCAGCACTCATACATCTATTTTCCAAAGACAACCTCTGGATATGACGCTGAGCATGTGTACTCAACTTCTTTGGTCGACCATGGCGAGGCCTGTTCTGAGTGGAATCTGTTCTGTTAAACTGCTGTATGATCTTGGCCACCATGCTGCAGCTCAGTTTCAGAGTCTTGGCAATCTTCTGATAGCTTAGGCCATCTTTATGTAGAGCATCAATTCTTTTGTTCAGATCCTCAGAGAGTTCTTTACCATGAGGTGACATGTTGAACTTCCAGTAACCAGTATGAGAGAGTGAGAGTGATAACACCAAATTTAACACACCTGCTCCCCATTCACACCTGAGACCTTGTAACACTAATGAGTCACATGACACCGGGGAGGGAAAATGGCTAATTGGGCCCAATTTGGACATTTTTACTTAGGGGTGTACTCACTTTTGTTGCCAGCAGTTTAGACATTAATGGATGTGTGTTGAGTTATTTTGAAAGGGACAGCATATTTACACTGTTACGTATATAAGCTGTACACTCACTTTTACATTTGTAGCAAAGTTTCATTTTTCAGTGTTGTCACATGAAAAGATATAATAAAATATTTACAAAAATGTGAGGGGTGTACTCACTCTTATGAGATACTGTATATACAGTATATACAGTGTTGCCTAGCCTATTCCTCCTCAATCATGATGATGCTAGCTTCCAACAATATTTTTGGTTTAGGGCACCACCACCACCCAAGGCCCAATTTTTCTGCCCCTGTTTAACATGCAATTACAATTTTTTGAAATAATATTTAACAGCAGGAACCATTCCTGTGCCCAACAAGAGTAACTGAGGGGTTACCGTGTTCTGCCACCACCAACACCTAAGGCCCAATTTTTAAGCAGAGTATATAGTGCAGTCCGTATAGTGTATATATATTGCAGTTCAGAGTATATAGTGCAGTCAGTGTAATATATATAATACAGTGCAGGGTATATAGTGCAGTGTACAATTTATAATGTAGTGTATTGAAGTGGTTAAGGGGAGCCCTATGACAGAATTAAGAAAAAAATGGCATGGATTCCCCCGTCCATACCAGGCCCTTTGGATGAAGTTCCCCTTAATATCAATACCAGACCCGAAAGGCCTGGTATGGACTAGGGGGGGGGGAACCCACGCTGTTTTTTTCATTGATTTTTTTATCTATATTGCCGGGATCCGCCAATACATTACAGCTGCGAGTAGTTTTAAATGACATTTTTTTTCCTTTTAGAAATGTCATTTGACTGTGGCACTGTTATAAAGATGGGAAAGATGTGCTACTTTACAGGCAGACTAAGGGCACCCCCCCCCCCAGGCACGATATTTAAAGGAATATTTCATTTTTAATTGTTTCACTTTAAGCTTTCTAAGTCCTCATGCACACGGACGTTTTTACAGCTGCTTTTTTGAGCTTTTTTTGCAGCTTAAAAAGGCCTGTCTATGTTAGTCTATGGCTTCATGCCCACCTAGGCGTTTTTGAGCTGCAAGTGGCATAGGCATTTTTAAGCTGTAAAAAAAACCCAGAACCATTGGTTTCTGAAAGACGTTTTTCAGCTGTAAAAACGCTCTAACGCTGAAAAACGCTCAAAAACGCTCAAAAACGTCATTCACCAACGTTTTTTAGCGTTTTTGATCCATTAAAAAAAAAATTTGAAAAAAAAAACGCTCAAAAACGCTAACGCTCAAAAACACTCAAAAACGCTAAAAAACGCTATTGCAAAAACGCTGAAAAAAGTTAAAAAAAATCACTGCAAAGATACTGGCGTTTTCATAACGTTTTTTTAACAGCCTGTGTGTATGAGGGCTTAAAATCACTGCTCCTGAAAAAACAGCTGTTTTAAAAACTTTTTTATGCATTGATACATGTCCCCTGGGGCAGGACCCGGGTCTCCAAACACTTTTTAAGGCAATAACTCGCATTTAAGCCTTTAAAATGAGCACTTTTGATTTTTCATGTTCGTGTCCCATAGACTTTAACAGTGTTCGCATGTTCGCACAAATTTTTTGTCTGTTCGCAAGTTCTGGTGCAGGGGGTGTTCAGCTCATCCCTAATAATAGGCCAAGTTAAAGGTGAAAAAAATCTGAAGTGATTTATCTTGGTCTGTTTTTTTTTTTTACATCTCAAAAACCTAGCATTTTTATAGGGGTGTATTTGCAAAACTTTACAGCAGAAACGAATAGGCTTCAAAATAGGGTGGGCTCGGGTCGCAGAGCATGCGAACAGAGCCCACCCAGTTGTGTTACAACAGCGAATTAACATTTGCTGTTGAAACACTGATCCTCAATGCGGCCAATCAGAAGCCCGTTTTCCGATTGGCTTGAAAAGAGAAGACTCCTGATTGGCCGCCGGGGAGGAGGGAGGAAACGGAAGCCGCCGCCTTGTAGAGCAGGAGAACAAGAGGCCGCCAAGCAGGGGAAGCTGCCGGTGATGGAGAGCAGGAGAACGGGAGGCCACCAAGCAGGAGAAGCTGCTGGTGATGGGGTACCGAACGGACGGGGGTGGGGGGTAGCATACTGTTTGCCGTGCGCCCCCCCCCCCAAAAAAAAGAAAAAATTTCCACCATCCTCCACTGCTGGCTGCAGAAAAAAGCGCCTGAAACCAAAAACAGCAGCTGTAAAAACATCCAGTGTGCATGAGGCCCAACCCATACTTCAATGAGTTGCAACAATCTGTCATTTCAGTGTCTGTTCTTTGGAGACTCCAATCTTCAGCTTTGGCTGCAGAGAGGAGATTCTGGGAGAAGGGGAAGGGTGTCTATTGTGAGTGTGAGACCAAATGCTGTATCCTGGCCTAGGCCGACAAGGCCCAGGCCTAGGGCAGCACTTTGCAGGGGGCAGCATGAAAAGAGTCCCCGCCGACTTGCGCTACACTGTTATGCCCTGTACACACGGTCGGATTTTCCGACGGAAAAAGTGCGATCAGATTGTGTTGTCGGAAATTCCAATCGAGTGTGGGCTCCATCTGACTTTTTCCTTCGGAATTTCCGACACACAAAGTTTGAGAGCAGGATATAGAATTTTCCAACAACAAAATCTGATCGTTTAAATTCCGATCGTATGTACACAAATCCGACGCACAAAGTGCCACGCATGCTCAGAATAAATTAAGAGATGAAAGCTATTGGCTACTGCCCCGTTTATAGTCCCGATGTACGTGTTTTACGTCACCACTTTCAGAACGATCGGGTTTTCCGACAACTTTGTGCATGCAAGACAAGTTTGGCCCAAAATCCGTCGGAAAAATTTTGACGGATTTTGTCGTCGGAAAGTTCGACCCTGTGTACAGGGCATTAGTGTAGTGGCAGTTTTATGGGGCGGACTGGGCTGAAAGGCAAATTAGTCTAGCGCCACCATAAAGCGGCCGCAGTGCTTCTGGTATGCGGGTGGCTGGAATTCCGCACTGTGGAGGGGGGAAGCTTCTAATTTTGACTGTCCTATCATCCTGTACCACAAACCTTCCTCACTGTATTATATATTTTCTGCTGCACCATTGGCATGGTTATATCTTCTTAGTCCTCTCCATAAAATTATTAGAAATTTGTTCTTAAAGTAGAACTATGGGCAACACTTTTCATTTTTGATAGAATAAGGGAGGGTTATAGCCCCTGTCAGTTTATTTTTTACCATCCCTGTCCCATTGCAGAGATTTGCCTTCACTTCCTGCCCCATAGCCAAACAGAAGTCAGAGGAAATCTATGCAAATTAAGGGAATCCATTGCCCCCCCCCCGGCCCTCAGAAGTAGTGTCCCCACTCGAAAATTTCAGCGCGGGTCTTAAACAGCAACAAGTGTGACCTTGACAGGAAGGGGTGGATCATATTTAAATTGGGGGGGTGCGCGAGTTTAGTCAGGCCTAGAGCAGCACAAAACCTAAATACACTACTATGTCCGACATTGTGGAAATGGCAGATTCAGTTGTACCTGGTTCTTTTTATTACTTTCTGGCTTTGTTGGATTGGTTCATCTGTTTTTCAAGCAGGAGGTGGGGAATGATGAGACTATTTTGTATTTGCTATGTCAATTGAACCAAAAGATATAAATGGTGTGTGTTGCAGATAGATTTAATCTGTTGGATTTTGATGAAATTCTCAAAATCAATAAACCTCATGCTGATAGCTGCTATAACTAATATTTAGTAATAGTGTGCAGCAGTTGTAAAGAACTGCCACAACAAAACAAGTTAATGTTAACCTGTAAAGTAAAAATGTAAGTTTGTGCCCATCGAGACACGATATATTACTGGCGTTTGAGTCAGACCTGCAGCTGACATGTTAGTTAGTTGTCTGATTTGCCAGTCAGGAGACAGTTTATTGTAACTATGCAAAGGAAAATTAGGTTAGTTAATTTACTTGAAAATGTGAATGATGAATAAGAAGTCATAAACTAAGACTAAAGCTGTTGACTTATTTGACCTAAGGGGAGATATGATTTTAATGTCGATGTTACAAAGAAGGGGTATTGTTTATGAAAATTGAATGATGAGTGGACAAGATGGTCTCTGAGGACACTTTATCCTTTGCAGAAGTTAATAATGTTTTACATTCAATGACTAAAGTGCAATTTCTTTGAGTATGTAAGGAAGTAGCTGAGATATTGTAGGTAGGAGTTTTAGACAGTTAAATGGGAAGCAGCCAAGCATTTTTTCCCCTTTCATCTGCTCCACAAACTACTGGCAAAGTAAAAAGGTATAATGCTACTTTGAAAAGTGAACTTATTAATGTGATGAGTTACAGGAATTAAATTAACTGATGCATGGAGTTCAGTGCGTACGTCAATTAGGCACATAGGAGGTCTTTGAAAATGTCACCTCTTTGAATTACATACAATGCACACACTAAATGACCTTGGCTCCCAAGTGTTTTCTTCATTGCCAGATCTTGAACTAAGGACGCTTAATATTGCTTCAATAACAGAGACTGGGCATGGTCAAACGGCACTGTGCCAAGCCTTTGCAGCATTTTTAGGATGAGCCATCCAGGTTTTACTGACTACTGCTATATCAGTCAAGCTTAAAGAGGAGGGCCTATGAAAAAAAAAATAAATAAAAGTCAGCAGCTACAAATACTGCAGCTGCTGACTTTTAATTGGACACTTACCTGACCCAGGGTCCAGCGATGCGGGGGATCGAAGCCCCGCTCGTCTCCCCCTCCGTTTAGCAGCGCTGGCATTGCAACTGTGGGCGCTGGGCTGTGGCTTCACAGCCTGGCACCCACTGCGCATGCGCGAGTGGTGCCGCGCGCCGTGATTGCCGCTCAGTCACCTGGGACCTGTAATGGGTCCCAGATGATTGACAGGAGGGAGGGAGCAGAGCCGAGTCCTTCCTGTGCCGAGGGGGAAGTGATGTCACCAGCCCAGGCACTGGAAGAGGCAGACTACGAGGGACCCCCTAGCAACAGGCATTTAGAGGTAAGTAAAAAAAAAAAAAAAAATTTCCAAATGTTTTTTTTTTTTTTTTTTTTAGGCACAGTCATGGATTTTTTTTTTTTTTTAGGGTGGAACACCACTTTAAGAGTAAACCCACCTGGTCCATGCCTATCATTGCACTCCCTTTTTGTGGTCAGCTGGCCATTTGTTTTTTATTTGGAACTGAACTGTCTCAAGTAAGACTTCCATAAGGTGAATTATGGATGTCTTTGTTATTGTGTTTCTGTTTCCATCTAATGCTAAAGCTCCATGTAATGAAAATACTTTGCTGCAACTACATAGTGTTACCTGAACTTGAAGTTCTGGGTGTGTGTGTCAGGAACCATAAACCAGACAGAGACAGAAAATGCAGTTAAAATCACACCTTTAATGAAATAGCAAAAATAAAACAGTTCAGGAACGTGGTAAAAAAATAGAAGCTAGGGAACGGAAGCCAGAGCGGGTAATAAGAGTCGTTATCAGGAAGCCTGGAGTCAGCAAGTGAAGAGCAAAATCAGGAACAGGTTACAGAGAGAAGTCAGCCAGGCAGAGTCATAACAGGAAAACAAGCAGAAACACACTGGAGGCATTGACCACGGACACGGACATTGGCACGGATGGAATGAGCTAAGCTGTTTAAATAGCCAAAAGGGACTGGCTGTAGGCTGGACTAATGAGGCAGATAATGGTAACCAGGTGAGTCACTGTGGAAAACAGTGGCTGGTAATTAACGGACAGCTGAGCAACCTCTGTGCACTGAAAGAAAAGAACTGCTAGTAAATAGCAGGAGCCCAGCTTTGATAGTGTGGCCATATTCCTGCAACTGTTTTTGTTTGGGGACCCACCCTATTTGGGGTTTCCTTCAAGGACTGATTTCTTTCCAGTAAACTTTTTTTGAGGAGGACACTTCTCAGCCATGGAAACATCATAAAGTGAGCCTGATAGTTGCTGTCCTAACACTCACTGTCGAGGTAAAAATGGTTGCCCAAAGAGCTGCTGTAGTAGGGAGGCTTAGGACATGTACTTACCAAGAGAGTACGCCTTTTTGATTTTGGGATAAAAACATTTCACATGGTTTCTTGAACTACACTAATAACACTGATAATGGGAGTTTCACTTGCTTTCCTAATAATCAGAGTGCCCTTGACAAAAAGACTAGATCATTTGATAGCTTCCTAATGTAACTTTCAGACTATTTAGATCCTTGGCCCATACAAATAACATTTATTTCCTGTGTGGAAGATGCACCTTAAATAAGTTTCCTTTGAATTCCATTTTTAACTGTTTTTCATAAATGCCATATACTGTATGTATAAGGGAAACCCTTAATGTCTTCCAGTGTTGACCTGGCCTTCGAGCTAAGAGAAACATATTTTCAAGAGTGTTTGTGTTCTATGTAGCAAGCTCTTCATAGACACAACAGGATGGATGATCTGTAGAATGAGTAAGATGAACCTGTATGCTACATAATGGATTAGACAGCCATTTTCTCTTGGCAGCTCAGGGTGGAGCCTGTGAACACTGGGAAATGCTAGCTTGTCCCATAGTCAGCCATATTGTTAAGGGTCAGAGACTCTGGATTATCTTGCTCTGAGCGAGCTTGTTATGGCTTAATAATGAGTATCTTCTGGAGATTCAGAGTTTGTATTTCTAATGCCCGGTACACACGATCGGACATTGATCGGACATTCCGACAACAAAATCCATCGGATTTTTTCCAACGGATGTTGGCACAATGTTGTCGGAATTTCCGAACGTCAAGAACGCGGTGACGTACACCACGTACGACAAGACTAGAAAAGGGCAGTTCAATACCAAGTGCGCCATCCTTTGGGCTCCTTTTGCTAATCTCGTGTTAGTAAAAGTTTGGTGAGAGACGATTGGCGCTTTTTCAGCCTCGTGGTTTTCAGTTAGTTTTTCTGCTGTTCAGATTGTGCTTGTGGGTTTGTATCTGGTCTTCAGTGCGTGTAGTGAGTTCGCATTGATTTATCATTGTGTTCTTGTCCGGTCGTTGCTGATTTTCAAGTCGCTCTTCACAGGCCTTGCAGTTCTTCAGTGCGTTCTGTTACTTCGTTCTGACCAACCGACCGTTTTGAAGCCATGTTGCGTGTACGTACTCATGGTAGAGTTTATGCTGTGCAGGGGCTTGGTGTTGGGGTTCTTACTTTGACACAAGTCCAGTCCATGAAGAGGGTGGGGAAGATTTCATGGACCAAGAATTGGTTGCTCCAGCGTGACCAATGCCTTTGCTCCGTGAGATCCATGAGAATAATCCTGACGATTTCAGGAACTTTCTCAGGATGACGGACCCCGTTTTTCACCGTTTGTTGGCTTTGCTGACCCCTTATATCAGCAGGCAGGATACCTGCATGAGGCAAGCCATCACGAGCAGAGGCTAGTCGCCACGTTGCGGTACTTGGCGACGGGAAGAAGCCTGCAGGACCTCAAGTTCTCGACAGGCGTCTCCCCCCAGGCTCTGGGGATCATTATCTCAGAGACCTGTTCTGCCATCATCCAGGTCCTACAGAAGGACTATTTTAAGGTAAGATTTTTATCCTTTAACATCACATTTTATTGTATTTAATGTTTGATAAACTATTGTATTTCTTTCATCGTTCCCTAATTACCATGATTGTAATATGCTGTGAATGTCCCCTTTGTCCTCATGCATGCTGGAATTTTTTCACTTTTTTTTTTGTCCTTCATGCGCATTTGCCTTCACTTACCTCCCCAGCATGCTCTCCTGGGCCCATATCCACCTCGCCTAGTCACTTAACAATGTATTTTGTCAGCTCCATAGTAGTGCTTTACCCTAAACACCCCCTAAAATGTGTACAAATGTTATTTGTGTCCTTAAATTCTGGCAGAGTGCCAAAGGTTTTTTTTTGGGGTCCCAAACTCATTTGGAACCCTCCCTCCCCCCAACTGCTAAGTCAACCCATAACAATCCTCTATCTGCTAACTTTGCCAAACCCATACACACTATACCTACCTCTTTTGTGGTCAGATTTCTGGATGAATTCCCCAAAGTATGTATTGCAAGGGCCTGCCTGAATACTTTCAAATGGTACTGTTTAAAGTTTTTGTATCCTATTATTATCTTGATAGGCAATTGCAGAATGTTAAAATTGTGCTCCAATTTGGACAGTGTGTATTTATATTTTTGTATTATGACACTTTTTACCTGTCCAGTGGGCTGCCAATAGTGTAAGTAAGGAGGGGCTGGCCAAAGTAATACACATTATTTAGGCATTCATCTCTCAATGAAGTGGAGAGGGTTACCTGTCCAAAACACCCCCCCCCTAAAATTTTAACAATGGCCCATCAAAGGGGTGATGAATCTGATAAGTGGACCGTATACTTTTGTCTTTAAAGACTACATAAAATAAATGTTATACTGATGTTGGCAAATAATGTTTGTGTCTAATCTGCTTTCAATGTTTATGTGCAAAATGACAATTTTTTTTATTCTTGTTTGACTCCACAGTTTCCTTCCAACCCACAGGTATGGCAGGCTGTGGCCTCCCAATTTGCCCAGCGGTGGGACTTTCCTAACTGTGGAGGGGCAATTGATGGGAAACACGTCCACATCGTCCCACCCCCCCAACTCTGGGTCATACTAATATAATTACAAGGGGTTCAATAGTATTGTGATGTTGGTGGTGGTGTCGGCTACTTACGAGTTCCTGTATGTGGACGTGAGGAAGAATGGCCGGATGTCGGATGGTGGAGTTATCGCCCAGACCGAGTTCTACAGGCGTTTCCAGAATGGCAGCTCGGGCTTGCCACCTCCAGAAGACAATGCGGAAGGACTTCTATTCGTCTTCGCTGCGGATGAAGCGTTTGTGCTGGGGGATCATCTTATGCGGCTATTCCTTATGAGGACCCTCACCCCGGACCAGAGGGTTTTTAATTACCGGCTGGCCAGAGCCAGAAGAGTGGTGGAGAATACGTTTGGAATAATGGCCAGCCGGTTCCGCCTATTTCTTACACCGATACACATGACGGAATATAAATTCAATCACATCATCCTGTGTTGCTGTGTTCTCCACAACTTTTTAAGGAGAAATTCTTTCAACTATGCTGCCTCAGTTGGGCCTGAGGCCGGAATTCATATTAATGAACCAACCCTCACGGCGCTTGAAACTGGCTGTCCTGGCTTTCCCCCCCAGAGTGCCCACGAGGTCTGTATAAGATACATGGAATACTTTGTGGGTAGGGGGGCCATCGATATGCCATACAATGTCTGAGACATTTTTTAAATAAAAATATATTTGAAACACAACAAATATTTGCTTTGATTTACTGCTTGGCTTTCTTTTAGCTGTCTCCTCGGTTATCTTTTATTAATGTTCTAATTATTTGGCCTTTTTCTTCAACAGTGCAAACAAAATTTCGTTGACACATGAGGTGACAATCTCTTCTTTGGCTAATATTATTATTATGTTGTGGGTCTGCTACACACACACCTTGTTTTTTTTGTTAACCACTTCCCGACCGGCGCACGCTGATGTATGACAGCAGAATGGCACGGCTGGGCAAATGGGCGTACCTGTAAGTCCCATTGAATTTCCCGCCGTGCCAGTGCGTGCGTGCCATTGGGAGCTCCGTGAGTCGGGACGCGGGTCCCGCGGACTCGATTGCCACGGGGATACCCGCGATCGCCTCACGGAGAGGACGATCGGGGAGATGCTGATGTAAACAAACATCTCCCGGGTCTGCTTAGTTACAGTGTCACTGATCTCTGCTCCCTGTCATCGGGAGCAGAGATCAGTGACATGTCACAGCTAGCCCATCCCCCCTACAGTTAGAAAACACTCCCTAGTACTGACTTAACCCCTCCCCGCCCCCTAGTGGTTAACCCCTTCACTGCCAGTGTCATTTACACAGGAATCAGTGCATTTTTATAGAACTGATTGCTGTACAAATTACAATGGTCCCAAAAATGTGTCAAAAATGTCCGATGTGTCCACCATAATGTCGCAGTCACAATAAAAATCACTGATCGCCGCCATTACTAGTAAAAAAAAATTATTAATAAAAATGCCATAAAACTATCCCCTATTTTGTAAACGCTATAACTTTTGCGCAAACCAATCAATAAACGCTTATTGCAGATTTTTTTTACCAAAAATATGTAGAAGAATACGTATCGGCCTAAACTGAGGAAAAAAAATGTATTTTAAATTATTTTTGGGGAATATTTATTATAGCAAAAAGTAAAAAATAATGCGTTTTTTTTCAAAATTGTCGCATTTTTTTGTTTATAGCGCAAAAAATAAAAACCGCAGAGGTGATCAAATACCACCAAAAGAAAGCTCTATTTGTGGGAAAAAAAGGACGTCAATTTTGTTTGGGAGCAACGTCGCACGACCACACAATTGTCAGTTAAAGCATCGCAGTGCCGAATCGCAAAAAGTGGTCAGGAAGGGGGTAAATTCTTCCAGGGCTGAAGTGGTTAATGTATTTAATGCATAAGAAAAAAGCCATCCACCTTCTAAAAGAGACTGAAAGAAGGAACCAGCTATCAGAGCACATGTTGGACTAAAACTTTCATCTCCTAAACTCTGGCTTGCAGGTGGATGGCTTTTTTCTTTTGGGACCATGGAAGAATAGACAGCACATGTGCAGCACAACACAGGCCCAAAGACTGAAAAGAAGAGTCTGACATAGGCCTGGGCTCCTGAACTGGGTCACCCTCTAATCTAAGATCTACTGGGCAGATCACCAGATGAAAATAGAAGAAAGAAAGCCTAAAGAAATTGATTGGAGCCATCAAATCTAAGAATTGATGTGGACAAGTTGAATCACTCAACATCTTCCAATACCTCTCAGGGATCTTCCATGCAGAATCCCTCCACTAAAGCTGTTAGCTACAACCATCGCCACTTGTCTGTGAATATGACTAACTCTGGTTTCCTTGGAATGTAAATGAATGAGGGAAGAGGAGGAAATTATAAGATGAATAGTGAAATGTCTTCAACATCACAGAACAAGTCCAGGAAAACATCAGGCTAACATGACATCATTGTAAGCATTATTTGGATAAGTGGTGCATTGCCTGACCTGGATATCATCTCGAGACGTGCCTTATTGTGCCTTCCATCTGGTAAGCACATATGTTTGGTGGTGGAGGATCACTGTGCAGAGTGTGTCTGTCATCCCACTCTCTCACCTGACTCTCACGGAGAACTACCAGAGGATTCCTCTCACTTCTTCTATACTTATGGACTACACTAATTACATTTAAATTTGATGTGTTTTTGACACATTTTGGGGCTTCTTTATATTCATATTTATTTTATTGCACATGTTCAGTTTTTGCAATTTCATTTTACAGCGCAGTTTTTTTCTTTTGTTTTTTCGGGGAATAGAATAGAAAGAACGTCAGGGGCGGGCGGAGTTTCACGCATGCGCAGTGTATATAAAGCGTAACACACGTGCATCGTGCGTACAATCTGTGAGCAGAGGAAGGAGTAGCGGAAGCGCCAATCGTGATAATGAAGGTACAAGTTTAACTTGGGCCTATACTGCTTATAGATTGAGACCTAGGTTGGGACAAGATTAGAAGAGTTTAGCCTGACATTAGGGTTTGTCTTGTGTTGTATCTTGCAGAGAAAATGGATGGCTTCAATGATCCCAACTTCCTCCCCCTGTTCATAGACAAATACAGGGAGCTGCCCTGTCTGTGGCAGGTCAAACACCCACATTATAATCATAAACAAAAGAGGCAGGCAGCGCTGGAAAAACTGCTGGAGTTGGTGAAGTCGGTGGTCCCCACGGCAACCATCCCCTATTTAAAAGCCAAAATTGGTGGCCTGAGGAGCACTTATCTTAGGGAGCGCAAGAAGGTTCAGGATTCCCAGAGATCCAGAGCTGCAGCAGATGATGTTTATGTCCCCAGGCTGTGGTACTATGAGAGACTGCAATTTCTGTCAGACCAGACTGGAGTCAGAGAATCCCTCTCAACCCTTCCTTCCACTCTTCCTTCCACCCTATCTTCCACCCCAGCTGAGGCTTCTGATGTCCAACCTGGGACTTCCAGCTAGGAAGATGTGGAGGAGCCCAGCTTGAGCCAGGTATAGCATTGTTCTACAGATTTCTGGTAAAAAAATAAATGATATTTACTAGATGTTATTATTGATCACTAATTGCTGATTTAATAAAGGCGTTTACATATCAATAGACAGTAGTGGGCCAAAATAATTGTGACAAAAATGAAAAATGCTGGGTTCAGAATGATAGTCTTTTCTATTTATTAACATTCAATTTGCAACAGTCATGAGTTTAAAATTTTGTGTGATTGAGGAACCAAAAACTAAAACTATGTCCCTTTTTCATACACAGGAAGACCTCAGCCAGGAGGAGGCTGTGGAATGTGGCGCACAGGGGGAGGCTGTGGAATGTGGCAGCCAGGAGGTGGCCAGGGTTAGTGGCAGCCAGGAGGTGGCCGGGTTAAGTGGCAGCCAGGTAGCCGGGCCCAGTAGGAGCCTCACAGAATCGCAGGTTCCTCCCCTCTGTCTTCCAAACAAAAGACTGAGGAAGGGGAATACTGTGGAGGAGTCAGCACTCAGGCTGATTCAGGAGGCTTCTGCATCCCTCAGAGTCACCCCCACACATGAAGAGGTCTTTGCCTCCATGGCTGCCACAAAACTGCAGGACATGCAGGAGGGCCAACACCTCATGTGTGAGGAAATAATTTATAAAACATTAAATAAGGGGTTGAGGGGCGAAATCACACCCAATACCCACCTGTGTGAGTTGCATCATCCTCCTCCTCCTCCTGCCACAACTCCTGCCACCACTTTTGTCTGGTCTGACAAAAGATGCAGGCTGTTGTATGACCACAGCCTGGGGACATACATGTCATCTGCTGCTGTTCATGATCTCTTGGACTTCTGGACCAGATTGTACTCCCTTAGATAAGGACTCCTCAGGCCACCAATTTTGCCTGAAAATAGTTGATGTGTGCCCTGGGGGCCAAAGGCTTCGCCAATTTCTGCTGTTTCTCCAGCGTTGCCTCCCTCTTTATTTGGTTAGGACCCCTTAATAAAGGTTTTTTTTGGGAACTACTTGCCTATCTGTGTTTTCCTTCCTTCCTGTTTGTGAGGAGGCAGGTACATTTCCAAAATACAATGTGAAAATAACAAGGGACACCAACACCAACCAATCTCCTTGAGATTAAAAAAGACAAGATAATAATGGTGATGTGATAACTTGACACACAAAATACACCCAAAACTATTCCAAAGATCACCAAAAAACAAAAAAAAAAAAAAAAACACGAGATCTGTATTTTAAAAAAATACAACAAATAATACCAAAAAATAACATTTTTCGGTAGATGTGACAAATCAAAATACTATATTCATGAAATCACGAGAAATAATAAAGAAAGAAGTTTGTGAGAACTCTTTGTGAATATGAGCAGCAAAACGACTTCATTCTTCTAGCATTATAAAGAAGAAGAGAGTGCGCTGCATTAAACAATTTAAAACATTGCAGCGTGACGAAACTGCTATATCCATTACGGACGCTAATTTTACCAGCTTGAGCAGTTCCTTCTCGGAATTTATTCTGAGCATGCGTGGCACTTTGTGCGTCGGAATTGGCCACACCCGGTCGGAATTTACGTGAACGGATTTTGTTGTCGGCAAATTTTATAGCCTGCTCTCAAACTTTGTGTGTTGGAAATTCCGATGGAAAAAGTCCGATGGAGCCCACACACGGTCGGAATTTCCAACAACAAGCTCCAATCACACATATTCCGTCGGTAAGTCCGACCGTGTGTACACGGCATTAGGGTTACATACGTGGACTTGGTTGGTATTAATGAAGGGTATGTCAAATAATAATCAGCTCTTTGCATACATGGTCAAAATGGTATAAATATATTCTGAAGGATAAACAATTTAGCACTTTCCTCTTTGTGGTTAAAGTACCACATATGTATGCACAGTAAACTTAGATTATATTTTCACTGCACAAGACAGTGGTTTATATTTTTCTACAACACTAATGTCCTGCTCTTTCAGTCCAGTAGGTGATAATCTGAAGCAGAGCTGCGTCCTTCAATGAATGAAAAATAAATAATGGTTATTACTACATTATAGATGTACAGGCAGTGAAGTTGTTGTGGTTCCAAAGTTCCTCTTTGTGGTTAAAGTACCACATATGTATGCACAGTAAACTTAGATTATATTTTCACTGCACAAGACAGTGGTTTATATTTTTCTACAAAAAAGAAAAGAAAGGAGGGCGCACCGACCTAGTGCATTACCACTGGTAACATTTATTAAAAAAGTAAAACAGCAAATGGATACTCACAAACTTCACAAACGAGCTTAAAATATCAGGCATAGACAGTAGCTGCAGGTGAGCAGAATCAAACATCAAAAAGCCCTGGACCGGACATCAGGTAGATGAGACAATGGCTGATGCGTTTCTGGGGAGAACCCCTTTCTTCAGAGCCTAGACGGGTAACCCGTCTAGGCTCTGAAGAAAGGGGTTCTCCCCAGAAACGCGTCAGCCATTGTCTCATCTACCTGATGTCCGGTCCAGGGCTTTTTGATGTTTGATTCTGCTCACCTGCAGCTACTGTCTATGCCTGATATTTTAAGCTCGTTTGTGAGTATCCATTTGCTGTTTTACTTTTTTAATAAATGTTACCAGTGGTAATGCACTAGGTCGGTGCGCCCTCCTTTCTTTTCTTTTTTGTAGTCTATGAATACCCAATATTCTGAGGAGAGCTGCAAGACGGCAATTACCACTGAGGCATTCAGTCATACCACACATTGAGGAACTCATTACCTGAGTGCAGGAGAGATTTTTGGTTATATTTTTCTACAACACTAGTGACCTGCTCTTGCAGTCCAGTAGGTGATAATCTAAAGCAGAGCTGCGTCCTTCAATGAATGAAAAATAAATAATGGTTATTACTACATTATAGATGTACAGGCAGTGAAATTGTTGTGGTTCCAAAGTTCTATTCAGGCCAGCAGTATATTTTGTACACAGGGCCAATGTGTTTCTGCAGCCTGCAGCATTACCATTGAAAGCAAACAAATACAGTTATATGGGTAGATGGAGAGACCACCTATAACAGATGGTCAAGACACGCTTTTTTTTTAAATCGTATTTTTATTGAAAAAAGATTCAAATGAACATACATACAGTATTTTGAACTGTCAATGAGGACAATAGGCAAATGAGAAAATAAAAATATAAAAACAGTGGTATTACACATATTGTAAACAAAAATAATAGGAAATAATATCAAAACTGACATATAAGAATCAGTATATGTTGATCATCGAACTGGAAGCGCTACTGTATAATGAGAGACTGTGATCATCTTTAGGAGGGTGAGAGATGTATAGGCGACAGGAGGTGGGGTCAAAGTGATCCAGTTAATCAAAAGCAGATCTAGGATGTCAAGAGTATTCTCATTGAGAAGTGCTGTTTATAGAGCGGTCCCAAGGACCCCATATCCTGTCAAAACTCTCAACAGTATCCTCCACCATGGCTGTCATATGCTCCATTCTGCGGATATCATTAATAGCTTGTATAAGCTGGGCCTGAATTGGAGGGGAGGTGGACAGCCAGCATGCAGGAATAGCTCTTTTTGCTGCTAATAAGACATATGAGGCCAATTTATTCAAAGCTTTTCCCAATCCAGGGATTGGGAGACCCAATAGGAGATGTACCGGATCTAGCGGGATGGGGGAATCAGAAATCTGCTGAAGCACAGACACGACCATGGACCAGAAGGGAGCTATCAATTCACATTGCCAGAAAATATGATGATGAGTACCTTTGAGTTTTTCACATCTCCAACAGAGAGGAGGGAGGGAAGAGTCATAACGGTGTAAAACCTCAGGGGTCCTGTACCAAAAAAACAACACTTTATATGCTGTCTCTCTATGCGCCACACATCGGAATATTTTGGAAGTTGAGGTCCAGATTTTAGCCCTTTGGAGGGGGAGATTTGTTGCTGTGTAAGAAGTGACCATTTACTCATGTATGAGTGGAGAACCAAGGATAATGGGAGATTCTCTTGCAGGAGTCGGTATATGTCAGATATCAATAGTGTTTGGTATGGTCCCTGAGAACATATAACTTCGAACTGTGTAGGCTTGGTTAAAGTAAGTGAGGGTGAGAGGGATGCTAAATAGTGGGTTATTTGGAGATATGAGAATAGCAAATGACTTGGGATTTGGCTCGTAGTTTGAAGGTCCTGAAAGGAAGGAAGTTTGCGGATAACAGGGTGCACAAAATGTTGAAGTTGGAACAGACCCGCCTTAGCCCAGGGAAACATCTGGGGGTGGGAAAGGCTATCAGGGAGCAAAGGATTAAAGAGTACATTAGAAGGGGGGGGGGGGCATGTGGATGCCAAGGAGAATTTGGTGTAACAAGAACGCCAAACCCTAAGTGAGAACAGCATAGGGCCCAAGCAGAGGTCATGGAGCTTGGGGTCCGTAATTAGTGCAGGAGACCAAACCAGGGAGCAAGGATGAGTCGGGAACAGTGAACCCATCTCTATCTCCATCCATCGATTTGGGGGTCGCATACTGGACCAAGATAGCACCGCACGGAGGTGGGAAGCCAGGTAATACTTGTGAATGTCCGGAGCACCCATACCTCTCTGACCTCTGGGGGAAAAGATAACCGAGCTGGCCACTATATGTGCCCCGTCTTTCCATATAAAATTAAGGAACCACCTTTTGAGGAGTTTCAATTGGGCCATCGGGATAGGGACAGGTAGCGTTTCGAAAAAATACAATAATTTTGGCATAACAGACATCTTCAACACATTAATCCTGCCTATCCAGGATATCGGGAGGGGATTCCATCTATTTAACATAGTTGGTTAAGTAAAGGGTGGTATATGACGGTGTAATTTGAACTCTTAAATATTTAAGAGAAGAGGTGCACCAACGGTAGGGATACAAGTTCTTAAGCGAGAGATCTGCAGGAGGGAGGTATAAGGGCAGTGCCTCTGTTTTGGACGTGTTAATTTTTGTACCCTGATAGGGAGCTAAACTGGGATAATAGAGCATGTAGAGATGGAAGAGAGACATGGAGATTAGTGAGAGTCAAAAGCAAATAGAGACAGTTTGAATTCCCTTTGTCCCATGGGGACCCCTCGTATATCTGGGTGAGATCTGATAGCCTCAGCTAAAGGCTCCAGGCAGAGGATGAAAAGGAGAGGAGAAAGGGGACATCCTTGTCTGGTACCATTTGACATGGGGAACAGCAGGATGTAAAGGAGGCCAGTTGGACCTGAGAGGGGGGGTTAGAATAGAGAGAGTGTAGAGCCGTAAGAAAAGGACCCCTTAGTCCAGATTTAGTGAGGGTCGCAAACATATAAGGCCAGCTTAATCTATCGAATGCTTTTTGGGCATTGAGGCTAAGGATCAGGGCAGGGCGGCGGACTCTGTCAGTATGTCAATGAGATCGATGGTTCGTCTGGTTTTGTCCCCTGAGTGCCTAGAAGGGACAAAACCTACTTGATCTCTATCTATCAGTTTCGTCAGAAATTGGGCGATTAGCCAGAATTTTAGTAAAAAGCTTATAGTCTGAATTTAAAAGTGCAATCGGCCTATAGCTGTTTGGAAGCGATGGGTCCTTATCTGGTTTGGGTATTACCGTAATATAGAAATGTAGAAATTGTTGGTGGGGGTGCTCACCCTGAAGAAGGGAATTATATAGGGATACCAAGTGTGTTGAGAGAGTCGGAAGAAAGGTCTTATAATAAGAGTATGGGAGGCCATCCGGACCTGGGGCTTTATGGGTTGGAAGGGATTTGACAGTGTGAGTAAGCTCCTCTTCAGTAACGGGGGGTGTTTAAAGTCTGCACATCAGCCTCAGTGAGCTTGGGGAGACGGAGATCGGCCATAAACGTCTCAAAAGCTGCCTGATCGAACAAAGGATGTTGGTCAGGGGAAAGGCAATTATAAAGTTTATCATAAAATTCCCCAAAGACTTGGGTCATTGTCTGCGGGCAGTAGGTGGGAGTCCCATCTATGCATTTTAAGTGATTCGGGTGGGCCTGGGATTAAGCCTGGAGACAAACATCCCATGGGGTTTATTTTAAAATTCGTAGAACTTTTGTTTAACCCAGAGTAGGGATTTGTCTATTTTTGACAGATCTAGGGACTTATGCAGTTACGTAGGGAGGTTACTGTGTGCAGCCCGCACATCGTGGGGGCATGTAGCAAAGAACGTTCGGCAGCCGCTAGTTCAGAAATTAAAGAGGACCTCAGAACGACTGAGTCCCTCTTTCTCTGAGATCCCACAGAGATACACTGTCCTCTAAAAAAAGCCTTATGAGCCTCCCAAAGGACAGATGGGCTGGACACAGAACCTGTATTTAATTGAAAGTATTCAGTTAGGGCAGTGCGAAGTTTATCCTTAGTTTCGGGGTGTTTTAGTAAAGATTCATTTAGCCTCCAGTGGCACCTCCTGGGAAATGCAGCTGAGAGGCAAAGATCCAGGGACAGAGGGGCATGGTCCGACCAGGTAATAGGGCCTAAGTCGGAGGCCACCATATGGGAAAGCAGTGGAGCCGATACCAGGAAGTAATCCAGTCTTGAAAACATCTTATGGGGGGAGAGTAAAATGAGTACTGCCTACCGATGGGGTGCTTAATCTGCCATGCATCAAACACAGGACACGCTTTCAATGTGATCAATGCTGGGGCATCATGAGATCTCCACGGAACCTTCCATATGCATATCTCTCAAAAAGGCATTCACCGAAAATCATAAATGGGTAGAAGAAACTCTCATAATGTAGTATGTATACCAATTTATTTCTAATGTGCATCTTGATACAAACATCCTATTCCTTTCTTTTGCCGTGCTGCAGCCCACTTCTGGGTCCGGGTCTGTGTGTGCGCACCACCAACAATGGCCCTACTGATGCGTTTCATCACAGTGGACATCATCAGGGGGAGTGTCCATGAGCCAGGGGTCCTAGCAGATGACAGACTCAGGGTCCTAGCAGATGACAGACAGACTTTGCTGCAAGCAAAGCCAACAGAAAATTGGAATGCATTAAAAAGGGGATTCACTCCATACATAAAACGATACTTCCCCCCATTACAAGACTCTGGCCTGGCCGCATTTTGATTATGCCATCCAGTTCTGGGCACCAGTCCTCAGGAAGGATGTGCTGGAACTGGAGAGAGTCCAGAGAAGGGCAACAAAGCTAATAAAGGGACTAGAGGATCTCAGCTGTGGGGAAACAAGCATTGAACTTATTCTCTCTGGAGAGGGGATGCTTGAGAGGGGATAGGATAGCGATGTACAAATACCGTACCGGTGACCCTAGCATAGGGAAAAAAACTTTTCAGTGAAAGGGAATTTAACTGGTTCCCGACCAGCCACCGTAGTTATACTGCGGCAGGTTAACTCCCCTGGGCAAGCTGTCGTAGCTGTAAATCAGTCGCTTTAAGAGCACAAGAGGGTGCGCCCAGCGATTGAGCCAATGCGCTGCCCAGCGGTCTCGATGTAAGCTGGGCACCCACGATCACTCCTGAGAGAGACAGAATGGAGGTCTGTCAATGTAATTAGACAGATCTCTGTTATGCCAGGGATGAGGAGACTGATCAGTTGTTCCTAATGCTTAGGAACAATAATAGGCCTCCTCCCCCCACAGTTAGAAACACTCCCTAGGTAACACATTAAACCCCTTGATCGCCCCCTAGTGTTAACCCCTTCCCTGCCAGTGACATTTATACAGTAATCAGTGGCTATTTTTAGCTCTGACCTCTGTATAAATGTCAATGGTCCCAAAAAAGTGTCCAAACTGTCCACCGCAGTGTCGCAGTCCCGATAAAAAATCGCAGATCGCCGCAATTACAAGTAAAAATGAAAATGCCATAAATATATCCCCTAATTTGTAGACGCTATAACTTTTGCGCAACCACTTATTGCGATTTTCTTTTACCAAAAATATGTAGAAGAATAAATATCGGCCTAAACTGAGGAAGAAAAAGCAAAAAGTTAAAAATATTGTGTTTTGTTCAAAATTGACGCTTTTTTTTGTTTATAGCACAAAAAATAAAAACCACAGAGGTGATCAAATACCACCAAAAGAAAGCTATTTGTAGGGAAAAAAGGACGTCAATTTTGTTTGGGTACAGCGTTGCACAATCACGCAATTGTCAGTTAAAGCAACGTAGTGCCGTATAGCAAAAAATGGCCTGGTCATTAAGGGTGCAAATCTTCGGGGGCTTAAGTGGTTAAAAAGGCACGCTGCCATTCACTGAAATTGGAAGAGAAGCGGTTTAACCTTAAACTGCATAGAGGGTTCTTTACTGTCAGAGCGGTGAGGATGTGGAATTCTCTTCCACAAACAGTTGTATCAGCAGGGAGCATCAATAGTTTAAAAAAACTGTTAGATGAGCACCTCAATGATCACAACATACAGGGATATACAATGTACTATTGACATAAACACAAGTGCACTCACACACCACAGGTTGAACTGGATGGACTGGTGTCTTTTTTCAACCTTACCAACTATGTAACTATGAGCCGGCGTCATGCACTGAGCTTTAAATAGTCACCGGGAATGAGGGAATATCCGTGCGCATGTTACCAATTACAGGTGGCATGGCAACACACCAGCATCAGCTACAGCTGATCCATAATAAGAGTACGCAAGAGAAAAACGGCAGAGCATTAACATCACCATGTTGTGTTTGGAAATGAAAAATAAATATAAAAGGCGGTGAGATATTATCAACGTTCAAAAATACGAATTACACTTTAAAAACGCAGTATAGGGAAAGAGGCAGCACGAGAAAAGAGACCAGTGTAAAAAGCGATACAAAAACTAAAAATATAGAGAAAAATGAAATTAAAGAAATAAAAAATTAAAGAAACAATAAAAATATATGAAAAATAAAAACAATGAAAAAAATATTATTGTCTCATTAAAAAATATAAAAGAGAAAAACATTTAAATTAAGACAGAAAATCAACCATTATTAATAAAACAGTTGACATCCCAGTCAATGTTTAAACCATGCAGTCTATAATGAGACAATAAATCCAACGTGTCTCAAGATTTAATATTTCCCTCCTATTGGAACTCCCTCCTTAATGTGTCAAGTACCTGTCAATAGCCATAAACAAGGTCCCCTCAGGATTTCTATAATGGCATTTAGCATAATGTCTTGACAGGTAATGGCCAGGGAATCCACGTCTAATATATGCCACATGCTCATTGAGGCGCACTTGTAACGCACATGCTTGTTGAGTGCGCCCCACGTATTGCATGCCACACGGACGCCATATGAGGTAGACAACATTTTTTGTGGAGCACGATAAAAAATGTGTGATACCAGGGTAAAAGCTCACAAGAGATCCAAAAAAAGAAGTGGGTCTCACTGGAGAGTCCAAGACAATAGGTGCAATCTTATCTCGTAAGGTGGGTAACCCCTTATAAATAACACTTAGACAATCGGGAAGCACTGTACTCAAAATTGGGTCATTCTTAAGTATGGACCAAAGTTTCCAGATAATATTCTCAACTGCATAATGCTGTATAGAATAATTGATCACCAAAGACCAGTTTGACTTCTCCCCTCCAACCATTTTGGGTCTTGTACCTAACCTTATCAGGGCCATAACCCCTTTCTAAAAATCGTCTTCTCAAAACTTGTACTTGTAGGAAATAGTCGTTAACCAGTTCCTGCCTGGCCTATGGGCAAATGACGCCTGGGCTGGCCTTTTGTCCATAGGGGAGGACGTCACCACAGCCAATGACTGATCACTGTACCGGCCCAATGCCGGTACCACATGAGCATTGTAACCAATCACAGCAGGTCACATGACAGTTGTAAACAATGAATGGCTTCCTTTTGTGTACATTTGTGTTGCTATCTGTGATTGGTCACAGTGATCACATGGTACAGACTGACTGGGCCAATCACGGCCTATGTGTGCCATGTGATCAGCTGTGGCCAATCACAGCTAATCACAACAAAACAAACCGAATGAATCAATTTCATTCAGTAAAATGCTTGCATATATCAATGAAATTCATTGCTATAAGCAAACATAATATGTAAAAGGAAAAAAATGATCATGTCCCCAAAGTAGTACAATGTTACTATGGTAACCTTATATTGCCCTGGTCAAAGTGTGTTAAAAAAAAGTCTTAAAAAAAAATTCTTCTTTTTTTTTTTTTTTTTTGGACTGTCACCAGTCAGTCAGTGTCCCTAATCACTGCCACACACATTGAATTGAGGACACTGTACTGCACTGGTGACAGTATTAAAATATATATATATATTTCTTCATTTTCCAAAATATTATGACAAAAAATTACAACTTCAAAAATCTCACCATGCCTCTTACTAATTACCTTGGACTGTCTACATTCCAAAAAGGGGTCATTTAGGGGATATCTGTACTGTCCTGATGTTTTTGGGCTTCAAAAAATGAGATAGGCTGTCAGTACATCAGGATTGATCAATTTTCAGATATATGCCATAGTGTGTGGACTGTATAACCTTCCTATAGATTAAGTAATATCCAATGATTTTTACATTATTTTCACCAAAGAAATGTAGCAGAATACATTTTGGCCTAAATTCATGAAAAAAATATTATTTGAAAAATTTTATAACAGAAACAAAGAAAAGTGTGTTTTTTCCACAATGAAAACCCCAGTGGTGATTAAATACCACCAAAAAAAAGCTCTGTGTAAATAAAATTGTGTAAACAAAATGACAAAAATTCAGTTTGGGCACAGTGTTGCATGACCGCGCCATTCAAAATGTGACAGTGCTGAAAGCTGAAAATTGGCCTGGGCAGGAAGGGGGGAAAATTATCCGATATTGAAGTGGTTAAGGTTATTAAAATTTCTTATTATTGATCAGCTGTGGCTGATGCTGGTGTTTTTTGACATGTTGCCACGGATATACCTTTGTGGCCTGTGACTATTTAAAGTGTTACTAAACCCAGTAATATGAAAATAGTTCATCTGCCCCCCGCAGTGCCCACAGCTTATGAAATCTTCTTTTTACATTAAAATACTGCCACTATATACCCTTTTGGCTGATCCATATACCACGGTTACATGATAAACTGCATGGTCCGCCCGAGTGCTGAGATTTCCACTACAGCCTGTGTCCTCATGCTGTTATGAGATCATCCAACAATCAAGATGTGACATCTGACACACTGTGTTCTTTTTTAGTTACTGGGCATGGAGAAGGAGAGAGGGACTAGGCTGTCATTTAGGATCTGTATACAAACCCAAATGTGTGATGTCAATGCCATGGTGTTGATTTACTAAAGGTAAGTCCACTCTGTACTACAAGTGCACTTGGAAGTGCAGTCGCTGTAGATCTGAGGTGAAGATCTGAAATTAGGGGGAACTCTGCTGATTTTATCATCCAATCAAGTGCAAGCAAAAATGCTGTTTTTTATTTTCCTTGCATGTCCCCCTCAGATCCACAGCGACTGCATTTCCAAGTGCACTTCCATGTGCACTTGCAGTGCACATGGAGGTGCACAGTGGATTTGCCTTTAGGAAATAACCCCTATGTCACCTGACTAGCTCAGCTCAACAAGGAAATATTCTCTACAGCAATAGAGACCAAACTGAGCATGTGCAGAGGGACCACTCTGACTGTGTCTTATCTGGCCTTGCTCAGAGAGACCTTACAAGAGGGGGGAGGATCTGTGCATACAGAATCAAAGAGCCTTTTTACACAATACAGAGGATTAACCCCTTAAGTTCCACAGTGAGTATAACAAGCATGCTATTCTGCATATACAGACAGATTTTACTGTTGTGGGTTTAGTAACACTTTAAGGCTCAGTGCATGAGGCCGCCTTGTGGCCATTCCCCCTAATGACGCCCTCTGTGATGAAAGGTGTCGGGCGGGGCCAAAGAAGGTGATGCGAACACGCAGCCTGGGATCCAGAAGTGGGCTGTAGCACAGCACGAGGAAGGAATTGAATGTATGTACCAAGATGCAAATTAGATTATACTGATTTTACCTTGTCATTTTGTGAGTATTTATAATCCTTTTAAATAGATTGGTATACATACTAACGACACCATGAGAGTTTCTTCTACCCATTTATGATCTTTGGTGGATGCCTTTTTAAATAATATGCATATGTAAGGGTCCGTGGAGATCTCATGATGCCCCAGCATTGACCACATTAAAAGCACGTCTTGACCATCCGCTATATGTGGTCTCTCCAACTGGTAAGGAGGATTTACATGCAATAAGTGTTTTTTGGGTGGAATGTTGCTTGTATTTCTTGGTGAATGGAAGAATCATTTAAAAGGACTTATCACGTTACTGGATTATTATCGTTATACACATTTGTTGTGATGAACTGTTTCATACACCCTTTTCCTGGAATCTTTTATATGTTCTTTTTCAGTTATGTTTTAACATGTATACGTTATTGTTTTTTTTTTAGCACAACACATATTTATGAAATTGCGATTTTTGTTCAGTTTTAAGACCTGTGGTGGTAGCTGCTAAATTGTCATATATTGTTTCACATATTATTTTTTTTATAGCGTTCACCTAAGCACAGAGTTTCTCCCCTTATATAAATGATATGGGTAGCGTGTGTCCGCAGTGCCCCTGCCTGCCACTTCACAGAACAACCGGGCTGTCACTGACAATGTCACACATGCTGCAGCTGCTCACACACAGTTAGTGCTGCAGCTATTCTCCCTTTCTTTGCCTGCCAGTGTGGAAAGGAGTAAAAGGGAGGACACGGGAGAATTGTAAGGTTGTGCTGCAGGGCTGTGTGCAGCCAGAGGTAAACCCCATCCACCACCCAGAAAAAAAAAAAAGGAAGCAGTAACACTGTAATGCCCCGTACACACGGTCGGATTTTCCGATGGAAAATGTCCGAACGGAGCGTGTTGTCGGAAATTCCGACCGTGTGTGGGCTCCATCGGACATTTTCCATCGGATTTTCCAACACACAAAGTTGGAGAGCAGGAGATAAAATTTTCCGACAACAAAATCCGTTGTTGGAAATTCCGATCGTGTGTACACAAATCCGACGGACAAAGTGCCACGCATGCTCAGAATAAATAAAGAGATGAAAGCTATTGGCCACTGCCCCGTTTATAGTCCCGACGTACATGTTTTACTTCACCGCGTTTAAAACGATCGGATTTTCCGACAACTTTGTGTGACCGTGTGTATGCAAGACAAGTTTGAGCCAACATCCGTCGGAAAAAATCCTAGGATTTTGTTGTCGGAATGTCCGAACAAAATCCGACCGTGTGTACAGGGCATTACTGTGCAGCCTAGGAAAGGACATGGCATGCTGTGAGGAACAAGGACTTTTGGAAGATGTAGTCTCCAGAGAGACTGTACCTGGTACTGCAGAGTCTTTTGGAACTACAAGTCCCAGCAGGAACAAGGATTTGCAGAGAAGGAAAAGACAGAGTTCCTGGGCTTTCAGCAGTCATTGGGAGAACTTGGTGGAACACACGGTGCAGTAGGCTGCAGATGGGACAATTTTCTGCAGAGTTGGGGATGCAGGTAAATCAGTGTCTGTGGGAACATCATTATCAAGCCTGGTGTTGCCATACAGTCTTGGGAAGGATACCATTGCAGCTGGCATCTCTGAGCCACAGATGGACAGCAGGAGGAGACAAGTCGTCATCCTGCGTGTCATGAGAGGCCGCTGGTCATACCCTTCTGCACCTTATTTGAAGGAACAGTGCTGTTCACTAGGGACACTGCTTGGTACCTATACCCAGGTTCAGTGGGACTTACGTTTGAGCACTCCAAGGGCCCAAATGCAATGGCCTGTTGAGGAGGGTTTGCCAGAGACTGTTGGACGATTATCCTCCCATAGTACAGGAACTAGGGATCAATAATTGGGCCACTTTTTATTTAAATATTATTTTATAACTGTTTCTGTATACTTGCTAAAATGTTTGCTATTGCTTTTCCATCTTTTGGCTGTTGATTGTGTGTTGTTACCATAAATATTCATCCTTCAGGCTTGGTGTGTCAGAGGATGTGGCAATGCCTGGGAGGTTCAATTAATGTATCATAAATTTGTGCCACAGATATGGGATTTAATTAGTTTGGATCAGCATCAGGTACCATATCACAATATATGTGAAAATACATGTCAATTTAATAAAGACAGCGCTGAAAAAAGCTCAATATGTGCAAAAAGTGTAAACAATGATTATGGAACCTTCAAATGTAAATAAAGTGACAATGCTGCCCAGAATCAATAAAATAAAATGAAATAAAATGAGTGATTATTTTAAAATGTGTGCAAAAAAATATATAACCCATAACATACATATCTGCTGCAATAACAAATGCTGAATGGACCTTCAATCATGAATAAAGTGTAAAATACAAAGTTCAAATAATGTCCAAATTTCAGTAAGTGCAATCCCCACAAGATGCAAATGTACAATTAAATAAAAAAAATTCCTTTTCTCACCTCCCAAAAAAACAGATACTAAGAAGTGGCTCAAAACATGTGCAGGCAAAGATTGTTGGAACCTCCTTTCCCTGGAATCTTTCAGCTGAAAAGTGCACACCTCCTCTCTTCAAATTAACATTGATAGAAATGTACCAAAATCTTCTTCATTTTAGATGATTCAGATGTGTATATAGGGAACACAAGCAATATAGTGTAAAAGCAAACTCAATTGTTTATTAAAAGGATTTGTATACACTTACATTGTTGTGTGTCATGCCTGATACAAGGGGGAAGCAGCATGGGTAAAGTACAGCGAACACCGCCAACTCCAGCAACATCCAAAGACTGCAAGCCTCCATGGGCTGATATGAATTGACGTCACTTCAAAAGATCCACCTTACGTTTTGACGTATAGCCATCATCAGAAGCCGTATCCAAAAAAATCTTCCCTGCTGCAGGGGTGTTGTAGCTGTAGTAATTTTGGTTAGCAAGGGGTTTCAGCTAAAGTTTACTTTTTTTTTTTTTTTTTTTAATTCAGCACAAGGGACTGTACAATCATTGAATGAGAAATGTTTATTGTGCTGGGGCCTGCTCTCTTCACTTCACTTCTACAGGCACAGTTTCAGATTAATGAGGGAGCGACTCCAAGTGGGTAAATGGTTGCCACATCGCAGTGGCTCTGCAGCTGGTGATGTACAGTCAGTGGCAGAACCACCCATCTGACATTGCCCTTGGAGTCCTGTCTGGCTGGTGAACGAAGCAAGCAAAGTGATGACCATGGCCTACATACCTTGGTTATACACTGCATAATGGTAATACATTTTCTGAGCTGCCTGCAACTGGACCATTTGATGTTTATTGGAATCCCTAAACTTACTTTACAATGGTGGGACAAATTGTTTTAACCTGTTTCCAAATGCAATCTGTAGCCGAACATTTTCAGGTATGGTCCCCAGAGGCAAGAGAATGCTCCTCTACATTTCTTTTTCAAACTAGTTCTGGTGGTCTCCCACTAACCAACATGAAGCACTCAGCTAGGTTCCTGATCATTTGTGATAACAGTGATTTACAGTGAATACATTGGGTTTGTTTACAAACAAACCTGCAGTTGTCGCTGTGGATTTTAATGTGTAAAAATCCTGAAAATGTATAAAAAAATATTGAGTGCAAAATAATCAAAAATACATTTTCTGCGTTACGGTATTGTCAAGTTAAAGCAGAAAAAAAGGGCTAACACAAGCAAAGTTTAAAGCTTTGCCTCCCCACTGCTGATAAACATACTGCAGACTGTTTGCAATAGTTAGCAGTGTAAATAGTTTTTTTCCCCACTTCTTTAGAGCGGTCACTTGATCACACAGCTCTGTCTGCTATGTGTCAGTGAGAGGCTTGCTGAGGCCGGTAGGAGGGAAGGCACTCTTCGACATTGACAACAGACATCATACTGGAAGCCAGCGGGTGACATCATGACTCAGCCCCATTGTTGAGCCTCTCACTGACACAGAGCAGACAGAGCTGTGCAATTAGGTAATTGCTCAGAGGAAGTGAAAAAAGGGGTTTACACTATGATTTATTCAAACAGTATGCAGCATGTTTATTAGCAGATAGAAGGCAAGTCTTCAAACTTTGTTTATTTTAGCATACTGATGCTGTTAAATTTGGTGGAGGCCTCTATGCTTCAACGACCTCTGGCACATTTCTTATTATCTTATGTCTGAAAATATTTCCCCTGTTAGTATGCCATATTCACGAGACAATACTAAACATTTTAACCCCATCACTATTTCCTTGTGACGTTTGTCTAAATCAATGTCTTTTAGAAATATTTCTATCAGTATTCATTTAGTCTATTTAGTGTCATAATCCGAGTTTTCCCCATCTCCTCTTCAGGTTTCAAACCTGTCCTGAATGTCAGGTCACCAGGGATCTCTTGTGTATACAGATGGTCCAGTTGCTGCATAATGCAAATCAAGGAGTGTCTAAAGCCATTTTTCTGGATCACCATTATCAAGATAGAAAGTGATGAAAAAATCCTGATATTCCCGATTTCACAAAACAGGGAGTTTATTTACTAAAGGCTGACAGACATTGCACTTTTGCAAGTGCAGTTGCTCCAGATCTTTGTAAATGAGGAAGCTAAATGAGCTAAATGGGAACTAGAGAGTAGGGATGAGCTTCGAGTTCGACTCGATCATCAAATTTTATGGGGCGTTTGCAGTAAATTCAAGCACCCCATAATGCACTGCAAGACCGCAGTGCATTGCTGTATGATGATTGGCCAAAGCATACACCTGACCTGCATGCTTTGTCCAATCACAGCACGCTCCTCAGCGAGAGCCATAATTGGCCAAAGGCAGCGCCCGTACAGCGCCCGTATAGCGTGAGATAGATGGAGATAGAGAGATTGAGCTAGATTAGGCAGGCAGGTTAGTTAGTTAGTGGCAGTGTAAAAAAAAAAAAAAAAAAAAGATATATCTATATATATATATATATATATATATATATATATATATATATATATATATATATATATACACATCATGTATACGATCGTGGTCACGGAGCTCCTGGCGGGCGCATGCGCACGAGCCGCCTCTTAAAGGGCAACGTACAGGTACGTTAATCTGCCTGTACTTGCCCTTCTGCCACAGTATATCTGCGTGAGGCGGTTGGGAAGCGGTCAAAGGAGTATTTCATTTTTATTGTTTTACTTTAAGCATTCTTAAAAATCACTGCTCCTGAAAAAACGGCGGCAGTATCTGGGTCCCCAAACACTTTTTATGGCAATAACTTGCATATAAGTCTTTAAAATTAGCACTTTTGATTTCCGTTTGTGTCCCGTAGACTAACGTTGCTCGCACAAATTTTTGGTCTGTATGCAAGTTCATAGAGCGAACTGAAGTGCAGGGGGGGGGGGTGTCTGGCTCATCCCTAATAGAGAGCAGGAGGTCTTGGGAGGAACGAGAAGGATGATTTGGTTGGTATTTTCAGATTAAGTTAGTGATGTAGGGAGCCAAGTTATGGATGGCTTTTTAAGTTATTGTTAGTATCTTGAATTGAATTTGTTGGGTGAGCGGAAGCCAGTGGAGGGATTGGCAAATTGGCAAGGAGGGGTAACAGACGCTGAGAGTTTTGTAAGGTGGATGAGCCTGGCAGTAGCATTCATGACAGGGCTGAAAGGGGTATAGCCTATTTAAAGGTAAGCCAATGAGGAGGAGGTTGCAGGAGTTGAGGCGAGAGATGACCAGCGAGTGAATTACAGTCAGGTCCATAAATATTGGGACATCGACACAATTCTAATCTTTTTGGCTCTATACACCACCACAATGGATGTGTAATGAAACGAACAAGATGTGCTTTAACTGCAGACTTTCAGCTTTAATTTGAGGGTATTTACATCCAAATCAGGTGAACGGTATAGGAATTATAACAGTTTGTATATGTGCCTCCCACTTTTTAAGGGACCAAAAGTAATGGGACAATTGGCTGCCCAGCTGTTCCATGGCCAGGTGTGTGTTATTCCCTCATTATCCCATTTACAAGGAGCAG
Organism: Aquarana catesbeiana; assembly: GCF_042186555.1. Taxonomy (NCBI): domain Eukaryota; kingdom Metazoa; phylum Chordata; class Amphibia; order Anura; family Ranidae; genus Aquarana; species Aquarana catesbeiana. The sequence goes on along the minus strand of NC_133327.1, from coordinate 523,466,440 downwards.
ATAAAAGGTCCAGAGTTCATTTCAAGTGTGTTATTTGCATTTAGAATCTGTTGCTGTCAACTCTTAATATAAGATCCAAAGAGCTGTCACTATCAGTGAAGCAAGCCATCATTAGGCTGAAAAAAAAAAAAAAAAACATCAGAGAGGTAGCAAAAACATTAGGTGTGGCCAAATAAACTGTTTGGAACATCCTTAAAAAGAAAGAATGCACCAGTGAGCTCAGCAACACCAAAAGACCTGGAAGACCATGGAAAACAACTGTGGTGGATGACCGAAGAATTCTTTCCCTGGAGAAGAAAACACCCTTCACAACAGTTGGCCAGATCAAGAACACTCTCCAGGAGGTAGGTGTATGTGTGTCAAAGTCAACAATCAAGAGAAGACTTCACCAGAGTGAATACAGAGGGTTCACCACAAGATGTAAACCATTGGTAAGCCTTAAAAACAGGAAGGCCAGATTAGAGTTTGCCAAACAACATCTAAAAAAGCCTTCACAGTTCTGGAACAACATCCTATGGACAGATGAGACCAAGATCAACTTGTGAAAGGAACTGCATATGATCTAAAGCATACCGCCTCATCAGTGAAGCATGGTGGTGGTAGTGTCATGGCGTGGGCATGTATGGCTGCCAATAGAACTGGTTTTCTTGTATTTATTGATGATGTGACTGCTGACAAAAGCAGCAGGATGAATTCTGAAGTGTTTCGGGCAATATTATCTGCTCATGTTCAGCAAAATGCAGTTAGTTGAGATAGTTGAGCCGTTGATTTTGACAGAGAAATCATGGGAAGAGGCACATGGGGGAGGAAATATTGGTTTTGGATAGATTGAGTTTGAGGAAGTGGTGTGACATCCATGTTGATATGTCTGTTGGTAAGTTGGTAATACTTGAGGAGACTGATGGAGTGAGCTGAGGGGTAGAGAGATAGATTTGGGTTTCATCGGCATAGAAGTGGTATTGAGCGCCATGGGAGGCAATCAATTGACTTAGAGAAGAGATGCAGATTGAGAATAGGAGAGGTCCAAGAACAAAACCTTGGGGGACCCCGACAGAGAAAACAAGAGAAGAGGAGGAAGTAGAATTGTAAGTGACACTGAAGGTGCGGTGGGATAGGTAGGATGAGAACCAGCTAGGAGTACAGGCACAGAGACCAAAGGAGTGGAGTTTTTTTTTTTGAGGAGGGGGTGGTCCACTGTGTCAAAGGTAGCAGAGAGGTCCAGGAGGAGTAGTACAGAATAGTGTCTGTAGTTTTTAGCCATTAGTAGGTCGTTTGTGGGTTTAAGGAGAGCAGTTTCCAAGGAGTGTTGAGGGCGAAATCTGGACTGAAGGAAATAAAAAAGTTTGTTCTCAGTCAGATGATTACTGAGTCGAATGTAGACCAGACGTTCAAGGAGTTTGGATGAAAAGGGGAGTAAGGAGATAGGGTGTAGGTTGTTAAGATTGGTGGGGTCCAGTGAGGGCTTTTTAACCACCCTGGCGATATGATTATGTCAGATTTTTGCGTCTCAAAGCGGTACATTGTTTTGCATAGAAATTTGGCGTTTTATATTGTACGCCTGTAATTCTTAGTAATAACACACCTAAATCTGTCCAAACAAGAGTCTAGTAGACATCCCGGGTATGATAAAGTTTGAAACACGAAATCATAAATTATAATATAATAACTATAAATAATTATAAAAAATAATTGATTGAAAATGGTAATCATTGTTGGATATTCCTTATTGCCTAGTCAGTGAACAGATCCCAACTTCTGGTTCATAATGACAACACCGTCATGTCGTCACCGAAAATAGCTAGATGTTGAAAACATGGCTTTGATGTTAGTTGCGGCGCTGAGTAGTACAACTCAATGAATCATAGTTCAGGATATAAGCATTAGAGTAGAATTCGTCAATTGTAAACTGCATAGGTTTTATCCATACATTACCACCCGATGTATGGGGGGGGGGCTGGTCCAGGTCCTTTCTTATTTAGCTGGCGGCGTAACCAAGATATGTCTGGTGGCAGTGAAGTCTCACAGCCAATTGTAGTAACGGCGTTGCATCACCATGGCCAGTATGTCTGACTCGTTGCTGAGATGATCCACCGCCGGCCTTGCAAATCTCGTAGATAGCTGTGGCTGTTTTCAGCACGCTATTGCAAGCGTCCTGTTTCTCCCATCTGTTCAGCACCCGTGGCGTCGTGGAGCGTGACAGCGCCGTTGATGACGTCAACACGTTTCGCTGGAGCTAGTAGCGTAGCTTCATCTTGGACGTCAAAGACTTCACTTTCCTTACCCGATATTCTTTATATCGAGTACTCCCCTTTTCCTTTCAAACTGTGGGTTCCCCACAATGGGGAACAATAGGGAGTCTATTGATGATAATTTGCCTCTAGCAATAAGCCCAAAACACACCCGTAAGATAGGTCCTATCAATGAGTATATCTTAATAATAGATGGGAGATCGCTAAAGCACCAAGGGGCTCATTGTAGTAGGGCACTACTCTGAGCCTGCTCTAGACCTGGCCATATTTTCACGTCCCATGTCGGCTCCAATCAGGCGGCTCAAAGGGGCCGCCTGATAGTATTTGCATAGATAAGGTACCGCCAATCCACCATATTGTTTAGGTAGGGACAACAAAGATCTTCTGATCCTTGGATGCCTGTGTGTCCATATAAATCCAGTAAGGAAATAATGTATCTGTTTAAAATAATATTTGGGTATAGCTATAGGTAGTGCCTGGAATAAGTACAAAAACTTTGGTAGAACATTCATTTTATTAAGATTGCACCTCCCAAACATAGCGGAGCAGAGCAAAAAAAAATCCCAAGAAATTCTTTAAGTATGTAAACAGTAAAAAAGGGAGGACACACAATATTGGCCCCATAAAGAATAAGGAAGGACATCTGGTTACAAAGGATGGGGAGATGGCGAAGGTATTGAATTTATTCTTCTCCTCAGTCTTCATGAGGGAATCGAGGGGCTTTAGTAACCAAAACTGCAGTGTTTATCCTCATGACACATCACAGGAAGCACCTCCATGGTTAACATAGGACAGAATTAAAATTAGACTTGGGAAACTTAACATTAATAAATCACCGGGACCAGATGGCTTGCACCTGAGGGTACTTAGGGAACTCAGTGAAGTAATTGCCAGACCATTGTTCCTAATTTTTACTGACAGTCTACTGACTGGAATGGTACCAGCTGATTGGAGAAAGGCCAATGTAGCACCAATATTTAAAAAGGGCCCAAAATACATCCCTGGGAATTACAGACCAGTTAGCCTAACGTCAATAGTATGTAAACTCTTGGAGGGGATGATAAGGGACTATATACAAGATTTTAGTAATGAAAACGGTATCATTAGCAGTAATCAGCACGGATTTGTGAAGAATCGTTCTTGCCAAACCAATCTATTAACCTTATATGAGGAGTTGAGTTGCCACCTAGATAAAGGAAGGCCCGTAGACGTGGCGTATCTGGATTTTGCAAAGGCATTTGACACAGTTCCCCATAAACGTTTACTGTACAAAATAAGGTCCATTGGCATGGACCATAGGGTGAGTACATGGATTGAAAACTGGCAACAAGTGAGGGTTCAGAGGGTGGTGATAAATGGGGAGTACTCGGAATAGTCAGGGGTGGGTAGTGGGTCCCCCAGGGTTCTGTGCTGGGACCAATCCTGTTTAATTTGTTCATAAACATCCTGGAGGATGGGGTAAACAGTTCAATCTCTGTATTTTGAGAACGATACTAAACTAAGCAGGGCAATAACTTCTCTGCAGGATGTGGAAACCTTAATTCCAGAGATAAAACGATAATGCTCCCGCTCTACAAGACTCTGGTCCGGCTGCACCTAGAGTATGCTGTCCAGTTCTGGGCACCAGTCCCCAGGAAGGATGTACTGGAAATGGAGCGAGTACAAAGAAGGGCAACAAAGCTACTAAAGGGTCTGGAGGATATTAGTTATAAGGAAAGGTTACAAGCACTGAACTTATTCTCTCTGGAGAAGAGATGCTTGAGAGGGGATATGATTTCAATATACAAATACCAAGCTGCTGCTAACAAAGCAAACAGAATATTGACATGCATTAAAAAGGGGATTAATTCCAGAGATAAAACGATAATTCTCCCGCTCCACAAGACTCTGGTCCGGCCGCACCTAGAGTATGCTGTCCAGTTCTGGGCACCAGTCCTCGGGAAGGATGTACTGGAAATGGAGTGAGTACAAAGAAGGGCAACAAAGCTAATAAAGGGTCTGGAGGATATTAGTTATGAGGAAAGGTTACGAGCACTAAACTTATTCTCTCTGGAGAAGAGACGCTTGAGAGGGGATATGATTTCAATATACAAATACCATACTGGTGACCCCACAATAGGGATAAAACTTTTTTCCGGAAGGGAATTTAACAAGACTTGTGGCCATTCATTAAAATTAGAAGAAAAGAGGTTTAACCTTAAACTATGTAGAGGGTTCTTTACTCTAACAGCGGCAAGGATGTGGAATTCCCTTCCACAGGCAGTGGTCTCAGCGGGGGGGGGCATCGATAGTTTCAAGAAACTATTAGATAAGCACCTGAACGACCGCAACATATAGGGATTTACAATGTAATACTGACATATAATCACACACATAGGTTGGACTTGTGTCTTTTTTCGACCTCACCTACTATGTAACTATGTAATGAAACCCCCTCTGCCATCTCTCCAAGAGAATCCGTGCTTTATCGAAAAATGGTGGGAAATTAAGCTTATATGTGTGTGAGATATCTGCCGGAATAAGAGTTCCCAAATACTTCAAAGCTTGGTCTGACCATTTAAACTTATAGTCTTCAGTGATCTCAATATGTCACTAGAAATTGAAACTCCCATAGCTTCCGATTTTGATAAATAAGCCATATGTCTCTATTTCTTGGAGCAAATTAGGAAGAGATATTATTGGGTATATCATCTGCATAAGCCTAGAGCTTATACTGCATTCCTACAACTGACAACCCCGCAACATTTTGGTTTGATCAAATTCTACAAAGTAAAGGTTCCAAAGACAAGGCAAATATGATTAGTGACAATGGGCAGCCCTGCCTAGTCCCATTGGTAATCTTAAAAAGAGGGGATAAAACTCCATTTACCTTGACCTGAGCGGTTGGCTGTGTATAAATACTTGAGAGCCATCGGAGCATGTCATTTCCCACCCCCGCATATCGTAAAACCGAAAACATAAATTGCCAATTAACCCGGTCAATTGATGAACTAGCAACATGAATTAAGTTCAAGGACCTTATCGTATTATCCTGTGCTTCTCGCATCTGAACAAACCCCACCTAATCCCGATTGATCGGGGAGTGTAATTGTTGTTGGAGGCGCATCGCAAGAATCTTAGAAAAAAGTTTCAGGTCTGTGATTAAAAGAGGAATCGATGTATAACTCCCACATTGTGATGGATCTTTACCTTCCTTAAGTAATACCGTAATTTGGGCTTTAAATGATTCTGTGTGAAAAGAGCTTGATTTGCGAAGTCCATTATACATCTATACAAGATAGGGTCCTAGAATAGGGAAAAGGAGTTTATAATATTGAGCAGTAATGCCGTCTGGGCCAGGTGCCTTACCCACTTTTGCCGAATTTACGCTTCCTGAACTTCATCTAGTGTAATCGGCATTTCCAATTCTTGCAGTATAGTAGAGGTAAGATCAGGCATTCCAGAGCATGCCAAATAATTATCCACTGCAGTCTGGTTCTGTTGATTTAAATGTAAATTATACAGAGATGAGTAAAAAACATGAAATCTCTGGGCTATTTCTTTGGGTAACATAAATTTTTTGCCTTCGGTTCCCATAATCATTGGGACATATGTCCTTGGTTGCTGTTCCCTCAGAGAGCTAGCTAGTTTGCCACATTTGTTTCTATATTCATAACTCTGTTCTCTTCCTACCTATATTTCCCTTTAAGCTTTATACAAAAGTAAGTCTGTGACCTGTCTATGGCAGTCAAAAGATCCCATTCCATAACTGGGGTGAGAGCCTGTTTATGCAAGGTCTCTAATCTCTGAATATCTGTTAATAAAGATATTAACTTTGCTTCTCTCTCTCTCGTTTAAGCCTAGCCCCATGTTTAGGACTCCCCGTATCACTGCTTTGTGGGCTTCCTAGATCACACCTGGATTACAGTCAGGTGTGTCATTTGCTTGGAAGTACCATGTCACCTCTCTAAGAGCATCTTCCAAGACAGCTGGGTCCTGTAGGAGGCTTTCATTGAGTTTCCACCTCACGGGTCCGGGGAGTCGGGTATCTAAAAGATTATATTTCAAGAAGATTGGCGCATGATCTGACCAGGTGATCATCCCGATAGTAGTTTTCTCTACTGAATGTAATTGGCTATGTGGGATAAAGAAATAATCAATACGAGAGTATGTCTTATGTGGGTGTGATTGAAAAGAGTAGCCTCTCTCCACAGAATGAAACAGATGCCATACATCCACCAATCTTGCTCCATGAAGCGACCAAGAGATCCATTTCCGGGTGCCTGGGGGTACAGCCGAAACCTCCGAAGAGGTATCTTCCTGGGGGATCAAGGGGATATTCAAATCCCCCCCCCCCCACCCCCGGATCAACAAACCCTCCAGGAATCCCGAAAGCTTATCCAAAAATTTCCTGCAAAAAACATCCTGCTTTGTATTAGGGGCGTAAAAAGAGGCCAAGGTTACCCCTACCCCCCAATCTTACCCTTCAGAAGTAGATATTGCCCCCGGGTGTCCAAAAGGAGATTCTGAACATGATCATGGAATCTTACTAGAAATCAGAATAGACACTCCCCTCATCTTAGCAACAGGGTTAGTAGCATGTTAAACCATTGGGAAGGTTCTATTCTCCCTGAAATGTGTTTCCAGAATAAATGCTATATCAACCCCTAACCGTTTCAGGTCTTGAAAGAGTATACGTTCCTTTTCGTGGGTATTTAATCCCTTAACTTTAAGGGACATTATTGAGAGGGAATACATTTCCTGTATCCCACTCTCTACACACAGGCAGTCAAGAAGAGGAGTAAATCTAGAGGTAGGGGAGGAGAGGACGATTAATAAAAAAAATCCCCAACTATTCAACTAACACCTCTTAGAGAGGATGCGATTCTGCAATCTCCCCAAGGGTAACAAAAGCAAATTAGCTTTAGGCACTCAACCTACTACCTCTGTCCTTATATGAGTGCAGGCCTAATGGTGGGAAGTAGTTGAGCATGATCCAGGAGAGAGAGCTCCCAGTTCTCTTCACCAGCTCCTCTAAACCATAAAGAAAATATAAAGCTAGAAGGCTTTCCTATACTGCCACTTAATGAATGAAAACAAAATCAGCACATGGTTATAACATGATTGCTATCTCAATAATAATACATATATATATATAGCTATAATTCATATTCAATCTCCTTGATCTCATTTTAGATATATTTATTCAAGATCAAGGCGATTGAATATGAATTATAGCTATAGATATATATTATTATTGAGATAGCAATCATGTTATAACCAAGTGCTGAGAGAAGAGAGAGCCATCATGTCAAATTAATCTTATTTATTTAATTAATATACTTTATACTGTCACATTTGTTTGTTCTCTTTTTTTTATTCTTTATTTAATCAAAATTTATTATACACAAAAAAGTAAAACATTTTCCCTACACAATAGGGATATTACATTAACAAATTTTGTTTTCAATCCTTTATCTACCCTTACCCTTCTCTCCCCCCCCCCATTCTCAGACCCTTCTTTCTCCTCTTCTCTAGTTATTCTTAATCTCACTGTATTTCTTTGTTAATTTAAACTTTTTCCACTTTTCCCCTCTCTTAATGAATCCCTCTCTACTATCCTCATGGCTCTGTCTTAGAAATTCCATGTTATATATCTCTTCTATTTTATCAAACCACTCTCTGATTTTTGGACTCTCTACTTCCTTCCATTTCCTCAGTATCAAGCTTTTTGCAGCGTTCATCATATGTTCAATCATTGAGTTTCTATATTCTTTTGTCAGGATATCTACCCCATGAAATAGACATGTCCATGGTTCCTCAGGTATAACTATATCAGAAATTTCCTTGATATAACTCAGTATTTCCTTCCAGTACGTTCTAATTTTAGGGCACCCCCACCATATATGAGCCATGGTTCCCATTTGTTTACAGCCCCGCCAACACTCCGTTGTTTGTCCTATTTGATATTTCCCTAGTATTTCTGGGGTTCTATACCATCGGGTTACGCACTTATAAGGCCATTCCACCACATGTGTTAACCACTTCAGCCCCGGAAGGATTTACCCCCTTCCTGACCAGAGCACTTTTTACAATTTGGCACTGCGTCGCTTTAACTGCTAATTGCGCGGTCATGCAATGGTGTACCCAAACGAAATTTGCGTCCTTTTCTTCCCACAAATAGAGCTTTCTTTTGATGGTATTTGATCACCTCTGCCATTTTTATTTTTTGCGCTATAAACGGAAAAAGACCGAAAATTTTGAAAAAAAATGATATTTTCTACTTTTTGTTATAAAAAAAATCCAATAAACTCAATTTTAGTCATACATTTAGGCCAAAATGTATTCGGCCACATGTCTTTGGTAAAAAAAAAGTCAATAAGCGTATATTTATTGGTTTGCGCAAAAGTTATAGCGCCTACAAACTAGGGTACATTTTCTGGAATTTACACAGCTTTTAGTTTATGACTGCCTATGTCATTTCTTGAGGTGCTAAAATGGCAGGGCAGTACAAAACCCCCCCAAATGACCCCATTTTGGAAAGTAGACACCCCAAGGAAATTGCTGAGAGGCATGTTGAACCCATTGAATATTTATTTTTTTTGTCCCAGGTGATTGAATAATGACAAAAAAAAAAAAAAAAAAAAATTTACAAAAAGTTGTCACTAAATGATATATTGCTCACACAGGCCATGGGCATATGTGGAATTGCACCCCAAAATACATTCAGCTGCTTCTCCTGAGTACGGGGATACCACATGTGTGGGACTTTTTGGGAGCCTAGCCGCGTATGGGGCCCCGAAAACCAAGCACCGCCTTCAGGATTTCTAAGGGCATAGATTTTTGATTACACTCCTCACTACCTATCACAGTTTTGAAGGCCATAAAATGCCAAGATGGCACAAAACACCCCCAAATGACCCCATTTTGGAAAGTAGACACCCCAAGCTATTTGCTGAGAGGTATGTTGAGTCCATGGAATATTTTATTTTTTGACACAAGTTGTGGGAATGTGACAATTTTTTTTTTTTTTTTGCACAAAGTTGTCACTAAATGATATATTGCTCACACAGGCCATGGGCATATGTGGAATTGCACCCCAAAATACATTTAGCTGCTTCTCCTGAGTACGGGGATACCACATGTGTGGGACTTTTTGGGAGCCTAGCTGCGTACGGGGCCCCGAAAACCCAGCACCGCCTTCAGGATTTCTAAGGGTGTAAAGTTGTAATTTCACTCCCCACTACCTATCACATTTTTGAAGGCCATAAAATGCCCAGATGGCACAAACCCCCCCCAATTGACCCCATTTTGGAAAGTAGACACCCCAAGCTATTTGCTGAGAGGCATGTTGAGTCCATGGAATATTTTATATTTTGACACAAGTTGCGGGAAAGTGACAATTTTTTTTTTTTTTTTTGCACAAAGTTGTCACTAAATGATATATTGTTCAAACATGCCATGGGCATATGTGGAATTACACCCCAAAATATATTCTGCTGCTTCTCCTGAGTACGGGGATACCACATGTGTGGGACTTTTTGGGAGCCTAGCCGCGTACGGGGCCCCGAAAACCAAGCACCGCCTTCAGGATTTCTAAGGGCATACATTTTTGATTTTACTCCTCACTACCTATCACACTTTTGAAGGCCATAAAATGCCAAGATGGCACAAAACCCCCCCAAATGACCCCATTTTGGAAAGTAGACACCCCAAGCTATTTGCTGAGAGGCATGGTGAGTATTTTGCAGCTCTCATTTGTTTTTGAAAATGAAGAAAGGCAAGAAAAACGTATTTTTTTTTTCTTTTTTCAATTTTCAAAACTTTGTGACAAAAAGTGAGGTCTGCAAAATACTCACTATACCTCTCAGCAAATAGCTTTGGGTGTCTATTTTCCAAAATGGGGTCATTTGGGGGGGGGGGTTGTGCCATCTGGGCATTCCATGGCCTCCGAAACTGTGATAGGCAGTGAAGAGTGAAATCAAAAATTTACGCCCTTAGAAAGCCTGAAGGCGGGGCTTGGTTTTCGGGGTCCCGTACGCGGCTAGGCTGCCAAAAAGTCTCACACATGTGGTATCCCCGTACTCAGGAGAAGCAACAGAATGTATTTTGGGGTGTAATTTCACATATTCCCATGGCATGTTTGAGCAATATATCATTTAGTGACAACTTTGTGCAAAAAAAAAAAAAAAAAAAAAAAAAATTAGTCTTTTTCCTGCAACTTGTGTCACAATATAAAATATTCAATGGACTCGACATGCCTCTCAGCAAATAGCTTGGGGTGTCTACTTTCCAAAATGGGGTCATTTGGGGGGGTTTTGAACTGTCCTGGCATTTTATGCACAACATTTAGAAGCTTATGTCACAAATCACCCACTCTTCTAACCACCTGAAGACAAAGCCCTTTCTGACACTTATTGTTTACATGAAAAAATTATTTTTTTTTGCAAAAAAATTACTTTGAACCCCCAGACATTATATATTTTTTTAAAGCAAATGCCCTACAGATTAAAATGGTGGGTGTTTCATTTTTTTTTTTCACACAGTATTTGCGCAGCGATTTTTCAAACGCATTTTTTGGGGAAAAAACACACTTTTTAAAATTTTAATACACTAAAACACACTATTTTGTCAAAATGTTTGATGAAATAAAAAAGATGATCTTAGGCCGAGTACATGGATACCAAACATGACATGCTTTAAAATTGCGCACAAACGTGCAGTGGCGACAAACTAAATACATTTTTAAAAGCCTTTAAAAGCCTTTACAGGTTACCACTTTAGATTTACAGAGGAGGTCTACTGCTAAAATTACTGCCCTCGATCTGACCTTTGCGGTGATACCTCACATGCATGGTGCAATTGCTGTTTACATTTGACGCCAGACCGACGCTTGCGTTCGCCTTTGTGCGAGAGCAGGGGGGGGGGGCAGGGGTGCTTTTTTTTTTTTTTTTTTTTTTATTATTTTTTTTGCTTTTTTGTCTTATTTTTAAACTGTTCCTTTCATTTTTATTTTTTTTTTATCATTTTTATTGTTATCTCAGGGAATGTAAATATCCCCCATGATAGCAATAGGTAGTGACAGGTACTCTTTTTAGAAAAAATTGGGGTCTATTAGACCCTAGATCTCTCCTCTGCCCTCAAAGCATCTGACCACACCAAGATCGGTGTGATAAAATGCTTTCCCAATTTCCCAATGGCGCTGTTTACATCCGGCGAAATCTAAGTCATGAAATGCTTGTAGCTTCCAGTTTCTTAGGCCATAGAGATGTTTGGAGCCATTCTGGTCTCTGATCAGCTCTATGGTCAGCTGGCTGAATCACCGGCTGCATTCTCAAGTTCCCTGTTGGGACAGGAGAGCCAGAGAAAAACATGGACGACGGTGTGGGGGGGGGGCATTCCCTCCCACTGCTTGTAAAAGCAGTCTAGAGGCTAATTAGCCGCTAGGATTGCTTTTACAAGAAAGCCGACCACTGGCTGAAAAGAATGATACCAAGATGATACCTAAACCTGCAGGCATCATTCTGGTATAACCACTCAAAGTCCAGCAACATACCAGTACGTTGCTGGTCCTTGTTGGGCATACATTGTAAACTTTTTTTTCATGCAGCCTGTGGGCTGAACGAAAAAAAGATATTGATCGGTGGGTATGCCCACCATTAGAATACCTCCCTTCATCCACCCACTTCTAATGATGGGCATACATGCACCGTATATATATGCCGAAGCATGGGGGCATCCTCCCGCAAAAGGCAGGAGCAAATCGCTCCTCCACCCACTGCTGCCCCCACGCTTCGGCATATATGCTGAAGTATGTAACTGTGGTGGTGAAATCACCTCCGACAGCGCTGGAGTCACGGCTTTATGTATCGTGGGAGCAAACGCTGTTGCTGTCAAGATAAATAAATCCGTGCTGCAACTGAATGGCGTACCTGCTAAGCAAATGATGGTTAACAAAAAAACAAAGTAACATTACAGTATAACAGTATTACTTACCATACCTGCAAAGCAAAATACAAAAAAAACATAGTAAAAAATAAAACATTTAACGCAACCTGTGCCTACCTAAAAATATATATATGCCGAAGCATGGGGGCATCCTCCCGCAAAAGGCAGGAGCAAATCGCTCCTCCACCCACTGCTGCCCCCACGCTTCGGCATATATGCTGAAGTATGTAACTGTGGTGGTGAAATCACCTCCGACAGCGCTGGAGTCACGGCTTTATATATCGTGGGAGCAAACGCTGTTGCTGTCAAGATAAATAAATCTGTGCTGCAACTGAATGGCGTACCTGCTAAGCAAATGATGGTTAACAAAAAAACAAAGTAACATTACAGTATAACAGTAATACTTACCATACCTGCAAAGCAAAATACAAAAAAAACATAGTAAAAAATAAAACATTTAACGCAACCTGTGCCTACCTAAAAAATATATATGCCGAAGCATGGGGGCATCCTCCCGCAAAAGGCAGGAGCAAATCGCTCCTCCACCCACTGCTGCCCCCACGCTTCGGCATATATGCTGAAGTATGTAACTGTGGTGGTGAAATCACCTCCGACAGCGCTGGAGTCGCGGCTTTTTGTATCGTGGGAGCAAACGCTGTTGCTGTCAAGATAAATAAATCCGCTCTGCAGCTGAATGGCGTACCTGAAAACACAAAGGTGGTTAACAATAAAAAAAACAAAGTATAAAAAAATTGCATACCTATAAAGCAAACATGATAAAAACATAACAATAAAACATTGCAGTATAGAATGCAGAACAATAGAGAGAGAATAGAGAGAGAACAATAAAACAACAACTATTTTTGGTTTTTTTATTTTATATTTTTTTTTGTGTTTTTTTCTTTTTTTTACTTTTTTTGTTTTTTTTACACTTTTTTTTGTAACTTTAACTTTTTTAACTGGTACCAGGTTTGGGTCTCTCAAAATGCGACAGCATCTTGGGAGACCCTGTGGAAGTGTGCCTAGTCTGTGCAGTGCTGTACCCTACGCTAATACTCCACTAGTGTGTGGTAGCGTTCAAAACATTCACCAATGCAAAGACCAGGATTGCCAGGACAGAGGGGACAACAATACCGGGTGTCACGCCTAAATCCGCGCTTGCTGCAGACACGACATCTTTTTTGGGGGGTTCGTTGGGTAGGGGTACTCGGGAGGGCATAAAGAAAATGCCTCTCATGCAGCCGGCTTACTGCATTTGGTTGGGGTTGGTGAGGTGGAGCACCGTCTGGATACAGAAGGGCTCTGACGATCTCTTCCTGGAATTTAAGGAAGGATCCAGTCCGTCCTGAAGCTCTGTATAGCACATAAGCATTCAGCAAAGCCAATTGAAATAAATAAACAGACACTTTTTTGTACCAGCGTCTGGCCTTACGGGCAATTAGGTACGGCGCCAACAACTGGTCGTTGAGGTCCACCCCTCCCATATTAAGGTTATATTCGTGGACACAGAGGGGTTTCTCCACAACACCAGTCGCCGTAGGAATTTGGACCATCGTGTCTGCATGAAGGGAGGTGAGAACGAAAACATTCTTCTTATCCCTCCACTTCATAGCGAGCAAATTATTATACTTCAAGCAGGCTCTCTCCCCCAGCCTAAGACGGGAATCTACAAGCCGCTGGGGAAAGCCCCGGCGATTAGGTCGCACGGTGCCACATGCTCCAATCTGCTGATCAAACAAGTGACTAAAAAGTGGCACGCTCGTATAATAATTGTCCACGTACAAGTGGTACCCCTTTCCGAATAAGGGTGACACCAAGTCCCACACTATCTTGCCAGCGCTTCCTATGTAGTCAGGGCAGTTTGTCGGCTCTACGTGACTATCTTTTCCCTCGTAAACCATAAATCTACATGTATAGCCTGTGGCCCTGTCACAGAGCTTATACATCTTGACCCCGTATCTGGCACGCTTGCTGGGAAGGTACTGTTTGAATGACAAGCGGCCAGAAAATTTAACCAGGGACTCATCAACGCAGACAACTTGATGGGGGGTAAACAAGTCTGCAAAACGTTGGTTGAAGTGGTTTACGAGGGGCCGAATTTTGTAGAGCCGATCGTATTCAGGGTCTCCACGAGGACGACAGAGTTCATTGTCGTTGAAGTGCATGAACCGCAAAATCTGCTCGTATCGTGCCCTGGCCATGGAAGCAGAGAACAAGGGTGAATGGTAAATTGGGTCAGTGGACCAATATGACCGCAACTCACTCTTTTTATTCAACCCCATGAGGAGGGAAAGGCCCAGAAAGATCTTAAATTCGGAGACCGTAATTGGTCTCCAATCTCTGGCAAGGGTGGACTGGGGCATAGTGGCGATGTATTGACCAGCGTATAAATTGCTTTGGTCCACAATAGATCTATAGAGATCTTCGGTGAAAAACAGCGAATAAAAATCCAGTGGCATAAAGTCAACTGTTTCCACCTGAATTCCGGGTTGGCCAGTGAAAGGGGGAAGTACGGGTGCTGCAGAAGTGGTGGGTACCCAATTCGGATTGGCCAATGCAGCAGGAAGGGCACTATGGGCACGACGGGCCTGTGTTCGTCTTCTTGGTGGCAGCGGGACACTACTAGTGCTTGCCACCTCGCCAGCTTGAACTGCACTTATGGGACTCGCCACGTCACCACGTGATACTGCAGTGCTGGATGTACGACCAGGGTGTACTAGGCCGCTGGTGCTTGCCAGTTCACCAGAAGGAGTAGCGGCACTAGTACTTCTCTGCTCCATACGAGAGCCCTGCGGTTCTTGCACTTCAAGGACAGCATAAGTTCGGGGTCTGGTACGCCTGACCTTAGCAGGGACCACAACTCCGTCGTCAGAGCTATCTGTCATGGAGCCGCTGTCCTCTACAGGATCATATTCTGAGCCTGAACTTGACAGATGAGTGACTTCCTCTTCACTATCTGCCATGCTCAGAATCCTGTAGGCCTCTTCACTAGTGTACCTTCGATTTGCCATTTTGGCCTCTAAATTTAGGGGTACACTAGTGAGACTCACAGGCAAAAAAGCTCCCGACTGTCAGCGACTGATTCAAAACGCTACCAAAAAACTGTTAGCGATCGCAGGGATCAGGCCTGACTCTGCGACCGCTGCAGTTATGTGTGCTTAGTGTTTTGTAAGTGTCAGTAATCGATCGATACTGCACTTGGGTGGGCTGGGCTGGGCTGGGCTGGGCCGAGGAGCAAAACGCAGGTGCTAGCAGGTATCTGGGCTGATCCCGCTAACACTGCGTTTCAGGGAACCCTAAACTGCTGGGGAGTATAGATCTGATCGGATCAGATATCGATCCGTTCAGATACTATAGCACTAAGGGAGGTGTATGCTGCGTGCGTGGGTTTTAGCGGTACTGGCGCTAACCTGACGCTGCCTGGGGCGACGCAGACCTTATCTGATCCTAAAAACTTAACTTCTATCACCGCCGGGCAATTAGGGGGTTAAACCTTTATAAGGTAATAAACGGCGGGTGCCCTAAAACTATAATAAACTGTAATAAACTATAATAAACTACAAAAAACAAACTATCTAACCAGCGTCACCCGTAACACTTATACGGTGATCGCTGGTGAAAGGGTTAACTAGGGGGCAATCAGGGGGTTAAAACCTTTAGCAGGTAGTATATGGGGGTCCCTGTCGCTATAAAACACTGACAGCGAACCTATATACTTACCTCCCTAAACTAGCGTCACCTGTGTCACTAATACAGCGATCAGAAAAACGATCGCTTAGCGACACTGGTGACGGGGGGTAATCAAGGGGTTAACTTTTATTAGGGGGGGTTAGGGGGTACCCTGGACCTAAGGGGGGGTACCCTAGACCTAAAGGGGGCTAACCTAACTGCCCTAACACTTATAACTGACAAACTGACACCAATGCAAAAAAAAAAAAAAACACTGCTATTGGTGTCAGAGTGACAGTGGGTACAGCGGGGTGATCGGGGGGTGACAGGGGGGTGAAAAGTGTGCCTGGCGTGTTCTACTGAGCGTGTGGTGTTGGTGCACTTACTTGGATGTCTTCTCTCCTCGGCGTCGGATCAAAAAGACCGGCTCCAGGAGAGATGACATCACTTCCTCTCCCTCTGTTTACATTACAGAGGGAGAGGAAGCATTTGATTCGTGGGAGCGATCGGGAGGGGGTGGCCATCAATGGATGGCCTCCCCCTGACCCCTAATCGCCCGCGAACAAGAGCCGACCGCTCAGGGCACCGGGGGGGGGGTCCGATCGGACCCCCCGCCCGCGGGAAGGCATCACGTACCAGGTACGTGATTTTGCCTGCCCGTGCCGACCTGCTCACGTATATATGCGTGAGGCGGTCGGCAAGTGGTTAACAAAACTGCCTCGTAATATTTTTGAAAGTCAGGTACATTTAATCCCCCCTGGCTTTTTACTTTCTTCAGAATTGCCAGATAAATTCTAGGTTTCTTATTGTGCCATATTAATTCAGTGATTAAAATTCTTAAAGTTCTAAAATATGCTGGGGGTATATATATGGGGAGCATCTGAAACTTGTACATGATCTTTGGACGTATTATCATCTTTAGGGCGTTAATCCGGCCCATCCATGATAGGGGGCATGCTGTTATCCTTTTTATCTCCTCTAATAATGGGATATAGTTTGCTTGATATATTTCCTCTAGCAATGCTGTTAATTTAATCCCAAGATATTTTATTTACATCCTCCTCCAAGTGCATGGAAACTCTTGTTGTAAACACTGTTCCTCTTTCAATTTCATATTTATATTTAATATTTCGGATTTACTCAGGTTGATCTTTAAATTAGATAGATCTCCATATTCCTTTAATGCGTTCATAAGATTGGGCATTGTAATTCGGGGGTTTGATATATAGAATAATATATCTGCAAATGCAGCCAATTTATGCTCCTCTTCTCCGACTTTGAAGCCCCCTATGTCTGCATCCCCCGCACTGTTGCCAGAAGAGGTTCCAGCGCCAGCACAAACAGGAGCGGAGACAGGGGACATCCCTATCTTATCCTGTTATTCATTCTAAAGGGGGATGACAATGTTCCATTTACTTTCACCATGGCTGTAGGACCTTTATATAATGCTTGTATCCACTGCATCATCCTTGGGCCTATCCCCGTGCTCTCTAGGGTGCTCATCATGAATCCCCCAGTCCCCAGTATATATCATGTTGGAATACTGCCCTGCGGCTCAGTCTCCAAAGGGAGGGGATCATGCTCTGCTTCAGTATGTCATAGAACATGTTGGCATTCATGGTTCCCTCAATGAACTGTAGCTCCCCAGTGCTGGTAGCACTGATGCAGCCCCAGACCATGACACTCCCACCACCATGCTTGACTGTAGGCAAGACACACTTGTCTTTGTACTCCTCACCTGGTTGCCGCCACACACGCTTGACATCATCTGAATCAAATAAGTTTATCTTGGTCTCATCATACCACAGGACATGGTTCTAGTAATCAATGTTCTTAGTCTGCTTGTCTTCAGCAAATTTATTTGCGGGCTTTCTTGTGCATCATCTAGAAGAGGCTTCCTTCTGGGACGACAGCCAATTTGATGCAGTGTGCGGCGGATGGTCTGAGCACTGACAGGCTGACCCCCCCCACCCCTTCAACCTCTGCAGCAATGCTGGCAGCACTCATACGTCTATTTCCCAAAGACAACGTCTGGATATGACGCTGGGCATGTGCACTCAACTCCTTTGGTCGACCATGGTGAGGCCTGTTCTGAGTGGAACCTATCCTGTTAAATCGCTGTATGGTCTTGGCCACCGTGCTGCAGCTCAGTTTCAATGTCTTGGCAATCTTCTTATAGCCTAGGCCAGTGATGGCGAACCTTGGCACCCCAGATGTTTTGAAACTACATTTCCCATGATGCTCAACTACACTGCAGAGTGCATGAGCATCATGGGAAATGTAGTTCCAAAACATCTGGGGTGCCAAGGTTCACCATCACTGGCCTAGGCTATCTTTATGTAGAGCAACAATTTTTTTTTTTTCAGATCCTCAGAGAGTTCTTTGCCATGAAGTGCCATGTTGAACTTCTAGTGACCAGTATGAGAGAGTGAGAGCAATAACACCAAATTTAACACACCTGCTCCCCATTCATACCTGAGACCTTGTAACACTAACGAGTCACATGATTCTGGGGATGGAAAATGGCTAATTGGGCACAATCAACCAGTGGTTTAGACATTAATGGCTGTGTGTTGAGTTATTTTGAGGGGACAGCAAATTTACACTGTTATACAAGCTGTACACTCACTACTTTACATTGTAGCAAAGTATAATTTCCTCAGTGCTGTCACATGAAAAGGTATAATAAAATATTTACAAAAATGTGAGGGATATACTCACTTTTGTTAGCTATTGTAATATCTATCTATCTAAACACAATAATTTATTTAAAGCAGAGTTCCACCCAAAAATGGAACTTCCGCTTTAAGTACTGGTGACCCCCTGACATGTCACATTTGGTATGTCATTTTTTTTTGGGGTGGAGAGGGTACCCAGTTTTAACAGGCACCCAGCTCCCACTTCCTCCCCTGGCGGGACGGCACTGGATGTTCACCCCCTCCCTCCGTGCAATCTTCTGGGACACGTCACAGGTCCCAGAAGATTGCCTGGCTAATCACAACATGTAGTGCGTGCTTGGCTTACAATGCCGGGACCGCAGAGAGAAGGGGGAGAGGAGCGAAGCTTTGTGCACCTGCATCGCTGGACCATGGGAAAGGTGAGTGTCTGTTTATTAAAATTCAGCAGCTACACTTTTTGTAGCTGCTGACTTTTAAAATGGGTGGAACTCCGCTTTAAACCATTTCTACATATGAGATATTTCTAATCAGGTTAATACATATTACCTACTAGATAATTATTGCGCCAACAGACAATATAATATGAGATATAGTCTTATATTCATACACTTTTAGACATATGCGGATATGGTATGATTCTCAGTAGAATATAATCCTAAACACAAACAAAAATTCCATCGTTCCCTTTTGGCTTCTTATGGACCATGGAGGTCGTACATCAATATTTGTGTCACTATTCCAGATATTTTAAAATAATGTCTGAGCTGTATGAAATTGTTACAAGAGAAAAAAAACTTTCTATGAGGGAGTTTTTGCTCTGTGTTTCTCAGAGACAATGGCTTGGTCATTGGATAACTAGCTTTGTTTATCCTTTCAGTCCAATGCATAAGGATATGGATATGCATAAGGCCTTGGAAAGTCAGTTACTGGGTACGGTTTATTAGGGTGTTATCACTGGTGCAACACAGGATGTTCTGTTTGAAGACTTATATGAGTGTCTTGAGTTTAACCTTTTTTTTCTGAGGCTTATTCAGTATTAAACCTCTATATGAAATTCATGAAAATATGTCTATTTCTTTATAATAGTTCTGACAGGGGTGACAAGTGCATGTTTTATAGAGTTGAGGAAGGTGCCAGAAGAGAGGGTGAGGTTGAAGATGTGTAGAAAAAAAACAGAGGGTATCAGATATTGGGCTGCATTTGAATATATGTATTGTTATGTAAATATATATACTTCTTTTCAGCGACAGCTGTATTTTGTGGCCACGTCTAGTCCATTCTTATTTTAGTAATTGGGCGTGACCTCCGGTACTTCGAGCCATCAGAGCAAACTGCCTCCGACCCACAGACTTCAGCCCCCAATGGACTGCTCGAGGAGGCCCTGCCCGCCCTGCTTTCCGCCTGCACCATGCACGACATCCGCTCCGAGTCGGAGCTCCAAATGCCCAACACGAGGCTCATCACCCTGGACCTGTCCAGGCCCTACTCCATCGGCACCTTCCGCTCCTTCATCCACAACTGGCTCTGTTTCCTGGTAAGTTAGGGCACTAGAAGGCCCAGCATTTCTCCTCACCAAGGCCTCCTTCACTACAACTGGGGACTACAGGTCCCATCATTCCTCCTTTGTGTCCTCATCAGGGCCTGCTACACTACAACTGGGGAGAGTACAAGGTTCAGTCTGCCCTACATTCTAATCAGGGCCTACTACTCTGCACCTAGGTCCCAGAATCCCTCTGTCCTCGCCAGGGCCTGCTGCACTACAACTGGGGGACTACAGGTCTCGGCATTCCTCCTCTCCTAACAAGGGCCTGCTGCACTGCAACTGGGGGGGACTACAAGGCCCAGCATTTCTGTCCTTATCAGGGCCTACTACACTGAAACTGGTTGACTACAGGTCCCCCCTGCAACTGGGGGGGGGGGACACTACCGGTCCCAGCATTCCTCTTCTGACAAGGACCTACTACACTGCAACTGGGTGGATTACGAGGCCCAGCATTCCTTTTCGATTCTTACCAGGGCCTGCCACACTGCAACTGGGGCTACAGGTCCCAGCACTCCCTCTGTCCTAACCAAGGCCTTCTACACTACAACTGGGGGGACTACAGGTCCTAGCAATTCTTTCCTAATTAGGGCCTACTACACACTGCAACTAGGGAGACTACAAGGCCCAGCATTCCTCCTCTGTCTGGACCAAGGCCTAACACACTGCAACGGTGGGGACTACACAGTCCAGCATTCACTCTGTCCTAACCAGGACCTGCTACACCACAGCTGAAGATTTGGGGGAGGGGGATGCAGCCTTTGATTCTGACTGCTTGAATTTTTTGAGGAAAACCATGAGCAGTAATCGTAATGCATCACAGAATCAAATCATTGACAGGATAATCATAAGCGAATCGTAAGACCAGTGAAGATGCGCACCTCTATTTACCATGATGTAATATTTCCTCTTCTTTTAACAACACTCTGTAAATGTCTGGGAACTAACATGACCAGTTACAGGCCTTTTTGGGAGAGGAATGTTGTACCATTCATGTCTGAGCATATGCTGCACTAAAACCTGGATATATCTTTCAGGATTGATGGTGCCTTTCCAGATGTGCAATCTGCCCATTCCAAGTGCACTAATGCACCCCTATACCATAAGAGATGCAGGCCTTTGAACTGAGCGCAGTGTCCGAATCTTCTGTAGGCAGCAGTATAACCCGACTGTTTAAAGTGCATCTTAATCCAAAAGCAAGAATGTAATATATTGCAGCTCACCAATCCTTAAATGTGGTGGCTGCATTCATTTTCTTTTCTTAACCTTTTCCCACCTGGCCCCTGAGTGTTATTTTAAACTTCCTTTAAAAGACCAGGCTGTCTAGCATAAGTGGCAGTTATATAAAATGTTTGTTTTGGGTTTAGATGCACCGTAAAATAATAATAATGCATTCAAAAGTATCTTTATGCGAAGAGAATTTTCAGAGGATGCCTGACAATTATATAGTATTCAACTAGCAGAATAGAGCCACCACCCCACTCCATTTATATGATTCAATAAATATGATCAACAGATAAAAGCATTCATATACCTTGGAGGCTGAAGCAATTACCGTAATGATCGTGCAAATTTGTTCAGAAAATTCAAGGTGAAGACAGGATTTAAAAATCCTCCATGTGTAATTCACCAACAATCCATCTTATAAACATGGTTTATAATCCTCCATTTATTTTTCAACCAGCAGCTCACTATAGCATTTGACAGCAATCATCACTAGTTGTGATTGATATACCGTATTTATCGGCATATAACACGCACCGGCATATAACACGCACCCAGATTTTAAGAGGGAAGTTTCAGAAAAAAAAAAAAAGTTTGCACAGCACACAGCATCCCCTGCACAGTACAAGCCTCCTGGGACAGCGCTGCCAGCATACCTTTAGGGGTTGAGAAGTTCCTCCTGTGTCATGCTCATTGTCGATGGGCGCTTCTGTGTGCCTCAATTGAAGCCGCTCTCTCATGGACCCGGTCATGTGACTCTCCACTGCTGTTTCATTGATGGTGACATGACCACTATCCTCCTCCAATCAAAAGCTACAATCGAGGAAGCAGAGCGGGAGGAGAGCGGTCATGTGACCATCAATGAGTAGAGGAGAGTCACATAACCGGGTACACAAGAGCTCAATTGAGGCATACAGAAGCCGCCTCCTCCAATCAAAATCTACAATCAAGGAGGTGGAGTGGGAGGAGAGCAGCCAGCCCAGAACGAGCGGCGTTGCTTAGGCTCTTGTTTACAGGTGCAGGCATTGGGGGTGATGCGGGGGGGGAGGATACGGTGTGGGATGGGGCTGGCAGTGTTTTTTTCTGAACCAGGGCCAGGATGGGCGGGGCGGCCGGCCTGACATCCTCTCAATGAGGCAGACCGCCCGATCCCCGCCCCCCCATTGGTAAAAAAATATATCGGCGTATAACACGCAGGCACGACTTACCCTCTGTTTTCAGGGTAAAAACCCTAGTTAGACTTACCGGTAACGGTATTTCTACGAGTCTTTCAGGACAACACCTGGAGTGAGCGCAGTTCCACCCACTTTTCCCAGGAAGCACTGCAGTCAGTTTTCTTTAAAGACCGGATGCTTCCACCATGGCCTCAGTTGTTCATAGAGTACCTCCAGCCATGCTGAAATTAGATAAGCAAAACATAGCAATAACACCACATTTTATAATACAATTAGGGCAGGTCATCGGCGCTGTCCTAAAAGACTCGTAGAAATACCGTTACCGGTAAGTCTAACTAGGGTTTTTCTCCCTTCGTCTTTCAGGACAGCACCTGGAGATGATAAGAGAGTACTTACTCTAGGGTGGGACCACCGCCTGCAGGACTTTCCTGTCGAACGATTGTTTTGATGCTGATAGCAAGTCCAACCTGTAGTGGCGGGTGAAAGTGGAGAAACTTGTCTACGTGGCCGCTTTACAGATCCGACCCGGAGAAGCCCCTGCTCTTTCCGCCCAGGACGTTGCTACTGCCCTTGTTGAGTGGACCACTAGCCCTGTAGGAGGATCTGCCCCTGAAGCTCTATAGGCTTCACTGATGGCCATTCTCAGCCATCTACCTATAGTGTTTTTGGAAGCACTATATCCTTTACGTGGTCCAGAGAATAGAATAAAGAGTGACTTTGACTTTCTGAACTCTCATGTGATTTGTAGATAGTGTAGTAAACACCTTCTCACGTTCAGGGTATGGAAAGACTTCTCTTTAGAGCTGGATGGTGTAGGGCAAAAGGTAGGTAGAATTATTTCTTGTGCCCTATGAAATGCTGTTGAAACTTTTGGCAGAAAACCCGGGTCAGTTTTTAGCACTACCCGGTCTGGAAATATATAACAGAAAGGTTCTATTATAGATAGAGCTTGCAACTCGCTTACCCTTCTAGCTGAGGTAACTGCTACTAAAAGAACTAGTTTGAGCGACCATAATTTGATTGTCGCTTCCTCTGGAGGTTCAAAAGGCCTTTTGATCAAACCTTGTAGAACCAATGATAAGTCCCATTTTGGAAAAAAATTAAAAGGTATTGGCCTAGCTCTGGCCAGTACCTTAAAAAATCTAATAATAAGCGGCTCCTGAGATAGCTGTCTCTCAAGAAAAACCGATAAAGCGGCCACTTGGACCTTCAGGGTACTAGCGGCCAACCCCATCTCCATTCCCTCATGGAGGAACTCTAAGGCTGAAAGCATTTCCTGTGGGGAGAATTTTTTAGTCGTGCACCAGGAATTAAACCGCTTCCACGTCTTAAAATAAATTGCTCTGGTTTTTGGCTACTTAAAAGGGTTGAGACCAGTTTATCTGAGAGGCCTTTTCTTTTAAGGATCTGCTCTTCAGTAACCACCCTGTCAGTCTGAGGTGCTCGACATTTGGATGCTGAAGGGGTCCCTGGGTTAGGAGATCTTTCCGAAGTGGAGGAACCCAGTGAGGTTCCACCGCCATCCTCTGGATAGTTGCAAACCAAGCCCTTTTGGGCAAAAAAGGGGCCACTAGAATCATACTTGTGGCCTCTTTTTGTAGTTTCTTTAATACCAAAGGGATAATTTGAAAGGGGGGAAAGGCGTAGCACAAGTGGAAATTCCATGGTTGTGCTAGTGCATCCAATCCTCTCGCTTGATCTTGCCTGTTTAGTGAAAAATAGGCCTTCACCTTTATATTTTTCTGGGATGCGAACAGATCTATTTGAGGAGCTCCCCATTTTTCTATTAAGTTCTGGAATACTTCTGTGTTCAGACTCCACTCTGCTTCTAGTATCCTTTCTCTGCTCAGAAAGTCTGCTACTAGATTCAGATCTCCCTTTAGGTGCACTGCTGTTAGGGACCTCAGGTTGTTTTCTGCCCAGGATAGAATCTGAAGGGACGAGGATAGAAAGACCTTGCTTCTCGTGCCTCCTTGTCTTGTTATATATGCCACAAAACTTGGACATGGTGACCCTGGACTAGTTTCTCGAAAGCCCATAGTCCTAGGAGAATAGCCCTTAATTCCCTCCAATTGGAGGATCTCCTGGCTTCCCTGTTTGTCCAATTCCCCTGAGCCATCTGTCCTTCCAGGTGGGCGCCCCAACCCCAAGAACTTGCATCCATTGGCAACCTCCTCTCCAAGGGAAAACACCAGAGCAGGCCCTTGTCCAGGTTTGAGTGGCTCCTCCACCACCAGAGCTTCCTCTGAACTTGAGGGGGCATTTTTAACAATCTTTCCAGGGACTCTCCATAGGACCAACGTCTCAGGATTGCCTGCTGGAGATCCCTTGCGTGGAAACGTGGCCATTGTTCTGCTGGTATTGATGCAGTGAGGAGCCCCAAGACAGACATAGCTGCCCTGATGGAAATTGGCAGGTTTGTCTGGGTCTTTTTTACCGCATTCTGAAGCTTTTCTATCTTTTCCTCAGGGAGAAAGATTCTCTCCTGTATGGAATCGATAGTATATCCCAGGAATTTTATTGTCTGCGATGGAATCATGTTTGATGTTTCCTTGTTCATTATCCAGCCGAGACTCTCCAAGTGTCTTTGTCCTTTCCAGATCCTTCCCTAATAGATCCCTTGTCTTGGCAAATATTAAAAGATCGTCTAAATATGGGACAATCAATATTCCCTCTACTCTGAGTGGGGCTAAGGCCTCTGCTAAGATCTTTGTGAATATCATCGGAGAGGATGACAGCCCGAAAAGAGCTCTGAACTGAAGATGTAGGATTGAGTCTCCCCTCTTGATCGCAAACCTTAGGTGCTTTTGGGATGCTGGTGCTATAGGCACATGGAGATACGCATCTCTCAGGTCTATGGATGCCATAAAACAGTTTGGGGTCAGGAGACCCTTTACTGAAAAGATTGTGTCCATTTTGAATTTCTTGTACCTGATAGATCTGTTGAGGATCTTCAGGTTCAGAATTAATCTGAATTTGCCTGAAGGCTTCTTTACAAGAAATATGTGCGAATAGCATCCGTTCTACTTCTTTGGGAGAAACATTTATGATCACCCTCTGTTGAAACAATTCCTGTAGGATTGATGTCATTGCTACAGATTTCTCTGGGTCTCGGGGAGCCTGGGTTACGTAAAAACGAACAGGTGGGGGTTGAGAGAATTCCAGTCTGTAACCCTCTATTATTGTTTTGAGTATAAACGGACTGTCTGTTACCATATTCCACTGTGAAAAGAAGGCTTGTAACCTTGCTCCCACAGTCAGACAGTCACTGTTTTTTTGTATTTGGGATAGGGGTGCGAAATAGTACTCCTGACTCCCTCTCTGAGACTTCCATGGTTTTTTATAACCTGTCTCTTTTGTGTCCGGGGTTTTCCGAAAAGCACGATAATTTTTATTGCCTTGAGGGAGCACGAAAATTTTTATTGCCTTGAGGGATCACCTTTTTCTTTATAGGGAAGGCCTTTTTCTTGTCAGCCGTTCTTTCAAGTATGGCTTCAAGACCCGGACCAAAAACCAAATCTCTCTCAAAGGGTAGACCGCATAGCTTGGTCTTTGAGGCTGTATCCCCGGTCCATGTCTTAACCCATAAAGCTCTACGAGTTGAGTTTATTAATGCTGAGGATTTGGCTGCCATTTTAACTGATTCAGCTGAAGCAACTGCTATGTATCCTACTGCTTTCAGTAGTACAGGCAGTATATCTAACAGATGCTTACGGGGAGTTCCTGCCTCGATATGGGCTTTCAGCTGTTCCAGCCAGTGCTCCAAGTTCCTAGCTACCACAGTTGAGGTCATGGCTGGCTTCAAATTTGCTAGGGTTGAATCCCATGGTTTCCTTAATAGGGAGTCTGCCCTTTTGTCCGTGGTATCCTTTAGGATAGCCATATCCTCAAAACGCAAGGTCAGTGTTCCTTGACACTTGAGAAAAAGCTGCGTCAAGCCTTGGTTTTTTGTTCCAGACTTAGGAGCTATCCTCTTCAAAGGGAAACCTGCGTTGGAGGGATCTAGAAAAGAAAGGGGCCCTCTCTGGGTCCTTCCATTCCCTTTTTATAGTTTCCAATAGAAACTTATGCACTGGAAATACCCTGTGCTACCTCACCCATGCCTTGAAACATTTTATCATGTAATGACAATAGGGTTTTATCCTCTGTGATGTTTAGAGTTATGTGGATAGTCTTCAAAAGGTCATCCACCTCCTCTAGGGATAATTTGTAGCGAGAAGTAGAAGAAGATTCTTTCTCTTCATCCGCTTCTTCCTCAGAGTCTGTAACAACGCTACGTTCTTCATCTTCTGATTCACTGCCCCCTCTGGATGCACAAACAGATGAATGAGAACAAGGTACTGTGCTGCTACCTGCAGCTGGGCATTTATCAAGATAAGACCTGAATGTCTCAAATGTATCCGCCAATTCTTTTCTGAAGGAGTTCAATAATTCTCCTTGCTGAGACGCAGGTGTAGTAGGAGTGGTTTCCTCCTTAAGTCTGCAATGCAGGCCCCGCATAATACTTTTGTCCAGGACTCTTAGTACATTTTTACATGATGGACATTTCCTTTTAGCAGGAGGGGAGGAATGTTTGGTCTTTTCTTTAACTTTCTGAAATATACCAAAATAACCATTTGCTTTTAACATTTATTTTAATATGGAAACACAAAACCATAGCATGCTGAAAAAAATAGAGGAGCTAACACTTTAACCCCTCTTTTTGATACCAGCCAGTGAATCCCCCCCACAGATTCACTTTACAATAAATGAACACACATACTTCCTGATATCAACATACAGGAAGAGTGTTGCAGACTCCTAAATTCTCCAGAACTTAAAAGAGGGGAAATAACACATGCCCATAGAGTAAGATACAGAGACCGTTGTCCCCACTTACCTGGGCCTGGCTGACTTGCGTGGCTCCTGCCACCGCCGTTTGTTCCTCCTCCATGCTGCCAGGATTCACAATGGCGTTTGGTGCTCTTATTTCAAATTTCCCAGTCCGCTCACCGCTGCGAGGGCCGGAAATGATGTCAGCCCAAAGAGGCCGTCCCCTTCTCCTGCGTTCCAGTTCCCGGAACCGGAAGCCACGTCGCTAGAAGTGCCGCCCCCAAGGTCGCACTCGCCCTTGGAACCCGGAAGGCTGAGGCTTTGGGGAAGAAGGAGACGCCGTTTCTCCTTAGCCTAGCCACCGGTCTAAAGGAGCGGGGACCTCCAGCAGCATGACCCTCGCCAAGTATGAAGAGAAGAGGACACTGGAGCATCCACCTCATGTAAGTGAGGAAGCTGGGCTGGCCTGCAGAAAAAATAAAACAACCGGTATGCCCCATACTCTCCCCACCGGGAGAAAGCGTAGCACACCCCTGACTCCCTGCAGCGCTTCCACCATGGCGGAGGAAACACTACAACTGAGGCCATGGTGGAAGTGTCTGGTCTTTAAAGAAAACTGACTGCAGTGTTTCCTGGGAAAAGTGGGTGGAGCTGCGCTCTCTCCAGGTGCTGTCCTGAAAGACGAAGGGAGAAAAAGTGCGTGTTATACGCCGATAAATACGGTATTCATATCATATAGGAGCTGGCTAAAAGTTCACACAGACTATCCAAGAAACATCCACTTGCTAATCTAGTTTATAACTGGAGGACAAAAAGGATTTGTACGTCCCCTGACCTGGAGAATATGGCAAGTCCATCTTAAAAGGAACAGTTCACACTGCGTCACAGACAAGGCCTTTGGGCTCCTTCTCACATCTAACAGATTAAAACATTTCTAGGCCACAGAAGGCATGAAATTCTTGCAGGATTTACAAGATATGACTTTCCCACCACTCCCCCTTTCACAAACAAAACAATTTAAACACTTTCTTGGAAAATTCTTAAGTGGCCCACCCCCATTGCTACAGCCCTCCTGCTTTGAACAAATTTGTCTTGCAGGCACTTACCTTGCATGTGGCCTATCCAAGGCATATTACATCCTTAAAAACCCTCCTAATCTCCTGGTATCCCTGTATCTCCTGAAATGAGAGAAAGACCTTACAACTGCAATGAGAATAGAGAGCAAACGATCATCCGATTTTCCTCGCTGTTTCAAAGCAAATTGAACCGGAGGATGAAATAATGTACGAAAATTCTCATACGACAAAGGCTTTTTTTTTTTGTTTGTTGTTTATGGTTTCTGATGATTACGTGCAGTCTTTCGTATCTGATTTTTCTTCAGATACGAAATGCCTCGTACAGAATTTTTTCTTCCAATTTTCTCAGTGTGTACTCAGTGTTAGACAAATATCTCACCTGCTTAGGGAGCACATATTCTCTTCTTTGCTCATAAGACCTCGTTTTCCAGTGCTACCCAGAAAACAGTATATAAGATCACCACAAGAGGGCATCATGTGCCTTTGAGGCTTCAAAAAAACGTTCCTCCCATGCTTCCTCATTTGTTGGAGATGTGGTCACCATGAAGGGACAATGCCCCACATTTTCAGGAGCTGTCCACAGCTTTAAGGCTTCTGTAACTCAGTTCAAATAATTGTTTTAACTTACTTATTTACACCTAGGAGATAACCCAGCAGCGTTTCTCCTCCATCTCTTCATCTCATGAATGTGGTCCAGTACACCTGAGTTACAGAAGCCTTAAAGCTTCTGAGTTACAGAAGCTTTAAGGCTTCTGTAACTCAGTTCAAATAATTGTTTTAACTTACTTATTTACACCTAGGAGATAACCCAGCAGCGTTTCTCCTCCATCTCTTCATCTCATGAATGTGGTCCAGTACACCAGTAAGCTGACCCACGTCCGGTTAAGTAATGGTTTACAAAGATTACCCTCTCACCAACTACAGAACGCATGTGCAGGGTCAAGAAGGGTGGGCCTACAATCACACATAGGTTGAGGTTTCTATGCTGAGAGTGCTCAGCACACCTTTATTTAAATTAGTCATTTTTCACCGGATGACTTAGTTGTGAGGTACCATATATCCAGCTATTCTGGGTCATAAAGTAAGGTCGGCTTTAACCACTTCCATACCGGGCCTATTCTGGCACTTCTCTTCTACATGTAAAAATTATCATTTTTTGCTAGAAAATTACTCAGAACCCCCAAACATTATATATGTTTTTTTAGCAGACACCCTAGGGCAGTGATGGCGAACCTTGGCACCCCATATGTTTTGGAACTACATTTCCCATGATGCTCAACTACACTGCTGAGTGCATGAGCATCATGGGAAGTGTCGTTCCAAAACATCTGGGGTGCCAAGGTTCGCCATCACTGCCCTAGGGAATAAAATGGCGGTCATTGCAACTTTTTATCTGGCACGGTATTTGCGCAATAATTTTTCAAACGCCCTTTTTTTGAAAAAAAAAAAAAAACAGTTTCATGAACTAATAAATAACAAAACAGTAGAGTTAGCTCAATTTTTTTGTATAATGTGAAAGATGATGTTACGCCGAGTAAATAGATACCTAACATGTCGCTTTAAAATTGCGCACACTCATGGAATGGCGCCAAACTTCGGTACTTAAAAAATCTCCATAGGCGACACTTTGAAAATGTTTACAGGTTACCAGTTTAGATTTACAGAGGGGGTCTAGTGCTCTAACGAACGTGGTGATACCTCACATGTGTGGTTTGAATGGCGTTAACATATGTCGGCGGGGCTTACATGTGCGTTCGCTCCTGAACGCAAGCTACCGGGGACAGGGGCGTTTTAATTTTTAAAAAAAAAATTTTATTTTTACATTTACATTTTTTTTTTATCACTTTTATTCCTATTACAAGGAATGTAAACATCTCTTGTAATAGGAATCTATTGTGACAGGTCCTTTTTATGGAGAGATGCGGGGTCAATAAGACCCCACATCTCTCCTCCAGGTTGGAAAGCATGAGATCGGAAAACAAAAAAAAAAATCACTGATCTCATGCTGACAGCCGCCGGCTTTGTTCATTTCCGGAAACCCGGGCGTGACGTCATAACGTTGCGCCCGGGCCTCTGACGGTCATAGAGATGACTGGTGACCATCTGGTCACCGGAAATCTCTATGGTCATCATCCGGCAGCAGCCGATTCTTTCTCCCTGGGCCCCCGATGGCACGGGAGAGTCTGGAGAAGCACTGGATGGCGGCGGGAGGGGGGGGCGTCCCCTACCATTGCCTATAAGAATGATTAAGCGGCGGAACTGCCACTATGATTGTACTTATCATTCTCTCCAGCCGGCGATTCTGTGCACGATATCTGGATGATGCCTGTGGCTACAGGCATCATTCAGATATCCCCTAACAAAGTAAAGGACATCATATGACGCCCTTGGTATTGAAGTGGTTAACAAAAGGTGAATTCCTCAACAGAAAGGATTTAAAAGAGATTTGAGGTGACAGGAATATGCAAACTGCCACTGCTGACCCAGCCTTCTGAAAAGGTTTTGTGGCCAATTCTTCTACTGATCCAATATCTTCAGTACTGTCCCAGAGATTGACAAAGGACAAGTATAAATAGCACGCTACATACTTGTCTGGGTCAGCAGCTTCAAGAGTATTGAAGCCAGAGACAGCAATGTTTAAAAGCAGGTCAGCAAAGGCAGAAAACAAAGGTTGCTGTGTTAATGCTAGTGTTGGACTGCAACATGTGTCATTTTGATTTTTATCTATAGGTATAGTTTCACTTTAATGCGCTAGAAGCCGCTGAAAATTTAAAGTACCAAGCTTGAGACATCTGATCCATTCTGCACGAAATGTAAAATACCATTGGGATGGTTTTTAACCACTTAAGGACCAGCCTCGTTTTGGATTTTAGGTGTTTACATGTTTAAAACAGTTTTTTTTGCTAGAAAATTACTTAGAACCCCCAAACATATATATTTTTTAGAAAAAGAATTAAAACTGCGCTATAACCAAGTGAACAATAAATAATCAAAAAGCTGCACTTCTGACAATAAACATCAATTGTAAAAAGAAATATATAAAAAAAGGGGGAAGTTGCGCTAGTGCATGTGTAATCATAAATATGTAACCAAAAAATAAACAAAGTATAATAATACGTGCAGACACAAGTGAAAACAAATAACAGTTCTCCAGGGGGGGGGCACCCTGGAAGACGTGATGATGTCACGAAACGCGTAGGGCGGAGCCAGACGACGCGCTGACGTCACCCCCAAGCAGTGTTGCTTCCTAAGAGGACGGGTTTGTCCGCGCTCCTGTGGCCAAGGAACCGGACTTTAGGCTATTTATTTCTGCACGTTTGTAAGTGTCCATTTATGTATCTTATTTTAAAATAAACCTTACAGTTTTACACTATGTGAGCTCCCCTTTTGTATTCTATGATATATCCCCGCTATGAGTTCTGCTGGTGTGGCTGGCGCTGTGACGACCTCTAGTGGATGTCGATAGGAGCTCCCTTTGTCTGTTTAAAGTTTTTCTGCTAGCTGTGATCCTCTGTGGTGGGGGGTCATGGCCATTTGGTAAGCATTAACCCCTTCCATTTTTCGGTGGTGGATCCTCCTTTGTAGTCACGGAATAAGTACCAATCATCACCTGGACTTTTTCTACACTATCTGTGGGTTATCTGGAGCCATTACCATTTACATTGAACTTTTTATTTTTATGGGACATTTTGGTGGATCACATTCAACTGTTATTTGTTTTCACTTGTGTCTGCACGTATTATTATACTTTGTTTATTTTTTGGTTACATATTTATGATTACACATGCACTAGCGCAACTTCCCCCTTTTTTTATATATATTTTTTTCCTAACACCCTAGAGAATAAAATGGCGGTCATTGCAATACTTTTTTTTGCACTGTATTTGCGCAGCGGTCTTATAAGCGCACTTTTTTGGAAAAAATTCACTTTTTTGAATAAAAAAATAAGACAACAGTAAAGTTAGCCCAATTTTTTTTTTTATATTGTGAAATATAATGTTACGCCAAGTAAATTGATACCAAACATGTCACGCTTCAAAATTGCGCCTGCTCGTGGAATGGCGTCAAACTTTTACCCTTAAAAATCTCCATAGGCGACGTTTAAAAAATTCTACAGGTTGCATGTTTTGCGTTACAGAGGAGGTCTAGGGCTAGAATTATTGCTGTCTACCGGTCGTGGTGACACCTCACATGTGTGGTTTGACCACCGTTTTCATATGCGGGCGCTACTCATGTATGCGTTCACTTCTGCGCGCAAGCTCGTCGGGACAGGGCGCTTTAAAAATTTTTTTTTTTATTTATGTTACTTTATTTTATTTATTTTTTCATGGTTTAAAAAAAAAAAAAAAAATTTGGATCACTTTTATTCCTATTACAAGGAATGTAAACATCCCTTGTAATAGAAAAAAGCATGACAGGTCCTCTTAAATATGAGATCTGGGGTCAAAAAGTCCACAGATCTCATATTTAGACTAAAATGCAGACAAAAAAATTGTGCCTTTAAGACAAATGGGCGGAGCTGACATAATGACGTCGCTTCCGCCGTCCTACGGTATGGAGACGGGTGGGGGCCATCTTAGCCTCACTCGTCTCCATACTGAGGAAGTGAAAGGACGCGATCGCCTCCGGCGGGAGGGGGGGTGGCACCTCTCCCGCTGCCGATAACGGTGATCTCGTGGCGAACCCGCCGCAGAGACCACCATTATCTTGTACAGAACCGCCGACCCTAAAGATGGATACCTCGGTTGTGGCAGCAGCTGCTGCCGTTACCGAGATATCCATCTTCAAAGTAATGACGTATATATACAGTGGCCGGTCAGTAAGTGGCTAGAATTTGATTAAAAAATAAATAAAAAACAAAACATGAGAATTGACATGGTTAAAAACAGATGCACCTCCCAAGTAGTCTACATTTCTAATGAGGCGAAACACCTCCCACTGTTAAGAACTTTGTGAATGTCCTCTTTAGGTTATCAAGAATGGTATAATAGAACAATGCTGTGGTATTTCTAATGATCCATTCAGGGCTGCCAAGGGGTATGAAACTGGAGAAATATCTGTAATACCCAGATGAAGAGTACAAGTATCCCACAGTAGTGATAAGGAAGAACATGGTGTAAAAGGAGGTTTAACCCCAAGAAGATCCATAAACGTGCTTAGTTGTCAGAGTTGGATGTGGAAATTAGGCCACTTTTTTGATCTGATGAGAGGGACTTTTAGTGTTCTATGATAATGCAAAATGGTTTTAATTCATTCTCAGCCTGCTACCATACCAAATAAAAAGATTGGTTATAAAAATCTGCAACACAATATTTGGAGAACTCTTAAGTAGGGATGAGTGGAAGAGCAGAATATGCGAACAGGCAAAAAATTTGTTCGAACACGTGAACACCGTTAAAGTCTGTGGGACACGAACGTGAAAAATCAAAAGTGCTCATTTTAAAGGCTTATATGCAAGTTATTCCCGAAAAAAAGAGTTTGGGGTACTGACCCAGGGTACATTTTTCAAAACTTTTTTGCATTGATAACTTGATTTTTTTTTTTGGGATCAGTGATTTTAATAATGCTTAAAGTGAAACAAAAATTAAATATTCCTTTAAATATCGTACCTGGGGGGTGTCCTTAGTATGCCTGTAAAGTAGCGCATCTTTCCCATGTTTATAACAGTGCCACAGCAAAATGACATTTCTAAAGGAAAAAAATATCATTTAAAACTGCTCGCGGCTGTAATGTATTGTCAGATCCTGGCAATATGGATAAAAATACCCCAAAAAATTGGCGTGGATGTCCCCCCAAAAACCATACCAGACCTGAGGTATGGACATTAAGGGGAAGCCCGCACCCAAATTTTTTTTAAAAAGGTGTGGGGGTCCCCCAGGCACTATATACTCTTAACAGCAGTATAGATACTATACAGCCTGCCCTATATACTCCGCAGAAACTTGGGCCTTAGGTGTTGGTGGTGCCACAACACTAACCCCTCACAGATACTTGTGTTGGGCACTGGAACGGGCCCTGCTGTGAAACATGACTGCCAGTTTATTGTCCTTCTGTGGCACCCCCTGCCTATCTAGGCTCACGTCATCCCCGTTCTCAACCTGGGAACCAACATCGGAGCCTTCAAATCACTGCGCATCCTACAGCAGCATATAACCGACACTGTGGTCGAATAATTCTGGGGACTCCTCCGTGCATGATGGTGGGGCTACAGAAGGAGTGACTGGACAAGGAGCTGGTGGAATAGGCCGCTTTGGCAGCTGCGTTGGAAGGCAAACTACTCTGAGCCTGGGTGACAGAGGATGAGGACAGGTTTGTTATCCACTCCACCAACTCTTCTGCATATTGTGGCTCAATAACACAGCCAGAAGCAGCAAAAAAGGACAAGCGTGCTCCACGGCCACCTGCACAGGATATACCATGTCCACAACCACCACTGTTGACTGTAGACACAGAGGCTGCTTGCCCTCTTTTAGTGGCCTGCGAGTGTCTGCCTCTCCTTGGTGGCTTTCCAGGTTTTCGTTTTGCAACACTACACTGTATTAGATACTGTGTACACCGCCTGA
Source organism: Aquarana catesbeiana (assembly GCF_042186555.1). Taxonomy (NCBI): domain Eukaryota; kingdom Metazoa; phylum Chordata; class Amphibia; order Anura; family Ranidae; genus Aquarana; species Aquarana catesbeiana. Next base: position 523,431,527 of record NC_133327.1, on the reverse strand, counting down.
AGTGTATTAGAAACAGTACACCACAGAATGCCCTTTAGATATAGGCTACATTGGATACAGGATACAGAGTGTATATAATATATATATATATATACACACACACACACTCTAGTTAGTGTGTGTGTGTGTGTGTGTGTGTGTGTGTGTGTGTATATATATATATATATATATATATATATATATTCTGAGTTTAGCATAGACTATATATTCAGTGTTTACTCGATAGTCAGTGTATTAAGAAAATAAATACATATACATGTGTGTGTGTTAGATAGAGAGATCTATCTCGAACACACATTTCTATCACACACACACACATATATATGTATTTATTTTCTTAATACACTGACTATCGAGTAAACACTGAATATATAGTCTATGCTAAACACAGAATATATTATATATACACACACACTAGACTGAGTGTGTGTGTGTGTGTGTGTGTGTGTGTATATATATATATATACACACACACATATACACACACACACATCCATATACATACACACACACACCCTGTATCCAATGTAGCTTATAGCTACAGTGCATTCTGTGGTGTACTATTTCTAATACACTTCAGACAGTGTATTAATATATACAGGCTTGTGTGTATATATACTCTCTGCATTCAGTGTAGCCTATATCTAAAGTGCATTCTGTGGTGTACTGTTTCTAATACACTTCAGGCGGTGTACATAGTATCTAATGCAGTGTAGTGCTGCAAAACAAAAATCCGGAAAGCCACCAAGGAGAGGCAGATATATATATATATATATATATATATATATATATATATATATATATATATATATATATATATATATATATATATATATATATATATTTTTTTTTATTTATTTATTTTTTTCTGCGTTTAGCATAGACTATATTTTCAGTTTACTCAATAGTGTATTAAGAAAATAAATACATAAATGTGTGCGTGTATTGTTTGAAAGGCACCCTGCCCATTGGCCAATTATGGTTCTCTCAGCAGAGCGCATTGTGATTGGCCAAAGCATGCAGGTCAGGTGCATGCTTTGGCCAATCATCATACAGCAATGCACTGTGATCTCGCAGTGCATTATGGGGCGTTCCGCAGTGCTCAAATTTTCCTTGAACGCCCCATATGTTCGGTTAGTTTTAGAACAAACGAACACCCGAACTTACGTTTGACTTGAACTGTGGGCTCATTCCTACTGACTTAATAAAAAAAAAAAAAAAAGAAGTGGGGATTAATAGTCATTCAAACCATGTATATTCTTCACATCCAAGAAACTGGGGTGGAGTGTCTGACTCTTGAGCTCACCCAAGGCTCGGTTCACATTATCTTGCACAATGGCTGTCATTTTTTTTTTGGCGCTACTTTCGTAGGGCAGGCACTGACATGAATGATAAACAGGCCAAAATGAACATGTAGTTTTTGAACACTGAGCTTTGCATTTTTACGCATGGAAAAAAACTTGCATCTGCTTGCAGCATTTGGGGGGCCCATTAACAAATGGCACCACACGTGCGACATGCATTTTACAAATCCACACAAATCTGAACTTGTTCACAAAATGCTACCTGAGAAGAGGGGTAAGATGTCTGTTGTGAGTTTTTTTTATAAATTTTGAAATGGGGAGGAGGAAGGAGAGGAGGAGGAAGGAGAGGAGGAGGAAGGAGAGGAGGAGGAAGGAGAGAAGGAGGAAGGAGAGAAGGAGGAAGGAGAGGAGGAGGAAGGAGAGGAGGAGGAAGGAGAGGAGGAGGAAAGAGGGAGGAGGGAGCTGGTGAAAGCCACAAGGACATAAGGGGAAACATGGCCTGAGCTTGTGCTATAGTACTGTACACATATGTAAGGAATAGCCAAGAAGATGCCATTAAAATTTGAACTAATCAATTTAAAACATGACACTTGACAAAAGAATGACAGGTGGAGAAAATGTTTAATTCATTTTGGCACATTCTTGGACCAAAGAAAATGGAAGCACATTTTTAAAAAAAATGTGTTTAACTGCTTGAAGTTCTGTTAGTAAGCCACAATGGTAATTTAACATAAAAAGGAGGAGGATACTTTTTGGCATAAAACAGATTAGACACAACTGCATATTTCCAAAATTCTGACAAGGTGGCAATATGCTCAGTTACAGGCATGAATGGACAACTGTATACATGTGGTTCAACTGCTCACATGCTACTTGAGCTATTATGGATCTTCAAAAACCCAGCTGTTATGACAGCAGTTTCTTAAAATGTTCTACAAGTCACCAAATGGTGAAAAGACCAGAGTCAAAGAGGCGTGCCAAGACTCCACAAAAAAGTTCCAATACGTTACACAAACCTGTGAGAGCCATATAACAAGGCTTCCAAATCTAGCTGCACAAATGTAGTCCATCCAGAAGTTTAAGATCAAACAGAACCAAACAAAATGTAGTAGTACAATTAAGAGCGCAAACATGCATACATATGGTCCCTTATACCATGGAGCATGTAACAGAGTAACATGCATGTTTTTACAAACATCAATTGTTCTATTCAAGACCGTTTACTATTTACAATATATAAACACTGAAAACTGATTTTTTTTTTTTTTTTTTTTTTACAAATAGTAGGCTAATGCTGTAAACTCAGTTAACGCTGTACAGGTTGTACATGAGGTGATGTAAAGACATCTGTAGAAGCAGCTTTTTCAGCAGTCTGTTTATCTCCTTGTGGTATTTTAAGGGTTAGCAGCATAATGATTTACTTTCGGCTGTCAAAGGCTCATTTTCAAGCTGTACAGTGCTGTCGTCATCCTCCTCTACGTGGAAGTTCTTGAAATTTTGAAGAATATTTTCAACCAAGCATCGAGCAGCGTCATCAATGTTAACATTGTCCTGCAATATAGTGGATTATAAGTTTCAAAAGAAAATAAACACAAGTGGTCAAAAACAAACATTCAACACATTATTAGGCGGTCAATTAATGGTGTTAAAAACAGGGATTATATATCTATAAAAAGGCAAAAAACATTTTTTCTCATTTTGGATGAAGCAGGGAAAGGTTAAAACTGTCTTAAGTTTATTATTTATTTTTTTTTTGCCATCCGTCTTATTGGTGAGATTTTCCTTCACTTCCTGTCATGGGAATAAATGTCCCTTAGAAAACCCTTCTATTCCTGTACTGATGGCATCTAAACATTTTGGACTTACTCTCACTTCCTGCCACCACCGGGGAACAGAACATTTCCAAAAAGATGAAAAAAAAAAAAAAAAAAAAAAAAAGAAGGTGGGGATGGTTGCCTTTAGCTATATTTTAATGCTTTTACAAATACACCAACACCCTTTCCTCCAAAGGATATCCAAGTACATCCCCATACCCCCCTTCTGCAGACTACAGAACTCACCATCAATCTTTATCAGCATGACTTAACTTACTACAACAACCTTTTTTCTTGCTATAAAAATGGGAAAAAAAAAAAAATCACACACACACACACACACACACACACACACACACACACACACACACTAACTACAACTAGTATGATTGTGCTTTTTTGCAAATCAAAACCTTTAATTGAATTGCAGTTATCCCAACAATGCAATGTCATTCTACAAATCAAGTTGATTTCTTAAATTTTAGGCTCAACAACACAGAAAATCCTATCTAAATTGTATTTGTTAAAGTATATAAACCCCACAGTTAAAAAAACAAACCTCAAGTCAATTTATTAACCACTTCAGCCCCGGAGCATTTGGCTGGCCAAAGACCAGAGCACTTTTTGCGATTCGGCACTGTGTTGTTAAACTGACAATTGCGCGGTCGTGCGACTTGGGTCCCAAACAAAAACATTTTTTTCCCCCACAAATAGAGCTTTCTTTTGGTGGTATTTGATCACCTCTGCGGTTTTTATTTTTTGCGCTATAAACACAAAAAGAGCGACAATTTTGAAAAAAAAAAAAAAAAAAAAAATTTTTTTTACTTTTTGCTATAATATATATCCCCCCAAAAAATATGAAAAAAAAAAAAACATTTTTCTTCCTCAGTTTAGGCCCATACATATTTTTCTAGATTTTTTTTTTTCAAAAAATATCGCAAAAAAGTGTATATTGATTTGTTTGCGCAAGTTATAGCGTTTACAAAATAGGGGATAGATTTATGGAACTTTTAGTAATAATTTTTTTTTTTACTAGTAATGGCGGTGATCATTTTTATCGTGGTGGTGGAAAATGTAGCGCTAACTGTTGTACACAAATATTGTGATAAATGTGCTAGAAAGAATAAATGATCAAAAAAACTCAAAAGCCCATATAAAGTAATTGTCCATCAACAAAAACATTGATAAACAGAAAAAACGTATGACATAAAATGGTGAAAAAAAATGTCCCACTGTGTGAGCAAAATAATCAAACACCAGATAGTGTAAATCCAAGAGCGGTGGAAATGGGAATACAACTCTGTACGTGGAGACAACAACAAAGGGGAATCATCAACAACTGAATGACAAATAGATGCTCTTACCAGAACGGGTGGACTCAAACTTCAGCGACCTAGAGTCATCAAGGCAGTATGCCACACAGGTCCTTGGATTGGCGGTCGATTTGGAGGTCACTCCTGTTTCCCCCTGGATTCCATCCTAGAGGTTCGAACCATGATGTTGTCTCCATGGAGGGAGTTGTATTCACATTTCCACCGCTCTTGGATTTACACTATCTGGTGTTTGATTATTTTGCTCACACAGTGGGACATTCACTTTTTTCACCATTTTAGGTTATACGTTTTTTCTGTTAATCACGGTTTTTGTTGATGGACAATTACTTTATATGGACTTTTGAGTTTTTTTGATTATTCTTTCTGGCACATTTATCACAATACTTGTGTATAACAGTTAGCGCTACATTTTCCACCACCCCATTATTCCTGTGTTTGGCACATTATATGTAGCTGCTCATTTTTCACTTTTTTTGGGGTTAACGCAGTGTTTCCCTTTACATTTTCATAATTTTTATCATGACTGCGACATTATGACGGATAATGTCTCTCTCTCCGTGAGACGTTCGTGGGTATCCCCGTGGACATAGAGTCCGCGGGACCCACGGTCGGACTCACGGAGCTCGCAGCGGGTATGCGTGCGCTGGTTATCCAGGCCTCGCGAGATCACATACAATAAAGTGATTTTGTGCAGCGGAGCCAACCTGCCGCAGTAAAACTGCGGCGGCTGGTCCGCAAGCGGTTAATTTAAATTTATAATTTACATCTTTTGACTGCTCAGGAATTTCTTTGTGATGCAAACATCCTTGTGGCATTAGAACTGGTGGAAAGAACTCCGTTATATAAATAATCAATTTACGGCAGGACTTGCTGCACTTGTATACAAACCGCTACATTTCATTATTTGTCGGGTAGTTTTGTATAGCACTTTGATTACAGATGAGAAGGGTGTTGGGAGAAGTAGAGTGGAAAAATGGTTACCTACCCTCTCCCTCTATTAAATTTGTGCCCATTTGTTGAGAGGCTATAACCATAAAGGCTGTGGTCTTATTTGAGATCCTCAGTTCGGTTTATTCCGGAGGGATGATCACATGTCAGACCACTTTACTAAAACTTTTTTTTGTTTATGTTTTTTGTTGTTTTGTTGCAACTTTACTTCTTGGGTGCCAGTTGTTACGCAGATATGATTTTTATTTTATTATATTTACTAAATGCTGGATCCTAAAGTAATAACTTACAATGTCAGGGGTATATGTTCTCTCTCTAAATGCAATAGGATCTGGTGGGAATTACACATTTATAAACCCCAGTACTTATGCTTGAAGAGACATTTTATCCAGAGGTCTGTTCCCGGACTGCCAAATCATGTTATTGAAAGATGGTTTTTAAGTACTTCTATTAAATGAGACAAAGGAGTGGCAATAGCTATACATAAAATGATGTACTTTTATCCCGCTGGATCACCTTGCAGACCTGGATGATAGATATGTGATGGTTAAAAGCACACTGCATGGGTCTTTCATTAGGTTTGCCAACATATATGCCCCAACTCAGGACATGCTGTCTTTATAGATGGTGTATTGCACAAGTTAAGTAAATTTTCCTCCAGATGTTGGTAGTAGGACGTGGTTTTAATGTGCGTTTGGATCCTTTATTAGATACTACATCTGGAAAGGCAACTTTGTTGAGGGCTTCAAGGAAACCGCTTTGTAAATCTTAACAATTGATATTGGTTGATGGCCCTAAATGCTAATAAAAAAAAAAAAAATGATAATTACTTTTCAACTGTACATCAATCATAACTATGAATAGATCTTTTAGTGATTGATCAGGGTTATTTAGATATTTAAAATCCTAACTGATAACTCTCTAATCACTAGGGTCTCAGATTATGCTCCAGTAGAGCTTATTCTAATTTCTTTGATAAAAGAAAAAACAAACAAACAGTCTTGGACATGGCGTCTTACTGAATATCTTTAGGATGACCCAGCTGTCACTGAGAAAATTAGTTCTGTTCCTAACCTTTACTTTATTGAACAATTGTTACATCAAATTACCATCTTGGAACATCATCATAAAACAGGGGGCAGCATCCAAGATAGGAAAAGCTTGATGGATTTCAGGCTGCAGCTGAAACAGATGCTTGATTCACAGGTTCAGCGTAGGTTTAGATTGCTAGTCCTCTGGTTTTATAAGCAGAAAAATAAATGCAGCCACTTGCTAGCCAGAGCCCTTAACCACTTCAGCCCAGAAGATTTTACCCCCTTCCTGACCAGAGCACTTTTTGCGATTCAGCACTGCGACGCTTTAACTGACAATTGTGCGACGTTACACCAAAACAAAAATTGACATCGTTCCCCCCCACAAATAAAGCTTTCTTTTGGTGGTATTTGATCACCTCTGTGGTTTTTATTTTTTGCGCTATAAACCAAAAAAAAAAGCGTCAGTTTTGAAAAAAAAAGCTATATTTTTTACTTTTTGCTATAATAAATATCCCCAAAATATAATATATATATATATATATATATATATATATATATATATATATATATATATATATATACACACACACACACAAATTTTCTCCTCAGTTTAGGCCGATATGTATTCTTCTACACATTTTTTTTTTCCAAAAATCGCAAGCGCATATTGATTAGTTTGCACAAAAGTTATAGTGTCTACAAAATATGGGATAGATTTATGGCATTTTTTTTATTATTTTTTTTTTTTAATTAGTAATGGTGGCGATCTGTGATTTTTATCATGACTGCGACATTGCGGCGGACACATTGGACACTTTTGACACCATTATGGGCGGCACAGTGGTGTAGTGGATAGCACTTTCTCCTAGCAGTAAGAAGGGTCGCTGGTTCGAATCCCAACCACGACACTACCTGCCTGGAGTTTGCATGTTCTCCCTGTGCCTGCGTGGGTTTCCTCCGGGTACTCCGGTTTCCTCCCACACTCCAAAGACATGCTGGTAGGTTAATTGGATCCTGTCTAAATTGTCCCTAGTATGTATGAATGTGAGTTAGGGACCTTAGATTGTAAGCTCCTTGAGGGTAGGGACTGAAGTGAATCTACAATGTATATGTAAAGCACTGCGTAAATTGACGGCGCTATACAAGTACCTGAAATAAATAAAAAAAAAAAAAAATTTTGGGACCATTGTCATTTATACAGCGGTCAGTGCTATAAAAATGCACTGATTACTGTGTAAATGACACTGGCAGGGAAGAAGTTAAACACTATGGGGCAATTAAGGGGGTTAAGTGTGTCCTAGGCAGTGATTCTAACTGGGGGGGGGGGGTTTCAATACAACAGGACATCGATCACTGCTTCCGACGACAGGGAGCAGTAGATCTCATTCATATTGCTAGGCAGAACAGGGAAATGCCTTGTTTACATAGACTGGTGGACATAGCGAGTCCGCGGGACCCGTGGGCACGGTCACACAGTATACGCAGCGGTCACAGTCACGTAGTATACACGCGCGCAAGCCCACTGGTCCTGCAAATTAAAGGGGACGTACAGGTACGCCCATTTGCTCACCACTGCCATTGTGCCGACGTATATCGGCGTGCGGCGGTCGGCAAGTGGTTAAGCATAAAATTTAAGAGAGCCCCCGTTTTTTTTTTTTTTTTTTTTCTTTTTTATAAATTCTCAAAACTGGTGAGAAACTATATAAGCCCATGCAAAATCTGCAAAAACTTCCTGGAGTTTTATTATTCCATGTATAATGTAAAATTAGGGAAATCAGAAACAGAAAAAAATTAAAAGGCATTGTTGGATAAACTGATATCGCAAATAAACTATCCCCAATTACTGGGTCAGGCTATAGAGGAATTTCTAACAGGTTATCTCACCTAGTGAAATTTTGGGAACTCTTAATTACTCTATCAATTAAGAGTCCTGGCCCAGAGAGTTTTACCAAGGTGTATTTTCTAAAATATTTTGATGTCCTCTTACTTATATGACTTCATATTTTAATTCTTTGATAGGGAAGGGCAGAGATGGCAGCCCATGTGGTAGTCTTGTCCAAAGAAGAGAAATATCCTATACAGTATGGTGTTAGAGTTGCAGGCCAATTTCTTTGCTAAATTGGGACATTAAGATACTTGCAAAGATTTTGGTGGATAGAAGTAAAACCTATTTAGCCACAATAATACACAAAGACCAAGTAGGTTTTGTCGAAGGAAGAGGAAGGAAGAGGACCACATGTACATACACTATATTACCAAAAGTATAGGGACGCCTGCCTTTAAAAACACACATGAATTAAGGTGCACTAACAAGGACCATAAAGACATGAATGAGCGAGTTTGGGGTGGAAGAATTTGACTGGCCTGCACAAAGTTTTGGCCTACACCCGATAGAACACCTTTGGGATGAATTAGAGCGGAGACTGAGTCGGGCTTTCCTGTCCACATCAGTGCCTGACCTCACAAATGTGCCTCTGGAAGAATGGTCAAACATTCCCATAGACATACTCCTAAACCTAGTGGACAGCCTTCCTAGAAAAGTTGAAGCGGTTATAGCTGAAAAGGGTCTGCCAACTCAATATTTAACTCTATGGACTAAGGCGGAAATGCAATTAAAGTTCATATGCGTGTAAAGACAAGTGTCCTAATACTTTTTGTAATATAGTGTAAGTATTTACAGCCTTTGTTCAATACTTTGTTGAAGCACCTTTGGCACCAATTACAGACGCAAGTCTTTTTGAGTATGATGTTACAAGCTTAACACACCTATTTTTGGGTAGTTTCTCCCACTGTTCTTTGCAGAACCTCTCAAGCGCAATCGGGTTGGATGGGGAGTGTCAGTGCACAGCCATTTTTAAATCTCCCCAGAGATGTTCAATCGGGTTCAAGTCTGGGCCACTCAAGGACATTTACAGAGTTGTCCCATAGCCACTCCTTTGTTATTTTGGCTGTGTGCTTGGAGTCATTGTCCTGTTGGAAGATGAACCTTCGCCCCAGTCTCAGGTCTAGAGCGCTCTGGAGCAGGTTTTCCTCAAGAATTTCTCTGTACATTGCTGCATTCATCTTTCCCTCAATCCTGACTAGTCTTTCAGTTCCTGCCGCTGAAAAACAGTCACAGCATGATGCTGCCACCACCATGCTTCACTGTAGGGATGATATTGGCCAGGTGATGAGCGGTGCCTGGTTTCCTCCAGACATGACGGTTGCCATTCAGGCCAAAGAGTGCAATCTTTGTTTCATCAGACCAGAGAATTGTGTTTCTCATGGTCTGAGAGACCTTCAGGTGCCTTTTGGCAAACTCCAAGTGGGCTGTTATGTGCCTTTTACTGAGAAGTGGCTTTCACCTGGCCACTCTACCATGCAGGCCTGATTGGTGGAGTGTTGCAGAGATGGTTGTTCTTTTGAAAGGTTCTCCTCTCTCCACAGAGAAATACTGGAGCTCTGTCAGCGTGACCATCGGGTTCTTTGTCACCTCCCTGACTAAGGCCATTCTCCCCCGATCGCTCAGTTTGGCCGGGTGGACCGCTCTATGAAGAGTCCTGGTGGTTCCAAACATCTTGCATTTATGGATGAAGGCCACTGTGCTCATTGGGACCACTGCAGAAATATTTCTGTACCCTTCCACAGATCTGTGCCTCGATACAATTTTGTCTCGGTCTACAGACAATTTCTTTGACTTAATGGCTTGGCTTATGTTCCGACGTGCACTGTTAACTGTGGAACCTTAAATAGACAGGTGTGCCTTTCCAAATAATATCCAATCAACTGAATTTACCACATGTGGACTCCAATCAAGTTGTAGAAACATCTCAAGGATGATCAGTGGAAACAGGATGCACCTGAGCTCAATTTTAAGCGTCATGGAAAAAGGCTGTGAATACTTATGTACATGTGATTTTTTTTTAATTTTTAATAAACTTGCAAAGATTTTGAAAAAACTTCTTTCATGTTGTCATAATGGGGTATAGTTGGTAGAATTTTGAGGAAAATAATGGCGGGAAGCCAGTGAGTATTGGTAGCAGCCACTAGCAATAACTAAGAAAATCCGTCAGGTCGGTTATACCCAAGTTGATCAACTTGGTACATTGAGCCTGCCCATTAATGGTTTAAATCTCGGCCGGTTCCTGCTGAATCAGCCAAGATTTGAACCGTGTATGGCCGGCCTTAGGTACATAACTGGCGGTAATAGCACCACAATCTCAACACCTTCATTCTTTAATTATCGAGTGTGCTTTTGTTGAATTTGTAAATCATTTTGGTTTTGTTTTTTGTAAGTGTAGGTTGGATATACTATTTATATGGAATTAGGATTGTATTTGTGATAGTCTATGTATGATTTGTATATAAGGAAATAATTAAAAAAAAAATTTATGTAAAATCATGTAGCCATTGCATGTTTCCGATGAAACATTTTATTAACAGCCTACATCAATGAAAATTGAATTTGCCCCATTAAAGTAATCTGTAAGCTTAGGGGCCGACATTTGGATCCCAACCACTACATACATGCAGCCAGTGAAGTCTAATCTCAAGCCCTGCATATTTCTTCCCATTTAGTGTCTTACTTGGTGGTGAGTTCAGAATCACAATGAAAGCAATAGCGGCACCATTTTTTTTCCAACCCTCACAGGTTCCCAGGAAGTTTTATCAACTATGCTCAGATATAGCATAGCCTCCATTTTACAGCCTGGACATTCTAACAATTCTGCATTTTTATAGCTACTAAAAAGTAGTGTGCTGTATGTAATTTATGCTTTTGGGGCTCTGTCCCGTTGGAGCTAGGCTAGTGGTTCTTTATTTTAATTTTCTTCTATTTTTGTATTCTTAACTGCTATTTTTCCTTGAGTAACTGATGTTGCTTTATGCTGACTGGCGTGCAAGTCATGCTCATGAAAGAGGAACAAGGCAACAGAGAAATGACACTCAGAGCTTTGGAGAGAGACAAGTACACAGTATAGAAGGATGTACTTTAACATGCCTTACATTTTTGGTTAATTATTTTACTGCCGTGTTTCTTCTTTTTTTGTAAACACCACAACTCAGATTCTGTACCTGCTAAAAATTCTATTAGCCTGAAAAATGAAAATGAATGCAGCCGCCACATCGAAGCACTACGCTGCAATATAAACATTTTCTGTTCTCTGGTTTAGATATGCTTTAGCAACTTCATTGGGGATGAACACAGTAAACATATGAATGGGGCCATTTATGATTACCCGTGGGAGGCTTAGCAGTGGTCCCTACAATTAAGCTTGTGTGAAAAAAATTGGGAGCCTGAAAACGTCCTCAGCTATTCACTGCCTTTTAATCGGTGATCATTCATTCAGCGATTACCTGCAGATGATTGGCTTTGAACACAGACGGTCTAAGCCTCCCAAAAGGTAAAACCGCAAAAAGGCCTTGTTCACAAGTGTGAACGGGGCCGAACACAGTGCCTTGAAAAAGTATTCATACCCCTTGAAAATTTTTCACATTTTGTCATGTTACAACCAAAAACGTAAATGCATTTATTTGGGATTTTATGTGTTAGCCCAACACAAAGTGGCACATAATTGTAAAGGAAGAAAAATTATAAATGGTTTTCAATTTTTTTTACAAATAAATGTGTGAAAAGTGTGGTGTGCATTTGTATTCAGCACCACTGAGTCAATACTTTGTAGAGCCACCTTTCTCTGCAGTTAGAACTGCAAGTCTTTTTTGGGCATGTCTCTACCAGCTTTGCACATATAGGAGAGTGACATTTTTGCCCATTCTTTTGAAAAATAGCTTAAGCTCTGTCAAATTGGAGGGAGAATGTCAGTGAGCAGCAATTTTCAAGTCCTGCCACAGATTCTCAATTGGATTTAGGTCTGGACCATTCTCTAAACCATTCCATTATCGTTTATGGTTGTTGTTGGTCTCAACTGAACAGAGCGCCTTCTTCCACATGTTTGCCATGATTCCCCACATGGCTTCTCGCAAATTGCAAATGGGACTTCTTATGGCTTTCAATAATGGCTTTCTTCTTGACACTTTTCCCATAATGGCCAGATTTGTGGAATGCACGACTAATAGTTGTCCTGTGGACAGATTCTCCAACCTGAGCTGTGGATCTCTGCAGCTCCTTCAGAGTTACCATGGGCCTCTTGGCTGCTTCTATGATTAATGCTCTCCTTGCCCGGCCTGTCAGTTTAGGTGGACAGCCATGTCTTGGTAGATTTGCAGTCATGCCATACTCTCTCCATTTTTGAGAGATGGATTTAACAGTGCCCTGTGAGATGTTCAAAGCTTGGGATATTTTTTTTATGACCTCACCCTGCTTTAAACTTCTCCACAACTTTATCCCTGACCTGTCTGGTGTGCTCCATGGCCTTCATGATGCAGTTTGTTCACTAAGGTTCTCTAACAAACCTCCGAGGGCTCCACAGAACAGCTGTATTTATACTGAGATTAAATTACACACAGGTGGACTCTATTTACTAATTAGATGCCTTCTGAAGGCAATTGGTTCCACTAGATTTTAGTTAGGGGTATCAGAGTAAAGGGGTCTGAATACAAATGCATGCCACACACTTAAATTATTTTCAAAATAATTTTGTTTCCACTTCAAAATTATGTGCCACTTTGTGTTCACATAAAATCCCAATAAAATACACTTGTGCTTTTGATTGTAACATGACAAAATGTGAAACATTTCAAGGAGTATGAATACTTTTTCATGGCACTGTAGGCTGAATAGCTTCTTGAAGAAAATACTGTTGCCAGCTGTATTGCTGGCCACAGGTATGAAATCACCTAGTCACCTGATCTCTGCTGATGGAAATAATAAGCCATCTGATACTACTCTTTCATAGGGGTCCACTTAAAAAAAAGTGAGGACAGTGCTGGATCCCTGGCCTGGTTGTCGAAAGTAATTTTTTTAGACAAAAAGTGACTAAAAGAACCTCTTTACCTTCCATGAATTATTTGATGTGTTTCACCTATTCAGAATGCTTGCTTTAATTATATTATAGCATTCTTTTGAATAATCCACCCACCAGGCTGCAAAAGGTTTAGCATTCAATACAATTATATTCTATAAATCTTTCAGTAGCAGAAATTTTCAGTCTTTATTCGTACACAAATATTTATGCAATGTCTCAGTTAGTATTTACATTCCCCGAAACTGTAAACACCACTCCCATGGGTCTACTTTTTCCGGCCAATTTCTGTAATGCTAAATTTGTGGTTGTCAGCAACCTGCCAATATTCAGAATTCAAGCAATAGACATTTTCACAATACAAATAAAAAAAAAAAAAAAAAAAAAAAAAAAAAAACAGAACATGTTCATTTGGATACATACTTTCAAAACACTACACATTATTTACTTTATAAGCTATACGACGGAGGACCAAACATTATGTGAAAAGCACTTTCAGGGGAGAAGAAAAAAAAAAAAAAATTATTATATATATATATATATATATATATATATATATATATATATATATATATATATATATATATATATATATATAAATCTCCAGTAATAGTGTAGACTTCTCTCTCCGGGATAAGCGTGAGTATGCTGTTATCTAGCTTTATCTCCCTGGAGCAGAAATGTAAACCCAGTGTCAGATAAAAGGCCCCATTAACGCAGTCCAGACTTTTGGTGGAGCTCCTCATGGATCGTAACAGACATACCTAACTTCACAGGTTTTGTATGACAGCAACAACTTTTTTTACTTCTGTTTTAGGGTGACAATCACTCACTGCCATTTGTACAAAGCATTCCATTGGACCTCTCTAGTTTTTCTCCTTTGTGTATATGTTGTTCAGTCACGAATTGCTTGTCACTAGCCTGAAAACTGTATTATACTCACTATGAGTTGTAGGTAGTGCTTTTTTTATGGTTTATGAAACCTTTAAGTTTTGGATAGAGTGGAGAAGGGTTATGCTGTCCATACACTATATGGAAAATCAGCTGAAATTTGGTCATTTTGACAGTTTGTTTTTTCGGCCAGTTAATGGGCACATAATTGATAATCGTTGGGACGTTTTCAAGCTGAAAAAACGAAGGACAAGTTTGGAAATTTTCTGCCAAACGATTCATTCATGTCCACTGAACGATTTATCAGTCATTACATGATGGCACTATCGTTTGCTCACACGGCTGAATGTTTGTTTTTCAAAAATGGGTTCGGACAATTTTTGTATAGTGTATGGCCAGCATTAGTCTGTTAAGTTTATATTAACCACTTCAATACTGGGCACTTTCATCCCCTTCCCGCCCAGGTCAAATTTTCAGCTTTCAGTGCTGTCGCACTTTGAATGATAATTGCGTGGTCATGCACCGATGCATCCATATGAAATTCTTATTTTTTTGAGACATATAGAGCTTTCTTTTGGTGGCATTTTATTAAAAAATTTTTTTGCAAATAAGTAATTTTTCTTCTGCACTGATGGGGCCACACTTATAATCAGGACACTGATGATCAGTGCCCCAATTATCCATGTAAGTAAATGGGGAAACCTGAACTCCTGCATATGCCGTCATCATGTGCCGCCAATAAAGATGACCGCTGCCCAGCCCTCGAAAGAAGTGGGGTGGAAAATGCTAGCGAGAGACTTTGGACTGTTAAACTGGTTGTAAACACACCACTTCTCTCTACAAGTAAGCCTATAATAAGGCTTACCTGTAGGTATTAGGAATACCTCCTAAACCTGCACGGTTTATGGGATATTTACCATGTATGCTTGCACCAACGTCATTGGTGCATGCGCACTGAAGAAAGGGCACGGTCGCATGCGCGGGAGTGACGTCACACAACACTGGCCAGTCACAGAGCCAGAGTCCATGGCCCCGGAAGGAAAAGGGGTGAAGATGGACGTGGCCACCAGTGGGGAATATCTGGGACATTACGGTCTTCGTTTCCAGGTAAAAGGGGGAAGGGTTTGCTTCCTCTTTAACCACTTAACAACCAGCACATAGCCGAATGACGGCTACAGGGCGGTTTCTTAACTCTGGGAGGGCATACAGTGACGTCCTCCCAGAATTCCACCCTGGGGCGCACACCCGAGAACATCCGTGACCTCTGTACCCGGCGCATCACGGATGTTTACCATGTGATCACTCCGTCAAACGACAGAGCGATCACATGTAAACAAACCGGGGTCATGTCATGACGCCGGTTCCTCTCTCCCCTCTCTGTACCGATCGGTACAGAGAGGGAGGGATCGGATCGCAGCAGCGCTGTGGGCTGGATGTGTAGTGCCCACAGCGCTGCTCTGTGACATGTGCAGTCACATCCAGCCATCCATCTATCCATGCTCAGCCATCCCTCCATGCTCTGCAATCCCCTGTGCAATGCAGAGTATTGCATTTTTGGTATGTACATGCTAGGTGCTAGAAATATTGTATAAATGGACAACTTTGTGTAAAAAAAAAAAAAAAAAAAAAAAAAAAAAAAAAAAAAAAAGGCGTTTTAACCACTTCCCGCCCGCTGTTATATGTTATAATTTGACTTTGTGCGGGGATATCTGAATGATGCCTGCAGCTACAGGCATCATTCAGATATCAGCTTTTTTAGACGGCGATTCCCTACACCATAGGAATGATCATAGCGGCTGTTCCGCTGCTTGATCGTTCTTACGGGAGGCGAGAGGGGACATCCCCCCCTCCTGCCACCCTCCGGTGCTTCTAACGACTCACCACTACGATCGAAGCCAGGATAGTTTTTTTTTTTTATTATTATTTCAGGCTTCCCAGCCTAGAGGTGAGATGTGGGGTCTTATTGACCCCATATTTCACTGTAAAGAGGACCTGTCATGCCATATTCCTATTACAAGGGATGTTTACATTCCTTGTAATAGGAATAAAAGTGATCAAAAAATAAATTTTTTGGAAAAAAGTGTCAAACAAAAATAAAGTAAAACGAACAATTAAAAAAAAAAAAAAATAATTTTTAAAGCGCCTCTGTCTGTGTGCTCGCATGCAGAAGTGAACGCAAACGCAAGTCCCGCCCACATATGAAAACGGTGTTCAAACCACACGTGAGGTATCGCTGCGATCGGTAGAGCGAAAGCAATAATTTTGGCCCTAGACCCCCTCTAACTTATAACAAGTAACCAGTAAAAAATTTTTAAAGCGACGCCTATGGGGATTTTTAAGTAGCGAAGTTTGGCGCCATTCCACGAGCGTGTGCAATTTTGAAGGGTGACATGTTAGGTATCTATTTACTCAGCATAACTTCATCTTTCACATTATGCAAAAACATTGGGCTAACTTCACTGTTTTTTTTTTTTTAGAGCACAAAACTTAAAAAAAAAAAAAAAAAAAAAAAAATGCGTTCGAAAAATTGCTGCACAAATACTGTGCGAGATAAAAAGTTGCAATGACCACCATTGTATTCTCTAGGATCTTTACTAAAAAAACATATATAATGTTTTCGGGTTCCATGTAATTTTCTAGCAAATAAATGATGATTTTTACATGTAGGAGAGAAATGTCAGAATTGGCCTGGGTGCTCCAGAACGCCTGAAGGTGCTCCCTGCATGTTTGGCCTCTGTATGTGGCCACACTGTGTAAAAGTCTCACACATGTGGAATCGCCATACTCGGAAGAAAAAGCAGAATGTGTTTTGGGGTGTAATTTGTGGTATACATATGCGGTGTGTGAGAAATAACCTGCTAATAGGACAATTTTGTGAAAAAAAAAAAAAAAATCTTGATTTTGCAAAGAATTGTGGGAAAAAAAATGACAACTTCAAAAAAACTCATCATGCGTCTTTCTAAATACCTTGGAATGTCTTCTTTCTAAAAAGGGGTCATTTGGGGGGTATTTGTACTTTTCTGGCATGTTAGGGTCTCAAAAAATTAGATAGGCCGTCAGTAATTCAGGTGTGATCAATTTTGAAATATTGGCACCATAGCTTTTGGACTCTATAACTTTCACAAAGACCAAATAATATACACCAATTAGTACTTATTTTTACCAAAGATATGTAGCAGTATAAATTTTGGCCAAAATTTATGAAGAAAAATTACTAATTTGCTAAATTTTATAACCGAAACAAAGAAAAATTCTTTTTTTTACCAAATTTTCAGTCTCTTTTCTTTTATAGCGCAAAAAATAAAAAACCCAGTGGTGATTAAATACCACCAAAAGAAAGCTCTATTTGTGTGAAAAAAAAGGACAAAAATGTCATATAGGTACAGTGTTGCATGACCAATTGCCATTCAAAATGTGAGAGCACTGAAAGCTGAAAATTGGTCTGGTTATTAAGGGGGTTTAAGTGCCCAGTGGTTAAAGGAAAGGTAGGTATAGGGATTTGAGTACCAATTTAAGTTTTTAAATTCAGTAGGGAAAAGTTAGAACAGATTTTTAACAGTCTTGGTATGCCCACTGATCAGGTTTCTTCTCACTTTCTGTACTGGCCCCTGGCAAAGGATGTAAATGAAATTGTTGCAAAATTTTACAGATTTTTCTGACACTACTCCCCAAAAAACTAGAAACATTTTTATAGTGCCGTTCCTGTTAAAGACACTACCCCCTACCCAATGACCAATATTATTGGGACAGGAAGCGATGGTAAATCTCCCCAGCAGGAACTGAAAAAAAAAAAAAAACTATAAAACCTGACAGGTGTTCTAATCCTTTCCCATACTATTAAAAAAAATTCACTGCATTCTACAGATATATACAAAAAGTTTACTGATGTGTGATATTACCTTTGCAGACGTTTCATACCATGCAACAAAGCCATTTTCTTTACAGAAGTGATCAAGCTGGGAATGGCTTGGCATACTGTTCTCCTTCCTTTGATCACACTTGTTGGCAAGAAGAATAGCAGGTATGGGTCCACCACTTGGAAGATAAACTTTGCTATCCAGGTCAGATTTCCACTTCGTAATGGCTTCAAAGGTGGATACTCTGGTAACATCAAACACCACAAAGGCACCCACAGCCTCTTTATAGTATACTCTAGTCATATTTCCAAACCGCTCTTGACCTAAAAGAAAAAATATATTTTTTTTAATTCTGATTGAAAAAAAGAAAAAAAAAATCCAGGCAAAGAGTTTGTGTATACGCATAGAAAATGTCTTTTTTTACTGGGTAGGTCAAAACATTTGGGAGGGGTAAGCACAGAACAGGTTGCAGAAGTGAGGGTACTGGTAACTTTTTAATAGGCGGGGGACTCTTAAGAGAACCCAGATCCATAAAAACAGCTGATACAGGCCGCTCCATGTCCAAACTGCATTAGTAAGAACCAAAATGAGCACTGAGCCTCCTCATGTACCAATTCGTCTAATAAGGAAAGTGTACATGCCTCCTCACCCTCAGCTGGCAGAAGCAGATGCAGCCACAAAGAATCAGGATATGGACTTTGGAGTGTGTGAGATCCTGTTTACCACCCATGCATTCTAAGCCAGCTTTCCCCATAAACTTAGACCTAGTTACTGAGAACTCCTCCCTGCACAATACTGAGGGGGGAAGCTACACTCGAAGGATTGAGAGGAGTGTTTTGACTCTAGCATCAAGCAGAGGGCAATGGTTCAGACTATAGGATTCAGGTCCCTTAGGAGGGTCACAGAAAGCCACCCTGGAACTTAGTGGATCGTCAAAACCTGCAGGACAGCTGCCCTTGCACCTATGATTTCCTCATACTAAAAGATGCAAAAATATTTTATTACTACAGGTACCTCTACAGCACCATCAATTCATCCATACACATTCTAGGGCCAATTTTAGACAGGAGTCAATTTACCAGCATGTCTTTGGAATCTGGGAGAATACCAGAGTACCCGAAGGAAACCCACGCAGGCACAGGGAGAACATGCAAACTCCAGGCAGGTAGTGCAGTGGCTGGGATTCAAACCGACGACTCTAGTGCTGACAGGCAGAAGTGCTAACCACTTAGCCACTGCTCTGCCCATTATTGGTATCCACAAACCACTGCTGGAGATGAAAGGGATAATGCAGTCTGTGACCTCGCCACTGTAAGGCAGCAGGATGCCTGTGGGTGAACGTTTTTGAGATCAAGGAGGTGATGCCGCTGTATATTGTATGTTACACTTAAGCAGGCCATACATGGTCTACATGGTTAGTTTTTTTTAAAAATTTCCAACATTTCAGATTCCTCAAATTTGATTGCCGCACGAAAATCGTCCGTTGTTGCAGACCACTAATGGAGCGAAATTTGTACGAAAATTCTTTCATGCGATTTTCAAAAGAAAATTCTTTCGAAATTTGAACCGTGTATGGCCCGCATTAGTCTTGCAGAATGCTTTGATCTATAAACTAGAAGCAGCAGGTGATCTAGCCTAACAGGCATAGTGCTTTGTAACCATTTCTCATGGTTCAGGGATCTTGTGAACTTCACTGTCACTTTGAAACTCTTTATATGGGTCCTACCACATCTCATGCTGCTATTTAAACGGGCGATAGTTCGCAAGTTAAGTTTGGCTCCCACCCTTTTGCCCATCTTTCTGTTCCCCTTGGACACAAGGCTGGTGTGAAACAGCAGGATTGCCAGGGTGTCATATTTATGAATGTAAAATAGCACAGATCTTTGAATTAAAAATTAAGATAAAAGTCACACTGCGTTTTGAAGTGTATCTTTTATGATAAGAATAATCATCTTAGCTTATTCACTAAAGCTTTCCTGTAGTTACAAACCCTGCTTATCCCATTTCACACATTCCCATTGGGTAGTGAGACAGCCTGCTGTACTGACGGGCAAACAGGATTGTGGGTGGGAGGAAAGGGGAAAGCTCTGACACTACCTGTAAGGGTTACATGTACAGTACAACATACATGGCATATAAGGACCCAAAACATAGGGGGGGGGAGCAAAAAATAAGTTCTGGGGGAATTTGGTTAGTAGCATTTATTCCATATTCCCCAATTTAAACTATCTTTTCAGTTCACATGGCCTTTTATTTTGAAACTTTGTGGTGGATGCAGAGGCACTTGAGGCCAGGCACCTAGCTCGCTGCACACCAGAAAAGCGTGCTGTTCTTTTTCTAACCTAAAATAATTGCACTGTTGAAGATCCCAAAGAACAGCACTATTTGCAGAGAACTAACAGTTTCTATAGTATGGAGACAGACACATGTTGCTTCCCTTTACTAAAAATTAGCAGAAAACCACTGCAGCAAAATTGCCAAACAGATGGGTCATTTAAGATGGGCCATTTGCTATGAAAAGCCTTTAACAAGACAAGAGTAATTTTCTTCCTCAAAAAACAAATTAAATGCATTAAAAAGGTTAGGGAAGAAGGTTCTTTTGACAAATAAGTGTTGGATTATAGAGAAAAGGCTCTAAAAAAATGTGTAAATGGTTAATGGTTAAAAGTCTTAGGAAATACATACATGCTTGAGTCATGCTCCCCCATCTCGAACACAAGTTAAAACTATTAGGGATATACCCCATTTACAGTTTGATCATTTCAATTGATGCTCTCATTTTTTATGATAGAAATACAGTACATTCCTCAGCACCCTATAGAAACACCAAACAATTGCTATTAATGTATGCCCCAAAAAACATAGGATATTTCCCTACAAAAAAACCCCACACTCAAACAAAAAGAGACAATCTGGGTAGAAGTAGGTTGTGTGCAAAAGGGAATTCCTTGTGCGTTTGGAAAAAGTATGCAAATTCCTTTTGCATACAACAACATGTCTTGCACCCGCTTGGAAATCCCAGAGAGGATGGGAACACCCGAGGATTAGAAAGCGACCACTCTTTCCTCTGGGGAAAAGGGTTTTCTCCACCCACTAACTCAGAAGGTTGTGCGGTTTCCCTTTTTTTTGGGTGACAGCAGCCTCAAAAGCTTTAAGTTATTTGTCTCCTTTCTGTTCCTTCTACTATGGAATTTTTTTTTTTTTTTCTTAGTGAAACGGTTTTCTAAACTATAGGACTCCCCTGTCCTCCTTCCCTTTCTTTTTCAAGCTGACACTCCGAGCCACATTTGAGATCTCTAGCCAGCTCTTTTGGACCTCACCTTTTGGGCCTTGCTCGACCATTGGACCACAACCTATAATTTGGGTAGAAGCTAGTTAAGCTTCCACTAAGTTTTTGGATTGTGAGAAGAAACCCGCAGAAAACAAGAAGAGAACATATACATCCAAGCCAGTGGTTCTCGACTCCTGTCCTCAGGACCCCCCCCCCAACAGGCCAGGTCTACAAGATAACTGAAATACAGCACAGGTGGTATAATTTGCTGCTCAGTGATTGCAGTATTCTAGTCTACATCTTCCCAAGGGAATAATTAAAATCTGGCCTGTTAGTGGGTCCTGAGGACAAGAGTTGAGAACCACTGGTCTAAGCAAATCTGGTAGAGAGAGTAACAAACTGTAAAAGATATAAAATCGTCTTGTAAAATGGGCTAAAACCTCAATGTTATTAAACCACAATGAGTGTAATCAGGAACAGAATCCAATCTTGGCATATTACAGTGCATCAGCTTTAACAGCTGGTGTTCCTTAACCCTTTCATGACATTTGGTGACTAGATACTCTCATCAAAATTTAGTAGCGCAGGTATCCATCAGTTAACATATCATTGACTGCTAATTAATCATTAGTTAAGGTGTAATTAGGAGGCTTTTTTTTTTATAGTTTTGAACAGAGTGTTGTGGGTTAACAACACCTGACAGTTTTGCTGGGATGTACTAAGCTACATATTGGGATGATTGGATTATTGGCTGCAATACTGAGAACTCTCACTAGATGTCGGTGTAGTTTATACACATATATATGGTAATGACTCTGTTTCTCATAATATGTTATTGTTTCCGACAGTGCTTGATCCAATGTTGCAAGAAGCAGTTTCCAATGTTTAACTGTTCACTTGCTGATATAGCTGATATATATGCAGCTGTACAACAGGATCATAGTAAATTATACAGAAGTAATGTAAAAATTACATTTAACCTGTTTTTGATGGGAATATGGGTAGAATAATTATTTATCATGGGGTTTATGGGAGGAATATCATGTTAACTCCTGACAATGAACATGTTTAACCCATTACTGATAATAATATGCATATAATTATTTTTCTACATGGGGATTATGGGTGGAATATTGTTTATAAATATACATAGCAACATATTAAACCTATTTCTGAGATAGATATAGATATATATCTATAGATATATATATCTATATATATATATATATATATATATATATATATATATATATATATATATATAGATATATATATATATATATATATATATATATATATATATATATATATATATAGAGATATATATACAGATATATAGATATATCTATATATACACACACACACACATACATACACACACACACAGCGATGGGCTATCCAGTTATAACAACAGATGCGGCTAAAAGCTGGTCGGCTGTTATACCGGAGGAGCGGGAGGGGACTCCCCCCTCCCGCCGCTCTTACCGGGCCTCCCGTTCCATCTGGAGGCCTGATGACCAATCGGCCGCCTCAGGCGGCTGGGGACGGACTGGAACGAAGCCGTGAGCGGCTTCATTCCAGCCTCCTAGTAGTAAACAGGGAACCAAGTCATGACGTCACTCCCCGTTTACTCGGCTGCCGATGGCGCCGGTTTAAAAAAAAATACACAGTATTCAGAAATCGCCGTTTTCAGCGATCTGAATACTTTGAAGTGCAAAGGAGGGATCGGGGGTCTAGACCCCCGATCTCTCCATAAAGAGTACCTGTCACCACTTATTACTGTCACAAGGGATGTGACAGCAATAAAAGTGATCAATTTTTTTTTTTTTTTTTTTAAACACAATTAATAAATATAAAAATAAATAAGAAAATTTTTTTTTTTAAAGAACCCCCGTCCCCACGAGCTCGTGCAGCAAAGAAAACTTTAGTTTTCGGAAGTCGCACCCGCGTATGTAAACGTTGTTCAAATCACACATGTGAGTTATCACCGCGATCGTCAGAGCGAGAGCAATAATTCTAGCCCTAGACCTCCTCTGTAACTCTAACCTGGTAACCGTAAAAAAAAATTTAAAGCGTCGCCTTTGGAGATTTTTAGGTACCGTAGTTTGTCGCCATTCCACGAGTGCGTGCAATTATAAAGCGTGACATGTTTGGTATCTATTTACTCGGCGTAACATCATCTTTCACATTATACAAAAAAAATTGGGGTAACTTTACTGTTTGTTTTTTTTTTTAAATAGAGTGAGCACTTAGGAATGGATGGGATGCTGCATTGCAGTTGTTTACCCTCCACAGAGGGGCGGGTATGAGTCTGATGGTTCCCGTGGTGATGGTGCTGCGGGAACCCGCCTCCCATGCTATTTAATCGTAGAGTCGTGTTGCATGGCCACCCCCTCTGAAGACGGAATTACGAAATGCGTCAGAGCGTGACCACGCGACCTACCAGCTGGAGACAGGCAGCGTCATCCCGGGACTCATCGTAGTGGGCAGGCCGCTTGGAGCTCCGACCAGCGGTGAGCCGATGCTGATTATGTCAGGCTGTTTTTAAACTTCTATTGTGTAAGCGCTTTCATTTTAGGGGGGTTTCTTGTGGGTTCTTTGCAATAAACAAGTTTACACTATCTTCTATTTTTTTTTTTTTTATTATCTTCTATTTTTCTACATGTGTTTACCATGACATTGCAATATCTTGACTGAGGAGGACTGAGGGATTCTGGTGGTGGAGGAGCTGATCTGAAAGAGAAAGGAGATAACAGGCTTGTCTTTTTCTTACCTCTGGTAAGCTCACATCCATAGGGGATATGCACACGGTGATGTGGTGATGGTTTAGTTACCCATGGATATGAGCACTCCAGAAGAATTACAGTCCCCTATTTTGATTATGGTCCGCTGTATGCAATGTTTATACGAAATCTTGGAATTTATGCAGTATATACACAGGTGGTGTTCACATACTACCGCTGGTATATTATATGCTATCGCTGGTATTTTGTGAAACGATCGATTTGGGACTATTCGCTCTCATGCTACTGCATTGGACTTTTTATTTTATGATTATTTTATGTTTATATTTACTCTCATTCATTTGAGGGTTTAGTGCTATTGTATTTACTAGCCTTAGACCATTTGAGAACTCTATTAGCGCTGTTAATACTATCTTCCCATAAGAGAGTATATTTTGTTTTGTCTGCTTTTTCTTTATAACAGCAGCTTGCAATTTGTTTTATATCCTATTTATTGTTCAAGTGGAATCATTTCCACTTTTTCTTTGTAATCCTGTGAGTGCTTGGACCAGTGTTGTTTACCAACCCTGGTATCGGTTTTATTTAGGTTCCTATGTATATTTATAAACAATATTCCACCCATAATCCCCATGTAGAAAAATATATACAGTATATGCATATTCTTATCAGAAATAGCAACATATTAAACCTATGTATGTTTAACTACAATATTCCACCCATAATCCCCATGTTGAAAATAATTATATGCATACTATTATCAGTAATGGGTTAAA
Organism: Aquarana catesbeiana; assembly: GCF_042186555.1. Taxonomy (NCBI): domain Eukaryota; kingdom Metazoa; phylum Chordata; class Amphibia; order Anura; family Ranidae; genus Aquarana; species Aquarana catesbeiana. Next base: position 523,406,658 of record NC_133327.1, on the reverse strand, counting down.
TATGTTCATTGTCAGGAGTTAACATGATATTCCTCCCATAAACCCCATGAGAAATAATTATTCTACCCATATTCCTATCAAAAACAGGTCAAATGTAATTTTTACATTACTTCTGTATAATTTACTATGATCCTGTTGTACAGCTGCATATATATCAGCAAATGAACAGTTAAACATTAGCAACTGCTTCTTGCAACATTGTATCAAGCACTGTAGGAAAGAACAACATACCGTATATACTCGAGTATAAGTCGAGTTTTTCAGCACTTTTTTTGTGCTGAAAGTTCCCCCCTCGACTTATACTCGAGTCAAGCACTATTCTGCAGCAAAAATTTTCATTTTCCGAACCAAATTTGGGGCCCCGTATCTCAGGGCCACTTGGTGCTAGGAACCCCAAATTTGGTGTGCCAACCCAGTGGATCTGGTACCATGAAGTATCCAAAGCTGGAGTTCCTAGCACTAAGTGGCCCTGAGATACGGGGCCCCAAAATTGGTTTGGAAAATGTCATTCTCTGCTGCAGAAAAGTGCTTGACATTTTCTGAACCGACTTTGGGGCCCCGTATCTCAGGGCCACTTGGTGCTAAGAACCCCACATTTGGTGTGTAAACCCAGTGGAACTGGTACCATAACATATCCAAAGCTGGGGTTTCTAGCACCAAGTTCCCCCGAGATACGGGGCCCCAAAGCTGGTTCGGAAAATGTCATTCTCTGCTGCCCCAAAGCCGGTTCGGAAAATGTAATTCTCTGCTGCAGAAAAGTGCTTGACATTTTCTGAACCGATTTTTGGGGCCCTGTATCTCGGGGACACTTGGTGCTACAAACCCCAGCTTTGGATATTTTATGGTGCTAGTTCCACTGGGTTTGCACACCAAATTTGGGGTTCCTACCACTAAGTGGCCCCGAGATACGGGGCCCCAAAATCGGTCAATTGTGTCCATCTGCAGCAATGTCATTTCAGGACCCTTTGGGTTCAGAGACCCCAAATTTTGGCTGCAGCTAGGGGGCATCTAGGAACCCTTAACTACCAAGTTTGAAGTTCGGGGGGACCTATGGCTGCAAATGGGCACAATGAGGCTGCAAATGGGCACTGTTGACCCTCTTTTCCACTTACAGTAGCTGTGCATTTCTCACCCTCGTCTTATTCTCGGGTCAATAAGTTTTTCCCATTTTTTTGTGGTAAATTAGGGCCTCGACTTATACTCGAGTATATACGGTAACATATTTTGAGAAACAGAGTCATTACCATATATATGTGTATAAAAGTACACCGACATCTAGTGAGAGTTCTCAGTATTGCAGCCAATAATCCTATCATCCCATCATCCCATCATCCCAATATGCAGTTTTTGCTGTCTGCACACCAGTTAGGGAGATTCACCTTCTCTATTTGTCCTGTTTTACTGTTATCAAAAGTGAAAGTAAAATCCCAAATTTTGGGTTGACATCAGGAAAGTAAGAAAGGAAATCTAATGGTTCTGGTGACACCTTTGAATTCCCTAACTTTGGAGGGAATTCCTCTTACTTCCGGTTTGGCTATGGGACAAGAAGTGAATGGAAATCTCGTTTATGGGACATAAATGGCAAAAAAAGCCAAACAATGGCAGAGGTTTTAACCCTACCTTACGCTATCTAAAATGAAAAAAACACACACAAAAAAACAAAACTGCTTTTATAGCCATTTGAGCTTTTATTTCTCTGCTTAAAAGGTTGAAGAAGCTTGTGCTTTTTTTATTGAGCTCTTTTTTTTTTTTACACAAATCCTCCCCTCAACTAACCGTGCCTTTTTTGTGCATTTTCAAGCTTTAAGGTTTTTGCACTTTTTTTGGGCACTTAGGCGTCTTTTCTGCTTGAAAGCTCCCCTCTAATCGAGAGTTTGGTGGGGCTTTTTTTCTTGCCTGTAAGAGCATATGCCTGTGAAAGCCTAAATAAGCCATAGCATACATGGACACATTGGCTAACAGAGAGGCGTTTCCAGGCAGAAAAAAAAAAAAAATTAGAGCTAAAAAAAAAAAAAAAAAAAAAAAAAAAAAAAAAAAAGCTCAAAAGCCTGTAGGAGCAGCTTCTTTGAGATGCAGTGTGTACGAGCCAATCGGCTGCCAGTGACGGCATGGTCTCAGAATCAGCAATGCACACAGATATGCAAACCTAGTACTGCAATGAAACAATTAACACTTTCTCAGCACAGAGCACTATGCCAGAAAATTTTAAGCTACAGATTATGGTCAGGAATAGGTAAAAGTAGGTCTAAAACCAAAAATATATAAAAAAAAAAAAAAAAAATATACATAATATCTGGACTTACGGTAAAGTTTTACTTCAAGTCAGGGGACACAAGAAAGCCTTCAGGAGATTTGTACACTGGCAAACAATAAGCTCTTAAGCTAACCCCCATATAACCCAGCCTCTAACCATCATGTTTCAATTTTGTGAGCAAGCAGTACATAAGGCCAATACCACATAAGGATGGGACCCATGTCCCTCAATGAACTTCAGGAAAAGGGTTTTTACAGTATGTGTAAACATTTTCTTTCCTCTATTGCCCATTGATGGACATAGGAATATAGTAGCATTGGATATATGTGTGTGTGTCCAAAAGTAATCCAACTCAAAGTGGTTGTAAAGGCTGAAGGTTTTTTACCTTCATGCATTCTTTGCAAGAAGGTAAAAAACCTGTGTACTGCTCCACCCACAGCCCCCAAATACTCACCCCCCTCTCGATCCAGTGATGTGCCCCAGAGACTCGGCTGTCTTGGGACTCCCTCTCTTCACTGGCTGAGACAGAACTGGGCACCATTGGCTCCCACTACCAGCCACAGCCAGAGAGCAATGAAGAGTGGGGGTGGGGCCAATCTGCGGATCTACGTGTCTTATGGACGCATATAGCTGCGTTCAGGAGCAAGCACGCTCCAGAGCCCCCATCAGCAAGTGGTTTGCTATTGGGGGAACTGGTCAAGGGGGAGGAGCCAGGAGCACTGGCAGGGGACCTGAGAAGGAGGATCAAGTATAACATGTTATAAAAATACAAATCTAAACCTTTAATGTCACTTTAAGGGTGGGCAAATCTTAATTCAGATTTAAATGGATGGGAACATCTTACAAAATTAACAAGTATCAATGCCTGAACAAAGCTAGATGATAAAAGGGGAACCAATATGGAAAAATGCTACCTATAAGTAGTACCACTAAGGGGAGGCTACTATTCTGAATTAATAATGGACTTCAACAATGTGGAACCCATGCAACCACCATAAGTAAAACAGTTGGGAGAAAAACTTAAACCAACAAAAGTGATCACCAAAACAAGAATGTTTGTAAGCTAAAAAAGCCAAAACCTAATATATCTAATTCTTGACCTCAGGGGAAGAAAAATGTTGGACATATGGTCCAAGGCCCAACTAGTGAACAGCAGGGAGTGAAGTAGAATACACTTTGAAGGCAAATTTAGCTTAACTACATCCATTTTAGAATAATCAGTTTCCATTTTGTGTTGTATCCTGTACTCTATTTTACAAACAGCTGTGTGCATATACGGTTCATTGTTCTTGTTATCCTTTCTCTAGTTTCGTTTCTCATATGATACTTCCAAATTCTCGTAAAGCACGTGATTTTCCAGAAATGACGTTGTACGCGTTTCGGCTTTGTCATAAAATGTCTTTGTATTTGATGTGTAATGACATTCAGGGGGCTGTACTTTCTCACAATACCCACTTTATATTCAGAGACAGAATAAAGATTTAGATTGACTGTCTTTTTTTTATCATTGTCTCAATGGGCTAATCTCACAGGCCTGTGAGGGTTGGAAGGTACACCTTATGCAGAGGTATCGAGGGTCTAAAAATACCCCTAGACAATCTACATTCCTAACACCCTTGACTTCAGGGAAAGATCCACAATGTAGCAGCTTTCTGAATATAATCTAAAAGGAAGAGGAGAGGGAAGGAAAAAAAACAAACAAAAAAAAAAAAAAAAAAAAAAAACACTTTGAAGCGAAACAAAGTTACAATACCAAGTCCCTTTTAAGAAAGGGGTGGAAATAGCCACATACCTACACAAAAAGGGAAGCCTAACTGCCGGTTCACAACACAGGGGCAACACGACTTGCAGGCCGACTCACCGAGGCGACCTGCACACGACTTCAGCAGCGACTTGCAAAACGACTTCTGTATAGAAGTCAATGCAAGTCACCCCAAAAATAGTACAGGAACCTTTTTCAAAGTCGGAGCGACTTGCGTCGCTCCTATAAGAACAGTTCCGTAGTACAGATGGGGACGCAACTTGTCAGGCGGCTAAGTCGCCTGACAAGTCACCCCTGTGTGAACCGGGGCTTAGTGAGAATATATTGTAATGCAATAGACATACAGGGACCTGAGAATGAAGATTATGAGAAGGAGAGGTTTCAACTCACACCAGGGGATACAGAGGTGTGATAGTAAGAATACAACATGTCTGATTTTATATATACGCATTACCAGTCTGATACAGAGGTTAAAAGGGATCATTCCAACAATAAATAGTTCCCATAATGATATCACGACTTAGTTTTCCAAAGGGAGCTCTGAAGTCAGGTAGCAGAGTGCTGTTTCTACTGATCTTTCAAGGAAGTACAGGAGTAGTAAGATGACTATTTCCTTGTGAAGAAGGAAAAGTGCTTTGGTGAACAGAGCCCTCACAGTATAAGGAGGGAAAAAAAAAATTAGATGTGGGAATCCAAGAAACAAGGCTGTGTTGTGCATGGAAACAGTGTGGAAATCCTGAGACCACCAACCCTGTGCAGCTTAAGGAGGCATATATCTGTATTTATAAATGGAGTATTCAATTTCCTCAAAAAAGATTATTGCACACATGATTAAAAAGGTAAAAGTAGGAGTCAGCTATAAAAAAAAAAAAAAAAAAATTATAATGGACTCGAATGCAGTAGATTCCTTTAAGACTTGGGAAGCCCACGGTTCCACAGAAACAGATCCTAAAGTTGGAAAAATTGATAAGTTGTTCAAGGTCAATATAGCGCAACCCCAGACTCTCAATGAATACCCCCAAGAACATTAATTTTAATTTAAATTGTAATTTTAATTTTAACTTCTAATACAAAGGGTATCCAGGATCACATACCAAAAAATCCAATACTCGCATACTACATAGGATCGGATGTTGATTTTTTTCCCATTACTACTTTATATTGGGGATCCCGACTATTAAACTTATGAATAGCCCGCAGGATATATATTAATAGGTCTTTTCCCTAAAAATAAAGTTTTTTAGTACTAATTTGGTTTTTACGCAACGCCTATGGCATGACCTACAAACACCAGCTCCCAATACATACCAACAATATCAATGGATTTGAGGCACATTAATCTCCTTGTTCTCATTCATGAGTATCTGGGACCTTCTACCACCTTCAATTTTAATATTTTAATTAATATTTCATATTTTAATTTCATTATAAATCTTTATTTTTAATTTTTTTTCTCAGATCGTCAATATTTTTATATATTATGTAATTTATGTGTCAAACTGTATTTGCATCGTTTAAGGAGTGTGGCCGGTACATGCATAGACATTGAAAAAATCTCCAGACACTATGGGCATTGCTCCGGGCATGTCACTGACCCGGATGTCAGTCTAAATTGCGGCAGGAAATAAAGGATGAATTAACATAGCTGAGCGCCGCTAATTAATGTTCCCTGTTAGCGGCTCGGGCTTCGTTTTCCATCACCACCACAAATATGGCCGTTAATATACTAATGCGCAGGCGCGCGGCTTAGGCTTCGGTCTTCAATACCCTCACAAAAATGGCCGCCAATATACCAGTATGTAATCGCACTAGGCTCCGGTCTCCAATGTCCCCAAGAAAATGGCCGCCAAAATATTAGCATGCAACCGCACTAAGCACACGGCGCACTACTTAAACTGATGAGGTGCAGCAAGATGGACGCCCCAGTAGAAGTCTGATGATGAAACGCGCGTAGGGCGGGACTCACGGATGTCTTGCAGCACCTCCAGCCAAGTTGTTCATGACGCTTTCTTGCATGCTCGTTTTTTTCCTTGTAAATGTGAGTACAACATTTTACCAGTTATAATAAAGTTTCCTATACGGTTTTACACTATGGGCATCCCTCCTTTCTTTCATATGTAAGAACGGTTAAACAACATGTAAAAGTACAGACCGGGGACATCCATGAGTGCTACACAGTGGCAAATACTGTGACTGCCTGCACCCCTGTAGGGGGAAGAAAATCCGGTGAGTGCAAGCAGAATCAGAGCACGCTGTTGAGGCACTATTAAAGAGCCAGGACCTGGACAAGAAGTTTTCCCATATCAATTTGTTTCCTAGAGAACCACTCCAAAAGAACTTTTTTGTAACTAATGGAACTTTTCTTATCCAATAATACTGGTTCTAAGCACACAAGTCACTTTTGTGTATGATTTTTTGTATGATTTAGCACTAGTCACTTTACAGTAATATCAGCACCTTGTTTTCTTTGCACCATTGCACTTTGTTATTTTGCATATAGTTAATGAAATATAAAATTGTGGCACTTTATTCTGAAATTTCACCCATATTACCATGAGGTAGAAACTAACAACCTTGCATCAATCACAGGTGTGACCCAAATCATTCACGTAGCTAAAGAAATCATTACCTACACATTCTCGGCACACACAGGAATTCGAACCTATCAAATTTTATTTATGGTTTTTATTATTTATAGACAGCACCTAAGATTCACAGAAATTAAATATACCAAGTAATAAGTAGAGTAACTGCTCACCATTGAAATAAATTCTCTTGACTCCATTAGGGCAGCGCCATACTTACTCCTGTTTTCCACGCAACTCAATATTGGATACTTGAAGACTTAACGAGTGGGTTGCACTAGCTCTGAAAATGGGATAACGCTCTGCGGCTGACAGTCCACACAAATCTAGAAAAAGCCAGAATGTGCCTAGAGCCTGAAGGTCAAGGTCACATTCTAATTTTTGCCTAGTCCACAAGCCTACTTCCAGAGTTAGTCTTTAGAGACTGAGGTTGTTCCACGGCTCTGGATCGGGTGATCGCTTTGTGGGTAACAGTGGGGTCTAGATATTGATGAGGGAACCCCGATCCGGATAGCTGATGTGTAGACACAAAGTCAAAACAGTGTAGTAAACACTATTCAATTTGAAGATTGAAGAGTGAAAACACCCATGAAGTACGTACGGAGAGTATTGAAAAGTAATAATAAATATATATATATATATATATATATATATATATATATATATATATATATATGAAAATTTTCCAAAAGGGGCACTAGTCTAGTGAAAACGTTCTAATATGGAAGGAAGGAAGGGATTGTCTTCTGACAAGCACTGTTTAACCAACTCTAGATGCAATAGTTTGCAGCTTATTTAACTTTTAAAAGTTCCAATCTTTCAAATTAATCTTATTACTATATAAATGAGAATGCATAGGTTCAACCAGTTTCAGCAAGAGAAATTACAGAAACAGCTTAAAAAGGTGGGGCACTCTCGCTTTTAAAACACAGTGTACAGGTTTCATGGGGTGTGACAGGACTTATGCAATATATATATTGTTTTACTAATGTGTTTATCCACTGTAAATTCATGTGGTAATATTTTCACCAGGGTGTTTATGATCACATGAGCTATTTGAAAAGGTCTGTGTACATACAAAAGATAAAGACAACAATATACATCAGAAACGCTTATTTACTGCAAATGCTTCAATGAAGCAAAAAGGAAGCAGAACAGCCTTTACAAAGACGATTTAACAACAGTACCAGGCCAAAACGAGAAAGCTTCTTTCCATCTGATGGGCACACTATAGCTTACAGGTAGGGTTGTCCCGATACCGATACTAGTATCGGTATCGGCACCGATACCGAGCATTTGCCCGAGTACTTGCTTCCGATGCTTCCCCCGATACCTAGAGGACAGCTGTGATCGGCGGTGGGGGAGTTACAAGATTCTCCCCCAGCGGCTTTCACCAGCTTTAGTGACATACAGCGGTGATCGCTCACAGCTGACTGTCACTGCATCCTCCTCCATGCCCCCTCCTTTCCTCTGTCCCTCTCAGCTGTCCCCTCCGTTCTGCTCTTATCTGTCCCCTTCGTTCTCCCCCTCAGTTCCTCCGTCCTCCCCCTCCTCCTTCCTTTGTGTATGGATAGAGTCAGCTGACTCTGTCCATTCACATAACTGAAACATTGTAATCTCCTGTGATTACGATGTGTCAGTTTATGAATGGAGAGAAGCTGCGGTCTTCTCTCCATTCATTGTCAGTGCAGCTGACGCTGCAGAGAAAGGGACTGGGGATTCTCTATCCTCTGTCTCTTTCTCTGTCTCAAGGGGGAGATATCAGAGGTCTGTTAAGACCCCTGATATCTCACCAAAGCCCCCCAAAAGGGCTGATTAAAAAAAAAAAAAACAATAAAGAATAAAAGAAATATTATTGTAAAAAATAAAAATTGTAAAAAAAAAAAAATAACACACACATACAACGTTCACCCCCCCCCCCCCCCCCAAAAAAAAAGCAAGCACTGTTAAAAAAAAATGAAAAAAAAAAACACTGTCACGTGACATTAAAAAAAAAGTATCGGTAATCGGTATCGGCGAGTACTTGAAAAAAAGTATCGGTACTTGTACTCGGTCCTAAAAAAGTGGTATCGGGACAACCCTACTTACAGGGATCTTCAAACTACGGCCCTCCAGCTGCTGCAGAACTACACATCCCATGAGGCATTGTAAAAGTCTGACATTTACAGACATGACTAGGCATAATGGGAATTGTAGTTTCTTTTTTTTTCTTCAATATATTTTATTGTTTTAAATCCAACGTTTTGTGAGAGTTTCAGAACGTAACAAAAAGCAGAGCAAAACCCAATTACCTCTAAAAACCCTCCAACACCTCCACCTCACCCCCCTTCCCATTCCGCGCTCTGGATCCAGGTTCTTCTTTTCCCAACCCATCGTATGTCTACTCCTGGTCTAGTCAAGCCCCAAGCATTTCTGCCAACTTTATAGTATGCTTAAATTTGTGCCAATCATTCAATTTTTCCTTGAATCCTGCCCATCCCTCCTCTCCACTAAACCTCAAGTACTCCAGGTTATATATGGCATCTACTTTATCGCTCCTCATTGCGCCTCATTGTGGGGCTCTCTGGGTCATGCCAGTGTTTAGGGATTAGACTTTTGGCTGCATTCAGGAGTGAGGGGATCAGGGTCTTCGTGTATTGTTTAACTGTTTTTTTTGTCCGGTGGAACATACACTCCCACGGATCTTCTTGGACATCGATTTTTGTTATCTCTTTTATTTTCGTAATTACTTCTTTCCAGAATTGTTTAATTTTTGGACACATCCACCAGATATGTGACATGGTACCCAGTTTCCTGTACACCCTCCAGCAGCACTGTGTAGTCTCTGTCTGATACTTGTGGGCCTTATCTGGAGTTATGTACCACTGTGCTAGACATTTAAAACTACTCAAACCAAACTTATAATTTTCCTCATCTCCCTCTCATTTACTTGTAACCCTAATTCCTCTTCCCATTTCCTGATATATGGCGGTTTTCCCATCCCATTCCGTCAAGATTTTGTATATAACTGATATTCCCCCCTTTTCTACACCCTCTGTAAATAGTTTCTCCATCGGTAGCAAGTTATCCGCCAATCTCACTGGTTGAGGGAGGGAGTCAAAAAGTGTTTTAGATGGGAATAGCGCCATTCAATCATAAGTAAATCATTTTTTTGTTTTAACTCTTGTAGTGTACATAACCTACCCTTCACCATTATATCCTTCAGTTGTGCGTTCTGTCTTTTAATCCAATTTTAAAAACAAATTACTTTTCCCCAATGGGAAATACTCTGTGTCCTTCTCCTATATTCCCCAAAGGTGTAGGTACCCAGATCATTTTCCCCAGCTCTGTTTTACTGATTGCGTTCTTCATTTCCACCCAACTTTTATTTTTATTATTTCTTTCCCAGTCCATAACCCGAGAGAGAAGAACAGCTTTGTAATAGCTTTTTAAATCTGGAACTCCTAAGCCCCCCTGTTTTGTCTCTAGTTAATATTTGTAGACTTATTCTTGTTTTTTTCCCCTTCCAAATATACCTGAGGAGCAATGTTTTCCATGTTTTAAAATAAGCTTGTGGGAGAGGGATCGGCAGCATCTGAAATTGGTACATAATCTTTGGTAAAAGACTCATTTTAAAAATATTAATTCTCCCCAGCCTTGACGCTATCTTGATTAAATCCTTTTTAACTTCATTTAGTAATAGCAGGAAGTTTGCTTGATAAAGCATATCTATTTGCGTTGTGATTTTAACCCCTAAATACTTTAACTCCTTCTCTTTCCAAGTAAATGGGAACTCCTCGTGATATACAGGTGCCTCCTCTAGGGGAACCCCTATATTCAGTATCTCAGACTTTCCCGGATTTATTTTGAAATTCGAGCATTCCCCGTACTGTTTTAATTCTTTCAAGTTAGGCAGGGTTATCCTCGGATAGGACACAAAGAAGAGAATATCATCGGCGTATGCAGCCATCTTATGTTCCACTTCTCCTAGCCTGAGCCCCCTAATGCTCGCATCCTGACGGATTTTCGCTAGCAGCTAATGACAGTATGAACAGTAGGGGGGACAGGGGGCACCCTTGCCTAGTACCGTTAAACATTTCAAAGGGGTCCAACACCGAACCATTTACTTTCACCCTTGCAGTGGGGGATTTGTAAAGTGTCCCTATCCATTGTGTGCATCTCTCCCCTATCCTCATCACAGCAAGGGTCTCTCCCATGAACCCCCACTCTACCCTGTCAAACGCTTTTTCAGCATCGATAGACAGGAGTAGACCGGGGATCCCACACGCCTTTATTTCATGCATTACTAGCAGTGTCCTAATCCCATTGTCTCGGCACTCTCTTCCGGGTACAAACCCTGCCTGGTCAGTGTGTATTAGCTCACTCATTAATGGTTTCAACCTTCCTGCCATTACCTTTGCAAACAGCTTGATATCGTCATTCAGCAATAAAATAGGCCTATAACTCGAGCAGAGTGGCGTCTTTTCCCTCTTTTGGTATTATGGTTATAGCCGCCTCTAAAGCCTCTTTTCTTATTGCCCATTTTGTTCCTATCCCGTTGATATATGAGCACAATTTGGGAACCAGAATATCTCCAAACTTTTTATAACAGGGGTCTTCAAACTCCGGCCCTCCAGTTGTTCAGGAACTACAATTCCCATCATGCCTTGTCATGTCTGTGAATGTCATTGTTTTACAATGCCTCATGGGATGTGTAGTTTCACAACAGCTGGGGGGCCGTAGTTTGAAGATCCCCGTTTTATAATATAGCGCTGTTAGGCCATCCATCTTCTGTTACCGGTTCTTCCAGCCCTTTCCCTTGCTCCTCTGAGATTCTACATAAAACTGTCCCTTCCAAGAAAGCTCTCGTTTTATCCCTTCTTTTGTTTTTTTTCTCAGTTGTTTCATTCTTATTAAAAAGGTATATAATTTTGCGTAGTACTCTTGAAAAACTTTTGCTATCCCAGATGGATTATAAACCATTTTCCCATTGCCATCTTGTATTTTTTCTATATAGTTTGCAATTATTTTCTTTTTTAACATCCTTGCCAGGGGTTTACCAACTTTATTTCCCCATAAATACCTTTCTTTTTTTATTTTATTATAAGACACACGTGTATCCTGCTCAGCTAAGTCTTTCAGTTCTTCTTTCCTACCTGTGAGAGTTGCCCATACTTCTGTGTTTTCTGCTTTTTTGTGTTGCTGTTCTATTTCTGTAACGTCTTTTACCAAAGTATTTTTTCTAATTATTCCTGCCTTTTTTCTTTCTGTTCCCAATTGTATCAATATGCCTCTAATACATACCTTATGGGCCTCCCATAGTGTGGCTTCTGATATTTCTTCCGTATTGTTGGTTTCAGTGTACCACTCTAGTTCCCGCCTAATCCTCTCTTCTGCTGCTTTATCCTGTAGTAGCTCTTCATTCAATCTCCAGGGCGCTTTTCTATATGACTTTCCCTCCTTTATTCCCATCATTACCGGCGCATGGTCAGAAAAGGTGGCTATTTTAATCTCCGTTTTATCTACTTTTTCGAGTAGTCTATGGTCAACCAGGAAAAAATCTATTCTTGTGTACGTCCCGTGCACAGAGGAGTGGAAAGTGTAATCTTTGCGTTTTACATTTTGCGTTTGCCACACTTCTATCAATTGATTTTGAAATAAAGTCTTTTTTAAGACTTTCCTCATCACGTTCCTATTCCTCTGTGCACTTGACGTACTGTCTATCCCTGGAGACATACAAAAATTAAAATCCCCTCCCATAATAGTATGTCCTTTCTTAAAGTCCATAAGTTTTTTAATGACACTAATTGTGTATTTTATTGGATTTCTGTTAGGGCAATAGACATTTGCCAGGGTGTATTCTTCCTCATTGATTTTACCCTTCAGGAACAAATATCGCCCATCCGGGGCTGTCATTCTGTCCTCTAGGACAAATCTTACGCCCCTGGCGAATCCTATGGCAATCCCTTTGGCCCTTTTTATTGGGGAATCCCCATAATACCAAACTGGGTAATCTCTAGATACTATTTTCAAATTACAGTACTGTGATATATGTGTGTCTCTTGCAAAAGGACTATATCCGCTTTATAGTATGTAATCTCTCCTATCATGTTATTTCTTTTAATAGGAGAGTTTAAACCTCTTATGTTATAGGTCATGAAGTTAAGGGTGGTCATCTCTGCACACCGCGCTCCGACTCGTCTCCTCCCTCCTCCTTCGCTTACATCCCCTCTCTTCCTGGGAGCGCCGTGGGCAGAGATCCACCCCTCCCCTCCTTCCTATCTTGGTCCTTCCAGAGCAGTTCCCAGGGAATATCACCCTCCCTCTCCCCCCTCCACCACTTCCTTTGGGGTACTTGGCCTATGGATCCAAGGCCTATGGATGGCCTATGGATCCAAGGCCCTTCAACTCCTCCCGGCCCTTTGGTTCCCCAAGAGGTTTGACTCAGAGTAGGGGCCCGTCAGACTCTCCGCACCTGCTACACCCAACAATGAGGATGGCCCATCACCCGACCCCCCTCCCCTGACATGTTTTTCTCATACTTTACTATGATCCTTCCCGCTCTCTCCCATCCCGCCCCCTCCCCCCCATCCCCCCACCAGACCCCCAGTTCTTTCTTTCTCATTTCTTCTGCTTTGTTGATACCCATTTTTTCCTTATAATCGGTTGCCATCTCTGTTCTTCACTGGTCGGGGTATCTTCTTGTGCTTCCCACCATCCTGGTATTTCACTGGAATGTCCAATCTATCACAGAAGGTGGCTGTATCTTCTGGGTATTTCAGGGTTGCAGACCGTCCCTCTCTTCTCCCAATTAAACATGCTGGGAAACCCCAGGAATATTGTATATTGTTGCATTTCAGATGTTCCAATAAAGGTTTCAATGTTCTTCTTCGGGCTAGTGTTTTTCCTTCGATTCCGATTTTCCTGGTCCTCCAATCGATACATCAGATCTCTCTACTCTCTCTGCAATTCTACCATCTGTTCCTTCAGATCCATTATTTCTATTGCTTGTAAATTTAGTTGTTCTTCTTTACTTTTTACTCTTATTATATGATTTAGTTACTGATGTAAAAATGGCCATCTCCTCCTTGATAAATAGTCCTAATTTTGCAAACATTTCTGCCATCTCTCCTTTAGTTGGCAGATTTTTTTTGGTTTAGGTTTGGCTTCCAGGTCTTCCTCTGTATCCTCCCCATTACCAGCTGGTGTTTGAGTTATTATACAGGATTTATATAGCGCCGACAGTTTACGCAGCACTTTACAACATTAGGGCAGACAGTACAAGTACAATACACTTCAATACAGGAGGAATCAGAGGGCCCTGCTTGTTAGAGCTTACAATCTAGGAGGGAGGGTCAAGTTGTTAGATGGAGGCAAGATAGGCTTCTCTGAAGAGGAAAGTTTTCAGGGATCGCCTAAAAGTGGATAAATTTGGAGACAGTCTGACAGATTGGGGTAGGGAATTCTAGAGGATAGGCAAGGCTCGGGAGAAGTCCTGGAGGCGGATATGGGAGGAGGTGATGAGGGAGCTAGAGAGCAGGAGGTCTTGGGAGGAACAGAGATGGCGATTAGGTTGGTATTTTGAGACTAGGTTAGTGATGTAGCTGGGGGCAGAGTTGTGGATGGCTTTGTAACTTGTTAGTATTTTGAATTTAATTTGTTGGGCGAGTGGTAGCCAATGGAGGGATTGGCAGAGAGGGGTAGCAGACACTGAGCGGTTTGTAAGGTGGATGAGTCTGGCAGCAGCATTCATGATGGACTGAAGGGGAGATAGTCTATTTAGAGGTAAGCCAATGAGGAGTGAGTTGCAGTAGTCAAGGCGAGAGATAACCAGGGAGTGAATCAGGAGCTTTGTGGTTTCACTGGTTAGAAAGGGACCTAGTTTAGAGATGTTGCGGAGGTTGAGGCGGCAAGCTTTGGAAAGTGATTGGATGTGGGGCCGAAAGGAGAGTTCAGAATCCAGGATAACACCTAGCACCCTGACATGTGGGGATGGGTGGATGGTTTTGCCATTGCTCTTGACAGAAAAGTCAGGGGAAGAGGCACGTAGGGGAGGAAATATTATAAGCTCGGTTTTGGACAAGTTGAGTTTGAGGAAGTGGTGTGACATCCATACAGATATGTCGGTTAGTAAGTGAGTGATGCGTGAGGAGACTGATGGAGTGAGTTGAGGGGTGGAGAGATAGATTTGTGTGTCATCAGCATAGAAATGATATTGAAAGTCGTGAGAGGCTATCAACTGACCCAGGGAAGAGGTGTAGATTGAAAATAAAAGAGGTCCAAGAACAGAACCTTGGGGGACCCCGACAGAGAAGGGAAGAGGAGTGGAGGAAGTAGAATTGTAAGTGATACTGAAGGTGTGTTGGGATAGGTAGGATGAGAGCCACTGAAGAGCACAGTCACGGAGAATGAGGGAGTAAAGTTTTTTGAGGAGGAGGGGGTGGTCAACTGTGTCAAAGGCAGCTGAAAGATCCAGAAGTAGGAGTACAGAATAGTGTCCGTTGGTTTTTGCAGTTAGTAGGTCATTTGTGAGTTTTAAAAGAGCAGTTTCTGTGGAGTGTTGAGGGCAAAATCCAGATTGAAGGGGATCAAGAAGGTTGTTTTTAATGAGGTGGTCACTCGGTTGTAAACCAGGCGTTCAAGGAGTTTAGAGGAAAAGGGGAGCAAGGAGATAGGGCATAGGTTGTTAAGATTGGTAGGGTCCAAGGACGGCTTTTTGAGTATGGGGGTGACCAGTGCATGTTTTAGAGCATCGGGGAAGATGCCAGAGGTAAGGGAGAGATTGAATATGTGGGTTAGAGAGTGTAGGATGGGGTCAGAGGGTGACCGTAGCATTTGAGAGGGAATATGGTCCAGGGGACAGGTGGTTAGGTGGGCGATAGAAAGGAGTTTTAGCAGCTTCGTCTGTAGTAGCAGATTTGAATAGGGGGAGTGTCAGTTGTACCTGTTGACATAGGGTCTTAGCTGGGGGAGATACCTGTAGAATGGAGATTTCATCACGGATTGTATCAATCTTGTTTTTGAAGTGATTAGCAATTTCCTGGGCAGTGAGTAAGTCAGTGGGTGGAGGCGGTTGAGGACAAAGTAGAGAGTTGAAGGTAGAGAAGAGTTTACGGGGATTGGATGAGAAGGTGTTAATAAGAGTTGTAAAATAGGTTTGCTTGGCAGTGTGGAGGAAAGAATAGTATTTTTGTAGGGCAGATTTGTATTGGTTGAAGTCTTTGAGAGACCTAGTCTTGTGCCACAGACGCTCAAGAGCGCGACTACGTTTTTTGAGAATTTTAGTGTCAGCTGTTTGCCAGGGTTGTAGGGGTCGAGGCCTGATTCTGCGTGTAGTGAGGGGAGCGAGCTTGTCTAGGGTGGAGGACAGAGATTTATTGTAGATGGACGTGGCTTGGTTGGGGCGGGACAGGGGAGAGATTTTGTCATAGAGGTGGTCAGTAGCAGAATAGAGGAGAGAGGAGTTGAAGTTGCGAAAGTTTCTACGGGTGATGGTTAGGCGATTGGAGGGAAAGGTGGTGGAAGACAGGGGGAGAGAGAAACTAATAAGGTGGTGGTCGGAGGATTGTTTGAGAAATTGCATGGAGTGCATAGGTAGAATACAAGGTCAAGCGTGTTGCCATCAGAGTGAGTAGAAGCCTGTACCCATTGCTTCAGGTCAAATGAAGAGGTTAGACTAAGAAGTTTAGAAGTAGCAGGAGTGTTTGTATTAGCAGGGATGTTGAAATCACCAAGAAGGATTGTGGAAATATCCGAAGAGAGAAAGTAGGGTAGCCAGGCAGAAAACTCATCAAGGAAAGTCGATAATGGTCCAGGGGGCCAGTAGATCACAGCAATTCTTAGGGAAGTAGGAGAGAATAGACGTATACAGTGGGCTTCGAATGATGAGAGGGAAAAAGAGGGAGGAGGGTGAATAACCTGGAAGGTGCTCTGGGGAGGAATCCCACTCCACCTCCCTTGCGTCCATTAGGCCTAGGGGAGCGAGTCCAGTGAAGGCCACCCTGGGAGAGGGAAGCAGGAGCAAGTAGATTAAAGGAATTAGTGACAAAGAGGTCATGAACAGCAGTGAGTTTGTTGCAGACAGAGCGGGCGTTCCAGAGGGCGCAGGAGAGAGGGAGGCTGGTGTTGGGAAGAAGAGGAATGGAGACTAAATTGTGTAGATTGCGACTACTGCCAGAGGGTGTAGGGTGATGGGTGTGTTGGGCACAGTTAAATAAGGGGGGCCCAGGGTTTGGGGAAATATCTCCAGCGATTAGGAGAAGCAGAAGAGTGAGGGAGGTAATATGAGAATGTGATTAGTTTGAGGGGACATGCTTCAGTATCCGGGGGGGTTTGTTAGCAAGTGGGCTTAGAGTTAGAAAGAGGTGATGAGTGCAGTAATAGGGGGAGGGGAGAAGTGAGGGTGATATGTACAGATTGTGGGGTGGAGCAGAGGGATGAAGAAAAGAGAGTTTGAGGAGAGAGGCAGCAATTGTGAAAAGGAGGAGAGGTAAAGAGTGCATGTTTCAGAGAGGAAGATGATAAAATTTGGAAATGGGGTCACCTGCAGTCTGTTATAGTTAGCTTTGTGCAAATCGCTGAAGTGCAAGAGCAGAAGTGCCACTTATTTAAAGAACCTCCTGTATGTGCTCCCCCGTAAGGAAGGCCTTGTTTTTATACTGTGTGTTGGGTGTGGGTTGAATCTGGCAATTAATCAATTAGGAGGGGATATTAGGAACACAGCTAGCAGGGCATAACTTTCACACCACAATCAAACTGCAAGGGGACTAAAAGGCCAAAATTGTAAAGATAAGGGAACCCATAATTTAGGTAAGACTTAATGGCTAAATAAACATTGAACTAATGTGAACATGGCTACAGATGGAGTTGAAACAGTGGTGACAAACAGATTTACCAAATATGCATTTGTGCAGTCAGTCAATATTCAGTGGAGGTATAAACGCAGGTTTACCAAATATGCATTTGAGTTTGGTCTGGATCCTTAGATTGTTTTCTCTGTCCATTTCTGGACAGAGAAAATCCTCTCTGAGGATTTTTTACTACTAGCCCCTGTCTGTTTCCCTGGGGTCTCTGTCCCCCCTTCCTGTGTCATATTTTTTTTATAGAGCTTGGGCTCGCGCTCATTCTGGGTGGAGGGTTCCCGCATGCTCCCTTTATAGGTTCCCCCCTCATCTTGTACTCTGTTCCCTGTCTCTTTGCGTTGTTGTTTTTTTGGGGGGGGTCGCTTTATTCCTCCGCCCCTCTGGCGTCCGATCAGCCCTGTTTCTTCAGGGGTGAGTGACTGCTTTGTTACTGCTTAAATGATTGTGATATTATGTGTCCATGTTTGTATTCCACTTTTCCCATAGATTTTAATATTTAATACCAACTTTTATCAATAAGTGTATGATGGTTCCAAAGAGCTAACTCGTTTAATGTTCTTGTGAACTCAGGCTGCAATTTCCTGGTACTTTCTCATACTGGTCGTATTGGTCACGAATACCAAGAAACATTAATTAAAGCTGTAAATACTGATACTGGGTTACAGGGAGGGTTTCACCATCCCTTCTCTTCCCACACTCTCCCAGCACCAAGTCTGTTAGTCTGTGCCTCCGTTACACCTCCATCTTCCTCCTCCTTATTTCCTTTAGAAGACTTTAATGCTCTGTTCCACACCACTATGCAGATAAATAACTGAAATATTCACATAACCTCCAGATACATTGTCCATTCAGCACACTACCAGTTGCCGGTAAGTTACTTAACCGGGATACCGCTCTGTGTGTCAGCAGCTTTCCAGTCCATCCAGGATTAATGCAATGAATGCAGGATCAATGCAATGAGCATACAGTGAATATACTATGGGAAAAACCGGTCACTCACCCCATCTGCAGCTTTATTCCGGTCATTCCGTTGTGTGCCTTAGCGCTGCCCGCGAGGTCGAGTAAGGGTGTGGGGGGGGCACGGGGAGACAATCCAGCCCGCCCTCGCTTCAGTCAAAACATGTCCACTCGTCTGTTCCGGGTGAAGGCGGCATTATCTGTAGGCGCTCTTGTTCCACGCTTTCCTCCACCGTGCATTCTGGGCGGTGTGATGGATAGACTCTCTGCACTTGTTCAGAGGGGGCGGCCATTAACTTTCCGCTGGCGACGCTGCTGGAGTTTTTTGGCTCTCTTAGGGTGCCTCGATATGCCCATTGTCCCCGCTCACGGCTCCTCTCCTGATCCTCTGCTAAAAGAAGGTCTGGTCTGGCTTGTGGGGGAGGCGGAGGTGGAACGGGCGCTGGGAGAGAGAGAGTCCTCACCACTCATTCATGTCAGGGGAGATTGGCGGGCTTCTGCCATCAGCAGCAACTGCGGCTGACAAGCTCCCTCATCAGGTCCACCCTCCGCTTGGTAATTGTAGTTTCTGAACAACTGGAGGGCCATAGTTTGAAGACCCATGAGCATGGATACTCAATCTGTGGCCCTCTAGATGTTGTGGAACTACAAGTACCATGATGCCTTGCAAGCCACTGACCATTACAAACATGACTCCCAAAGGCAGAGGCATGTTGGGACTTGTAGTGCCACAACAGGAGGAAACAGCAGGTATTGGAGGAAACAGCAGTCTTAACAAAATGAGGGGGGCAAAGACATGCAACAGAATGAAGAGGGCAAATCATTGCAAACCATAAGATTACAAGGTGAGTTATCACACAGGCACCTGCAGAATCTTATAGATAAAGCTAGTATACAGTACAGCCACCCATAAAATTTTGTAACGGTGTGGATGGAGGAAGGCTTTGTAAAACTTAAATTGAAGTGACCGGAACGGGGGTTCACAATGTTTTAGGGAATAAGCCCAAAATATAATCTAGCACAGTTGTCTCCAAACTGCGGCCTGGGGGGCCAGATGTGGTCCTTTGCTTGTCTTTATCTGGCCCATGAGGTACTATTCCATCTACTGACAACAATGATGGGGCACCATTCCCTTTTCAATGATAACGGGGTGCTATTCTTCCCATTAAAAAACAATGATGTGGCACTGATGCCAGGGCATTTTCTACTCCCACTAGCCACAGTTCAGCCCCGCTAAGGCCTGAAGAACAGTAAACTAGCCTTTTACGTAGAAAGACCCCTGATCTAGCAAATGCAGCTAAATTCTGTACTCAGCATACCTCGTGACCTTGCTGCAAAGTCCAAATATTTACTAGTGGATAATGGCATTGTGCAACATTTTGAGAAAGACTTGACACCTTTAGGCATTCACATTAGGTATTTGCACTAGAAGCTACCACATATTTTTGGAGTTCATTTAAAATGATGAACAGGGAATGGGGTCTTTCTCAAGGAAGGCAGCAAAAGTAAACGGACTACCTGAAGCACATTAAAAAAAAAAAAAAAAAAAAAAAAAAAAAAGGAAGGCTAAATTTCCTTAAGATAGACAGGAAAATTTATGCAAGCACAAGATCTTTATTAATGGAACTTTACCCTTTACCAGGAAGTGGAAAAACAGTATCAATAAATAAAAGCAACAGAATGTTTATTGGATGTAGAAAGTTTCCATATAAGCATGACGAGTTTGTGTAGATTTGAACCTAAATCGGAGTTCCACTCGTTTGCAAGTCAGCAGCTACAAAAACACACTCACCTGTCCCATGGTGCAGCGATGTGGCTGCCCGAAGCCTCCGTTCTCTCCCCTGCCTCTCTGCAGCACTGGCATCGCAAGTGTGGGCAGCTGGCTGTGATAGCTTGTGGCTTCACGGCTGGGTGCGCACTGCGCTCTCTTAGTGGCCAGGCAATCTTCTGGGACCTGTGACGTGTCCCAGAAGATTGCAGAGAAGGAGGGGGAGAGGAGTTGCCGAGGGGGAGAGGTTACAAGAACAAAAACTAGGTACTCAATCCCCCTCAAAAAAATAAAATAAAATTACATGCCAAATGTGGCATGTAAGGGGGCAAGGAGTGCTTAAAGCAGAAGTTCCACTTTTAGGTGGAGCTCCACTTTAAGTGAAAAGGAAGGAAAGGTCCACTTTAACATGAAATGAGGACATAGCTTTAGGCAATCAAGTAGACCCAGTTCTCTGGACTGGCTCATACCAGTGAAGAATGAGGAAGGTTCCATGAAGGACAAGGCTGCCAGCTTAAAACCCTTCTATCTGGGATGAGGTCATTAAGGGAATCTCCCAAACGGGTTTAAAAAGGTGGATTCTGGTGAATAAAATGACCAATTTTAGGTACCATGGACCAAAATAAGGCCTCTCATGGGGTGCAATGCAAGTAACCCCTTGAATAAAGATACAACTCAATGAGCAGTAAGCCAGAGGCCACTGGAACACAGTTGCCAACACTGCTATTTGATCTTACTGTATGCAAATGTTAAACTTCACTGAACTAAGGCGACTAAGGACCCAACAACAAGTGGTAATCCCTATAAGATGGTTTATAAGCCTGAACCACTGTAAAAATCCCTGCCTCAGAGAGACCCCTTTTCCCTTCACACCTGGGCTTTAATATCCATGCCAATAAATCCAACAACCGAAAACCAGAATGCAGGATCCAGTTCTGGGATAGAAGGTTCAGTCAATGTGATAGTTTCTGTAGGGCATTTGTAACCAGGTTGACCTGATCCATGTACTAAGCCCCCCCTTGATCATTTTGTAGTCATCAGCATAGCAGGAATGCCTTCCAGCTTAATCCTTCAAAGAATTCAGAGAAGAAGTTTCTAAAAGGCATTATGCATACAGAGATTACTGCACCTAGGGCGCCATTAAAGTGTGTGCCACCTCTGCCAATAGATCTCCGAATCTGGTTATGGACCAGTCTACCTTGCATGGAGACATTAGCCCATCAGGTCCATGTTTGGTGTTCCCCAACACTGCAAAGACCAAAGCCATCACAATAAAAATGCCCTGATCTGACGTCAGAGACAAATCTCCTTGCCGTACATGCTCTACCTCTGCAGGGTCCTAGTTAAGATAAATAAATACATTGTAACTAGAGTCAGAAATGGTCTTTTCCCATGGGGGGGAAAAAAAATACTCCAGGAGCAGAGTCAGTGTTACTGCTCCTCCAACCTTAGTAAATACTTTGAAAATGTGGTCAGTCCAAAGGAAAAGGCCACAAACTACAAATAATGTATGCCAACTGCAAACAGCAGAAACAGCTGGTGGTCAGGAAAAACAGGGACATGAAGGTAGGCATCTTGAATGTCTATGCAAGACAGAAAGTCTCCTTGGTGAAAAACGGACACCACCAATTGAAATGATTCCAAAACACACACACACACACACACCTAAAGGAGAACTGGTATTCTTATAAGTGATATCATCCTGCCATTCATATTCTGACCCTAAAGTGGAATTCCTGTCCAACACCAGCAATTCTTAAAAAGTCCCCTCCCCCTCTCCTGCTACTTATCCTTATATAAAAGATGTATATACTTACCATTTATAGGTCTGGTCATGTAATCCTGCAGCTCCGTCTCCCATGTGTCAGTGAACTGTAGGTTAGAAGAGGGAGTGCCAACAGCAGTCATAGGAGCATATGGGTGATGTCACCGCTCTGGGAATACCCAATCACTGTCATGCACTCCCTGACACTGGGGAGCCAGAGTTGCAGGACCATGTGACTGAAACAGAGCAGACTGAAAAAAGGTAAGTACACACAACTTTTTTTTTTTTTTACATAGGGCAGGCAGACCACAATGTTCACCATTGGTGCCGCAGACCGCAATTGCATAAAAAAAAAAAAATCTGACAGGCTGGTTGTGCTAAAGATTGATGAATCGACTTCAGTACAACCAGCCTGTACATAAATGGATCGGACCTTGGCTGGTCCCTGCTGAACCAGCCAAGATTTGATCCCTCTATGGCCGGCTTTAGGCAGGAATTCCACTTTAACTAAAGAAATAAAACCTGAAAATCTAATAATTAAGCAAAAAAAAAAAAAAAAAAAAAAAAAAAAAGGCTCCTCTATTTATGAGCTCATATGCACTTTGGCAGTGGAACGTATATTTAGCTTGAAATAGAACTTTGGACGAATACTGGATTACTAAAATATCTGCAGTCTTTATTACACACTGTAGATACTGATTATATGCATTTTATTAGTGCTAAAAGTACTCCCTTAAGCTCATTAAAAACCATACCCTTTACGAAGCACTGCAATATAAAACCAGTGAAATCTTTCTCAGATTCTCTAAACATGATAGGATTCTGCACATATGACATGAATCTACTCATCACTCTAGAAATATATATTATGTAGAGCTATTGATTTAACCACTTCAATACCAGGCACTTAGACACCTTCCCGCCCAGGCCAATTTTCAGCTTTCAGCTGTCGCAATTTGAATGACAATTGCGCGGTCATGCTACACTGTACCCAAACTAATTTTTTATAATTTTGTTCCCACAAATAGAGCTTTCTTTTGGTGGTATTTTATCACTTCTGCGATTTTAATATTTTTGCACAACAAATAAAAGAAAGACCGAAAATGTTGAAAAAAAAACATGTTTTTCTTTGCTTCTGTTAAATTTTTTTGTAAATAAGTATGTTTTCTTCTTCAATGACGGGCACTGACATGGCTGCACTGACGGGCACTGACATGGCTGCACTGACGGGCACTGACATGGCTGCACTGACGGGCACTGACATGGCTGCACTGACGGGCACTGACATGGCTGCACTGACGGGCACTGACATGGCTGCACTGACGGGCACTGACATGGCTGCACTGACATGGCTGCACTGACATGGCTGCACTGACATGGCTGCACTGACATGGCTGCACTGACATGGCTGCACTGACATGGCTGCACTGACATGGCTGCACTGACATGGCTGCACTGACATGGCTGCACTGACATGGCTGCACTGACATGGCTGCACTGACATGGCTGCACTGACGGGCATTACTCAATTCATCTATTACGATATGGTGCCAGTCAGTGCCCATTTGTCCAGCGGAAGCTAATCTATTCCGATTGTGTGTGCCTCATTGGACTTTTTTTTTTTTTTTTTTTTCTGACGGACCTAGAAATAGAACATGTTCTAAATATTTCCGGCGGAACCAATTCCGAACGGGAAAACCGCTCGTCTGTATGCTGTACCGACGGACCAAAAACGACGCATGCTCTGAAGTACGAGACGGAAGCTATTGGCTACTGGCTATTGAACTTCCTTTTTCTAGACCCGTCGTACGTGCTGTACGTCACCGCGTTCTGCATGGTCGGACTTTGGTTTGACCGTGTGTAGGCAAGACCGCTTGAATGGAATTCCGTCAGAGAAACCTGTCGACGGCAAAACAGGTCGAGTATACGCGGCATAAGAGAACCTAGTATTTTAATGGATTTTCTGCTATATTCAATTATCTTTTTCATGTCTCTGCATTTATTAACGTTTGCTGTGGCATGGCAGGTTTTTGTTTGTATTTATATAATTTACATATTTATCTTTTGTACTTTATTGCAATTTATGTTCAAAACAAAAATGGCAATTTAAAATTCAATTTTGGCAAGACACCATTTGTATGCAGTTCATTTTTTCATTTGTTCTCGTTTTTATACAAGAGTTTTCTTCATTATGTTTCAGTCTATCAGTGCTGCTTGCATTTTGCTATTTTGGAGAATGTGCTGGCTCTTTTCTTTGCTTTTACCAACAAGTTTCTGCAATATCATGGGGAGAGCCTATTATGCAGCCACATCTTGGATAGGTGTAGATCCTAACCCTGGACATGTAGAGTCATATAGGGCCCAGTCACACCACTCTGATCCCTTGCAGGGCTTTAGGTGGGGTTCATATATGTGCAAATTGGATGCGGGTTTCCCCACACCCAATTCACATGACATGTGAGTGTGACCAGCTCTCAGTGGATTCAGTTCACACGGTCCGGGGAGGCTGCAAAAGGATCCGATGCGTGTTTGGGTCCGGTTCAGGTGCAAATTCAAGCAAAAATAAATTCAGACTTGAATCGCACCTGAACTGGTGAACAGACACACACCGGACCCTAGCATGAACCCGCAGCGGCACATATGTGAACCTGGCCTTAAGGGGTTCATTTAAAAGATCTGCCTAATGCTCCCCAAAAGACCAAAAATCGTGATTACAGCATTTTGGGCAATACTTTTTTAGAGCAGGAGTAGGCAACCTTTGAGAGGTGGAGATCTACTTGAACAACATAAAAGATCAAAAGATCACCGGGTTCAGCGTTTTTTTTTCTTTTTTAAGACATTAACTTGCAAGGCCTAAATAAATAGTAAGGAAAACTTAAAATAAAAATATGATAAAATAATCGTCACTGTATCTTAAAAAAATGTCAGTGTCCGCCAGTGAACAGTGTCAGTAGGGCATAGGATGGTGTCAGCCAGTAGAGCAGTGGATGGTGTCAGTTTTTTAATTTTTATTATTTAGAGTATTTAACAACATTTTATTATTTTTTTTTTTAATTTAGGAGCTCCGTTAGGTGGCTTTGGTGAAATATGCAGCCTCTTTGCAGCCACAGCTTTAATGGATAGTGAATGAATGGGAAGTGATCTGTGCTGAGTGGTCTCCTGTTCATTCAAAAATTGAAGCACACAGTTTACTATGCTCCATTTATAAATGAACAGTGAGTGATCGGTACCAAAATGTAATTTACCCGCCCCTTCGCCTGCTCTCCATCCTGAAACATCCCCGCAGCAGCTGGCGGGAGAGGAGGGAAGGGAAGCCAGCAGCGAAGGGAGCAGAAAGTGGGCCGAGCACCGGAAGGAGGAGCCAGGAGAGGAATTTAGTGGAACGGACCAGCTGTATTTGCCCCCCTGCAGCAGCTGGATTTCCGGTGGAGAGAGAAAAGAAGCAGGCATTCAGCTGCAGCAGGGAGGAAAATACAGTTAGTCGGTTCCACTAAATGCCCCACCACCCCTCCTTTCCAGGTGTTGGGGTCAGCAACCAGGGGATGCGATCTACCCGTCACCCGCATGTGATAGTCGGGTTGCCAATTCTGGCTATGATGCAACTCACTTCACTGAACTGCATGTCAAACAATTATGTTCAGCCATGTGACTGCTATTTTCAGCTTATACTGGCTTTCATTGCTTAAAAAATATAAAGAAAAAAAAAGAAAAGCAAAATCGTTATGGCTTACTAACTTGAGACTTTAAAGTCGGTTTTGCTGTGTTACCGTTATCTCAAAGTTAACTCTCACAAATAGATTTCACATTATCCGTTTTCATTAAATATACATACTGTATGTTCAAGAGATGCTGAGATCCACTAGAAAAACAGTACAGGGTACAATTTAATCAAACCTAACCACAAAAAAGCCAAGTCTCTACTGGTGGCATTATGGGAGTCAAAAGGGAAATGGTGAAAAATTGCAAAATTGTCAACACAGCAGGCAGTGGTTAGAACAACTACCAGTTTTTACTTTTGCTGAGTCCTGTTAGGGAGATTCTCTTTATTTTCTGTTTCGGGGATAAACAGAAATGAGAGTAAAAATTCTCCAAAGTGAAGGGAGAGTCCCTTTAAGTGTCCCACTGGAAGGTTTCACCTCACCCCCTCTCCTCTGTTCCACTAACAACTGCAAATTTGGCTTCCACTGGCTCTGATGGAGAGGATGCCCTCAAAACATCATTGTTTTGCGATTTGCCCATTGTTAAACATCAGAGCCACTTGGGGCATGCAAAAGGCTGTTGTGGTTCCCCTGGTTTATATGATGTGCTTTTTACTTATGCAGGTTTGTAAGCATAACCCATTCTCCTTCCAATAAAATAAATGTTACTTTGGATCATTCACTAGGCTGGTGCACCCCGTCTTTTTTGTATGCAGGGTTCTGGATTTCTCCTGTCTGAGTAGGAAGGCAAGGCATAGCGAGCATTGGACATCCTGGACAACCACCAGAGATTAGGAATATGAAAGTTTACATGTCTACTACAAAGAAAAAAACACACATACACAAAAGGCTAGTGTGAAACTCAGCGCTAAAAAACAAAAAAACAAACAATGGTTGCAAGAGTGGTCAAGGACCAACACATGCTTGAGTCTAGTTAGATATAAAAAAAGAACACCTAGAAAATAAGATGTGAATAAAAATGCAAGGGAGTAATGTTGATAAAAAGTTCTTGGGGGAGAAAGAAAGAAAGAAAGAAAGAAAGAAAGAAAGAAAGAAAGAAAGAAAGAAAGAAAGAAAGAAAGAAAGAAAGAAAGAAAGAAAGAAAGAAAGAAAGAAAGAAAGAAAGAAAGAAAGAAAGAAAGAAAGAAAGAAAGAAAGAAAGAAAGAAAGAAAGAAAGAAAGAAAGAAACCTAGTGCAGCATTACATGGTTTTATTGAAAAGCAAAAGTTGAAACAATATGAAATGCACTCATAGTGCTCAGTAGGTGGGGGCTTGACCTGTCCAGCATGGGAACAGAACTACCACCGAATCCCTGGGATGTAGAAGCCGCAAGCGCTTTGTATCAGCAGGGAGCTGTAACCTCGAGGGACCTCAGGAGGACACCAGCTGGGTAACGAGGCGTGAAGGTGACCTGGAGCTGTAACGCCGGGGAGCCGCCTACCACAGCGTTTGGCCAATCAGAACGCGTTTTGGAAGCCAAGCCACACCTCCATCAGCCCTGAGCCCTCAGCTGATGGAGGCATGGCTTAGCTTCCGAAACACGTTCCGATTGGCCAAACACAGCGGTAGGCAGCTCCCCAGCGTGAACGCTCCGGATCACCTCCACGCAGAGTTACCTAGCCGGCATCCTCCCTAGGTCCCTTGAGACTTTAGCTCCCAACTGATACAAGGCAGTTGTGGCTTCTACATTCCAGAAATACGGCGGTGGTTCTGTTCTCATGCTGGAAGGGGGTCAAGCCCCCACCTACTGAGCACTATGTGACTGCATTTCATATTGTTTCAACTTTTCTTTTCAACAAAACCAAATAATGCCACACTAGGATTGCCCTGGCGTCTTTCCTTCTATCTTTCTTTATCCTACATGTCTACTACATCTCCCTAACTTTAGTGGTGTAGAGTAGGAGTAGGCAACCTTAAAGAGGTGGAGATCTACCTGAACAACATGGGAGAAGTCAAAGATCACCAGGCACAGTGTGGACCAGTGTCGCCATCCTCTCACCCGATTTAAACCTCTAATGCCGTACTACCCTATCGCAACTGCGTACATTGCACGGCAATTATGGGTTTAAATCAGATGAAGAGGCAACATATCGCCTCCTCACCACCTTCAAATGCACTCAGATCACTTTTCAGAGGAGCAGCAGTGCTTGCTTCACTTGTGAACGAGCCCTTCAATTCAGCAGCAGCACCCTTAGGGCTCATTCACACGTAAAGTTGGGGGGTGGTAAAACCCTGCAGGAGTCGCTTTTTGTGAGCTCTCAGAAAGTGCACCAAATCCGCAAGATAAATTAGAAGCCTATGGCTAAGCACATCAAACCCGCAGGAAAGCTGGAGGTACACTTCACTGCAGTGTGGGTAAACCGCAGCACATCAATGTGAAAGCTGCCTTATACTATTACACCCAGCGTATTGCTTCACACTGACCTGAAGATCTCTTTTCTGCTGCTGGCACCATTCTGGAGTCCGCTAGCTGAGATAAGAGGTGGAGTGCAGTTGGTATCATTCTGCATGGAGCAGGAGCCAGCACTACAGAGGAGACATCGG
Source organism: Aquarana catesbeiana (assembly GCF_042186555.1). NCBI lineage: Eukaryota > Metazoa > Chordata > Amphibia > Anura > Ranidae > Aquarana > Aquarana catesbeiana. The sequence continues at coordinate 523,378,483 of NC_133327.1, read as the reverse complement.
CTTATGGGGCTCTTGCTCTCTACTACAGCTCCAACTTTACAAGTAATCCCTCTGCATTGCACTCTGATGCTCTGGAATGTGCCACTTTACAAACTGGTTCAGAGCATCTCCTAGAGCAGCGATGGCGAACCTTGGCACCCCAGATGTTTTGGAACTACATTTCCCATGATGCTCAACAACACTGCAGAGTGCATGAGCATCATGGGAAATGTAGTTCCAAAACATCTGGGGTGCCAAGGTTCGCCATCACTATCCTAGAGGCATGTTATTTTAGGAATTTTACATTTTTTAGTGTTGCGCTTTGTGCATTATTAAAATCACCGCTTCTCATTAATAGGATCTTTTCTTTGTTTGGTATACGTTTCCCAGTCCCCATGTCATTTGTTTAGGCATCCCAATACTATATTTAACCTGCACTTTTAGTGTTTGCATTTAAAAATATAAACTGCTAAATACCCTTTCTCATCAGTAGTATAGAGCAGTCTTGTGACCTCTATAAGTGTCTGGCTGAGAACTGGTTAAAACTTGTAGAAGTTTTCATTCTCCTCTGACTGTCCTATGAGGCTGCAGGACTCCTGACTCTGTCTGGACAGTGCTGACTGGCCCTGTGCTAATCACATGCATCCTCCCAAGAAAAAAACAAAAACAAAAAAAACAAAAAAAAAAAAACTCTAGCAATACACAAATCTTAGCACATGCAGCTTGCCCTCAAGGCTCTGTTCTATCAGGAGATAGCGGTGGGGACTGTGGAAAAGGTGGAGGGTCAAAACAGCCTTTTTACACAATGAAGAGGATTAACCGCTTAGGTTCAACGGTGAGTATAACAAGCATGCTTTACTGCATATACAGAATAACTGGAGCCATAATTTACTGAGAAATACAAACAGGAAACATAAACCCAACCTGTGAATCTGGTTGAAGAAGAGGAATAGAAATTGCAGAACCGTTTGCCAACTTCCATGTTCTCTTCTACACTGGACTTAACTTAAAGTATCAAGCATACCACCAACAGTAAAGTGGTTCTAAAGCCTTAAAAGTGCTTGTAAAGGCAGAAGTTTTTTTATCCTAATGCATTCTATGCATTAAGATAAAAAGCCTTCTGTGTGCAGCAGCAGCGCACACACACACACACACACACCATACACACCATACACACAGTGGCAAGAAAAATGTATGTGAACACCTTGGTATTAAACTGATTTCTGACGAAATTTGCCATTAAATGTGATCTGATCCTCATCTAAGTCACAATAGACAAATACAATTATTAATTTGAGGACAACCAATTGAGAAATGGCTGACAGGGCCACCCACTAAGCGTATTTCGCCCATCAGGAACTACCTGAAATTTGTACAGTGTATGGTCAAATAAATACACAGGTGCTATGTGTGTCCAATTAAAGCATCAAAGCCAAAAGCGTCTGCATTCAACCGCTGTTCAGGTATTTTGACAGCTGGCGGAGATGGCTGTCAAAAGACAATAGCCGATGTGGGAGATTAGTCCATCAGCCCTGCACAGGATGGATAAAAATCAAAATTTTTATTTATTTTTTTTTAAACCCAAAAATCTGATTTTTTTGATTATCAAATTTTAATAAAATGCTTTTTGGAGTAAAAATCAGGCTGAATTAGGCCCCTTTCACACTTATTATACGATTTGTCCTGCAACTTTAGACAAGTCGCACCCCATGATTTCCAATGAGTACCATTCATATCTGTGCAACGTCAAGTCCCTGCACTACTTTGGTCTGACTTTGATGCAAATTGAGGTCCATAGACCTCAAGATTACACAGACATTGCTTCAAGTCATGGCAAAATCGCACGACTTTCAGGTCGCACAAGTGTGACAGGAGCCTTAAAAAAAAAAAAAAGATCTAAGTGTATGGCCAGTCCAAGCAGTTTGGGTTCTCTCATTTAATCACAAGCAAGTTTCCGACTTCTTGTCTGTTCTGCTTTTTGTCTGAAAATAGGAAACTTCTTAAACACGGTTATACTTGGAATCTGTAGGGCTCGGGCAGCTGATCCTGGTGAATAGGCAGAGAGAAAATGTTCCCTACAATCAGAATCACCTTATAACTACTATTTGAGATGTGATTATTAGGCATTTAGGTCAATAATCATACTGCATACAATATCAAAGCAAACTAGCACTTGGTACTCATCCTTGGATAACCAGCAATAAAACAGATTGGTTTGGGTCACAGCCAATCTGAATATGTTTGCCATAACCTTTGTGCTCATTCACAGTTGACAAAAACCACTTTCACTTCAAACAAGTCATAGTAAATCCTAGCTTATCTGCAGAACTCCATACTACAATGGCTTCTATCAACACATTGGTATTTTTCCAAGCTGTTCTTTACTATAAGTATAATGAAACAATATGGTGTCAGTTGAGGTTACAGGATCTCTAGGTTTATTATAATAAGGAACCATGACAGACTCCGCTACCCAGGTTTACTAAAAAGGAATAAAATAGGATTTTTATAACAGCTTACCTGTAAAAATCCTTTTCTTGGAGTACATCATGGGACACAGAGCCTTAAGTAATAACTTAATGGGTTATAGGCCACCTTCAGGTGATGGACACTGGTATACCCAAGGAAGTTCACTCCCTATATAACCCCTCCTCCTTCCAGGAAAACATCCAGTTTTTGTAGCAAAACAATATACTTAAATCCCAAAAAGAGGGGAGGGACCTCTGTGTCCCATGATGTACTCCAAAAAAAGGATTTTACAGGTAAGCTGATATAAAAATCCTATTTTCTTTATCATACATCATGGGACACAGAGCCTTAGGTAATAACTTAATGGGACGTCCCATAGCAATGCTACTTGAGGGGAGGGAGACACAACCAGGAGGGTACCCCCAAACTTGAGGACCTATACTGCTGCCTGCAGCAAACTGCGCCCGAAGGAGATATCCTCATACCTCCTTACATCCACCTGATAAAATTTTGTGAATGTATGAGCTGAAGACCAAATTGCGGCCTACCAGATCTGAGCCATGGAGGCTTGATGACACATTGCCCAAGGAGCACTAACCGCCATGGTAGAGTGCGTCTTAACTTGAAAAGAGGGAATCTTACCCCTTAAATTATAATTTGAATTATAACTTGCCGAATCTACTTAGGGACATTGGATTTCAACGCTGCCTGTGCTTTCTTTAGGACCCTCTGGCAGAATAAATAAGACATCAGTCTTGCGAATCTGAGCAGTTCCCTCTAAATAGATTTTCACTGCTCTCACCACATAAAGACAATGTAGTGACTTTTCTTCCCTGGAACATGGTTTTGGAAGAACCGATGAAAGGACAATATCTTGGTTCAGGTGAAAACCTGAAACCACTTTTCGCAAAAAGTTTGGACGAGGGCTTAACACCACTCTGTCCTCATGAAAAATCAAATATGGCTCTTTGCAGGAAAGAGCAGCCAATTCCAAAACCCTCCTTGCTGAGGATATAGCAACCAAAAATACCAACTTCCTTGTCAGAAGGACTAGGGGAATATGTAGTATCAGTTCAAATGGCTGTTTTTGTAACTCAGACAAAACTAAGTTCAAGTCCCAAGGGTTCAAGGTAGGTTTGACTGGTGGATTAAGCTGCATCCACCCCTTGCATAAAACCCCGGACTAAAGAATGTTTAGCAAGTGGTCTATGAAATAAGACTGATAAAGCTGAGACTTGGCCTTTAATAATACTTAAGGCCAATTTCATTTCTACCCCTAATTATAGAAAGGCAAGAATTCTGCCTATGATATATCTCCGAGGGTGCCAACCCTTGGATTCACACCAGGAAACATAAACCCTCCAATATATAGTTCTGGAAGCTGACTTCCTTGCATTAATCAGGGTAGAGATAACAGTCCTGGAAAGCCTACGTTTATTCAGAAAGTGGGTTTCAATGGCCAAGCCGTTAAATTTAGAGACCGTAAGGTAGGATGGAACATCGGCCCATGTGAGAGCAGATCTGGCCATAGTGGGAGGGACCATGGGCCCTCCACTGCCATCTTTACGATTTCTGCATACCATGACCTTCTGGGCCATACTGATGCTACCAGAATTACCGGCTTTCTTTTCAGCTTGATCCTGCAAAGAAATCAAGGCAGCAACTGAATAGGGGGGAATGCATTGGTCAGTGAGAACTGATCCCACGGGGTCACCAACGCATCCGTTCTGCATGCGAGTGGATCTCTTGTTCTGGCCACAAAGTTGACTTCATGTTGATCCTGGATGCTAGAAGATCTACGTCCAGAGTCTCCCATCTTTGGCAAACAGCCCGAAATATGTTGGGTGAAGAGACCATTCCGCTGGGAATAACTGCTGGTGACTGAAGTAGTCCGCCTGCCAATTCTCTACTCCCGGAATGAAGCCTGCCGATAGGCACAGGACATTCCTTTCTGCCCAAGTTAGAATATGGTTCACCTCTCTCTCTGCGCTGAGAGACTCTTGGTGCCTCTTTGGTGATTGATATAGGCCACAGCTGTGGCATTTTTGGATTGGATCCCGACAGGACAATCCTGTAACCTGAAAGTCTAGGCCTTTAGAGCCAGACGCACTGCCCGAATCTCTAGGATATTGATGGGCAAGGTTCTTTCAGCTTTTGACCACTGTCCCTGGACAGTTGTCTTTTCTAGTACTGCTCCCCAGCCTGAAATGCTGGCATCTGTCGTTTCCACTTTCCAGGTAACTGGTCTGAAGGATTTTCCTTTCAGCAGATTCTGAGTTAGTAATCACAAACTGAGGCTTTGTGACATCCTTGGGGACAGCCGCATTGGCAAGTCTAAAGCTTGAATCGTTTTGTTCCAAGCGGACAGGATACTGTTTTGCAACAGTCTTGAATGGAACGGGGCATAGGGAACTGCTTCGAATGCAGCCACCATGGTTTCTAGCAACCTCATGCAAAAGGCGAATGGAGGGATCGTCTTTTGACCTGACCATCCGCACCAGCTCTCTTATCGAGTTGATCTTTGCCTGAGGCAAGAACAACTTTTCCTGGGCTGTGTCTATGATCAGACCCAAGTACTCCAGCCTTTTTAGCGGTATTAAGGAAAATTTCTCTAGGTTGAGAATCCAACCCAAACTTTCCAGATAACTGGTTGTAATGCGTACGCTTTGCTCCAAACGAGCCACTGACTGGTCTATTAGCAATAGATCATCTAGGTACGCTACGACTGTTATGCTCTGCGCCCTTAACCTGGCTAGAAGTGGGGCCAGCACTTTTGTGAACACCCGGGGTGCTGTGGCTAGCCCAAAGGGCAGGGCTGCAAACTGGAAATGCTGCTGTTCTAATTCGAACCACAGAAACTTTTGGTGAGCGGGAAATATAGGAACATGCAGATATGCATCCCCGATGTCGATAGATGCCAGAAGTTCTCCTCCTAGAAGGATAGAAACTACTGACCTGATCGTCTCCATGTGAAAGGAGTGGATCTTCAGGAACCGATTTAGATTTTTTTAGATCTAGAATGAGTCTGACATCTCCATTTGGTTTTGGTACCATAAAACAATTTGAATAAAACCCCAAACCTTGCTCATTTGTGGGGATCTGTATGATCACCCCTTGAGATATTAATCGGTCTAGTGCCTGAAACAGTCTTTTCTCTGGATCTTTGGGAACGCTTGACCTCAGGAAACGAAAACGGTGGAAAGTCCCGAAATTCCAGCTTGTACCCCAACGTTACCGTGGAGATGACCCATATGTCCTGAATTTCCTCTTGCCAGACTTCTGAAAACTGCAGAAGTCTTCCCCCCCACCTTGGTGAGGGGGTTTGCCTCATGATGAGGCTTTAGGATTCTGCTTTGCAGGTTTCCAACCCCAGGAAGTCTTTTGAGCCTGAGTCTGACCCTGAGGTTTTCCTCTAGAGTTTGACTGCGGAGGCCGTCGCCGCTGCCTAGAGGTGGAAGTCCCTGGCGCAGGGGAAAGATCCCATTTAAATGAAGGGCGTTTATACTTTCTTTTGACTGGCAAGAGAGTACTTTTCTCACTAAAAATTGTTTGGATATATTTGTCCAATCCTTCTCCAAATAGCCGCTCCCCATGAAAAGGGAACCCAGTTAGGAGGTTTTTACATGGTGCTTCGGCTGACCAATTTTTTTAACCACAGGATTCTATGCATATGTACAAGCATAAGCATAAGGCGGGACGCCTGGTGAATAGAATCTTTAATGGCATCTATGGCAAAGCATAATGGTTTTGGTAGTTCAGTCAATTCCCGGGCTTGTTGTACAGGATCCTCTTTAAGGGCCTGTCTAAATTGGTCCTATAGGGATTGACAGACACCTATTGCAGCGACTGCATCCCATTCAGTAAAAATAAGCGGTTTTAGTAATGCATGGACAGGAAAAGCATGCAAAAGGCTGAGAAGGTTTTAAGGAACCCAAGGAAGAAACCAAACTTTCAGGAGACTCCGTTAGGGGTAGCATGAAAGTAGAACGAACCATCTCCGTAAGAGATTGTATCAGCAATTTCTCAGATTGTGAGGCCGAAAAAGGTTCATCTACCGTTGTTTTCTCTGCAGAGGAATCATCGTTTGTTTTTCCTCCTGATCGACTGAGGGTAACACCTCATCCTGAGCCCAATGTTCCCCTTCCAAAGGGTCTGAAGTGGGGGAGGGGATCTAGCACGCTTCCTATCCATTTGAATGGAGGATGCGATTAAAGCTGCTAATCTTCCTTACAGACCCTGCAGGGTGGAGGAAAGGACATCTTCAGTCACGTATACAGGGGCTGAGATGTGAGAAGCAGTTGCACCATCAATTTGTTCCAATGGCTCACCCTGGCTTGCCATAATTAGTAATTCAGGCGAGGGTGACAGAGTGGAAATGCGATTCGAGATCCTAGCGCCTGGGGGTGAAACCTTTAGTACCTTTTTGGTCTTTGTGGTGTCTTTTTTGGCAGGCATAGTCCTAAGTAAAAAAACAAACAGAGGCACTATACAATTGCACTTAATCGCTGAATATAGTCATGACAGTAAAGTCGCTATAAAAGTTCAACCTAGTTGTGGGAAAAAAAAAAAGTGTCCTTCCTGTATCAGGAATGCCAGGTTGCAACCCTCACGTGCCCCACAGCTCCTGTGTCCCCGTGTGCAGACCGCTTGCTTCCTCCTCGTCAGCTGAGGAGAGACTGTCTCAGCAGTGTTTTTATTAACATTGCCTGCCATGCGTGTGGACGTTGCACGGCTCTGTGTCTAGGCCCTGCCCCCTCTGTAAACCCGCCCCCGTTTCATTTTTTTAAATGATCCCGCGCTCGTGCGTGGCGGCTTTTGGGTCTACAGACCCAACACGGGGGGGGTTGGGGTGGGGAGCCCAGTTACCAGCAGGCAAAAACAACAGTACAATATATAGCAGTAGCAATAACACGGGACCTCCACACCCCGAGGCGCAGGGGGGGGTTAATGTAAGGGGGGTGCACCGCTGATGTTCCCCTAACCCTTCGCTCTCTTCAGGGGGGAGAAAAGGAAAGCATTTTGGCATTTCTTTACCTGAGAAGAAATCCCCCTGCACACGCTGCTGTGGCCACACAGACTGACTGAGCTTTACAGTGAAGACAACAGATTAAGGTATGTGCACAGACTCCCTCTAGTGGAGAATTAAGGCATGACAACAATTTTTCCCTTGAAGAATACATAGGTGTTTTTAGTTCCTAAGTTTCTTCCCATACCTTATCCCCACCGCAGGATTTGCTGAATTAACAAACAATCCAACCTTCACTCATCACAGTGGGCTGCGTTTAGCAAATCTTCAAGGACCGGGTCCCTTGATAACGGGGTTCCACTACCTTGGACCTGTAAAAGCACCCCACCAGGAAAGCTTTAGGTAATGTAGCGAGACCTAAGCCCTGGGTCCCGGGGTCCAGCCCTACAAAGAGGCGTTACAGGCAAAACCCCATTCTTCAGATACGAGGCCCCAGGTACCATCCACTTTGGCCTCAGTGGCACTTTGGATGGATCTGGTCTATGGAGGCTATTTAAATCCAGCATGACTCCCTCCTGGAGCTCCTCAGAGCACATCTTCACTCGTGACCAGCACCTCAGACACTGGCAAAAAAACTGATGTGCTCCTGGGAGAAAGGGTTATATAGGGAGGGAACTTCCTGGATTGGGTATACCAGTGTCCATCACCTGAAGGTGGCCTATAACCCACTAAGTTATTACTTAAGGCTCTGTGTCCCATGATGTACGATAAAGAAAGAAATTTTACCTTTCAAAGTGAATTTTCACTTATTTTCGTGAACAAGGTAAAACAAAGGTGTTTTATTTATTTTACATGCACATGACTGGATATTCCTTGAAAAGAAAAAGGTTTATTTTGTTTCAAATTATTTACCAAGATCAGTGCAAATTCACTTTCAAAGTAAACATGGTTCACCACATTAGTAAATTAACTCTACGGATTCAACAGAAATACATTTACCAAGCCAATCCAATGGGGTGCTTTCTACTGTAAGCACTGTATTTAAGCCTAGGTTTGCATCTCTTGCGTGCGTTTCCGACCCACAGAGAAATGCGCTGCACTTTAGCAGACTCACGGGCGTTTCATTATTTCTTAAAGGGGTTGTAAAGTCTAAACGTTTTTTACCTTAAGGCCTAAAGTACACGGGATGCTGAGGCAACCTCTTCTGAGCTATTTGTTTAACAGCTTGAAACCGGCGTTTAAAAACGCCCGTTTATCCGCTTTTGCATGCCACGTTTCCGTCTAGGAACGTTTATTTAAGATAACATCATAAGACCCTCCCAAAGCACAAAAAACAGTATTTAACTATTTCAGCCATTCTGTGAGACTAGAGTGAGTAGCAGCAGCTGAGAGAGCAGCAGTGTATTTGTATCAACCTCAATTTCGTGCTTTTACTATGGATCCCATAATGAGCATATGTAAGGAAATTAAAAAAGCCAGATATTAAATTTCATGCAACTATGTTTGGTCAAGTCGGGGGTCAAGCTCAACGATGGGGTCATCTGGTTCAAACATAACATATAGGTCAAATTCCAATTCTACTTTGGCTAACAGCAAGTGGTGTATTGGATCATGGGCTCATTAGGGGTATATAAATGGTCTATGAAGCATTGCAAGCAATTACAAGTTTAAAAAAAAATTTTTTGTGGTTTTTCATCATTTGCTATCATTATTAAGTTTTGTAATGTAAAAAAAATAGGGCACCTTTAAAAACGCTTCTAAACGAAAACGTGGCTAAATGCCGGTACCGCGTCTGAACTCATTTTTTTTTTTGCCTTCAAAGAAAAGCCTCTAAACTCAACTGCCTAAAAATGAAATGAAATGAACATGTACACATGATAATATTGGAGGAGTTCAGGGGCAGCTGAAAAAAGCATCCAACTCCCTCTGAACATCCGTTTACCAGCAGCAGTGTACATGAGGCCTAATGCATTTCTTGCGTTAAGGTAAAAAAATGTTTAGGTGTCATCATCGCCCCCTCAGACCCCCCCTTTACTTACCTGAGCCCTCATTCGATACAGCGATGTGCACGACTGCAGATCTTCTCTCCCCCTCACTTCTGGGTCTCGACTTCTTTCTCTGCATTTTTGCAGGTAAGGCAGCTCATTGAGATGAATGAGCTAGCAAACACGTGTGCACAGATCTGAACTGAGCCAAACTTAAAAATTATCCCGCACATTATAGCGCCCTTGGACAACTTAAAAATCCTTAAAGTGTTAACATATTCTTGAAACTGCACTGAGGTCCGATGCCTCTTTACTTTACCTACATCCTCCCATTGAAGCGTTTCACTGCCTACTGGGGATCTATGATTACGCCCCAGTAGCTGGCAAAATTTTCATGAAATATGTTTGCACAGCTGTTTATACAAAAAATATTCAAAAATGGATTTAGTGCAATTTTTGGCAAAAGATGAGGCCGTGTCAAGTAAATAGATACCAAACATGTCAATACAAAATTGCATGCACCAGAGAAATGGTGACAAACTACTCTACTGAAAAGGTTTCATAGGCAAGGCTTTAAAAAAAACCTCTACAGTTCAACAGTGTAGAGCTATGTGTGGTGCAATCGATTACATGCGGGAGGCTCTCTTTGACCTGTAAAAGTGATTGGGCTGCTGTGGAGCCACCTGTATCACTTTTACAAGCCAGCCATTTGCCAGCTTTAAAAAATGGCTGTAGCAGTAGCCATAACCTTGTTGTAATAACCACTTGCTGACAGGAAGTTATAATATTGTGTTGCAAATCTATGTACACTACAAACTGTATGATTGAATCAGTTCTGATATTGCCATTTTATAAACCTGACAGCTTATTATTCTAAATAGGAAACCTTCATTTTGTTTGCAAATATTAAAGATTCTAACTACCAGCAAGAATAAGTCCTTACATTTAAAGAGCACCTGTCATTTTAGATCCATCAAGGCAGTGCCTGTTAGCGGGCATCCACTCACCTGCTGCTGCCACGTCCCTCACCTTGTGTCACTGCTGCATCATCAGCTGTTCCATTAAAGTGAATGGGACTGTCGGTCGGTAAGTCAACAGCAGGTCAGAGATGACAGTTGCTCTTTAAAAATTATGATTTAAATCAAGCCTTTTTACTAGAGATTTAAATCAAATCCACCCTCCTGCCTCTCAAAGTCAAGCTACTTTACCGCAACAGTATTTTTATGTCAGAAGGCATACTGAAAAAAAAAAAAAAAAAAAAGGGAAGAGAACAGATGCAACACATACAAAACGAGGATGTGTATCAACAATGGGGCTTTTAACTTTAAAATACAACACATACCAAGAGAAGTTCAGAGACGGGGCCTGGCAAAAGTAAATTCCTGTTTCACCATTCAGAGATTTCTCAACTGATATTAGAATAAGTGCTTGTTTTCAACAAATCATTAAACATTTCGGTATGGTTTAATCACTGAAACTTGCCATTTTGTAAGCCTCAGTAAGCGGTTTAGAGTAAAAAGATGTGACTTTACCACACCCCATACAAAGCAATGCAGCTGTAAAATCACATGCATGTCATCCGAGCAGTCACATTCCTCATTCTCAAGCATGATCAGTTACTGCTCTTATAATAGTACAAGTTGCGTCATGCATATAATCATTTAAGGAAGTTATTTTAGAGGGTTCTATGTCCAAAAGAAGCTCCTGGTATAATCCAGTCCTTATAGCCTATGTTTAGTTAAAAATAAATAAGCACAAGGGACAATACTTACAATCAGTGTGAAGTGACACTTGTGTTACCATCTCCTCGTTTTGCTGAAATCTTCCTCCTCGGATGCCCCATCAAGAGTGCCCAACTATGCCCCCATATGCTTTCAGATGGAGAGCTGGATGAAAGGTCTTGATTATGAGTGCGGTGATTAGTGCACTTGTGTTCCACTGAAAACTAGAAATACATCTGTCACAGTGCCAGATGTGACATGTAGTTCATCCACTCACAGATCTCTGTGAATGAAGGATGTGGCTGTCCAGGCAAAGCCTCACCCAGCCGTGCAGCTTTCTAAAGGGACAGCAGCCACAGGGGAAAAAACCCCTGCACATTGTCACAGAGGGGTGCAATTGGGGGGGGGGGGGGAGGGGAGGTTGCCCAATTTGTTCCACGTTACACTCTAAATATGGACAGAACATAGTGTGGCGTTAGCCTTTAATTTCTCCAATTGTATTGATCACCAATATCAGTGAGAATGAAAGTGAGGGCAAATCCACAATTCTGAGTTGCTACCAGAACAGGACTAGAGGGGAAATCATCCAATGGAGACACTTGTTCCCAAGAAAAAATTGTCTAAGAAGGTTGTGTCTGCAGGACAGGAAGGAAATCTCCCCAACAACACACAGCAGCTATTTTAACTCTCTCTGATACAAAATTAAACAAGTTTGAGCTTGCTATACTTTAAAAATCTGATTAAACTACACAGCAGAGGGCATCGCTCTATAAAGGCTGTAGGGATGAGGAAACATCCGTTGCCATCAGTGGTATACAGCTCAGCTGTTTTATGCTGCCCGACTCAGTCTGAATTTAAAAGACGTGGCCCCACAGGAAAAAGTTTAAATTTTCACGTATTTTAATATTTGATTGTCTTTACGTATGCAGCTAGTATCTGAATATGTTCATATTCAATACACTATATGCCTGTTTTGTTAGTATTTAGGACGCTACAAAAATTAACTCTGAGGCTGGATTCACACCAATGCAAGTTGTACATCTATTTTGAGGGGCATCCAATTTATAATGGGTCTCCAAATGCATGCCAATGCAGTAAACACCACACCTGACTGACTATTTAAAAGCTCAACGGATAGACATCAACACACATGCATTGTGGTGTGTCACATTGGCATAATTTAAGTTAGCTACGTTGACAGGTTAAAGCTTGTTAAAAAGATTCTGTCACCACCCCATGCATATAATTAAGATGGTATTATGATGTGTAGATTTTATTGGCTAGATACCTGTTTTTGGTACTGTCAGTGTATTTCAGTACAGTGGCTCTAATCTTCTCCTGTTACAATTTCAGTATTGTCGGTCTACATGTGCCAACCTGCCACTGCGGCTTACTCCCCCTGGCCCTGAAGTCAACCGTTCTTATAAAACTACCTGGGGAAATAACCAGCATTTCTAAACATGAGGCTCAGTTCATACTTAATTCAGATGTGGCTCACAGCAGGGGTCTGGTGCGTCCCCTTACTCCATTTTAAGGACGAATCAGGCCCAAATTTTTTCCTGAATTCGGACCTGAAACAGAGCCACAGATACACAGGACCCTTGTGCAATCCGCTCTGCAGCCGCCCTGCAGACATGTGAACCGGCTCCATTGAAAGCCGGTCACACTCTCCTGTCATGTAAATTGGAATGCGGGGAAACCCACATCCAATTCGTATACGTGTGAACTTAGCCTGAAAGCACATGTTGCACGTAGAGATTTTTCAACCTTACCCACCACCAGCTCTAAGCACATAAAACGGGATACTCTTATCACTACATTGACACGGCTCTCCTACTAGTAAGCTAGCCATACACGGAGCGACGTTCCTGAGTAACCAGACGAAATTTGTTCTGTGGCCCCATCCGCCCAACTTTTGATTGAAAAGATCAAAGTAGCTGGTTAGAATATTTTCAGCCAATCAGTGACTATATCCAATCAGACACAGGCACTCTTTTGGTATTTAGAACACAATAGCCATAGCAGGAGAGGAGAGATTCATCCACCTGCGCCGTTCTGCATGGATGGTGGAATCAGAGATATTTTTTGGTTTAGCCCATAGGCCAGTGATGGCGAACCCTGGCACCCCAGATGTTTTGGAACTACATTTCCCATGATGCTCATGCACTCTTCAGTGTAGTGTGCCAAGGTTCGCCATCACTGCACTAGGCTATACAAAAAAAATAAATAAATCTATGCATGTATGGTCAAGTCTTATGGCCCATACCCGCAATCAGAAAATTGTACAAAAAAAAAAAAAAATACCATTTTCGAAGCGATCGTACAATAATCTGATCGTTCATACACAGCTTCCATCTGAAATTATCCGAAGACCAAGAAAAAATACCTCCTAGATGGGACTTTGAAAGACCACCAACTCAATGTATGTATAAAAGTTTATTTGCATAAATATTAAAATTACAAACAAATGACTAATTGTAAAAAGACGTATGGCGTCTACAAATGCATACAAACAAACATAAAAAAACAAAAAGAAATATACAATGACACTGATAATCTCCGATGGGTGAATACCCTAGTACCCTAATACCCGACGCGTTTCCGTTTTTTTAAACCTTAATCAGGGGTACAGGATGGAGAATGGTCACTTATATTAACACCATTGGAGCGATTCCATATCAGGAGCTTGAAAAATTATATGTCAAGATAGGCACAGGGCGCTGTTCAGAGTACATGGTTGGCTTGAAAAAACAGTTCCCACATCGGTGGAATAACAGGTAAGTGACGGTGATCAAATATCGGCCATACACCAGTCAGTGCTTGCAGAGGACAAAAAAAGGGGCAGACCAGAGCCTCAAAGAGAGCTACTGGGTTAGCAAATGCTAGCCATAGGTCCCAGCCTCCCTACGCCCTTGTAGCACTATGATAAATATATACAGCGTCGCCCCTGTGTGACTGTGCCTGCTATTATCCGAAGGGACGAACATGTATCTTGTACGATACCAGAGCATACGATTTTCATTCAATTAGTACAGTTCTCGGACGAAAATACAATAAATTACTTCCAAATTTTTATTCTGTCGTACAGAAATTTTTGTAGTTTAGTAACCTATTAATTTTTGATATGGAGACTAGCATGCAAACAAAAAAAAAAAAAAAAGGGAAGAAGGAAGGACGCGATCATTTGCCCAATAATCTCATTGTGTGTACCAGGCTTTAGCCCAATTCTCTAGCACGAAAGAGAAGACTTTAGCCTTCTAAGATGTCTTTAGCCTTGGGTCTAGGCCCCAAAGGGGTGGGCAAAAACAGGGAGGGTTTTGGCTGCAGACTGTAAACATTGTGGACGACAATGGCCATCATACAGTGCTGTGAAAAAGTATTTGCCCCCTTCCTAATTTTTTTGCATATTTGTCCCCACTTAAATTATTCAGATCAAACAAGTTTTAATATTACACAAACAAACTGAGAAAAATCAAAAATTCAGTTTTTAAATGATTTAAATTTATTAATGCAGAGTTTCACCCACTTTTACAAGGTGGTCTTAAAACTAAAGACCACCCCCTCGTTTTTGGATGTCCATTTTTTTTTTTTTCTTACCTACCTCTTTAGAAATAATAAATTCACTACTGTCCTAGCCCGGCCGCGGCGCAGTAGGTCACGTCCGTTTCTGCGGTGAGCCCTCCCCCTTCTCCCCCGCTTTCTATGAGCTGGCCATTCACAAAGAGTCGTACAACTCGCGCATGCGCAGTAGGAAACCAGCTGTGAAGCCTGAGGGCTCCACTGCCGATTTCCCTTAGTTGGATTGGCGGCGCCTGCACGCAAGCTGGTGGCCAAATCGGCCAGGACAGGCAAGTGTCCTTATTAAAAGTCATCAGCTACAGTACTTGTAGCTGCTGATTTGGAAAAAAAAAAAAAAAAAAAAAAAAAAAAAACACTGTAGCTGCTGACTTTTCATAAACAGCCACTCACCTGTCCTAAGATCCAGCGCTGTGCTCACCCAAGCCGTGTTCACACCCTTTCGGCTGTCCCCAGCATGGTAACTGTGGGCACCTGGCTGTGACAGCTTGCGGCTTCATAACCAGGTGCCCAGTGCACATGTGCGTGACGCGTTGCATGTTGTGAATGGCCCTGTAGTCTTTTGGGACCTGTCATGTATCCCAGAAGACTGCAAGGAGGGGGGGGGGGTGACTTCTGCTTCCGTTCACCTAGGAGTTGGGAGTGGAAGTGGGAACCTGCTCTCTCCTCCCCAAAAGCTCCACTTCAAAAACAGGAGTGGGGGAGGTGGCCTTAAAGCAGAACTTCCCTTTTGGGTGGAGCTCCGCTTTAAATAGTTTGTTTGGACCAGGCAGGACCAAACTACTACCTTCAATAACAGTTGCAGTGGCTGGGAGCACTGTGTAAACTCTGTGTAGCCTCAGCTACAGTATACAGTGCTGTGTTTTTCCAGTGGGCTGGGAACTTCCCATCTCCCTCCTAGGACAAAATCAAGTCCGGCTAAGCAGCTTTCAGTCTTTCACCGTGAGCTTTCTTTCTATAAGTGAATACAAAACTTCCTCGCATTGAGTTGGAGATCATGATGTCATCCATCCACCGCTGTGCCTCAGTCAATCAGAGAAAGCTTTGTATTTATTTATAGAATGCAAAGTTCCTTAACTCAATTTTGTTTTGGGAGTGGACAGGAAGATCACACAGCACTGTATAAATGTATGCAGCCGAGGTTCTCACAGCCTCTGAAACTGTTTGTGAAGGTAGCAGTTCATTTGGACCAGCTTGATCACAGGAAATGTAATCCTCGCTAAAAGATTTAGGTCAGCAGCTATGTCACTGACATATAAAATGAATCTGTATTAAAAAAAATTGCCCCATGAAGGGCAATCACTCTTTTGGTGCCTTTACCTTCTCTGCATTCTAAACCATGAACAGATCCCATACATACGCTGACTATACCCTAAAGTCAGTAATTATATGCTGCTAGACCACACTATTCCCCACCTCAAGGATCCTATAGGCCACATGTATCAATCACAAGGCCGTGGGCAGAATCCAGCCCTCCAGGCCATTTCTGCAGCAACCCCCTGGTCTCTCCGCCCCTACCTTTGTCTCAGCAGACAACAGCAGAGAGGACGACATAATTCCTCCGCTTCTCTTTGCAGCCTCGGAGATAAGCTAGGCTCTGCCCCCAAATCCGCTTCCCCATTTCAGCAATTGGCAGCAATAAGGAGTACAGAACTCTTTCTACAGATCCTGCGCCTCTCCATGCAACAGAGCATCCCCTTGTCTCTGCCTCTACCTGGTCTCAGCATTCAGACTCCAGCCCTCCTCTGGTCCTCCTCCAGAGCCTGAAGTGGAGCTTTTGGGAAGGAAGGAGCAGGTACCAGGATTTTGATAGATACCCGCTCCCACTTCTGCTCCGAACTCTGTGCAGTCTTCTGGGACAACTGACAGAAGACTTCAGGACCATTCACAACACGCAGCGCATGTGCAGTGGGCACCCGGCTCTGAAGTCTGAAGCAGCAAGCGGTCACAGCCAGGTGCCCAAAGTTAAGATGCTGTTGCCAGGTATAGACACAAGGGTGTGAACACGGCTTGGGTGAGCACAGCGCTGAATCGTAAAACAGGTGAGTGGCTGTGGGCGACTCTGAACTTCTGATGTAAAGGGGAGTGGGGTGCTCTGGATATCTAGTCTTACAGATACAATTGGCACTTTGAGGGCAACCATAATGCTGATGCAGCACAACTGGCACTTTGAGGGCAACCATAAAGCTGATGTGGCCCATAATGAAATGGAGTTTGACACCTCTGCTATAGAGCATGGTTGACTCTCTCTTAGAAAACAGTAGTCTTCAGACAAGGGATGCCTTCTTAAAACAAGGTGGTTAATACTGCAAGGATAAAGACCCATAGAGAATGAAGTCATACTTGCTCAAAAAATTGTAGCCTTCACCTCAAGAGAAACAAATATATGTAGTATGGAGAATACTTTCTCAGAAAAGCGTAGCTCAATAATAAAGACCCATAGGCCATAGTGGAAAACTGTCCCATAAGATTGCAGCCTTCACCTCAAGCATAAAGACTTATACAATAAATGCTCAAGGATGATGGTCTATATTAGCATTGGGGCTACTTTCTCAGATAATGCTAGTCTTCACCTCAAGGATAAAACTAAGGGCTCATGTACACTAGCAGTTGGGGGGGCACAGTAAAAACGCACCACTGAACCACATTCTTACTACTCCCTCATTAGCTGCAAAGGCGACAGTCAGGAGTGTACACCTGCTGTAGCCATGATCCTTTGTTTCGCAACCTGAGGCAGGAATAATTCCCCCATTGCATTCAGCGGGTACTACCACCCACTGAATGTGACCCATTCAAGTGAACAGGGCCATGCTGTAACGGAAAAGGGCTGGGGGTGTACACCTGCTTAGTTCTTTGCCTGCATCAGGAATTATACCCCGCTCAGCGGGTACTATTGCTTGCCGCATACCACCCATTCAAGTGAATAGGGCTTCCACTGCAACTACCCCCCAGCTACTCCCCCTTTGGCTGCAAAGGCAGCAACACGAGCTGTGGCCACAATGCTTTGATTCATGGCTCACATCAGGAACTATACCCCATTTCTTTCAGTAGGTACTACCGCTCGCAAAACACCACCCATTAAAGTCAATAGGGCCGCACTGCAGCTACTTCTCCTTTGGCTGTAAAGGCAGCAGTTGGGGGTGTACACCTACCACAGCTGCAATGCTTTGGTTCATGGCTTGCAGCAGGAATTCTATCCTCTTGTCATGTTCAGCATTCAGGGAATTAAAAGCAGCATGAGGAGGTCAAAAAAGCCCTTATACAGCATGAGGGGAACACTTTCTCAGAAATTAGTAGTCTTCACCTTTAAAGGTTATGGAGCAAAGCAATAAATACTTTATAATACAGCGTGCATAAGCAGAGGTGAATTCAGTGTACATTGGGCCCCAAGGTGTTTACAGTTCATAGGTCCACACTGATATAACTGGACCACGAATAAGGGTCAGTATACACAAGCAATTGTGTTTAGATTCTGACACAGGCTTGTGAAACATTTGTGCAGTATTTCTAAGGCAGTGTTCAAACTGGATCTTATGCAGCATTATATTTACTGCAACTTAGTCATACGATGGTGGCAGATAACATGGCAATGATACTTCTATGTACAGGAAGTGTGTTTGATTGTTTGATAATCTCAACATTGAAGGAAAGCCTACACAATAACATACCTGTTAAACGTTTACTTTTTAAGGTTTTTTTATGGGGTCATGTGACTACAAGGCTCCAGCTCATTCCGCTCTCTCTGTAGCTGGCAGGCATGAACTGTGTCCCTCCCGACAACAGCTGAGATCTATGGACACTGGTAGGAGGAGATCTCAGCAATAACGGCGGTGTGGGCTCAGGACTAGCCAGAGCTTTGCGTTGAAGTGACTGCATAGAAAACCTTCAAAAAATACAAGTATTCAGAAAGTGATTTATGAGAAAATGTATGCAAAGAGGACGAAATATTTTAAAGCCCTTTCACACAGACTGTCTCCTCCATTCAGGAGGGAATCCATGAATGAGAGCAGAATGTGACGCAAGGCATTTTTGTGACATGTGCCCATTTAGGCGTTATTTGCATTTTGGTCAGCATGGTCCTGTGGCTGTGCTGACTAATAACCAATTGACACATTATGATGGATGCTCACTCCAGGGCTGTGTATTGTGGCGTACAGCATACAGACCGCTACACCGGCAGCATGGGACATCAGGACAGCTAAGTGCAGCAGGGTGGCCAGGATATTTATAGCTAGTTCACCTTTTTATGTATTAACCACTTACCAACCAGGCCAATTCTGACATTTCTCTCCTACATGTAAAAATCATAATTTCTTTGCTAGAAAATTACATAGAACCCCCAAACATTATATATGTTTTTTAGCAGAGACCCTAGAGAATACAATGGCGGCCATTCCAACTCTTTATCTCACACGTTATTTGCGCAGCAATTTTTCAAACGTGTTTTTCTTGGAAAAACAACAGTTTCCCGCTTAAAAGAAAAAAAAAAAAAAAAACCCAGTAAAGTTAGCCCAATTTTTTGTATAATGTGAAAGATGAAGTTATGCCGAGTAAAAAGTTACCTAACATGTCAAAATTCAAAATTGCACACGCTCGTGGAATGGTGCCAAACTCCGGTACTTAAAAATCCCCACATGTGACGCTTTAACATTTTTTACTGGTTGCATATTTTGAGTTACAGAGGAGGTCTCAGCTAGAATTATTGCTCTCGCTCTGACATTCCCGGCAACACCTCACATGTGTGGTTTGAACACCGTTTTCCTATGTAGGAGGGCCTTGCGTATGCGTTCACTTCTGTGTGCGAGCACACGGGGACAGTGGCACTTTAAAAAAAATAAAAATTTTTAAAAAATTTGATCACTTTTATTCCTATTACAAAGAATATAAACATCCCTTGTAATAGGAATATGGCATGACAGGTCCTCTTTACAGTGAGATATGGGGTCAGTAAGACCCCACATCTCACCACTAGGCTGGGAAGCCTGAAATAAAAAAAATAAATAAATAAAACGATCTTGGCTTCCCAGCCAAGAGGGCGCCGTTTGTTTGAATGCAGAGGCCGGGCGTAACGTCATAACATCGCGCCCAGCCTCCAATGATCATAGAGACTACGGCGACCATCTGGTCCGCCGGAAATCTCTAGGGTAAACATCTGGGGCCGGCGGATCCGTTCTCAGACTCACCGATCGCAGCGGTGAGTCGGTAGAAGCACCAGAGGGTGGCAGGGGGAACGACAAACTAACAAAAAACCTTTTTAATAGTTTGTTATAAAATGTTGCAAATAGATATTTTTTCTCCTTCGCTGATGTACGCTGATGAGGAGGCACTGATGGGACTGCACCGATAATCAGGACACTGATAATCTGTGCCCTGATTATCAGTGTAGATATCCCTTTCACATATGCCAGTTATCGGCTCTCCTCACCCCTTTGTGTTTACATCATGATGACACGGCTGATCATGTGGTAAAGGGCCAATGTGATTGGCGATTTCAAAAGATAGAGGATGAGAGAGGTGAGTGACGCTACCTGTGTTCCAAATAGTTACATGGTTACATAGTTAGTAAGGTTGAATAAAGACACCAGTCCATCCAGTTCAACCTGAGTGAATGTGCGTGTCTACAATTATCCCTATCCCTGTACATTGCATCTCATTAAGATGCTCATCCATTATATTATTATTTATTTAAAGGTATTCATACAGCACCGTCAATTTACACATACATTGCACACTCACATCAGTCCCTATCCTCAAGGAGCCCACAATCCAAAGTCCCCCAACTCACATTCATATACTAGGGCCAATTTTGGACAGAAGCCAATTAACCTACCAGCATGTCTTTGGAGTGTAGGAGGAAACCAGAGTACACAGAGGAAACCCACGCAGGCACAGGGAGAACATGCAAACTCCAGGCAGGTAGTGTCATGGTTGGGACAAAGTAGTTAAAAGACACAGTGATATTGTGATAATAATTACAGTGAAACAATTAACAGAAAAGTGGTAGTGTGATAATTATGATAGCTCACCTACACCAGTAGGTAAATGCTAAAGCCCTCTGAGTGTGGGCTCCAATCCTACACAGGAAAACTTACCAAAAATGTAATTAACCTTTATAAAATTAGTGGATCCCATGATACTGTGTACAAATGATAATGAATCCTCTCCTTATAATCAATGCATATAAAATCCAAAACATAAGTTACACGACAGTACATGACTGCTTATAACAGTACATATAGTGTCCAAACCCTAAATTCAAGATGTATGTAGACCCAGGAAACAAACCAAAAAATACAAAAATCGCACCGCTTCAATACAGGGCATTTTCACCCCCTTCCTTCCCAGGCCAATTTTTAGTTTTCAGCGCTGTCGCACTTTAAATGACAATTGCGCGGTCGTGCGACGTTGTACCCCTAAAAAATTGACGTTTTTTTTTTCCCCACAAATAGAGCTTTCTTTTGGTGGTATTTGATCACCTCTGCGGTTTTTATTTTTTGCGCTATAAACAAAAGAAGAGCGACAATTTTGAAAAAGAAACACAATATTTTTTACTTTTTGCTATAATAAATATCCCAATTTTTTTCCTCAGTTTTGGCCGATACGTATTCTTCTACATATTTTTGGTCAAAAAAAAAAAAAAAATCGCAATAAGCGTATATTGATTGGTTTGCGCAAAAGTTATAGCGTCTACAAAATACGGGATAGATTTATGGCATTAAAAAAAAAAAAAAAAAAATTATTTATTTTTTTTACTAGTAATAGCGGCGATCGCGATTTTTTTTCGTGACTGTGACATTATGGCGGACACATCGAACACTTTTGACACATTTTTGGGACCATTCACATTTATACAGCGATCAATGCTATAAAATTGCATTGATTACTGTGTAAATGTGACAGGCACTGAAGGGGTTAACCACTAGGGGAACACAAGGGGTTAAATATGTTTCCTAGGGAACGATTCTAACTGTGGGGGGGGGGAGGTACAAGGGGAAGAGACCGATCAGTGTTCCGCTGTACTGGGAACACAGATCGGTCTCCTCTCAACTGACAGGACGTGGATCTGTGTGTTTACACACACAGATCTACGGTCCGGCCCGGGTAACGGGCAATCGCGGGTGCCCGGCGGACATCGCTGCCGCCGGGCACACGCACCGAGTCCCTCCTAGGCGGCCGGGAAGCCCAGGTTGTCATATGACGTCCACCCAGGATGGGAGATCCCATCTGTGGACGTCATTTGACAATGGCCGGGTAGGGAAGTGGTTAAAAGATCCAAAATGCAATTTAACGCACCGTATACAAAAAACACATTTGCATTCATATAGTGTCCAAACCCTGAATTCAAGATGTATGTAAACCCCAAAAAAAAAAAAAAAAAAAAAAAAAAAAAAAAAAAATCGCACCAAAATGCAATTTATCGCACCATATGTAAAAAAAAGCATGAGTGCATTCATCCCAGTGAAAGTGACTGTTCATGCTTAGAAGAATTGTAGCAGGTGACTTTAGTGCTCACAAAATCTTGACAGGTGATGCCCTGGACGGGACAATTTACTGGAGGAAGGGGGGCGTAGTAGAGGCCACGCTACAGACAGCTTTGATCTGTGGCTGCAGCGCTCCCCTCCCACCTCCTCCTGTTTGACACACAGCGCCGGGAGCGCTGTGTGTCACACAGCTGGGTCTGTGTTCGGCGGGCCCGTAAAAAGGACACGCCCCCTAGACTGGCTCATGAGGTAGCAGATTGAACCAGTGTTCCGCCTATCACACAAGCCAGTCTAGGGGGGCAGGACCTTGTTATGCCGCCGAACACACACACAGTGCTGCAGGAGATGTCGGCTGTGTGATGCATCCAGGGCAGGCTATGGTGAGTCTGCATTCATAGGCAAAGTGAGGCTGCAATTAGGGGCACAGAGAGAGAGGCTGCAATTAGGGGCACAGAGAGAGAGGCTGAAACTATGGGCACAGAGAGAGAGGCTGAAACTATGGGCACAGAGAGAGAGGCTGAAACTATGGGCACAGAGGCTGCGATTATGGGCACAAAGAGAGAGGCTGAAACTATGGGCACAGAGGCTGTGATTATGGGTACAGAGAGGCTGCGATTATGAGTACATTAGGGCTGCAATTATGGGCATAGTGAGGCGGCATTAATGGGCACAGCGGTAGGCTGCATTTGATGGGCACTGGTGAGACTGCATTGATCTCTTGTATCATGTCTGCAGTCTCTGAAGGGAGTTTGCTTAATTAGCACTGGTATTGGTAATATGCAGCAGGAAGGGGGTTAATGCCTGTCACTGATGTATTCGTATAGATCCTATCGTCTGTAGGCGCTGTAGCTTTTCACAGGGGGGGGCGCAGTTTTTCATCTTCGCCCTGGGCACCGGATGTCCTTGTCCCGGTGTTCTGCCGAGAAAGTTCCGCTCGACGGCTAAGTTCCCCCCTCTACTGCGCAGGCACTGCGCCTGCGCAGTAGGATCCGGCGGAAATAGCCGAAGTGGAATAGCTGAAAATCAGCTGTACACGGCGCCTGTAAGAGGGCCGCTCGCCACGCTTAGGGCGCGGCCTCGCTTCGCTCGGCTCTTTTAGATTCCCCCTCTAGGTCCACTTGGATGGTGGGGAAGGAACCTGGGCCTAGGGCGCAGGCGCCGTGTACAGCTGATTGAAGCGTTTGAGCTTCGGCTATCTCCGGCGGCTGACAGTAGTCCGTACTGCGCAAGCGCAGTACAGGGGGGGGGGGGGGGAACTTATCCGCCGAGGGAACATTCTCGGCAAGACACCGGCAGTGTGTGTGTGTGTATATATATATATATATACACACACACACAAAATTATATATATATATATATATATATATATATATATATATATATATATATATAGCACACCTATGGTTGTATGGCCAGGTGTACAAAGCTGAAGCCACGAAGCCCCATATGATTAGATGATATGATTGTAATACATGTCCTCATCTCGGCCACTTACCTGCGATGTCCCATAGCTGCAGCCTGACCAGAGTCTTGCCATCCCAGTTGATGACTTTCAGGGCGAAGTCCACTCCTATGGTGGCCCTGTAGTGCTGGGAGAAGAGTTGGTGGACATAGCGTTTGATGATGCTGGTCTTCCCCACCCCCAGCTCCCCGATCACCAGCACCTTGAACAGGTACTCCCTGCGCTCAGGGACCCCGGCAGACGTTCCCAGCTCCCCGCTGCCCGCCTCCCCTGCCATGAGTGTATGTCTATAGAGGAAGGTTCAGCGCTGCGCACACCGTCTACTGTCCGCTACAACACACCATGGACACTCCTCCGCTCCGTACATCAATAACATGCCCAACTATTATGGCAACAAAAAGTTCCTCAACACTTTCCCCAAACCTTCTACAAGCCCCTCCCAGCCAGTCACACAGCCAACCACCTGACAGCGGGTCACATGACAGGAAGCGGGGAGGAGGGAGGCGGAGACTTCTCTGATTTTACTCTCTCTGCATCCCTGCTTCCCTGTAGACGTGCAGGCTCCATGTTTGTGTCTCTGGGGATGTCAGCTGTCAAAGAATAGAAGCCATGTCCTTTATTCTCATCAAAACCCACATATACTGCACCTCTGTAAAAGCTGCTGCCTTGGTTGGCTTTCAGGAACTATATTAGCTGTAAATGGCAGTCATAGCTGTTCCTAGTGTCTGCTGCAATGTAGATAAACACTCATACACTCTTTCAATCTGTGACTGTGGGAGAATTTAGCTTTGCTACAGGTGCGACCAATCACGGGGGGCGTTCCTAAGTGTCGCATGCAGGGCAGCCCATTTATTTGCTAGCCCTTGGCTCACGTCTTATGTGTGTTGGGAACACACAAAATCGAGAGATTTCCTGAAACCCACAGCAGACAAGCAGCGGTGCAATTCATTGTTTATTGCACCCACACACATATGCAATGTCCCTCCCTCCCTCTTTCCTTCTCATTTGTCCCTCATTTTGGTCTGATCTATATAGATGTATATAAAATGCACTTTTTATCTATCAAAAAAGGTTTCCAAGAGCTAAATCTTTCATCTGCTTTCTAAATTGCTGCATTTGTAAATTCCAAAAGCCAAAATAAAGGATTAATAATGGTTAAAAAAAGCACTTGTGGGTTTAACCAATCTTTTTTTTTTGTACAATTCTCCTTTAAGGGGGCGTGGCAGGGGGTGTGTCCCATGCCCGCATACTTTTGCTGGTAGGTGTCCTTCATTTCATTAATGCAGGCCAATCTGCGTGGTGCAGCGACAGTTCGGTGTTGTGCGTTTTTGGAAAAGAGCTTCTTTTCTGCGTTTCTCTGTATAGGGCAGCCTATTGAACGCCCCGTTCACACTGGTACAATTTGTCATGTCAAAATTCCAAATTGCATGACAAGTCACACCCCATTGTCAGCAATGGAACCGTTCAAATTGTTTGACTCATGTCGCAGCGACTTTGACAAAGGTTCCTGAACTACTCTTTGACGATTTCATTGCAACTTACATAGACTTCTGTTGTATGAACCTGTAGCAAAATCGGCAGTGCAGATCGCACTAATGTGCAGCTTTGAAATTGCACTGTAGCAAACACACATATATCACTATGACAGTCATGATTTCAAAGCCGCACCAGTGTGAACCAGGGCTAAAAGAATAGGATCCCCAACACACGATGCGCGGGAACGCGGCCAAACCTAACTTTTTTTTTACAAAATTGCTCTAAACAGGAACCGCATGGTGCTGTGGTACCACGGGGCTTGGCATGCACAAAAACGCATGCATTTGCAAATGTGTGGGAGTGCCATTAACACTTAACAGGTTAAAGGCAGTGCACTTCTGTGCGTGTTGGAAAAGCATGCGATTTTGCATGTGTTCCTAACACACATAGATGTGAACCTAGGGTCAGGGACTTCTTTTCTCATGCATAAGGCAGCCCATTGAAATGCATGGGCTAACTTACATGGAATGCATGGAAATGAGCCTGCACTTGGTCGCAACTGTAGGTAAAACAAACCCGTAAGGCTTCATTTAGATGTGCGGTTGGGGGTGGCAAAAATGCACGGTTGAGTCATGTTTTTACCGCCCCCTTAAGCTGCAATAAGCAACAAATGGGGGTGTATACGAGCCATGGGCTGGATGCTTCACAAAGTTTACCTGACATGTAGAAATCAGTAGGCAGCCCACCAAACACTACACGTTCAAGTAAATAGAAGTGCTGCAAAAGCCTTAAACCGCACACTGATGCACACTGTTGTGGCGCGTTTGTCAGCAAAAGTGAGGTTTAGCCCTGGTTCACACTAGAGCGTTTTGACATGCAATCTGACATGTCAAATCACATGTCAAATCGGCGGGAATTGCCATCAATGGCACTGTCCTAATCAGTGCGACGCCGCATCTGCGGCGCTGCACCAATTTCACAAAGTAGTTTCTGTACTACTTTTTGAGATTTTGGGCTGTGATTTACAATGACATCTGTGCAGAAACCTGCACAGATGTCTCTGAGATTGCAGCCGAAATCGGGACTGACATGCGGGAGTGACGCACGGCTTTAATCCCGCAGCTCAGTGTGAACCTGGGCTAAAACAGGCATTGAGGAGGCATCACATCTCTTCTTCATTGCCTGTCAGTAGGGATGAGCCGAACACCCCCCGGTTCGATTCGCACCAGAACCTGCGAACGGACCGAAAATCCGCACAAACATTAGAACCCCATTGACGTCTATGGGACTCGAACGTTCAAAATCAAAAGTGCTAATTTTAAAGGCTAATTTGCATGGTATTGTCCTAAAAAGGGTTTTGGGACCCGGGTCCTGCCCCAGGGGACATGTATCAATACAAAAAAAAAGTTTTAAAAACGGACGTTTTTTCGGGAGCAGTGATTTTAATGATGCTTAAAGTGAAAAAAAAAAAGTGAAATATTCCTTTAAATATCGTACCTGGGGGGTGTCTATAGTATGCCTGTAAAGTGGCGCATATTTCCCGTGCGTAGAACAGTCCCTGCACAAAATGACATTTTTAAAGGAATAAAAGTAATTTAAAACTGCTTGCGGCTTTAATGTAATGTCGGGTCCTGGCAATATGGATGAAAATCAGTGAGACAAATGGCATGGGTACCCCCCAGTAAATTACCAGGCCCTTTGGGTCTTGTATGGATATTAAGGGGAACCCCGCACCCAAATTAAAAAAAGGAAAGGCGTGGAGCCACCAGGCCCTATATACTCTGAACAGCAGTATGCAGGCGGTGCAAACAAGACAGGGACTGTAGGTTTGTTGTTAAGTAGAATCTGTTTGTAATTTTGAACTGGTACATTTTTTAACGTATTTAGCTCCAGCCAAAAAATCTATTTTAAGCTTTTTAGAAAACATAGGGAAGGGTTATCACCCCTGTGACATTTGTTTTGCTGTCTGTGCTCCTCTTCAGAAGATTTCACCTCACTTTCTGTCCCAATGACAAATGTTTCTAGAAAATTTGGGGGTTTTAGTGAAACAAGGATTGGTGATAAAGCATCAGTGGAAAGGAGAAACGTTTTTCCCATATTAACTCTTACAGGAGAGAATTTCCCTTCCTAGGGGTAGATTTCATCTCACTTCCTGTTGTCTCCTTCCGTTTGCAAGTAGGAGTCGTTTGTAAGTTGTATGTTTGAAAGTAGGGGCCTGCCCTATGTACTCTGCAGAAATTGGGGCCTTAGGTGTTGGTGTTGCCACAACACTGTAAGCCCTCACAGGGCCCTGCTGTGAAATATTAGATCAAGAATTGTAATTACATGCACCTGTTGAAGAGGGGCAGAAAAATTGGGCCTTTGGTGGTGGGGGTGCTGGTGCCACAACACTGTAAGTCCTCACAGTTACTCTTGGTGGGCGCTGGAACGGGCCCTGCTGTGAAATATTAGATCAAGAATTGTAATTACATGTCCCTGTTGAACAGGGGCAGAAAAATTGGGCCTTAGGCACTGGTGCTGGTACCACAACACTGCAACCCCTCACAGATACTCTAGTTGGAGCGCAGGAACGAGCCCTGCTGCAAAGTATTGCATCAAAAATTGTAATTACACGCCCCTGTTAAACAGGGGCTGAAAATGTGGGACTTAGGCTCTGGTGCTGGTGCCACAACACAGCAACCCCTCACAGATACTCTAGTTGGAGTGCAGGAACGAGCCCTGCTGCAAAGTATTGCATCAAAAACTGTAATTACACGCCCCTGTTAAACAGGGGCTGAAAAATTGGGCCTTAGGCACTGGTGCTGGTGCCACAACACTGCAACCCCTCACAGAAGCTCTAGTTGGAGCGCAGGGATGAGCCCTGCTGCAAAGTATTGCATCAAAAATTGTAATTACACGCCCCTGTTAAACAGGGGCAGAAAAATTGGGCCTTAGGCACTGGTGTTGGTGCCACAACACTGCAACCCCTGACAGATACCCTAGTTGGAGCACAGGAACGAGCCCTGCTGCAAAGTATTGCATCAAAAACTGTAATTACACGCCCCTGTTAAACAGGGGCTGAAAATTTTGGCCTTAGGCACTGGTGCTGGTGCCACAACACTGCAACCCCTCACAGATACTCTAGTTGAGCGCAGCAACGAACCCTCCTGCAAAATATTGCATCAAAAATTGTAATTACACGTCCCTGTTAAACAGGGGCTGAAAAATTGGGCCTTAGCCACTGGTGGCGGCGCCCAGAACCAAAAATGTTCTTACAAGCTATCAGCATGAATATTGATGAGGAAGAGGATAATCACTCAGCATAACAGGATAGTCACCCAGCATCAGCATAGGCAGTCTTGAAGGGATCTGACATTTCAAAAAAAATTATTCGGTTACATCAGCATTAGGTGCTTGGTAGCTGGTGGTGATCCAAGACTAATTCATTTTTATGAAGGTCAGTCAATCGACCGAGTCGGTGGACAGATGCACCCTGTGATCGGTTACAAAGCCTCCAGCAGCACTGAATGTGCGTTCTGAAAGAACGCTGGATGCAGGACAGGCCAGTAGCTCAATTGCATACTGTGCAAGCTCTGGCCAGTGATCCATCCTCAAGACCCAGTAACCCAGAGGATTTTCGGTGAGAAAGGTGTCCAAGTCAGATCTTGCCCCTAGGTATTCCTGCACCATGTAAAACAGACGCTGGCGATGGTTGCTGGAATCATACCTTGGGGTTGTGGACAAAAAAATTGTCTGAACGCATTGGTCAGACAGCCACCTTCTCCACCGCTCCTTCTTTGACTGACCGAAGCCTCAGCAACACGTTCTCCAGGAACAGGAGTTTGTAACCTCCCAATCTTTGGGAACGCGTTGCACAGACCTTTCTGCAAGGCCTCCCGAAGATATTTCATCCTCTGCTCCCTCTGTGACGGCAAGATAAGGTCTGAAACCTTACCCTTGTAACGTGGATCAAGGAGGGTTGCCAGCCAGTAATAATCCCTCTCCTTAATACCACGAATACGAGGATCCTTCCGCAGGCTTTGCAGGATCAGGGAGGCCATGCAGCATAGGTTTGCTGAGGCATTCGGTCCGGAGTCCTCTGGGTCACAAAGGATGACATGATCCGCAGCCACCTCCTCCCAGCCACATACAAGTCCATGGGTTTCTTGGGACTGTAAATGATCCCTTAAAGACTGATGCTGAGCAGCAGGCTCCACCTCCATGCTGACACAATCCTCCTCCTCCTGCTCGTCCTCTTCCTGTGTGATCGGCGGGCACGCAGGAACACTGTCTGGATAAAGGGGGCCTTGAGAGCTAAGGAAGTCCTCCTCTTCCTGCCTCTGTTCTGCCTCAAGTGCCCTGTCCATTATTCCACGCAGCGTGTGCTCCAACAGGTGGACAAGGGGGACAGTGTCACTGATGTATGCACTGTCACTGCTCACCATCCTCGTGGCCTCTTAAAATGGTGACAAGACAGTGCATGCATCCCTGATCATGGCCCACTGGCGTGGGGAAAAAAAACAAGCTCCCCTGACCCTGTCCTGGTGCCATAGTTGCACAGGTACTCATTGATGGCCCTTTTCTGTGTGTGCAGCCGCTGCAGCATGGTCAACGTTGAGTTCCACCTGGTGGGCATGTCACAGATTAGGCGGTTCTTGATTAAATTCCTTTTGGAGGTCTGCCAGCCGAGCACTGCCATTATATGACCGGCGGAAATGCACACAGACTTTCCTGGCCTTCCTCAGGACATCCTGTAAGCCCGGGTACCTGCCCAAGAACCGCTGCCCCACCAAGTTAAGGACGTGAGCCAAACAGGGAACATGGGTCAGTTGTCCCTGTTGGAGGGCGGAGAGGAGGTTGGTGCCATTGTCGCAAACCACCATTCCTGCCTTAAGTTGGCGTGGCATCAACCACCTCTGAACCTGCCCCTGCAGAGCTGACAGAATCTCTGCCCCAGTGTGGCTCCTGTCCTCCAAGCACACCAGCTCAAGCACCGCATGGCATCTTTTGGCCTGCATACTTGCGTAGCCCCTTGAACGCCTACGGAGCACTGCTGGTTCCGAGGACAAAGCACAGGAAGAGGCCATGGAGGAGGAAGAAGAGGAGGGGGTGGAGGAGAGAGATGAGTCAGAATCACCAGTACTGGCATTTTGGAGGCGTGTTGGCGGAACAACCTCCAGCACTACTGTAGCTTGTCCTGCATCCTTCCCAGCTGCCAGCAGAGTCACCCAATGCGCCGTGAAACTTAGGTAACGTCCCTGTCCATGCCTGCTGGACCATGAGTCAGCAGTAATATGCACCTTACGGCTGACTGCCCTGTCCAGCGAGGCAAAGACATTGCCTTCCACATGTCGGTAGAGAGCCAGAATCGCCTTCCGTGAAAAAAAGTGGCGTTTGGGAACCTGCCACTGAGGAACCGCACATTCCACAAACTCACGGAAGGGGGCAGAGTTTACCAACTGAAAAGGTAGCAATTGAAGTGCTAGCAGTTTTGCCAAGCTAGCATGCAACCGCTGGGCATGTGGATGACTGGGAGAGAACTTCTTTCTGCGGTGCAGCAGCTGGGGCAGGAAAATTTGTCTGGTACAATCTGACGTCGGTGTACCGATAGTAGATTGCCCACAAGTACTTGGCTGTGACACACCTAATTCTACACCTTCATTCCTCTCAGTGCAGGTCTCAGAGAGGACTGAAGGTATAGTGGGGTTGGAGATCCCAGCTGATGAGGAGCAAGGAGAGGTCCTCTTTGTTCTTTGGTGTGGGTCTTTTAGGTACGCTTGCCAACTAACTGCATGGCAGGTCAACATAGGTCTGGTCAAGCATGTGGTGCCCAAGCAGGAGATGTTTTGGCCACGAGAGATATGATTGAGACATATGTTGCAAATAGCAGCGGTGGGAACTGATGCACTCATCTCAAAAAAGGCCCACACCAAAGAACTTTTGGAGTTTGTGAGAGATGACATCACTGAGGGAGCTAGGGAGGAGGTGGAATCCTTATGGGTAGAGCTCCAAAGGGATGAAGCTAAGGGGAAAATAATACTGGGAGTATGCTATAGGCCCCCTAACCTGAGGGAGGAAGTGGAGACAGATCTCCTATCACAATTTGGATTAGCAGCAAGGATGGGAAGTGTTATCATAATGGGGGATTTTAATTATCCAGACATAGACTGGGCGGAGGGAACCGCGCATTCATTTAAGGCTCGCCAGTTCCTCAATGTCTTGCAGGACAATTTTATGGGTCAGATGGTAGACGCACCAAATAGAAATAAAACATTACTGGATCTATGGATTACCAACAATACAGACCTGATCACGGATGTGAAAATACAGGGCAATTTAAGTAACAGGTCAATTAGTTTCAGTATAAATCACACAAATAGGAAACATAAAGGGAATACAAAGACACTGAATTTCAAAAGAGCCAACTTCCCTAAACTACAAACCTTGCTAAAAGGCATAAATTGGGATAAAATATTAGGAACAAAGAATACGGAGATGGGTTTGCTTTAAGAGCATATTAAATAAGGGCATTAGCCAATGTATCCCATTGGGTAATAAATTTAAAAGTCCTGGATGGCTTAACTCCAATGTAAAAATGCATATAAAAGCAAAGGAGAAGGCCTTCAAAAATACTAGGTTGAGGGATCATCCTCAGCATTCAGTCTTTATAAAGAATGCAACAAGAAATGTAAGGGTGCAATTAGGACGGCTAAGATAGAACGACACATAGCGGAGGAGAGCAAAAAACATCCCAAGAAATTCTTTAAGTATGTAAACAGTAAAAAAGGGAGGACAGACCGTATTGGCCCTATAAAGAATGAGGAAGAACATCTGGTTACAAAGGATGGGGAGATGGTGAAGGTATTGAATTTATTCTTCTCCTCAGTCTTCACGAGTGAATCGGGGGGCTTCAGTAACCAAAACTGCAGTGTTTATCCTCATGACACAACACAGGAAGCACCTCCATGGTTAACAGAGGACAGAATCAAAATTAGACTTTGAGAAACTTAACATTAATAAATCACCGGGACCAGATGGCTTGCATCTGAGGGTACTTAGGGAACTCAGTCAAGTGATTGCCAGACCGTTGTTCCTAATTTTTACTGACAGTCTACTGACTGGAATGGTACCAGCTGATTGGAAAAAAGCCAATGTAGCACCAATATTTAAAAAGGGCCCAAAATACATCCCTGGGAATTACAGACTAGTTAGCCTAACATCAATAGTATGTAAACTCTTGGAGGGGATGATAAGGGACTATATACAAGATTTTAGTAATGAGAACAGTATCATTAGCAGTAATCAGCATGGATTCATGAAGAATCGTTCTTGCCAAACAAATCTACTAACCTTCTATGAGGAGGTGAGTTGCCATCTAGATAAAGGAAGGCCCGTAGATGTGGTGTATCTGGATTTTGCTAAAGCATTTGACACAGTTCCCCATATACGTTTACTGTACAAATTAAGGTCCGTTGGCATGGACCATAGGGTGAGTACATGGATTGAAAACTGGCTACAAGGGTGAGTTCAGAGGGTGGTGATAAATGGGGAGTACTCGGAATAGTCAGGGGTGGGTAGTGGGGTCCCCCAGGGTTCTGTGCTGGGACCAATCCTATTTAATTTGTTCATAAACGACCTGGAGGATGGGATAAACAGTTCAATCTCTGTATTTGCAGATAATACTAAGCTAAGCAGGGCAATAACTTCTCCGCAGGATGTGGAAACCTTGCAAGAAGATCTGAACAAATTAATGGGGTGGGCAACTACATGGCAAATGAGGTTCAATGTAGAAAAATGTAAAATAATGCATTTGGGTGGCAAAAATATGAATGCAATCTATACACTGTGGGGGGGGGGACCTCTGGGGGAATCTAGGATGGAAAAGGGCCTGGGGGTCCTAGTAGATGATAGGCTCAGCAATGGCATGCAATGCCAAGCTGCTGCTAACAAAGCAAAGAGAATATTGGCATGCATTAAAAAGGGTATCAACTCCAGAGATAAAACGATAATTCTCCCACTCTACAAGACTCTGGTCCGGCTGCACCTAGAGTATGCTGTCCAGTTCTGGGCACCAGTCCTCAGGAAGGATGTACTGGAAATGGAGCGAGTACAAAGAAGGGCAACAAAGTTAATAAAGGGTCTGGAGGATATTAGTTATGAGGAAAGGTTGCGAGTACTGAACTTATTCTTTCTGGAGAAGAGGCGCTTGAGAAGGGATATGATTTCAATTTACAAATACCATACTGGTGACCCTACAATAGGGATAAAACTTTTTCGCGGAAGGGAGTTTAACAAGACACGTGGCCACTCATTAAAATTAGAAGAAAAGAGGTTGAACCTTAAACTACGTAGAGGGTTCTTTACTGTAAGAGCGGCAAGGATGTGGAATTCCCTTCCACAGGCAGTGGTCTCAGCGGGGAGCATCAATAGCTTCAAGAAACTATTAGATAACCACAACATACAGGGATATACAATGTAATACTGACACATAATCACACATAGGTTGGACTTGATGGACTTGTGTCTTTTTTCAACCTCACCTACTATGTAATAACGTGCAGAGACAGCAGCGCCCTGCACATACGGAGCTCTGCGGTGTGATGCAGTCAGTGTGCTGCCCTTAGGCTGGCCCCTGGAGGGCATCCTGCCTTGTTGGTGATGTGCCTCCTCCTCCTCCTCTCTCCTATCAGGCACCCATGTGGAGTCAGTGACCTCATCACCCCCTCCCTCCTCATCACTGGAGCAAACCTGGCAGTATGCTGCAGCAGGGGGAACATGACTGTCAGATTGCTGTCTTTCTTGGCTGTCTGGGCTCACGTTACTGCCTTCCTCTAGCTAAGTACCATCATCAGAGCCTTCAAAACGCTGGGCATCCTCCTGGAGCATGTACCAACACTGTGGTCAAACAGTTTGAGGGACTCATCAGGAGGATTTGGTGGGGCTAGGGAAGGAGTCAATGATGCCATTGAGCCGAGGGAAGAGGCCGCGTTGGCAGCTGCTTTGCCAGACAAAGTACCCTGAGTCTGGGTGAGAGAGGTTGAGGACGATGAGGACGGCTTGGTCATCCACTCGACCAAGTCTTCCCCATGTTGCGGCTCAACACGCCCAGCTGCCGAAAAAAAGGCCAAGCGTGTCCCACGGCCACGTGCTGATGAGGATGCACTGTGTCCACGACCAGCACTGTTGCCTCTAGACACAGAGCCTGCTTGCCCTCTTTTATTGGCTTGCGGCTGTCTGCCTCTCCTTGTTGGCCTTCCAGACATACTATTGGCCTGCAGTGAGCTGCACAAAACTGGGATGTATATATATATATATATATATATATATATATATATATACCGATTACACTGCAGCTAGCAGAATCAACTGCCTGCCTGTAGTATTATAGTATTATTAGTATGATAACACCTGCACTTGTCTTCAGGTAGCTATACTGTAGGTGCAACTGTGCAGGGTACACAGTACAGTAACTGGAAATACTTCAAAGAGCCTACACAAGCACCTGGCTGCAGGTAGCTATACTGTAGGTGAAACTGTGCGGGGTACACAGTACAGTAACTGGAAATACTTCAGAGAGCCTACACAAGCACCTGGCTGCAGGTAGCTATACTGTAGGTGCAACTGTGCGGGGTACACAGTACAGTAACTGGAAATACTTCAAAGAACCTACACAAGCGCCTGGCTGCAGGTAGCTATACTGTAGGTGTAACTGTGCAGGGTGCACAGTACAGTAACTGGAAATACTTCAAAGAGCCTACACAAGCACCTGGCTGCAGATAGCTATACTGTAGGTGCAACTGTGCGGGGTACACAGTACAGTAACTGGAAATACTTCAAAGAGCCTACACAAGCACCTGGCTGCAGGTAGCTCTACTGTAGGTGCAATTGTGCGGGGTACACAGTACAGTAACTGGAAATACTTCAAAGAGCCTACACAAGCACCTGGCTGCAGGTAGCTATACTGTAGGTGCAACTGTGCGGGGTACACAGTACAGTAACTGGAAATACTTCAAAGAGCCTACACAAGCACCTGGCTGCAGGTAGCTATACTGTAGGTGCAACTGTGCAGGGTACACAGTACAGTAACTGGAAATACTTCAAGAGCATACACAAGCACCTGGCTGCAGGTAGCTCTACTGTAGGTGAAACTGTGCGGGGTACACAGTACAGTAACTGGAAATACTTTAAAGAGCCTACACAAGCACCTGGCTGCAGGTAGCTCTACTGTAGGTGCAACTGTGCAGGGTACACAGTACAGTAACTGGAAATACTTTAAAGAGCCTACACAAGCACCTGGCTGCAGGTAGCTCTACTGTAGGTGCAACTGTGTGGGGTACACAGTACAGTAACTGGAAATACTTTAAAGAGCCTACACAAGTACCTGGCTGCAGGTAGCTATACTGTAGGTGCAACTGTGCGGGGTACACAGTACAGTAACTGGAAATACTTCAAAGAGCCTACACAAGCACCTGACTGCAGGTAGCTATACTGTAGGTGCAACTGTGCAGGGAACACAGTACAGTAACTGGAAATACAACAAAGAGCCTACACAAGCACCTAGCTGCAGGTAGCTATACTGTAGGTGCAACTGTGCGGGGTAAACAGTACAGTAACTGGAAATACTTCAAGAGCCTACACAAGCACCTGGCTGCAGGTAGCTATACTGTAGGTGCAACTGTGCGGGGTACACAATACAGTAACTGGAAATACTTCAAAGAGCCTACACAAGCACCTGGCTGCAGGTAGCTATACTGTAGGTGCAACTGTGCAGGGTACACAGTACAGTAACTGGAAATACTGTAAAAACACCTGCCTGCCTGTCAGTATATTAGGAAGAGAAGAACAGGATCTAGCTAAACTGAATACAGTATATATATATATATATATATATATATATATATATATATATATATATATATATATATATATATATATACAACACCTGGGATGCATATATATATATATATATATACACAATACACTGTAAGTGCAGCTAACTGACTCGACCTGCCTACTCCATCTAACTTAAATCAAATGACACTGTCTCTCTGTCTATCTATCTCTCTCTCAAGCCGGAACACACTACACAGGGCCGACGTGCAGGCGACCTTATATAGTGTGGGGCGTGTACTAAACCCCCTGAGCCAGGCTTTTTTCAGTTACCTACAAATACGCCATTATGCACAATCGCTGAGGTCGAATTTAAGATTCTCTCCCCTGACAGACTTCGAAAAACTATGTTTAGAGGGCTCGTCTCCTAAAGGCATGATTTCACGTTCCTACCAAATACTGGTCACTGATTTCTCACCAGATGGGCCACGACACCCATATATGGCTAAGTGGGAGCAGGCTTTGGGCTCAGATCTATCCCTTAAGACCTGGCAATCTATATGGAACCAGGCTACTAAAAGCTCCATATGTACGCTTTATAAAGAAAATCAATACAAAATACTATTCCATTGGTATCAGACCCCTGACCTGCTCCACTCTATATATCCCACAGCCGACTCTCGCTGTTGGAGATGCTATAAAGATAGGGGAACACTATTTCATGTCTATTGGACCTGCCCTCTAATCAGCCCTTACTGGAGTATGGTACAATCCCTACTCCAGTCTATCTTTGATACTGGAGTGCCTCTAGATCCGAAGATCTTTCTCTTAGGCCTTCTGCCTACCACCTTCTCAAAAACCTCCAAAAAACTTTTAGCCCATGTGCTTACTGCAGCACGCTGCCTGGTGGCTCTAAAATGGAAAAAAAGAGAGACTCCTTCACTGACTGAGCTGCACTCCAGGATTAGAGATGTTAAAAGAATGGAATATCTTACGGCCTCATTAAATGACACTCTTGAGAAACATAACCGTATTTGGGAACCCTGGGTTCTGTTTGAGACCCCTGTGACTTAATGATATAGGTCATTCATGTACCTATAACCCGTCCCCCACAGGCGTGTCCCGGGTTCGGTGATGGGTGGCGACCTTCCCCCCCCCCCCCCTCTTCTCTCCCCCTTCTACCTACTCTCTTTTTTCTCTCTTTTTTACTGTTTTAAATTTTTTTTTTTTTTTTTTTTTTCTTTCCTTTTTTTTGAAACTATATACATATGTAAAGGGTACTAATGGATACAAAGTATGAAACGTTTAACTGTCTAGTTAATCTACTCCGTTTCATTACTAACTGTTTATACTACCAGGCTTAACCGTCCAATGTTTGGATGACTATGTGCCAAATTGAAATGTGACACTATGACTTCTTTTTAATCCTGTACCCAACACTATAGTGCTGTAATTGTTAATTTTTCTTCTGTTGAAAAATAATAAAAATTGTCAATTGTAAAAAAAAACCCCCTGAGCCATAATTGGCCAAAGCCTCCTTGGCTTTGGCCAATTACGAATCTCTGTACACACAGCGCTGTGATTGGCCAAGCATGCGGGACATAGTGCATGCTTGGCCAATCATCAGCCAGCAATGCACTGCGATGCCGCAGTGAATTACGGGCCGTGACGCGCCACTCGAATTTGTTGCGAGCGGCCCATATCGTTCGTAATTCGGCAAACGACTGAACACACAATGTTCGAGTTGAACATGGGTTCGACTCGAACACGAAGCTCATCCCTACCTGTCAGTAACCTCTAGAGTGTGATCCTAAGGCCCCTTTCACACTTGTACGACTTGTCCCACGATTTGGGACTGCAAAGTAGCATGACAATTCATTCCCCATGATTTCCAATGACAACCATTCATATTAGTACGACTTCAAGTCCTGCCTACTTCAAAGTAGTCCCTGGACTACTTTGGTCCAACTTTGATGCGAGTTACACAGGCATTCCCTGAAATCGCGGCCAGGAAATTGCGGTAAAATTGCGCGACTTTGAAGTCGCAGTAGTGTAAAAGGGGTCTTAGGGAACCAAACTTAAATTCCTCTGACAACCACAGATTTAAACACTGTATCAAAGTTTGTTAACATTTTAGCAAACACTAGGAACATTTGTGATTGCCATTTAGGCTCCATTCACATTTGGTGTTTTGGGATCTCAGGCAGAATTGCTGCAATTCTGCCCACAATCTCAAATCACACTGCAATCACAAAATGCATGGTCGGATGCCATTCATTTTCAATGGCCCCTAAACATGGTGAGGTTTAGCTGTGATTATCGCACGGCTATCACGGCAAACCGTAACACGCAAAGCTGGTCACCCAAAAGAAGCTCCTGCTCCTTTTTTGGGCAAGAAGCTTCACGCGTTGAGGTTTGCCATGATTGCTGTGCAATTTATGATGCGATAATTGCAGCAAAACTGCACTGGGTTTTAGGTGCCATTGAAAATGAATGGCACCCAAGCATGTGTTTTGCGATTGCAGTGCAATTTAAGATTGCGGGCGGAACGAGATTCCAAAAAATAAAACGTGAATGGAGCTTTATAGCTAAAGCATAATGCAATAGGTCTGATGCAATAGGTCTGAGCTCAGTGCTTGAGAGCTTCCCCCTGTGATGACGAAGGTGAACAGTAAAAGCTTAGCTATGTCCTTATCAACGTCCTAGAAGTTTTTCACACAGGCTTTATGAGGTATGTAAATGCCTACACTTGTAGCAAGGGCATTATTCAACTTTGTAGCGTTTTTATCTACAGATGCCCCTAACCTGCATAGGTAGTTTACTTTTTTTGGTAAAGGTAAACTAACCCTCTAGGTAAAAGAGCGTTGTCTTCTGCTTAGTATCTAATACGTCTGATCCCCCCCAAAAATGGGGGGCTATATTACTGCTTGAAAACTGTAACTGTGCGGGGAACTCATTCACATCATATTAGGTGAGCTGCATTGATCAACACAGGCTCAATGCAAAGGCACATGGAAAAACAATAGTACGCCCCCCCCCAATTCTTACCTGAGCTCCCTCCAATCCACCGGTGTTCATAATAGCCTTGGTTGTCCTGGGACTCTCCCTCCTCATTAGCTGAGACAACAGCCAATCACAGCCACAGTGGGAGCCAATCACAGCCAGTGAGCCAATGAGGAGAGAGCGGGGGTAGTGAGCCGCGGCTCTTTGTGTCTTATAGACGCATACTGTAGAGCAGCAGCTTGGGAGTGAGCAAGCAGTTGTGTCCTTAGGGAAAGCGGCTTTCTCTTGGGGCACTGCTCAAGGGGGAGGAGCCAGGAGCGCCGGTGGGGGACCCGAAATTAAGAGGATAGGAGCTGCTCTGTGCAAAACCAGTTCATAGAGCAGGTAAATATAACATTTCAATAAAGTTGAACTACTTCTGGAACGCCGCACGCCAATATGTGTGCTCTCTTTGAAGAGGGATATCTTTGTTATGGCAGCAGCTAGCTGCCATAACCCCGGTATCCTCTTCTTCAGCGGGCGGTTTGGTTTCCCATAATAGTGGTCTCTGCGGCGGATTCGCTGTGAGATCACTTTTATCAGTGGCGGGAGAGGGCCCCCCCCGCCACTCTCTGGTGCCCTCCGCCGCTTACCGGAGCCGTCAGTAGCGGCGGAGGCAATCGGATCCTTCTATCGAGACGAGTGAGGGGAAGATGGCCCCCACCTGTCTCCATACCATTGCAGGGCGGAAGTGACGTCAAAACGTCACTTCCGCCCATAGCTCTTAAAAGGCCATTTTTTTTTTTTTTGCATTCTAGTGTAAATATGAGATCTGAGGTCTTTTTGACCCCGGATCTCATATTTAAAAACCCACCCCGTCCCACCAAGCTCGCGTGCAGAAGCGAACGTATCTGTAAGTAGCGCCCGAATACGAAAACGGTGTTTAAACCACACACGTGAGGCATCACCGCGATCGGTAGAGCAATAATTCTAGCCCTAGACCTCCTCTGTAGCTCAAAACCTGTAGAATTTTTTAAATGTCGCCTATGGAGATTTTTAAGGGTAAAAGTTTGTCGCCATTGCGGGTGCAATTTTGAAGCGTGACATGTTGGGTATCAATTTACTTGGCATAACATCATCTTTCACAATATTAAAAAAAAAATTGGGCTAACTTTACTGCTATCTTATTTTTTAATTAAAAAAAGTGTATTTTTTCCAAAAAAAAGTGCGCTTGTAAGACCGCTGCTCAAATACGGTGTGACAGAAATTATTGTAACAACCGCCATTTTATTCTCTAGGGTGTTCGAAAAAAAATGTATACTGTTTGGGGGTTCTAAGTAATTTTCTAGCAAAAAATATCTGTTTTTAACTTGTAAACAACAAATCTCAAAAAGAGGCTCGGTCCTTAAGTGGTCAAGATTTATTAAAGGCGTATTATTTTATTGATGTTTATGCACAAGGCCTTGCTGGCAGATAGATCCAAAGAAGTTCTGTTCTGCAAAATGTCCTCACACTCATACAGATTCAAAAACTTGCATATGCATATAAATGCTTAAAATTAAAATTCTTCTTCCACTTCTAGCTGCCAGTGTTGCTATTTACCTGTATACCCACTTATATACTTGCTAATAGATATGCAGCCATGTAAATTACTATGCGCAAATGTATTATTTTTTTTTTTTTGGTTACGGTTTAGAACACATTTCTGCACTGTGGATCTTTGCACAGCTGTGTGCATTGTTTCATAGACAACCATGTACCTGTGTTCAGACCCATTTAAAAAAAAAAAATCTACAGGGCTGCAAATGCTGTATTTGCAAGAGGCTTAAAAAGAAATAAACAGCACCATGCTTTGTAGCATTGCAATGCCCCTACACATTGCAGACCAGTGCACATGCATTTAAGGAACGTATTTCTCCTCATTTTCTCCTCATATTTCCCCTTACTTTCTATCTTGTAGGGGGGTTCCCCTCACATCCTATTCTGTAAGCAAAACAATAAGTGAAAGGAAAACTCCAGTGTAAGAGAATTCCCCTCGCAGACACTAGAATCTTCCCCATTAGAGGAGTTCCTCTTTCTATTTCTGCTCGTGACAATTCAAAATTTTGGATTTTCCCTCAACTTCAGTACTGACGACAGTGGTCCCCAAGAGCGGGTTAGGCAATGACACAGACAGCAATAAAAACTTGATAGAGGTTCTAATCCTTTACTACCCTATTTAGAAAAAAAAAACATTTTAGGCCTCATTCACATGGGTGCTGAGGCCCGTATACTGTGAATAGGTTGTTTATGCAGCTGAAGTCGCTAGCCTATGTAAGTCTGAGGATGCAGCGGCTGTACACCCAAAGCTGTTCGTCCAAATTTGACAGAGGTGTATATCCCCAAACTCAGACAGTGTATACCCCCATAGACTTACATGGGTTGCCTGCATGCAGCACCTGGTTGCTCAGGACACGCAAACAAACCACCAATTCACACTGTACAGCCCACAGCATCTGTGTTATTGAGACCTTAAAGTAAATGTAAACCCAGTGACAAAAAACGCATCCAATTTTAAAATGATCAATAAAAAAATAATTTTCCGTCTACATTCTTTTTTGTAAAATAATAACTAGTCATACATTTAATCCATCCTGGATTTGGAAGGACCATCCTGAGATTTCAACAAAATCCCGGCATCCTGTAAATCTAGGCTGAGTCCTGGAGCCCAGTGCCAGAACAAG
This sequence comes from Aquarana catesbeiana, assembly GCF_042186555.1. Classification (NCBI taxonomy): domain Eukaryota; kingdom Metazoa; phylum Chordata; class Amphibia; order Anura; family Ranidae; genus Aquarana; species Aquarana catesbeiana. Next base: position 523,336,854 of record NC_133327.1, on the reverse strand, counting down.
TTCCTGCACTTAGCGCCACTAATCTGCCTGGCAGGGGTACTCTGGTGCTGGCAACCAAGGAACCTGCCCCATAACGCTTGTCACTGCAATTGCTGCCTCTGTGGCAGCTGGCATCTCTCCCTTCTGGCTGCCTGTCACAATAATGCACTTTGTAGATGGCGGAAGTTGGCCTCTCCTGGGCTCTGACATTTCATGTACTCAGGACAGGAAGAAGAGCTGCAGAGGAGGAACGTCTGATCTGAGATATTTAATTAGTTTACAAGGGATAATTGCAATGGGGGAAAGGTGGAATACAGGTAAAAAAGATATTCACTGTGAGGAGTGATGTGGGTAAGGGAATATGTGCTGGGGGGTACTTTGGGAGGAGGAGAGAACTAAATGGGGGGGTTGGGGAAGATGGATTTGTACTGAGGTTGCATTAGAAGTGGGGAGGGGAGCATGACCCCTGAGCTCCTCCAGCACTGTCAGATTTTCCAGTAATCCTGCCACCATATTGAATAAAATCTTCCACCCTGCAATCGCTCCTGTTTTCTGCAGCCATGGTGTAGATCTGGCAGACGGCTGCCAAGCGCTCCCACAAACAGTCCCCCACAGGCACCAAACATGGCACCAGCTTCGCCACCTCAGGACCTCTCCCGCCACATGATAAGCCTAAGAAGACGCTGCTGGGCGAGTCACAAGCAGCGGTAAGCAAACCGCAAGGCTCATCAACTAAATCCAGGCTCCCCACCACTATTAAGGAGCATTCTACAGAGATCCAGGCAACCATGACTCCCTCTAACTTCCCCCCAGCCACTGTGGGTGCAGACATGTGGGAAAAGAATGGTGGCTGGGAGGTGGAGGAGAGGTATAAGGGCACCCCTCCACCATTGTCCGCCTCGGATGCGGAGGTTTAGGGGGAAGGGGAGCAAGAGTTCATATTAAATCATATTATGGACGCTATTCTGTCCTGCCAAACTACCTTGACCACACAAATAGAAACGGTCCAGCTGGATCTTTCCATAGTTAAGCATGATTTGCAGAAGATTTATTCGAGGATCTCTAATGTAGAACAGCGAATCAGCGATATCGAGGATGTGGTAAACCCTCTTTCTGTTGAATCCCGTTCACAGCAAGCCGTGCTGCAAGAACATTCTGCAAATCTTGGTGATCTGGAGGATCGTCTTAGAAGAAATAATCTATACTTCATAGAATTCCTAGAGGGAGTGCAGGGAAAAGACCTGGAATTGTTTTTGAAAAAATGTCTCAAATCAGTAATCGGCTATTAGGTTATTCCCCTTTGTTTGCAAGTGAATTGGCCCACAGGGTGCTGAAGCCCCCACCACCTTTGTGAGACCCACCACGGCTCTTGCTGGTAAAAATGCTTAATTTTCGCAATAAGGAGACATCCTGAGGGCTGCTCGCAATCTTCCTGAGATTCCGTTCGGGAAGTTGTCAACGATGGGAAACTTCAATCTTTCACTCTCTGAGGCCTCCAGCTAGCTTGACAGCCTGGGATGAATAATAGTTCCATAATGCCCTTTATATCCAATCACTTGGTCCTGTTTCGTAACTGTGTTTGTTTTGGTTTTGAGTTCACCGTGTTTGTCACATTTGAATGACTACTCCTGATGACCTTTGTGGTAGATCCGTTGGTCTTTTACTTCATGGAGAACCAGTTAGTACAGTTTTTCAGCTTTTCTCTGCCCATTCACACAGCGCTGCGGATGATGGAATGCTGGGGAGAAACGTATAGTTTATAATCTGGCAATATCTCCTTATATGGTGCTACTACAGCTCTTATAGGATTCAGACTAATACTGTTCTTTTGTATTTTACATTGTTTATGTCAATTGACTTGAAGTCTCTTGAACTATTCTTACAAGAGACTCATTTGGTTGGCTCCACAGTGCTGGCATTAAAAAGACCTCAGAACAATCATGGTTTTCATGCTATGTACTCTACGTACTCTAGAGGAGTTTCTATTTTATTCATCAAATCTCTCCCGGTACAACTCGTGGAAGTCAGGACCGATCGTCACGGTTGTTATGTCGTAGTGATATTACATTTTATGAACATGCTGTTCACCATTGTGAATCTGTATTTTCCACCGCCCTTTGATGCGCAATTTATGTCTACATGAATGGAAGAAAATCTTCCCATAGTCCAAGTGGCTACTATTATAGGAGGTATCCAAAAAATCCAAATGCTTCCACCATCCATAATGCATCAGTGGTTTGCCCCAGCCTCTCACCTTAGACAAAGACCCCTACAGGTCTAGTTAAGCCTTTGTATATAAGTGACTCCAAACTCCAAGGCAACAAAATCCTTTATCCTGGGACATCCAGCCAGATAGATAATAAGGCTTCCGCTGGTGCTGATAATCTCCTTATAGGTCCTCGCTCCCCTCCCTCCTGGTAATTTTTATGCAGGGGCCGTTGTTGCTCAGAAATTTCTGATTCAGCCAAACTAGTCAAAGTGTCTTCTCTGCTGAGCTCAGAAGACATCTATCTGGCTGGATGTCCCAGGAGAAAGGATTTCATTGCCTTGGAGTTTGGAGTCACTTATATACAAAGGCTTAACTATACCTGTAGGGGTCTTTGTCTAAGGTGAGAGGCTGGGGCAAACCACTGGCGCACTACGGATGGTGGAAGCATTTGCATTTTGTGGACTCTGTTTTTTGCACAAGCACTATATTTATGAACTTTTGGACTAGGCACGCTCACCACATTTATTCACTGCATTGTCACTTTGGAATTGTTGCACTTTATAGTGTGTGAAGAAAATTATATATATTTATACATTTTTATTTTTGTACAGTATTATATCAATATTGTCACTATTTGCACTTTACATTGTGTTTGAAGGATTTTCACATCATACATTGAGCAAGTGCCACATAATTTATTATTATTCTATTAGCACTGTATGGGAACAACTTTCATGTTGGCAGCTGCTTACTTTATTTAATTGTTTGTTTTGGTTTGCGCATCAGTATTTTCAGTTGGTATTATAGGAGGTAACTTTAAAATTTTCATTGATCCCTCTGTAGATAGATTACACGGTTCTGCATGTCCCTCCTCGGCCCTAAAAGACTGGGCTACAAATTACAATTTGGTAGAGGTATGAAGGTAGAAACATCCTGGGCGTAAAAATGACTCTTGCTATTCGGACTTGTACAAATCCCTTTCCAAGTTGGATATGATTTTTTTTTTACTTCTGATCTGCTTAACAAAAGTCGCTACGGTACACTACTTACCTAGAGCAGTCTCTGATCATTCCTCTTTGGAACTGGAGATGTAAGGTGTCTAAACTTGTATCAGCTGAGACCTGGAGCATGAGTCCTTATTGGCTGATGGAACCTATGGTTTTATATACCTGTGCTAAAGCTATTTCTCATTATTGGACTAAAAATGCCCAGGAGGTTTTGGACTTTGTTTGATGGGATGCATTTAAGGGGGTAATGAGTGGTGCATTTATGTCTGGTGTTACGACTCTTAAAAAAGCTTATGACGAAAATATGACTTGGCGAGTAGACAGGCCGCTGAAACATCATATATTACTGATGCCACCAATTATCAATTATGGAAGGAGGAACAGAGGCCATACAAATTGGCCTTGGTGACTAAGACTCAGATGAGGTTCCAGTATCAGTCGCAGCGGGTGTTTGAATCTGGTGACTGGAATAGCGAAGCCTATACTGGACCCCATAACTATATATAAGCGGGGGTAGAGTGTAGCGTTTTCAGAGGGAATCACACGTACTGACTTTCTAAACCAGGCAACATTTATTACCGGAGAGACGGTATAGAAAGAGTATTTATAGCAGTAAGGCACGTAGTTTCACTCCAAGCATGGAGGCACAGATACACAGCCCAGTCACTTCTGATGTAATGGGTAATTGTATTGATCAGAAACATATAAAGAAAAGTGCAGCGCTAACAACTAAAAGCATAATCAATAACAATATTCCTATCTCGCGATAAATGGTATAAACAGTGCATAAAATATATAAGTGTATGAAATTATATAGTGAGTTTTTTAAAAACATAAACATTAAGTCCGTGTTACAAGGAATGTTTGTAACACACTTGTGACAAATTAGTCCCTGAAGAGTAAAAGTCCTGAGAGGTGTGTAACACCAGAAAGTGAAGAAACTTATGAAGGTATTGATAAGAGATCCACCACCACTCAAATTGGGGGCTTACCAGAACGACTGGACTCAGATGGGTGTACACCCACTGAGCCAATCAGGCTTGTAAACGTGGGGATCCAAGATGGTATCCGTGTAGCATGGACACTAATCCAGGTAACCCGGGTACTTGCAAGGATATGTATATGGCAAATGGAACAAATCCACTCAGGCACCCAGAGTATATATGGAAAAAACATGAGAGTACATAGCGTGATACTGTATAAAAGGCTTAAAAGCTCATTTATTGAAGATAAAAACACTCACATTTTTGAAGAAAAAACAGCGCTTTGAAATGTAGAGATATGACAGTGTTAGTGGTGTCAGCAATCCGTCCCTATTTTTACATATATTCTATAATTGTATTGATCAGCACTATACTTTCCACTGACTAACACAGTTTAAACCCAAGCACACGGTGCGTATCTGTAGAGGCTGCTATTCACACACATTACCCCGTACAATGGTATTCCTTCAGCAGATGGATATAGGCATCTGATCCGCTTGTCCCTCCCTCACAGCGAGGAAACTGGATTTATTATACGCAATGGGGATTCTTTCATCCGGCCAGGATTGCTGATACAGGACTCCGTAGGAACCTCGAGCTATCCCTCACAGGCCGGAACACTCTCCCTATCTTCTCTTAACTCTCCCTGACAAGCGGGTTCTCTCACCCTGTCTATGCACACACGTGAACTGAACTAAAACATGGCTGGGCTTTCTTATATAAATTATCCACCCGAAAATGGCCGACCAAATCTCCGGAGATTTGCTTGTCCTATCAGGACACCAGGCTTCTCCAAAATGGTGCTGGAGACAATTATAGAGGCCAAACAGCTCTGAACATATGTACACATAAACATATCAAATAGACTGGAAAGTGAGAATATACACTTGCTAACCCGCTACCTCTTGCAGCCAACTAGGCTGCCCTGCACTACAGCTGCCTACATCCCCCCCCCTTTAAGAATTGCAATTCCTTGCATGCACCTAGGGAGAGGTAATTAACACAGTGCAATAATATAGCAAGCAAGAAAACAAGCAATACATAACAGTTCAAGTCACATAGTCAGAATACTTGACAGGTTTCAGTCCCCTGGTAATACGCTTGGGCAAGCTAGGCTCCGGCTCTTCCAAATGTCGATCTCCATCTGAGGCAACAGGATCGGTAGGTGCTATTTCTTCCACAAGAGGCTCATCCTCTTCCAGAGTGGGGGCACCTCACAGATAAGTCCCATTCAGTAGCAGCAGCCTGGTTCTCTGTATCTCCACCAGCTAGGGATAAGGTCTCTACCACCGGCAGAGGGGGCAGGTACCAGGTTGCACAGTCACTGTTGAGGACATCCTGGCTGTTGTTCCATTTAGCAGATCGGGGGAAAGACAGGAATAGGATTATCCATTTGTGAATCAGCACTGAACACACAGGGACAAAGGAGATTACGATGCAGTCTCTTGTGAGGTCCATCCGGCTTCTCTCGTTGCTTGACTCGATATGGACAGGGCTCCCACTTGGGCTCCAGCTTGCTGCACCTCAGGTGTTTAGGATTTATCACCAAGACTCTGTCTCCCAGTGTAAGTGGCAACAATTGAACAGTACTTTCCTTGGCTAAATCCTGGTGCTTTCCCAGTACTATCTGTTTGGCTTGATCCAGGCGGTACCAGTGATCTTGGACCCATTCCTCTGGGGTCCTTGACGTAATAGGCTCTGGAGTTTCCAAGAGTAAATGCATCGGTAAATGGCCACAACGCCCAAACATCAGAAAATGGGAAGTATAACCAGTGGCTCGATGCACAGTCTGATTGTAAGCCAAAACAACATCTCCTACATACTGCGGCCAACGTTCTCGATGCTCTTGCTCTAATGTGCGAATCAATCCCAGCAATGTGCGATTAAAGCGTTCACAGGCCCCATTTCCCTGGGGGTGGTAAGGAGTAGTATGAGACTTCCGAATACCACTAAGACAGCACAGTTCAGAAAACACCCTAGACTAAAAGTTTGGCCCTTGGTCGGACAGAATCCGTTTTGGGCACCCGTAGGGCTGGACTACATGGGTCCAGAACAGTTTACCCGTGGTGGCGGCAGGCTGATCTTTAGTTGGCACCACGATGGTGAACTTAGAGAAGTGGTCCACAAACACCAAGGCGTAGCGATACCCTGAAGAGGTGTCAGCCACTGACAGAAAGTCTATGGTCAGTAATTCAAAGGGTTCTCCTGTGCTCACCACCAAAGGGGTAGTTTTCACTGTTCTCCCTTTTTGGATGGTACAACTCTTAGACCCCTGACATGCCTTCTGCACCCACTTGGATAACTCCGGACAAAATATTTACTTATGAATAAAGGCCTCCGTCCGTTCTGCACAGAAGTGTCCTCCAATATGGTGAAAGACTTGACAAACCTCTAAGGCCTCTGATTGAGGGATAATCAGTTCATGAATAACTCGTGGCTCCCCTGGAATCCGTGCCTTTTGGTATAAGAGTCCATTATATCTTTCCAGCCTATCCCACTGTTTTAGACGCTGACACAACGTCGGCGAGAGCCTCCTTTGCTCCCGCGAATATGGTTTCCGATTCCTATCCCAATATCTCATGAACTGATCAATGTCAGGGTCTTGCTGCTGGAGTTGCAGCCACTCTCGAGGAGTATGAATCTCTGGCCCTCTTGGTGGAACTTGGTTGCTCTGCAGAGCCGTTGAAGCCAGTTGCTCTTGGCGGTGGATCCTGGAGGGAACAACCTCATCCTTTTTGATTTGTTGATCTAGATCATCCTGAGGCCCATCAAGAGGAAATCAGGAGAGAGCATCAGCACTACCATTGGAGCGTCCTGGCTTGTAGTGAATGATATAATTGAACCCGGGCCAGTCGGGCCACCCAACATTGCTCCAAGGCCCCTAGTTTAGCAGTCTCTAGACAGGCAAGAGGATTGTTGTCAGTATATATGTCCACATGACCACTTACTAAGTACTCTGCAAACTTTTTAGTGATGGCCCAGACTACTGCTAACAACTCGAGTTTAAAGGAACTGTAGTTGGTTGGGTTACGTTCGGTAGGGCGTAAATTCCAACTTGCATAGGCGATCACACGCTCCGTCCCATCTTGTTCTTGAGCCAGCATAGCCCCCAATCCTTGGAGACTGGCATCGGTATACACCCGGAAAGGTTAGTGATAGTCAGCGTAAGCCAATATGGGAGCGGGAGGCAGCTCCGCCTTGAGGGTCTCCAATGCCTCACTTTGTGCTGCCCTCCAACTGTCAGTAATGCTAGGGGAAGATTTTCCTTTTTGATGAGCTGGTTGCCTGCACAACAACTGGGTCAAAGGGGCTGCGATAGTAGCAAAGTTCGGAATGAATCTGCGGTAGTAACCCACAAGCCCCAAGAAAGAGCGAAGCTCTGTTACCGTTTTAGTAATTTAGCGATTTTTGTTTTCATGAGATGACATTTTTCTGGTTTGAGCCAAAAGCCATACTGGGCTAGCTGCTGGAGGACTTGATCCAGATGTAGCAAATGGTCCTCAAACGTTCTTGAAAAGGTGATGATGTCATCTAAGTAAATCAGGACAGATTCAAAGTTAAAGTCTCCCAAACAATGTTCCATTAGTCAGGCCAAAGGGCATCCGATTAAACTTGTATAGTCCCACAGGGGTGATAAAGGCCATTTTTTCACGATCTTCCTCTTCTACCGGGACTTGCTAATATCCACTGGCCAAATCTAGCGTGGAGAAGTACTGGGCCTGTCCCAAGGCCATTAGGGATTCTTCGACCCGGAGCAAAGGGTAAGCATCCCGATGGGTACAGGCATTCAATCTGCGATAGTCCACAATAAAACTTAAGTTGCCATCCTTTTTCCGCACAAGAACTATGGGTGCAGCCCAGGGACTACGACTCTGTCGAATCACCCCCCTTGCAGCATGCTGTGTAATAAGTCTTTGACCTCTTGGCAAAGAGCCGGGGGTATATTACGATACCTTTCCCGAATAGGAGCCGTGTCTCTAGTGTGGATAGAATGTTCCAAAGCATTAGTACAGCCGTAGTCTTCAGGGCCTTAAGAGAATGCCATCAAATGTCTGCAAACTAGTTGCTGGAGCTTGTTGCTTTGTTCCAGGGTCATCTTCTGCACCGGAAGTGCCAGTTGTGTTAACAATTTTGGGAGCTGGGTCTCTGCTGAATCAGGTAGAGCCATCTGCAAAGCAGCACAGGCGGCCTCCACCCCAGGGCAAGGATTAGTAATGCAACTTTTGGGTACTGTATACAAATCTGCAATGGCCATGTCTGTGGGCACTTGTATCGGGGTGGACCCCAAGTTAACCAGTTGCACCAACACTTGTCCCTGCTGCACAACAGACAGAGTTCTGGCTACCAACCCCCTTTCACCTTTGGTTTCCAGGTTGCGTTGTGGTTCGACCATCACAGTGGCCTCTCTTACGTGTCTTCTAGCTACCACAGGAAGGGGAATATTTGTGCCAATAAATTTTGAAATCAGGGCCAAAGCCGCTCCGTATGGTGCCATGATTGACCCTCTAGCCACTCCCCTGCTTGAGGATGATGGTTCAGACATCCTGCCGACTATGCCAAAATGTAAGCGGGGGTAGAGTGTAGTGTTTTCACAGAGGGAATCACACAGACTGACTTTCTAAACCAGGCAATGTTTATTACCGGAGAGACGGTATAGAAAGAGTATTTACAGCAGTAAGACACGTAGTTTCACTCCAAGCATGGAGGCACAGATACACAGCACAGTCACTTCTGATGTAAGCGGTAATTGTATTCATCAGCACTATAGGCACTTTCCTCTGACTAACACAGTATAAAACCAAGCACACAGTGCGTATCTGTAGAGGCCGCTATTCACACACATTACCCCGTACAAAGGTATTCCTTTAGCAGATGGATATAGGCATCTGGTCCACTTGTCCCTCCCTCACAGTGAGGAAACTGGATTTATTATCCTCAATGGGGAGTCTTTCATCCAACCAGGATTGCTGATACAGGACTCCGTAGGAACCCTGAGCTATCCCTCACAGGCCAGAACACTCTCCCGATCTTCTCCTAACTCTCCCTGACAAGGGGGTTCTCCCACCCTGTCTATGCACACACGTGAACTGAACTAAAACATGGCTGGGCTTTCTTATATAAAGTATCCACCCAAAAATGACCGACCAAATCTCCGGAGATTTGCTTGTCCTATGAGGACACCAGGCTTTTCCAAAATGGTGCTGGAGACAATTATAGAGGCCAACACAGCTCTAAACATATGTACACATAAACATATCAAATAGGCTGGAAAGTAAGAATATACACTTGCTAACCCACTACCTCTCGCAGCCAACTAGGCTGCCCTGCACTACAGCTGCTTACAGTTAGCTAGCATTTATGACCATAAAGCTGTCCTTCACTCCTCACAGGAGCAAATAATGGACTCCATTCTACACTTCTACTCAAATCTTGTAGACTCTATTCCCTTTCACACCTTAACCCAAGCTCAGAGCTCTTCTCTAGAAGCGCCAATCACTCTAGAGGAGATTGAAAGAGCACTTAAATCCTTTTCTAAGCATAAAACCCCTGGGCCAGATGGATTCCTTATGAAATGGTATCTAGCACACTGGGACTCCTTACTACCTAGATTATGCGCCCTGTATAAAGCCATTTTTAAGGCACAGAGGCTTCCCTCGTCCCTACGAGAAGCCTTAATAGTCCTAATTCCCAAACCAAAAAAGGACCTGCAATACTGTGACTCATAAAGGCCAATATCGCTAATAAACACAGATTTAAAAATTATCTCTAAAATTTAGCTCTCCGGTTGAATTCTATGATTATTAGTTTAATGTGTGATGATCAAATGGGTATCATTCCTGGTCGCTCTACACATACTACATTCGTAGGTTGTTTACCAATCTTCAGGCCCCTAATAATCTCTCAGTACCCAAAGCAGTTATAACACTAGACATGCAAAAAGCCTTTGATTTTATTAAATGCCCCTATTTATTTTACATACTAGAGAAATATGGTTTTGGAAATACTTTCCTTACCTGGATATGTATCTTATATGATCAGCCATTGGCCCGCCTACGCATTAATGCTAGAATTTCACAACTCTTTCAAATATGTCGAGGTACCAGGCAGAGCTGTCCATTATCCCCTTGTCCAGTGATAACTGTGATTTAATCTTCCATAATTACTTTAGCATTACTATCTCAGCAAGAGGCAGACTAATACAACTGTGTATCTGTTACAGAATGTATTTTACACCACTTTTCAGATGTATAGGAGGGATAATTCTGACTGTCACAAATCCCATAGTGCCTGAGGTGATTTTCTCCATATGCTATGGAGTTGTGATAAGATCCGTCCCTTCTGGTTGCACATTACCCATTGTATTGCCACGCACTTTGACCTCCCTAATGTCTGTAATCCGAAGTGATGTATCCTAGGGGTGCTGGAGGGTGTAGATTTAGGCTCTTATTAAAATCTATTTCTTCATTATTTGTTATTTTATGCTAGTGTAGCGGTACCCCCATGCTGATTGACTCTATACCCCACTGGCTACCCACGACTCTGCAGATCCTCTCTTAGCTCTGACACCTTGGGTTCCATTCTGCACTGTGGCGTTAGCAAAATAGATAAGTAATGGAACACAATGAAAAGCATGAATGAACACAAGTTATGATTGACAACAGTTATCACTTAATGCACATATACAGAACATATAACCCTATAATCACCTGAAGGGGGTATATGTGAACAGGTGCACAGAAGGATAGGTACTCAATATCTTGAAGACATATATTAAATACCTTCCCACTGAGGCCTCAACATACAGACCAAAATGCAGTATATATTCTTTACATTCAGTAACACAGTGTAAAATTAAGCATATACACTAATGGCTCCTGGGCTACAATTCAGAGGTCAACTTGTGAGTAGAGCAGCAATGCTTAGTAAAAGAAGGAAATTGGTGAAAGTTCTTTAAACTCCAGATGTCTTCAGCTAGCCTGATGGTTAAACTGCAGTATAATGTTGTAATTTGTAATCCACAGAGACAAAAGGAAAGAAATTACTGTAGAACAAAAGGTGTGCTGATAATTGCTTAACTGAAGAAATATCACCACTTGTAAATTCCTCTTTACATGTGAGTCCAATACAGTACTGACCTTACAGCGCAGGGGAGAAAGACAAGACCCCAAAGTCCAGCTGTATGTTGCCTGTGAAGAAGTAGATTCACCTCCGTGGAACTACAAGTCTCACCAGCAGTCTGTAGAAAGAACTCACTCAGCAATACTGTAATCTCTACTGGAATGGGCAGGTGCCCTCTCACCACAATAGACTCCAATGGCTGTGAAGCTCCGTCCGGAATCCCCTCCTGGTGACTCCGTCTGGTGAAAATGGCGCCGCCATGCCGTGCTGCAACTCCAGATGGACTGAAGTGCAGGTGGCTTCCAGTTGCTCTGAAGAGCAGACCGGTCCGCTTGCTAGAACAGCAGGGTTGTCCTCCAAGATCTCTCAGAGATGGGCAATCCTGCTGTCTGCTGTATTGGCCGCAGTCTCTCGCTCCTGGTCACACACAGACCTCCTGCTGGCAGGTGGTGTCCAGAGAGACTGAAAACAGGCTGCGCCTCTCCTTTTATCACTTCCCCCAGCAGGCAGTTCTGCGCGCTTTGCATTGTCTGTCCTGTAGTCCAGGGCTGATCCAGCTAGCAGAGTCACTTCCTCCTCCAGACTACATCTCCCACAATGCTTTGCTGCATTATTCTCAAAGAGTAAGGAAAAATACTAACAGAGTCCAGCAGACACTAGGGGGAGCCAAACTCATTTGCAAACAACAACGAACTGTTCAACTATAATGACTATAGTAGCAAACCCCTGGCTACACTAGGAAAACTAATTAATTCAGAGGTTGTCTCCATCAAACTCTGGAAGACTCTGATTAACCAGGTATTACTGATCTATAAGCTGACCTATGAAGCAAGGGGATGCCCCCATAAATTTGATAAGATCTGGGGGCAATAGGTTGATTTATTTGATACCTGTGAGCTACCTGGTCCCTGACCTGTTATTCCCCCTTATGGACTTTAATAAGACATATGTCCGGTTTAATGTCCAGAACATTTACCTATTTAATATGAAGCTGGGCACAGTGGCATATGAGTCCCTCAGTAAAGAAATAATTTATACAGTATTAAAGAGGAACTGTAGTCTGCTCACATCATTTGTAATAAAAACATCTTTGCCATTCTGAAGCTCCCCTCCAACCACTTAGCATATTATGTTATATTATATTATATTATATATAACTGTGGGCAGCTGAAGCTGCTACCTGTTCACTTCCTGGATTTATACAGACACACAGAGACACACCTCCAGCTCTGCAGCTCTTATTGGCCCTCTTTCCGTCAAAAAAAGTGTGATGGGAGCTTTTGGTCGGATTACGACCCTGTGTATGCTCCATCCATCTTTTTCTGTCTGGATTTCCGCCAGCAAAAGATTGAGAGCTGGTTCTCTATTTTTCCGACGGAAAAAGTTGTTGACGGAAATTCCGTTCATCTGTATGCAATTCCGACGCGCAAAAAAACATGCATTCGACGCATGCTCGGAAGCATTGAACTTCATTTTCTCGGCTCATCGTAGTGTTGTACGTCACCGCGTTCTTGACGGTCGAAAGTTCAGAGAACTTTTGTGTGGCCGTTTGTGTGCAAGGCAAGGAAAAAACATCCAAGATTTTTCAGACGGAAATTCCGCTCGTGTGTACGGGGCATGAGAGCGAGAGCTGTGCATGAAGTCATAAGCCTAGGCTTTTTCCTAGACAAAAAACGGGAAGTGGGCTGTATAAGGTATTTACTGGCAGAAAAAAAAAATGTTTTACTATCCAAAGTTAAAACAACAAGGGCAGAAGATTTAATTATTGGAAAGCTGAAAAAATAACTGAAGTTCCGCCTTAAGTTACTTCTATTTCTTTTATATCCTGGAAACTCTCTTTTGGACCTTTGAATGTAAAAGTTTCTTTGGTTTGTTTTTCCTCTTTATGTCCTTTTTTCTTTATGTCCTTTTTTTGTTTGCATGAATCACGCTTGTATTATTATGTACAGCTTTGATTCAACTTAACCAGGGCAGACGATCAATATGTGCCGTCAAACTGTGTAAATTATCCTTTTGATCCATTCTTCCTAGAAAAGAAAACTGTTGTTCCAATGGATATGTGTATTTCATGTACATGTTGTGCTGCACCAGCTGTACTGTACTTATTCTCTATATTCAATAAACTTACAGTATAAAAAAAAAAGGGGGGGGGGAGGATTTGTGCTGGTAGGAGGGATTTGGGGGAAGAAGGATTTGTGCTAGACAGGATTGGGGGGAGAGGATTTGTGCTGAGATGGGGGGTTGTGCTGGATTTGTGCTAGAAGTGGGGTGAGGATTTACTCTGGGAGGGGTGATTGGAGGGGAAAGGAGGATCAGTGATGAGGGGATTTTAAGGCATGGAACTGAGGAGGAGAAGAGCTTGTGCTTGGATGAGGGGGTTGTGCTGAGAGGGGGGATTTGGGGAAAATCTCCAAAGAGTGACAGTGCTGCAGTGATTTCACTTATGGATGCATTGCATTGACACCCTGCAGAAAGAAATTATAGTAGTTACAGTATATAGTTTAAAAATTGTAGTAGTTATAGATGGAATTTAAAGCCGAACTTCAGATTTTGTTATAATTTAAAAACTTGTTTAGGCTAAGCTGGCCCAAACAAACTGTTACCATTACTAAGAAATGTGGTGACTGTCAGCGCTGTATAAACTGCATGTAGCAACAGCTATATAGAGTATACAGTGCTGTGCTCCAGCAGTGGTATAGGGGGCTTCCTGTCCCATTCCTGAAACAAAATCCAATCGGGCTTAGCTCTGCTCAGTCAATCACAGGAAGCCTTGTATTTTTATAAATAAATACGGGGCTTCCTCTGATTTGCTAAGGTGACGTCATCCACCTGCCTCTCCACCTCAGCCAATCATAAAAAGCCTTATATTCATTCATAAAAATAAAAAAAATACAAGGCTTACTGTGAATGGCTGAGCAGACCTCAGCCCGACTGGAAGTCCCACTATTGCTTACTTAGGGTGCCATTCTGTGCCACCCCCGGAGCTGGAGTGCAGGAATGCTACACCTTCAGTAGCTATTATATCAAAACATAAACCTCATATGCATGACTACAAATTCCAAGAGATGATTGCGAGATCTCAGCCTGGCTCTCCTATTCATCTCTATGGATCAAATGTAAACACTGCCTGGCTCAAAAGCAGAACATTTTTCAGTGTAAAGGACTGCAATGCATGACAAATGTTTATTGGTTTCAGGCAACCAAACACTAAAAATTTGGTAGGAATAAAATATGCCTTTTGAAGTGGCACTGGGGGAGGATTGAATGATTTCTACACTATTTTTGATCGTTTGTTGGAAACTAAGAAGTTACTGTGACTGAATCTGATTGAAAACTACCAACTACCACAAAGTTGCCTAATGTATATTCTGCATTAAGGTCTGCGTCAGTGGGCTTTTATTTTGCATCAGATGGTTTTGCATTTGTATACAAGTCTAGGGTAGTATTTCCTAACCTATTTTTCAGTCACAGCACCTTTTAAAAGTATGTAAGCTCTTGAGGCACCCCAGTCTGAAAAGTAAAAAAATTGAATGTTACTTACCATCAATAGGAAACCTCCCCTCATCAGAGTCCCATCATCACAACAGAGGTTCCTCAGAGCGCCCCCCCCCCCCCCACCCTTCATATCAGTGTCTCCGCATCCTATTAGAGTCCTCCCATTAGAAAATGCTTTCATCACATCAGAAGCCCACCATTCCCATCAAAAAATTCACAAGCCAGTAAAGCGCACTACAAGGTCCAGCTTCCTCAAGCAGTCAATCAAATGGTGCCAAAAGTGTTATGGACAAGGACCAATTCCACATAACAAGGGTCCTGCAGCTTGCTGAGTAGATCCGAGGAAATCCGAAAAGCTCAAGCAAGAAGACGATAGCAGCGCTGGATTTTCATTAGTATTATGATTTGAATTTATTCAACAATAAAAATAGTACACATGCATGTTAAAATCTTGGCATCCAATAGGTTATTGAGTGCTGAACCTCTCTGAAACATGTTTACCGTCTCCAACACCCCCCACCCCCATCTCTCACTAGCATGTAGGGGGTTCCACGAGTGTAGTATACAGGACGACGGGCATTGGTGGCTTCTCTGACACCTGTCAGAATCTGATCTTCTTCTTGCTGGCTAGAGGTTAACACTGCTGACACACATTGACAGCTCTGCGGTGGTTTCATTTTCTATCTATGCTGGATGTCAAGATTTTAACATGTAAGTGTACTATTTTTATTGTTGAATACATTAAATTCCTAATACTAATGAGGATCCCATGCTTCTATCATCTTCTTTATGTTCACGCTTTCCATCAGAGCCCCCCTAAAGATGGGAGCCACCCATCAGATCAGAGTCAACCTTTCACAGAGTGCCTCATCACAGAGTCATTAATCAGAGAATCCTTTCTTCCCATCAGAACCCTATCTTACTGTAGAAACATGAAAGTGGGCAAGAGGCACAACAGCTCTGGACAGGGGTGCTTATCTGTCTTCGTCTGAATGCTGGGGTTGCCCTGCATGTTGCCTGCCCTGATCAGTGTCATGCATAGCCAAAGTCAAGGTAGGACATTGTGAATCCCGACCTAAGGCTTCATTGGTTGTTATGGTGGTAGTGGCCAGCCTGCCTGCACAATGACAACCCATGACACTGATCCACTGCAAACTGTGTACCATATTTACAGCACCCAAGGGGAACACAAATGGCACCCTGGTTGAAAAACACTAGTCTAGGGGAATACAAAAGCAGCTTGAGGCAAGTCTAATGCAGGACAGAAGGAGGGCAACTGCAGGTCAAATGCACCAGTTAATAAACTACAAATGATCTCAAAAGCATCCCAAATCCTGTTGACACAGATCCTTTAGGAAGTGTGGAAGATGCTGTTGGTGACTTCCTCTTCTAAAAATTGCTAATTCCCTTGCTTTTATATTGATCTAATGCAGTGGCAGCTGGTGCTCAAATTTTTTTGGGGGGCGCACGCAAACTGAAAAAAACAACCCATCAATTGCAGCCTCACTGTGCCCATCAAACGCAGCCACTGTACCGTTAAACGCAGCCACTGTACCATCATACGCAGCCACTGTGCCCGTAGAACATGTACCGGGGTGGGCTCCCCAGGAAACAGCGAAGTCACGAACGAGGAAAACAACTCCGCCACCAGCTCTTGTCAAAACTTAATTTTACTTAAATGTGGTAAAGAACCCAACTGCCAATTCTGTGAGCATACAATAAATTTACAGGCACGCAGCAAGAAGGCTGAGACCCTTGTGCTGCACTGCACGGTGCCCTCGGTAGGATGCAGGAGAAAGACAAGTAATTTGCCTACTGGTGGGCACGACTAAACCATCACACCTTACCTGTTAATACCCTAAGAACAACACAAGAATAACTGTATGGGTGTGCGGTGCGGGCTAGGCTGCGGTGCAGCACAACAGTTTACAAACTTACAAAGCTCTAATGTATTCCCCTCCTCCCTACTAGTGTTGTATCATGCGTCTGTGTATTCCTCCTGGGCACAATGCCAGTCTGCCTTGAGTTTGTAGAAAGTTCATCAGCTCTCCAATTGTGACATGCCACTTGAGGTTATGGAGTCCTGGTAATGAACAGTAGCAACAATTTTGGCATGACACAAACAGAGACCCTCCAACAATGTAATGGGGTGCGTGCACGATCTTACCAACTCGGGTCTGCTCTGCATCCGCTGGTGACTCTGACCGAAACAAGCTCCTTCTCAAAACGGCTGCCTGCTGGCTTCTCTCTCTCTCTCTCTCTCTCTCTCTCTCTCTCTCTCTCTCTCATTCTGTGCATAGCGCTGTGGGGGCACACCAGCATTGAGCCTGGTTGACCTTCGAAGAGGGATAGGTTCAGAAGCACTGGGGACGTCAGACACATCTAATGGGGGAGGAGCTGCTGACTGCTCAACACTTTCCCTGGGTGGCAAACTTGTCACGGCTGGAGCCTCTGTGGGTACTGGGGCAGGGACAACCCACCATTCCTCCTCCTCCTCCTCCTCCAAGGGTATTTGCTCTTTACCCTGAGCAGAAGGAGGCATCTCCTCCACGCACACAGGCTCATCAAAATTACAACGTCTCAACATGTTACGGTGCAAGTTTCGTGAAGGCCCTCCAGTCCCTATTGGCTCTACCTCATAAACGGGGATGGCAGGGTCTACCCTCCTCTTCACTGTGTAAGGGACCGCCTCCCACCACCCATCCAGCTTTCCAGACGGCCGTTTAGCTTTGACCATCACTCGATCACCCTGAGCAAACCCATCCCTCTGTACTGGTCTTGGGTTAGGGTGTACCACTTGTCCCAGGCGCTCCCTCACAACCTTGTGGATTGCTCTCAGCCGGCGGCGATGCCCTTGCACCCAATCTGTACATAATCGATCATAAGAAGCTCTAGGGGTGCTGAGGTCTGGATGGCCTGAACAGGAGTCCACTGTTCAGTACTCTTGCTTAACCCACAGAGTCGACACTTAAGACATGCCTCGGCCACCATGTCTGCCAGATCGGGACAGTATACCAGTCGTTGGAGCCACTTAAACGTTTTCTCACTCCCGAAATGGGCTCCCCTTTCATGAGCCTCCCGGGCGGCCTCTGATCCCCATGACATGGGGATGACAATCTGATGCCGGTACTGCAGCTCTGACTGTAAGTATATGGTCTGACACAGGAGGCCCTGGGTAACAGTCAGCTTATCCCACTGCCTCAACAACTTTTGACCCTCTGGAGTCAGACGGGCCCATTCTCTCACTTTCCACATTTCTGGGCAACCATTCTGGACTCCCTCCCAATCAGCCAATGTCTTGCCTAGCAACATGTGCCTTCCGGACGCCACCCCACTTGAATGTGCCATGTCCTGGAACATGGGTACTCGACCAAGGTCAGGAGTTTCAGTGTCCTCTAGCTCCTCAACGGCATTCCGATTAAACAACCCAACAGGGACTCGGGAGAGTGCATCGGCGTTGCCTTCTCCCTTCCTGACCGAAACTTGATGCGGTATTGGTACTTAGAAAGTCGAGCCAACCACCTCTGCTCCAGCACACCAAGCTTGGCATTCTCCAGATGCGCTAAAGGGTTGTTGTCCGTCATCACGGTCACCTCTGCACCTGTCAGGTACTCCGCAAACCTTTCTGTCATGGCCCACACCAGTGCCAGTAGTTCCAATTTAAAGGAGCTATAGTTGTCAGGGTTGCGCTCCGACTCCCTCAGAGGCCGGCTGCCATAGGCAATGACTCTTTCACGTCCATCCTGGACTTGTGATAACACGGCCCCCAAGCCATGTAGGCTCCCGTCAGTGTACAGCAGGAATGGGGTGTCAAACCGCGCATAAGTGAGAATCGGGGCACTGGTCAACGCCCGCTTCACTGCTTTGAAGGCCTCTTGTTGCCGGGGTCCCCACTCGATGGGACGATTCTTTGGGCCCCCCGCAGTGCCTCTTGTTAACTCGTTTAATGGGCCCACCAAATGAGCAAATTTGGGTATAAACCTCCTGTAGTAGCCGGCCAATCCCACAAATGTTCGCACCTCTCATAATGTATGAGGTTGGGGCCAGTTCTGGATGGCTTCCACCTTGCTGGGGGCCGGCTTTACCCCCTCCTGGGTGACCACATGTCCCAAATACTCGATCTGCTGTTTAAACAGTTGACACTTCTTGGGCTTGATCTTGAGCCCATGGTCTCGCACCCGCCCTAGGACCTGCTTCTGGAGGTAATCTTCAAAAGAGGCCTCAAAAAACTACTATGTTGTCCAGGTAGATCAATACCGACTTGAAGTTGAGATCCCCCAGACAGTGCTCCATCAAACGCTGGAATGTTCCTGGGGCATTGAACAGGCCAAACAGAATCCGGTTAAACTCAAAGAGTCCCATAGGGAGGATGAAGGCCCTCTTCGCTTTGTCCTTCTTGGCCATTGGTACTTGCCAATACCCACTGGCCAGGTCAAGAGTCAAGAAGAACTTTGCATGACTCAAGGAGGACAACGACTCCTCAATCCGCGGAAGGGGGTAGGCATCCCGGACGGTCTGGGCATTCAGCTTCCGATAATCCACGCAGAACCGGAGACTCCCATCTTTCTTCCGCACCAAGACTACCGGAGCAGCCCACGGACTTTGATTCTCCTGGATCACCCGGTTTTCCAACATGCTGGCCACCATATCCTTCACCTCCTGGTACATTTTAGGTGGGATTTGCCGGTAACGTTTCCCGATTGGGGCAGCAATGCCGGTGGGGATTTCGTGTTCAATGGTGGAAGCACACCCGAAGTCCTCATCATGTTTTGAGAATGCCTCCTGAAATTCCCAAATGGTGTCTTCCAGCAACTTCTGTTGTCCTGGAGTCAGGGTCTTGCAGTCCACCCCCATCCGAGCCATGATCACTCGACCATTCCACTCCGCTGTTGGGGTTTCCTGTTGATGGACCTCTACAGCGTAGGTCCAGGCTGACCTCCTATCTGGCTGTAGTGTGAAGCTCGTTCATCGAGGCATATCCCCTTCAGACAAATAAACTTTGGCCAGCAAGGTATTCCCAGGCACGGTTAACTCACAGTCTTCGACATTGAGACAGCGTACAGGCACACATCCATCCTTCACAATTGCGAGGGCCCGGGCTACCAATGGGCGAGTCTGCGTCTCCTCTTGGTAAGTCGGCTCGATCAGGACCTCCAGTCCATTCAGTTGTCGTCCCGTCCCCACTGGCAGTATCAATATTTTTTATTGACGAGGTGGGACCTTCACTGGGGTCCTCCGCGGCACTCTCACGTGTCCAATGGGCCGACTGGACATGTTGCTCATTTGCAGACTACAGCTCCTCACCATCTGCTGTAGAACTTTCTGAGTCAGCTGGTGTGTGGTGGCCCGTTGCCAATACTTCGGCCTTTCTTTGGCATAGAGTTGATGGTCTAGGTCTCTCAGCACATTCATACCTAGCGTCACGTCCATCCCTCTCCGAGACGAATGGTCCACCAGCACAACCCCTTTCTTGCCGACGTCTTGCCCGAACAGTCAGACCCGCATCCAGACTATGCCTCGGATGTCCATCTCCCTGTTATTGGCAGCTGTCAGCCTGATGACGCTCCCATCTTCCGGCTCCATCATATGCCCAAAGTGCCTTTCGAAGAACTCCAGAGTCATAAGGGTGCACTCCGACCCTGTATCAACTAGGCAGCGTACCTTCTGGCCTTCCAACTCGGCTTCCATAACGGGGCTGCTGGCATACAGGTCGTGCTCCTCATGCATTGGGCTTAGCTTCTGGCGTACCGCCACAGGACGCCCAGCTACTGCAGCGGTCGAAAGTTTAATGTCGATTCAGACTTCATCTGTTCTGGGCACTCTCTGGCCATATGGCCGTACTGTCGACAGGCCCAGCAGAGGGATCCTCTTTTAACTAACCCTCGCACCTGAGTTACCCCGGGTGGGGTGGCGCCGGGCACTGGGGTAATTTCCGGTGACCGGGGTGATCCAGTCTGCATCTGGGACACTTCCAGCCAGAGTTCTCTCAACTCTGTCCGCGGGCCCTGAACCACATCCCTTAAGGACTCTGAGTCTTCGGTGCAGACTGCCCACCTGTAGCATGGGTGCCACTGACTACTCTCTCCGCCACCGGCATACGCTCTTCCTCTCTCTCCACAGCGGCTAGGTAGACAATATAGAACGTCATGTCGGGCGACATCCGGTCATCTCTTGCAATTTGTCCCATAAGAACTTGTTGTAGAGCCCCACTATGAACTGGTCTCGTAGTAGCCGGTCTTCCCCCCCCCCGGAAGGCTCCCATGGCCTCGGGGTCTCGCCGCTGTATTTAATTTAACATCTCCTGTAGGGCATTGGAGTACTGCACCCTCTCGTTGTGGTCTGTTGAAGAAGTGGCTCCGCAATTGCACCACTTTGGTACCCCCCTGGGCTTTCTCCAGAAGGGAGAATATTTTCTCTAGGGTGTCCCACTCGGATTCGGGCCTTACCATCACTGCCCGTCTGATGTCACCCTCTAGGGCCCCCAACGCAACCTCTGCCTGTAGCTCGGGGGTCAGGTTACACATCCTAACTGCACTTTGCACCCTTTCAGTCCAGTCCTGCAACGTCATGTTTTTACCATCAAATTTTGGCAGATGACGCAACAGCGCCCCCTAAGGGGATATACCCTACTGGGGCGAGCATGGCGGGGGCAAGTTGGCCTTGCACTGGAGCCCCCTGGGTTGGGTCCTGGGCCGGTGCCACTGGCACCGGGGGAGGGCCTCCCGCCGAGTTCCCATCCATGGCGGTCGCTGTATCCTGCCGACTACGCCAAGATGTAGAATGTGTACCGGGGTGGGCTCCCCAGGATACAGCGAAGTCACGAACGAGGAAAACAACTCCACCACCAGCTCTTGTCAAAACTGAATTTTACTTAAATGTGGTAAAGAACCCAACCGCCAATTCTGGGAACATACACTAAATTTACAGACACGCAGCGCTGAGACCCTTGTGCTGCACAGCGCGGCGCCCTTCGTAGGATGCAGGAGAAAGACAAGTAATTTGCCTACTGGCGGGCACGACTAAACCGCCACACCTTGTCTGTTAAAACCTCTCTCCCTCTCTTTCTTTCTCTCTCTCTCTCATTTCTGTCCAAACCGCCTGTTAGCTGTGTCAAGAAAAACAGCGACATCTTGTGGCCAAACAGCAGAATGACAGTTAAATATTTAATTTTAAACAAACAGTGTACAAACAGTGTTCAGACAATGAGGGCTGCTTCCCATTCCCAAACGCAGCAACTGTGCCCATCAATTGCCGTCACTGTGCCCATCAAACACAGTCACTGTGCCATTAAACGCAGCCACTGTGTCCATCAATTGCCACCACTGTGTCCATCAAACGCTCCCACTGTGCCATCAAATGCTCTCACTGTGCCATCAATTGCTGCCACTGTGTCATCAAATGCTCCCACTGTGCCCATCGAATGCCGCCACTGTACCCCCCCGCTTGTCTGCCACTGCCCGGCACTTACCCTGTCTCTCGGTGGGGCAGCGGGTGACGGCAGCAAACGGTTTCCTCCATGTCCTCGATGTCTTCTCCCATCCTCTCCTCCCGTCCTCTCCTATGATTGGACGCCTGATAGGCGTCCAATCACAGCACCTGTCGTTTCAGCCAATCAGGTGACGGGTAACAGACAGAGAGAGGCGGTTCAGTGTTAGGAAAGCAAATATTCATTCACTTTCCTAACACAGCTGAGTGAACTGCAAACGCCAAGCATGGCACTCGCTGTTTACCTTTTTAAAGCCTATTAGAGCCTATGGCTCTAATCAGGTGCTTAAAAAAAATAACCCGCCGCTGTAATTCAGGCGCCCAGCACCCTAAAAAGGGCCGGGCGCCTGAATAGGGGGTGGCAGCGGTGGCCATGGATAGATTCATGCAATGCATGAATCTCTCTATTTTTGATAGAGGGGTGGCTGGAAAGAGGGGGCGGCGTCCATGCGCCCTTATGAAAGCACCTCCACTGATCTAATGGCTTTGGTACTTTCTAAGTTACTGACTTGAAACATGTATTGAGATTAGGAATGCTAACCATATTCTGACTTTTAAGACCCTGCTTTCTGGCTATTTTATACTGACTAAGATATTATTGAAGCCAGAGAAAGCCAAAAAAAGCCAGACAACTAGCACTTTCAGAACTTTCAGAAGGAGGTCAGCACTGCTAGGCTACATACCCTAAGGGCTCATTCAGACTTATGCATTGCAGCAATGCATGGTAACTTACTTTAAAAGAGAAGTATGGCCAAACCTTTTTTGCCCATTTTTGGCCATACTTTTTTTTTGAGTCACAGGAGTGTACTTTTGCTCTCCTGTGACCCAGAATCAGCCGATAGTGGCTATTTCCTTCTTTTACCTAACATTGCAGAGCCGCTCCAATATTGTTGCAATCCACCCAGGGTCCTGATTGACAACTGGCTCCACCTCAGAGCTTGGCTGAGGACTGGAGCCAGCAGCTCCCGCACCCACCCCAGCCCTGTACTCCAATGAGTGCTGGAGGAGCAGAGTGGAGTGCAGTGACTGCCAGAGCAACCAGTGGTTATGTGATTGCTCAGTTCTCAGGCTAAGAGCCGACAGGGGACAGCTGCAGCATCACACCGATGCTGGAGCATAGAGGTGAGTATGGATGTATTATTTCTACAAACCCTAAACTTCTACGTTATGGTCATGTGCACTTGTTTTTCCATTAAAGTGTGTTGGCAGCATATTCATAATAGATGGGCAGCCTTAAGGCAACACAAGTTAATGCACATGCGTTAATCCAGTCTAACAGTCAAAGATTTCAAGTCAATAATGAATGTCCGTTTTTTAAAAGTACTGATGCTTTATTTAAGGAAAAGCTGAGAGAGTTTACAATAAGGACGCTTAAAAAAAGGCTGTTGAAAATGATGCTTTGCAGTCATATGTGAAAATAAGGTACCGGTAAAGGGGGCTTAAAAAAAATTGCAGTATATCTAACAACGGGTAAGCTGCAATATATTAAAGCATATGTATAGCAAAACCTTATTTTTTTTTTTTTTAGTTTTGTATAGGGTATGTGGGGCTGGTCAAGATGGCAGGGTGGTTGTCATGTTCTCCATGCTTCCCTCCTCATTAGGCACCAAGCAAGGGTAAAATGAGAGGCCTATCCCAGGGTTGGTTCTTCTGGTTATGCTAGGCACCATGTACAGGGTCACTTTTCTACACATGGGGTACCTTTGCTTGGTGCAGTTTTCATCAATGCCCCAGGACAAAGCTGAGACTGCCGTGGGGGAATACTCAACTATAGAGCCTCTATTCTCACAGATGAATGTACACCATGTATACATGCACCATAACTGCTCTACTGTTAACTCTCGGGTCCACGTGACAATGTAGACCTTCTCTGTAACTTGCATTTAGGAGGGGCAGGCTGAGCCTTGTCCACATCCACATCCACCTGTTCAGAGTTTTCCACTACCATTCCCCAGTAGCAGAGTGGGCCCCACTGTGCACCGTGCACAGGCTCCACACGTGCACTTAAATTAACTCTTGAACTTCTGTACTTCTGTACAGGATGGAAACCTCTGCTGCGTGAATCTGCTCCCGTTCCTTTGGGAGACAGACCGCTGGTGAAAGGAGTGCTGACAACATCTCCCTCACTGCTAGAGTCCAATCCACCTGCAGCCAGTACACAATGAATTTAGGGTACTTCCGTTACCCTAGGTAACCACTTGAGTCTTCACACTGTCTGTTACATACCATCTGGGAGAGCATGACGAGTAGAGGAAGACCTCTCGTATAGTCCCAGTTCAAGGACCACTGGAGTTGCATCAGTGGCCGCATGAGCATGGTGAGGTATGTTTGTCACTTTTTGTATTTTTATGTTTGTACACGGTTTGTTGCACTGTGTGATGAGTAGGGTTGCGGGTCCTCAGGCCAGCCCTGAAAGTCTTGGGAAGGGGTGGACATGGCCTTTTGGCTTAGTTTGCCCTCTCTCATGGGGTCTCCCTTCGGGGGAACCTCACCTAGTACTTGGGTGGGTCTGTTTCGGCAGGCCCTCCAGAGAACGGTATCCGTCTGGTCTCGGCCAGATGGACCATTGTAAAGTACCCTTGTACCCCGGGGGATTCAGGGAAAGGCACTCTTGTGTCCCCATTTGCTCTTTTTTGTGTTTCACTCTTTATGTGTGTGCACTTTTTTTGGCACCGGGTGAAGTTTTTTGGGTGTGTTATGCACATCATAGGCTTTCAATAGAACTGTCCCTCTTTTATATTACAGGATCAGTGAGTCGGACCCAGAGAAAAACCTGTCAAAAGTCCAAAGAACTGAGAAAGCTTTAACTCCTATCCTCTCATCCAGGACAACACCTAACTGGCTTTTGTCAACCCACTTACAGGTAGGTAGAAGTAAAAATCACTGCTAATTTTTTGTTGTCTGTCTAAATTTATTGGGAATTACCTTCACTTCCTGACCTGGAGACAGGTTTATTTAGGTTTAAAAAAAGACACAAAGTTGATCCAGAGGAAGGCAAACACAAAAAACGTTATAATGAATGGTCCAATTTGCTTTAACAGGGGGAAAAAATCCTTCCTGATCCCTTATGTAGCACTACTCTGACACACCAAAGGCAAGATATCACCCTCAGAGACAGGGGCGGGCTAGCGGTTCACCCCAGGGCTGAGTCCATGGCTAAAATGGGGGGACCCAAAAAGCATACCTCCCAACGTTTGAACTTCAGATTGAGGGACACTTAAGGGGAAAAGTTATCCCTTTTAGCACAAGTCCTCTCCCCTCCCAAAGTGCCCCCTAGCACACATCCCCTCCAAATCACTTCAAGTGATCTTTGTAAACTTACCCCTCTCACCCCCTTCCCCATGCCCCCCTTCTCTGGAAGTCTCATGTATGTTGTATTTTAATACAGACCTCAGATCAGCGCAGCTCAGGCAGAGCAGTGTGCCTCCTCACCACCTCCTCCTCCTGTCTGTGTACAGGAAAACACCACAGCCGAGGTGGAGGAGGAGGCTGAATCAACCACTATGCACTGTGTGCAAGGATACCTCTGTATTGCAGCCGGCAGGGAGAGATGGCCACTGCCATACAGAGGTATGCTTGCACACAGTGCAGAACGGCAGAACCCGCCTCCTCCTCCACTCCAGATGTGTTTTTTAAGATGTGATACCTCTGTATGGCAGCAGTCATCACTCTCTGCCTGCTGCCACACAGAGGTATGCTTGCGGCGTGCGGGACCCCAGACTCCCGGCACAAGCCACAGGGCAGGCTTACTGGTGCCCACGGTAGTGCTCTCCTGCCGGGGCAAGTCACTGGAGCCAAGTGTCGAAACTTGTCCGGCACTGGGCTTCACTCCATGACTAATTTTTGATTCGCCCGGACTTATATCAAATCCAGTCTCGGCAAATCTGGAATGGTTGGGAGGTATGCCAAAACCTCCCCACCCCCTCAGCACAAATCCTTTTATTACTGCCCAGCATAAATGACCCTGGCGCACCTTCTAACACAATTCCCCCCCCGTGCAAATGCTCCTACAAATATCCCCCCAGCACAAATCCTCTTATCCCACCCCCCCAATCCAACCTTCAAGCACAGCCCTCTGATGAAGGGACCTCAACATTGGAATATCTCCTTCTCCCTAGGCTTCTCCCCCTGTTATTTCACAAGCTTTCCTAGGTACTTTCAGGTTTGCTTTTACAAGCAGCCGGCAAGGAGAGAGATGCCTGCTTTGGCTGCACATGTGACCCAGGGGCACCCAGCTGCAGATGTGAGCAAGTGCTCTTGGTGCCCTCCATTACATTAACTTAGCTGCTAGTCCCCTTACCAGACAGGAGACACTGTGCGGCAGTAAGTGGAAGCCAGAGTCGGGGGGGAGGAGCTCATCCTGAAGCGGTTTGCACAGTGGTAGTTTCCATCTTGTGTGGGTGCCTGCAAAACACGCCATTAGTTGCTAGGGCACCAGCAGTCATAGCAACCAATGACTGAGAGGAAGCATGAAGTGGGGGGGAGAAGCAGAGAGTGCTGACATGCAGGAATCCTTAGTGGGCACAGACAGTGTCAGAGTGCACATTGCCAAACTTGTTCTGACAGTGGACTCTGGAACTTCAGCCCAGATCTGAGTGGCTACATTAACAGGTGCGCCTGCTAGGTGTGCTGGATTAACAAAATTGAGTCAGGCAGAGTCGCACACAGTCATTCATAGGCAGCTTTGTAGTTTCTGAATTTCCGCCTCAGCCAATCAGAGGAAGATTTGCAATAATTCAGGTAATACAAAGCTGCCTAGGTGTGCCTATGAATAGCTGAGCATCACTCAGGAACACAAGTCCGTATACTGGATGTAGCTGAAACTACATGTAGCGGTGTGTTGCAACTAGTTACTAACATCCACGTATATTCACCCTGCTGCCAGACATCCATTGGTCACACTGGTAGACAATGAAAAGTCTTTTGCTTTGTTTTTGTTGTTTTATTTGGGAGATTGAACTTGGTTGGGAAAGGGGATATGGGATATGGGATGCCCATAGAACAAATTGGTATTTGCAATGTTATAGCGGATCCAGCTAACATTGACAAATGTCACTAGTGGTTATGCTTTATATTTCCTTGAATAAGACAAAAAAAATGGTGGACTCTAATCTTGACAGCGTTACCTCAGACCATTCTTCTCCTCTGCACTCTCCCTGCAGACTTTACCTCCAGGACACTTCTCCTTCCGCACAATACTTTCCTGTCACAGTATTAGACATTCTGTCCCGCCATTTTGAACTGACTAGGCCTCACTCTGAAAAAGTCTTAGAAGTATTTTCACTTGGTAATTTTCTATTAGGCCAGGGGCCTGCAGTACCCCTTCTTGGCGGCCTTGAACATTTAATTGGAAAAGATATTTGATGAAGGACTACTGATCCCAGCAAGCCTGACTCTCAAATCTTGTGCCCCCAGGCTGCAACGATTTGACACAAAGCCCCACAGTCTCTCCTCTGGCTCTGCACCCAGCCCTCCTGGCATGCCACTTCCAGATCTCCACTGTGCCTCACTCACCTACTCCTGCCCTGAGTCCTTCCTGAAGGATTCACCCGGACCATGCGGACCAACTGCTTCTCCAGCTCCTGTTCCAGGACACCTCCCCATCACCGCGTAAGGAGAGGCTCCCTCCCAGCTCCTGAGCTCCTCCACCTGAGTCGCACCCCCCCAGATCGGGGTGCTCCTCCTGCACGCAGTCTAGCACTCCATCCTTCAGTTTACCCAGCCGACATTCCCCCCAGTGGCCTGTTACCTCGGCTTATATGGGTGGCCTGCCCCCTGCCAATTCCAGTTGGGGATTGGTCAGAGCTCCTCACATGAACTGCCTGCCACTCCAGTTCTCGGCCCTGCCCCTCTTCCAGAACATTCTCCCTGGAAGCAGGGGAGGCACCTCAGAACTAAAGCACAGGTGGTCACACCCACTGCTACACTAACCACTCCCTGCCACCAGATCAAGAAAACAAACAGGCCTAGCTTGCAGCATAGGCCTCCTTAAATTTACCTGTACTGACACTACACCTTTAGCACCTACCTATGGTAGAGGGTGCTACATATATACAGTTAGGAATGTGCATTCAGATTCGTTCTGAATGCACATGCACAATTCGTTCATTATTCGGAAATTCGTATGCATCCGAATTTCCGAATTACAAAAGTAATGAATTTAAACGAATTCGAAAAAAAGCGAACAAATTCGAATCGAATTCGAAAACATAATCGAATTCAAAAACAAATTTTAATCGAATTTGAAAACAATAGAAATCGATTTTCTAAAAAATACAATAAAATAGAATGTAAAATCATAAAGCAATAAAATACATATATATATATATATATATATATATATATATATATATATATATATATATATATATATAAAATATTTTTTTTATTCTGTTTTATTGTTTTTCTATGCTTTTCTTTTCTATTATTTTCTATTCTATAATAGTCTTTTCTATTCAAATTCGAATTCATTCTATACGAAATTCGAATTTCGGAACATGGCTTCTGAAGATCGAATTTCGTAAAGAATGAATTTGAATTAGAATAGAAAAGATTTGAATAGAAAAGAATAGACTATAAATTCGAATATCATATAGAATTAGATCGAATTTGAATAGAAAAGATTAGAATAGAAAAGAAAATAATAGAAAAGAATAAACTAGAAAAACATATATTGTATTTTATTCTATTCCATTCTATTGTTTTTCTATTCTATTCTTTTCTATTATTTTCTACTCTATTCTAATCTTTTCTATTAAAATTCAAAATCATTCTATACGAAATTTGAATTTCGGAAAATGGTTTTATATATATATATATATATATATATATATATATATATATATATATATATATATATATATATATATATATATATATATATATATGTATATATATATATATGTATATGTATATATATGTATATGTATATATATATATATGTATATATATATATATATATGTATATATATATATATATATATATATATATATATATATATATATATATATATATATATATATAAATATAACATCTTCTGGAATTGGAATTTGGTACAGAATGAATTCGAATTTGAATAGAAAAGATTAGAATAGAATATATTATATTTTTTTCTATTCTGTTCTATTGCTTTTCTATGCTATTCTTATTTTCTTTTCTATTCTAATCTTTTCTATTGGAATTCGAATTCATTCTATATGAAATTCGAATTTCACAAAATGGTTATATATAGTTTACTTTTTCAAACTCAGTCAAATTTTTTCGAATTTGATAGTTTTTTTTCGAATGCGGTAGAATTTTTTGGAATTTGATCGTTTTTTTTCGAATGCAGTAGAATTTTTTCGAATTTGATATTTTTTTTTTCAAATGCGGTAGAATTTTTTCGAATTTGATAGTTTTTTCGAATGCGGTAGAATTTTTTCGAATTTGATAGTTTTTTTTTCGAATGCGGTAGAAATTTTTCAAATTTGATGGTTTTCTTTCGAATGCGGTACAATTTTTTCTAATTTGATCGTTTTTTTTCGAATGCGGTAGAATTTTTTCGAATTTGATAGTTTTTTTCTAATGCGGTCAAATTTTTTCGAATTCGAATACGAAACTAAACGAATCCCAAAAACGAATGTAATGAATGCAACTAATTTAAATAAACTAATTTAGTTAAATAACGAATCGAAACGAAACAAAACTGATTTTTTCATCCTGCACATGTCTATATACAGTGGGCACATCTGTGTAGTGTATTAAATAGTTCATTTGGGTCAGCTTGACCCAAATTAATTAGTTGACATGAAAGTAAAGCTGGGGATCCGCTTTAATATAGAATATGTAATTTAAATATATGAATGACTATAGCCTGGCCATGGTTCTACTGTACTTTAAACAGTGTCATTTTCAACAGTTGAAACTGGCGTATTGAAAAAAAAGTTAAAATAGGCAAAACTAATACAGACATTAAGAAATGGATGATTAGAAAAGAGTATTATAGACAGATGAGTCCATCAATGAGGAAAATATTTGTGGAATACAGAGTGAACACGCACTTATACCTGTGTGATGCGTCACTTTTTTTACCACATGGGCAACCCTACGCACAACAAATGCACCAAAGCAGCTTGTGTACCTTTTCTTGGCAAAGCAAAGCATGTTGTGCAATGTGCTTTTTTTCCCTACAAGTTCTGTAGCAAAACGAGTGCTACCCAAAACAACTGCTACCCACATGCGGGGTGCCATTAAGAATTTCTGCTCAGAACAGGAACGTGTGAGTGGGGCTTCAATAAAAGGATGTTGTATGAGTGTTTTGTGCCCCCTGTCAAATATGGCACAGGAAAAGTGATGGTATGGCAATGCTTTGGTTCTATCAAGGTGGGAGATTTATACAGACTGCAAGGAAAATAGTGAACCAGAATGGTAACTGCTCTATTTTGCAATGTCATGCCATCCTCTGTGGTCAGCGTTGGTTGAAGCAAATTTCATAATAATTCTAAAATAAAATGCTTTGTATTTCCTCATGCTCTAAGGGAATATCGTTGTGGTTGATTCACTATGAATGCGACAAGCTCGTTACTATTGTAACAACTAAAAAAAAAAATGTCTTTTGCAACCCATGTAGCCATCGCCACCTAAGGAGGAAGAGTGTGGACACATAACAGAAAAAAGAAAAACTATAGGGGATTGGTACACATTACCATGAAAGGGGTATAGACACATGAAAATATTAGCCGAACTGTGGGAAGAAGAATGTGAGAATGCTATAGAGAAAGATCACTTTGAAAAGCTTATGGTTGAATTAACAATGGAGAATGAAAGAGGAGATAGAGATCAAAACAAAAGGAAGAAAGAAAAAAGAAAAAAAAATCTCCATTTATAAATCCCAGAAAAATTAAAATAAACTATTGGATAAAAAATGTCATTATAATAATACAGGAAATGGGAGCATTAAAAAGTGATGAAATCATAATAAAAATGTCTGACAAAGAGCCCAACGTTGTGATCATGGACCAGACATGTATGAATATATGTGCCAAACAATTGTAAAGATCCCTAAATGATACTGACAATTAAAAAAAACAGCTTAGAACAGGATAAATTAGAGCTCTTTTAGGGCTTTTGAGGACAGTGGGGTTGATTCACTAAAACTGGAGAGCGCAAAATCTGGTACAGCGGTGCATGGTAGCCAATCAGCTTCTAACTTCAGCTTGTTCAAATAGGCTTTGACAAAAAGAAAACTGGAAGCTGATTAGCTCCTATTCAGAGCTGCACCAGATTTTGCTCTCTACAGTTTTAGTAAATAGACCCCAGTGTGATCAATAACTACACTAGACAAACATGTAGTGTTGAAACCACAGATCCCCACTTTTTATGCCCTGCCAAAATTACAGAAGGATCTTAATACTCCCCTAGGCCAATTGATCATTTTTGACTGTGGAAATAGCCAGCTGCTATCTGAATGAGCAATTAAAACCACCGCTATAGTCTTCCAAACTATACTAAAGATTCTGGTATTTAATAAGAAAGATGGAAGGTATTGAAGGTGTATTTAGTGGCATTGACTTTATTCCAGTATTCACCAAGGAAAAGGTTTGAACGTTGTTAGAGAGCCCCTTTTTTCCCATATTTTTTTATTCTCTGCCCTTGACGTTTTTGCAAATAAATTATCTTTTTTCATAAACTTAAGTCAAATATATGTTCTGCTGCATTTCTTTGGTAAAATAACCCAGATCAGTGTATATTATTTAGTTTGTGTGAAAGTTATAGAGCCTACAATCTATGATATATACAGTGTTTGAAAGTAAATAGATCCTGATGCCTGTCCCGTTTATTGAGGCCATGAAATTAGGCCAGGACAGTA
Organism: Aquarana catesbeiana; assembly: GCF_042186555.1. Lineage (NCBI taxonomy): Eukaryota > Metazoa > Chordata > Amphibia > Anura > Ranidae > Aquarana > Aquarana catesbeiana. The sequence continues at coordinate 523,304,729 of NC_133327.1, read as the reverse complement.
CAAATACCCCCCAAATGATTTATTATTGGAAAGTAGATAGTCCATGTAGTATAGGACATGGTGAGTTTTTTGAAGTTGTATTTTTTTGTCACAAATTTTTGGAAAATGAAGAAAGTAAATACATTTTTTTTAACAAAGTTGTCATTTTAACAAGTTATGTCTCACACACAGCATAGGTATACTTATAATTATACCACAAAACACATTTTGTTATGCCTCCCAAGTATGGGGATACCACATATGTCAAAATTTTCACAATATAGATAAATAGAGGGGCCCAAAAATCCAAGGAGCAATTTGGGCTTTCAAGGAGCATAAATCGCACTCCCATTTTCCTGACTACCTATCATATTTTTGGAGGCCCTGGAGCACCAGGACAGTGGAAGCACCCACAAATCTACCCCATTTTGGAAGAAAGCACTCCAAGGTATTTTCTTAAAGGCATGATAAGTTTTCTGAAAATGTATTTTTTGACACACATTTTTGGAGAATACAGGAAAGGAAATGAAAATAGTTTTTTTTTTAAACAAAGTTGTCAATTAATAACCTATTTCTAACACATATATCTGAGACTTTTCAATGTTTGAACTGATTACATATCAGGCATTGGGGTTGATTTACTAAAACTTGAGAGTGCAAAACCTGGTGCAACTGTGCATAGAAACGAATCAGTTTCTAACTTCAGCTTGTTCAATTACCTTATTTTTCACACCATAAGACACACTTTTTTTCCCACCAAAAAATGGGGGGGAAATGCCTGTGCATCTTATGGAGCGAATATAGACCAGCCCCCCCCCACCGCCACCGAATACCGAGGTGGCCGCTCGGCTTCTCAGCTGTGGGTTGCCTGCTTCTCCTTGTCAGGACAGGAGCGTCTGTGAGTCTTCTCCGGGCAGAGCGGGCTCTCTATTCCCCCTTCTTCTCCAGGCAGAGCAGGCTCTCTATTCCTCCAACTTCTCTGGGCAGAGCGGCTTTCTGTGCCCCCCCCCCCTTCTCCAGACAGCAGCAGGAGATCAAAGACACACAGAGCGGGCTGTGTGTGCATTCCATTTCCTCACCCTTCTTCTGTCAGCAGCGGGGGTGGGGATTATTAAAGCAGCGGCAGGACTGAGCAACTTGCAAAGGGGGACACTGAGTTGCAGGCAATTAGTGTGCAGTAACCTCTAGCAACTGAATGGTGAGTGGCAATGTGTAGTAACCTCTAGCAACCAATCAGCGAGCAGTAATGTGTAGTAACCTCTAGCAACTGAATGTTGAATGATAATGTGTAGTAACCTCTTCGGGATATTTTTTTCTTGTTTTCCTCCTCTATAACCTTGGTGCGTCTTATAATCAGGTGCGTCTTATGAAGCGAAAAATACGGTAAGCTTTGACAAAAGAAAAATTGGAAGCTGATTTCTATGCAGAGCTGCACCAGATTTTGCACTCTCCAATTTTAGTAAATCAATCCCATTGCATCTTGTGTATCACACAAATCAACCAATTGTATCAAAACCAATGTACGATAATGGTCCCCTCTATACGAGTGGTCAGGGAATATAGGGGAATATAACTTAGTGTAGCATCACCTATAGCATTTCCTGTTCCTATAAGCCAAGCAAACTTAGGCTATAGGTACATGGCTGCCTCCAGGAATGACATGCTCACTGACCAGAAAATATAGGAGGCTAAAGAAAGAAAGATCAAAAGAGTTCCTGTGGTTCAAGGAGTGCAGTTGTACGCAAAGGATGGCTGGGACTTGTGTCTCGCAGGAGCATAGTCATTCGGATGTGCAGATGGGTCCGTTCAGGCTCAGGCAGAGACATGGTCAGCAAACATGCAAAGAATCGGTCCAAGCAACAGGCAGAAACGTGATCAATAAACAGGCCAGAATTAGTACAGGTGACAAGCAGAGGCAACACTGCACTGGTGTGGCTGTAATTAGGAACAATGTTGCTGGCTGCACTGGTCTGGTGACAATGGGACTTGTGTATTGGGTGATCAGTAACACTGTTGCTTGCTTACACTGGTCTGGTGGCACTGGGGTCTAGTGTGGCAGCAATCAGGAATATTTCTGCTGACTTAAAGTGGAGTACCACCCAAAAGTGGAACTTCCGCTTTAAGCACTCCTCGCTCCCTGCCTTTTTTTTGAGGGGGGTGTGTACCCTCTTTTTAGTGGGACTTCCTGTCCCACTTCCTCCTTCTGATTCTCGGCCGCCTAGGCAACTCCTCATCTCGCCCTAGGCGGCCCCTCCCTGCCAGCGATCTTCTGGGACACAACACAGGTCCCAGAAGATTGGCTGGCCAAGAGCAGAGTGTGCGCATGCGCAGTGCGCGCCCAGGCGTGCAGCCGTAAGCTGTCATGGCCGGGTGCACACAGTATCAATGGAGGAGGAGAGGAGGGGAAGAGGAGCGAGGCTCCGGGATACCGCTTCGCTGAACCACGGGACAGGTAAGTGTCATAGTTACATAGTTACATAGTAGGTGAGGTTGAAAAAAGACACAAGTCCATCAAGTCCAACCTATGTGTGTGATTATGTGTCAGTATTACATTGTATATCCCTGTATGTTGCGGTCATTCAGGTGATTATCTAATAGTTTCTTGAAGCTATCAATGCTTCCCGCTGAGACCACTGCCTGTGGAAGGGAATACCACATCCTTGCCGCTCTTATGGCCCGTACACACGGTCGGATTTTCCGATGGAAAATGTCCGATCGGAGCGTGTTGTCGGAAATTCCGACCGTGTGTGGGCTCCATCGGACATTTTCCATCGGATTTTCCGACACACAAAGTTGGAGAGCAGGAGATAAAATTTTCCGACAACAAAATCCGTTGTCGGAAATTCCGATCGTGTGTACACAAATCCGACGGACAAAGTGCCACGCATGCTCAGAATAAATAAAGAGATGAAAGCTATTGGCCACTGCCCGTTTATAGTCCCGACGTACGTGTTTTAGTCACCGCGTTCAGAACGATCTGATTTTCCGACAACTTTGTGTGACCGTGTGTATGCAAGACAAGTTTGAGCCAACATCCGTCGGAAAAAATCCATGGATTTTGTTGTCGGAATGTCCGAACAAAGTCCGACCGTGTGTACGCCCTATTACAGTAAAGAACCCTCTACGTAGTTTGAGGTTAAACCTCTTTTCTTCTAATTGTAATGAGTGGCCACGAGTCTTATTAAACTCTCTTCTGCGAAAAAGTTTTATCCCTATTGTGGGGTCACCAGTACAGTATTTGTAAACTGAAATCATATCCCCTCTCAAGCGTCTCTTCTCCAGAGAGAATAAGTTCAGTGCTCGCAACCAGCCGGACCAGAGCCTTGTAGAGTGGGAGAATTATCGTTTTATCTCTGCCGTTGATCCCCCTTTTAATGCATGCCAATATTCTGTTTGCTTTGTTAGCAGCAGCTTGGCATTGCATGCCATTGCTGAGCCTATCATCTACTAGGGCCCCCAGGTCCTTTTCCATCCTAGATTCCCCCAGAGGTTCTCCCCCCCCCCACAGTGTATAGACTGCATTCATATTTTTGCCACCCAAATGCATTATTTTACATTTTTCTACATTGAACCTCATTTGCCATGTAGTCGCCCACCCCATTAATTTGTTCAGGTCTTTTTGCAAGGTTTCCACATCCTGCGGAGAAGTTATTGTCCTGCTTAGCTTAGTATCATCTGCAAATATAGAGATTGAACTGTTTATCCCATCCTCCAGGTCGTTTATGAACAAATTAAATAGGACTGGTCCCAGCACAGAACCCTGGGGAACCCCACTACCCACCCCTGACCATTCTGAGTACTCCCCATTTATCACCACCCTCTGAACTCGCCGTTGTAGCCAGTTTTCAATCCATGTACTCACCCTGTGGTCCATGCCAACGGACCTTATTTTGTACAGTAAACGTTTATGGGGAACTGTGTCAAATGCTTTTGCAAAATCCAGATACACCACGTCTACGGGCCTTCCTTTATCTAGATGGCAACTCACCTCCTCATAGAAGGTTAATAGATTGGTTTGGCAAGAACGATTCTTCATGAATCCATGCTGATTACTGCTAATGATACTGTTCTTATTACTAAAATCTTGTATATAGTCCCTTATCATCCCCTCCAAGAGTTTACATACTATTGATGTTAGGCTAACTGGTCTGTAATTCCCAGGGATGTATTTTGGGCCCTTTTTAAATATTGGTGCTACATTGGCTTTTCTCCAATCAGCTGATACCATTCCAGTCAGTAGACTATCTGTAAAAATTAGGAACAATGGTCTGGCAATCACTTGACTGAGTTCCCTAAGTACCCTCAGGAGCAAGCCATCTGGTCCCGGTGATTTATTAATGTTAAGTTTCTCAAGTCTAATTTTAATTCTGTCCTCTGTTAACCATGGAGGTGCTTCCTGTGTTGTGCCATGAGGATAAACACTGCAGTTTTGGTTACTAAAGCCCCCCGATTCACTCGTGAAGACTGAGAATAAATAAATTCAATACCTTCGCCATCTCCCCATCCTTTGTAACCAGATGTCCTTCCTCATTCTTTATGGGGCCAATATGGTCTGTCCTCCCTTTTTACTGTTTACATACTTAAAGAATTTCTTGGGATTTTTTTTGCTCTCCTCCGCTATGTGTCTTTCATGTTCTATCTTAGCCGTCCTAATTGCACCCTTACATTTCTTGTTGCATTCTTTATAAAGTCTGAATGCTGAGGATGATCCCTCAACCTTGTATTTTTTGAAGGCCTTCTCCTTTGCTTTTATATGCATTTTTACATTGGAGTTAAGCCATCCAGGATTTTTGTTCGCTCTTTTAAATTTATTACCCAATGGGATACATTGGCTAATGCCCTTATTTAATATGCTCTTAAAGCAAACCCATCTCTCCTCCATATTCTTTGTTCCTAATATTTTATCCCAATTTATACCTTTTTAGCAAGGTTTATAGTTTAGGGAAGTTGGCTCTTTTGAAATTCAGTGTCTTTGTATTCCCTTTATGTTTCCTATTTGTGTGATTTATACTGAAACGAATTGACCTGTGATCGCTGTTACCTAAATTGCCCCGTATTTCCACATCCGTGATCAGGTCTGTATTGTTGGTAATCAGTAGATCCAGTAATGTTTTATTTCTAGTTGGTGCGTCTACAATCTGACCCATAAAATTGTCCTGCAAGACATTAAGGAACTGGCGAGCCTTAAATGAATTCGTGGTTCCCTCCGCCCAGTCTATGTCTGGATAATTAAAATCCCCCATTATGATAACACTTCCCATCCTTGCTGCTAATCCTGTTTGTGATAGGAGATCCGTCTCCACTTCCTCCCTCAGGTTAGGGGGCCTATAGCATACTCCCAGTATTATTTTCCCCTTAGCTTCATCCCTTTGGAGCTCTACCCATAAGGATTCCACCTCCTCTCTAGCTCCCTCAGTGATGTCATCTCTCACATTCACTTGTACATTATTCTTGATATATAGGCATACCCCTCCCCCTTTTTTACCCTCTCTATCCTTGCGGTATAGGGTATACCCTTGAATGTTTGCCAGCCAATCATGAGAGCTGTTGAACCAGGTCTCTGAAATTCCCACAAAATCTAAATCCTCCTTGTACAACAGTATCTCTAGTTCACCCATCTTGTCCGCCATGCTCCTGGCATTGGTGAACATGCCACATAGTTTAGACCGGTTGCATATTGTCCTCGTATTGGTTGTTTCGAGATTGCAACTAGGACTTGCTACTATACTCACCTTGTGTTTTTGTGCTTTGGTTAACCTACCACTAATGCCCCCAATACTACCCTCTGGAATATCTTCCGCGCTGGCTATCTCTGTCTCTGGACCCTCCCCCCCATCGCCTAGTTTAAAAACCCCTCTAACTTTTTGGCCATCTTCATTCCCAGCAGATCTGCACCCTCCTCATTTAGGTGCAGTCCGTCCCTTCTATAGTACCGGTTACCGACTGAGAAGTCAGCCCAGTCCTCCAGGAACCCAAACCCCTCCTTACTACACCAGCTCTTAAGCCACTTGTTTACTTCCCTAATCTCCCTCTGCCTTTCTGGTGTGGCTCGATGTACCGGTAGTATTCCTGAGAATACTACCTTGGAGGTCCTTTTCCTCAATTTAGCTCGTAAGTCCCTAAAATCGTTCTTTAGGACACTCCATCTGCCTCTGACTTTGTCATTGGTGCCAACGTGCACCATGACAGCCGGGTCTTCCCCAGCCCCTCCCAGTAATCTGTCCACAAGATCCGTGATGTGCCGAACCCGAGCGCCCGGTAGACAACATACTGTTCGGCATTTCAGGTTTTGGTTACAGATTGCCCTCTCTGTCCTTCTAAGAATTGAGTCCCCTACCACCAGAATCTGTCTTTCCTTTCCCTTTGCTGCCCCCCCACTCTCACTGGAGGAGTTCTTCCCCCGACAGCTAGGAGAGTCCCTCAGATCCAGCAGTGCTGGTCCCTGACTGGTTTCACCAATGTCACTCAATGGAGCGTACTTATTGGGATGCTCCAGTCCTAGATCGACCTCCCTGGCACTTCCCCCTCTACCCCTCCTGACTGTCACCCATCTACTCTTTGCTAGTGTCTGCGCCTCTTTGTCTCCACCCGCCTCTGCGCTGGCCCCCTGCCGGCACCTGCTGTGTACGTTCCTGGTTCTCCTTTAGTATGGAGGGACTTCTCAGTGCTGACAGTTGCTTCCCCAGATTCAGAACCTGGGCTTCCAGGGAAACAATGTGCTTACATTTTGCACAGCAATATTCGCTCTCGATCGGATGATCAAGGAACGCATACATGCAGCAAGATGTACAAAAAGTCGCCTCTCCACACCCGCCGGGCATCGTACCTATTAAATTTAGTGAGGATTTGGGGATTTTACCCTGTCCAAATTACCTAACAGCTAGCTTTCTGGCACTAATACTCAAGACAATACACAGGTACACAACAAGACAATACACAGGTACTCACAGACCTACGTGCAATCGCAGAACAGTCGCAGACCTACGTGCACTCGCAATACTCAAGTATACAGTACACAATACACAAGTACTAACGATCCACACACACTACTCAGAAAACACTCAGGTACTCACACTACACAGGTACTATGACCCCTGTTATAACCTCCTGTTTTAAACTCTGGTTTTTAACTCACCACTTAAACCAGTTCCACTTGGACTAAGTTCCACAGCCTCACACTGAGCAGGCTCAGGATGAGTCCTACACACCGTTATATAGGCACCTGTGTCAGTTTAATAAAAGTCAGCAGCTATGCTTTCTGTAACTGCAGACTTTTAGTAAACTAAAAAATGTGTGGAATTCTGCTTTATACTGGTATGTCACACTGGGACTGGTGTGGCGACAATCAGAAACACCATTGCTGGCTTACACTGGTGTGGTGCCGGTGGTAATAAGTAACACTGAGACTGGTGTGGCAATGGTCAGGAAATCTGTTGCCTGATGCACTGTTCTAGTATGGTGGCAATCAGGAACACTGATTCTAGCTACATTGGTCTGGTCTGATCAGAGAACTTCTCTGATCAGAGAACTGTGTATAGCTGCACTATTAGAGCTAATTTATGCAGGAGGCTGGGGGAATTAAAACCTTCTGGTTTACCATCCCTCAACATTACCCCTTTAGCTGCAGAGACAGTTGCTGGGAGTGTAAACATGCCACGACTGCGATGCCTTGCTTTGCAGCTGTGGCAGGATTTATACCCCCTGTAGAGCTGCTGATCATGACCTATTCAAGTGAATGGGGTTGCTTGTAGGCTGTTTTGCAGGCAATGACTGCCTGTCAAATGCTCTCTGAAGAGTAATCCAAACATGGATGTCTCTTTAGAGAACATCACACATGTGAACAAGTCCTTATGGTAACACTATGACTGCTGTGGCGGTGATCAGGGACACTGTGACTGGTGTGACAGTATTAGGGATGAGCTCGATGTTCGGGCCGAACATGAGTTCGACTCGAACATCCCGGGTTCGCCCTTTCGGCAAATAGCGAACATTATGGGGCATTCACTGTAAATTTGAGCACCGCAGGACGCCCCATAATGCACTGCGAGATCACAGTGCATTGCTGTATGATGATTGGCCAAAGCATGCACCTGACCTGCATGCTTTGGACAATCACAGTGCGCTCTGCTGAGAGAGCCATAATTGGCCAAAGGCAGGGTACCTTTTGCCAATCATGGCTCGGGGGGACTAAGTCTACGCCCCACACTATATAAGGCTGCCTTCACTGCGGCTGTGTGTAGTGTTGTTATTCCGACGCATACAGAAGAGTAATTTGAAAATACTGATCAATTACTGTCCAAAATAACAAGTATATAAAGAAGCAGGCAAGGGGTATACCTGTGAGTATTGTTCATGCGGGGCATGGCAACTTAAACTGGTACTAAGTCCTGTGTTAGCAAAATATGCCTATGGGTTTTCCACGCTGCTCAACTACATTCAAACAGGTGCATTTTTATCCTGAACGGTATACAAAATCCTCTCCATTATCATAACCATATCAACTCTGTCTAAAATGGAGGACAGGGGTACCTTTGGGGACTTCCAATGAAAGGCAATAGCCCATAAGGTGGATACGCAAATAGTGAGTATAAGACATTCCTCCTTGCGGAAGATCCCTGGGACCGATGCTCCAAGGAGACACATTGAGATTGTGAGCTGTAGGGGAGTACTGGAAATCGCAGACCCAAGAGAAAGACCACACTGGAGAAAGTAGCCCACAATCCCAAAACATGTGTTTGAAGATACCTAGGAGCTGGCATCCCCTGAAACATAATCCAGACATTCCTAGGAAGATGGCTTGGAGTCTGGAAGGAGTATATTACCATCTGGTCGATACCTTAAAGGCCGTTTCCCTGACTGCTAAGGATTTTGTACATTTGCGTAAGTTATCCAGAATTGTATCCCAATCCTCCGAACTGTTCATCATAGTAAGCTTCCCATTTACTGCTATATGGAAGCTCACTAGAGAAATATGAAGCCAATGTTGTTTTATAGAGAACTGAAATGAGGCCCTTGCCTCTGGGAGAGTCACGGCAGATCTGTTCAAAGGATGTAGGTGGGGAGGATGGGGTAAGACAATAATGAGCAATATAAAAGTGTCTTATTTGCATAAAGTGATAATGTTCCCTAATGTCGAGTACACACAGTCGGACTTTTCAGCTACAAAAGCCCGACAGCCCGTCCGACAGACTTTCGACAGACTTTCAACTGACTTTTGACAGACTTTCAACAGACTTTCTAACGACCGGACTTGCCTACAAACGATCATACCAAAGTCTGACGGATTCGTACATGATGACGTACACCGGACTAAAATAAGGAAGTTGATAGCCAGTAGCCAGTAGCCAATAGCTGCCCTAGCGTGGGTTTTTGTCCGTCGGACTAGCATACAGACGAGCGGATTTCTGGGTCCGGCAGAGTTACGACGTAAAGATTTGAAGCATGTTCCAAATCTAAAGTCCGTCAGATTTGTGACTGGAAAAGTCTGCTGAAGGTCCGGTGAAGCCCACACACGATCGGATTGTCCGCCGGATTTGGTCCGTTGGCGTCCGTTGGACAAGTCCGGTCAAAAAATGTCTGACCGTGTGTACGCGGCATTAGTGGGATTTGTTTCTGTGAGCGGAGGAGATCAAACATGGCAAATGTACCTTCTAGTTGGAGATCTGCTAAGGTGACCAGGGAATTAGCTTTCCACCATGAGAAGCTTTCCGGGTGGTCAAAAGCTGTGATAAATAAGGGTTCTCCTAAAAGTGATTAAGCTTGGGGTACAGATGAAATCAGGCCGTTTACTTTTATAGCGGTTCCAGAGGAGTAAAGATTGCGTTACGATGGAATTAAGAGAGGTAAGTTTATGTGCAGAGTTGGAGGGTGACCATAATATTTATGAGAGGCAATAAGGTCGGATGGACTTGGATTCAAACGTGACTCAGGGTACCTTTAAATCCAGGATATTTCATTGAGCTATCTGTTAAAAGCGGGCTGCTAAAAAATAAAACCAAAGATTCGGTAGTCCTAGGCCCCCTGTAGCTTGAGATTTATATAGAACGTGTCTAGAAAACCTGGGTCTTTTGTTCTGCCAGATAAATCTATAAAAGCCTCGTACACATGGTATGATTGTTGGCAGGGGATTGTCTGTGGACAGACTGTTGTCCTAAAATCTTACCATTGTTGTCCAACTTTCGGCCAACATGGATTGCAGGCTAGTAAATTTTCGGCGGACAACGAATTGACGTTGGGTTTTCGCATGGTCAGTACACAAATCCATCACACAAAAGTACAAACACGCATGCTCGGAATCAATGCTCACCAAACACGAAATTAGCAGAAGGGGCCCAAAGGGTGGCACTCAGGAGCTGAAATTACTTGTAGTACGTCACTATGTTTGTGGCACGACAATTGTGTACCGTTAGTATGTAAAACAAGATCCTGGCACACGCCCTTTTAACAAAAATCAGACGCTTGATTGGCAAACAATCGTACCATGTGTACAAGGCTTAACTTCTTGTTGTAGCTTGTCAATAAAAGTTTTAGGGATAGTGATGGGGAGGGCTCTAAACAAACATAGGGGGTTTTGGTAACAGGGTCATTTTGACTGCCGTGACTTTTTCCCAAAAATGAAATGCGATAGGTTCCGAAGTCGGGACACACATGCTAGATAGTTTGCAGCAAAGATGGAAGACAATTGTGGTGTAATATAAATGCCAAGATAGGGAATTTTATCAAATGACCATTGGAATGGGAAGGATCCTTGTGGTGTACTGTTTCTAATACACTTCAGGTGGTGTGTACATATATATATATATTTATGGTCGAAGCCCTATGGCCGATACGGATATGAACAATTAGACTTACCATAAGACTTACAACATGAAATGGACCTGAAGTGTGCCCTGGTCTGATGGTCGGTATACCAAAATAAGGGGGCATACCCTAGATTAGAAATTAATATTTTGTGAAGAGAAATGAATTTGAGAAATGCCCTGAAAAGGGGATGGGAGGGTGGGTATCGCGCACAGGAAACCGACAAAGACCACAGGCGAGCAGGCTGGTTAAATACCCCCCGGGCTCCTCCCATAAATTCAGGCCACCATACTGGCCTTCCTATATATATATGTATATATATATATATATATATATATATATATATATATATATATATATATACAGTATATATATATATATATATATATATATATATATATATACTCTGCATCCAGTGTAGCCTATATCTACAGTGCATTCTGTGGTGTACTATTTCTAATACACTTCAGGTGGTGTACACAGTATCTAATACAGTGTGTACAGTTTGTGTACAGTGTGTACAATACAAAAAATACATCATGTCCGTAAGGCCACCGAGGAGAGGCAGACTCTCACAGGCCACTAAAAGAGGGCAAGCAGCCTCTGTGTCTACAGTCAACAGTGCTGGTTGTGGACATGGTGCATCCTCTGCAGGTGTCCGTGGGGCATGCTTGTCCTTTTTTTCTGCTGCTGGCTGTGTTATTGAGCCAGAACATGCAGAAGAATTGGTGGAGTGGATAACAAAGCTGTCCTCATCCTCTGTCACCGAGGCTCATAGTAGTTTGCTTTCTTACGCAGCTGCCAAAGCGTTTAATTCCACCGGCTCCTTGTCCACAGTCACTCCTTCCGTAGCCCCACCATCATGCATGGAGAAATCCCCATAATTATACGACCACAGTGTCGTGTACATGCTGCTGGAGGATGCGTAGTGATTTGAAGGCTTCGATGTTGGTTCCCAGGTTGAGGAAGGGAGTAACTTGAACCTAGAGAGAGGGGGTGCCCAAGAAGGACAAGAAACTGGCAGTCATGTTCCCCCAGCTGCAGCATACTGCCAAGTTTGCTCCAGTGACAAAGAGGGAGGGAATGATGAGGTCACTTACTTTACTTGGGTGCCTGAATGAAGAGAGGAAGAGGAGGAGGCACAACTCCAATGAGGCAGGATGTCCTCTAGGGGGCTGCTTAAGGGCAGCCACCCTATTACATCACACCGCAGGTGCAGGGCACTGCTGATTCCCCACTGACTTTTAAAAGTTCTTTGGTGTGGCCCTTTTTTGACACATGTACAGCAGATCGCACCGTTGATGTTTACAACCTATTTCTGAAGTGGATCAAGCGTGGCTAGAACAGCAGCCTCTTGGGCATCACATGCTTGCCCAGACATATGATGCCATGCAGTCCGTTGGCAACAGCACTTGAAAGACCCACATTAAAGGAAAAGGTGGACTTCTACAACCCTACTATACCTCTAGTCCTCTCAAAAACCTGCACTGAGAGGAATGAAGGTATAGCAATAGGTGTCCCAAATTGGCCAAATTGCTAGCACTGCAACTGCTGCCTTTTCAGCTGGTAGACTCTGCCCCCTTTTGTGAATTTGTGGAATGTGCTGTACCTCAGTGGCAGGTTCCAAAACACCATTTCTTTTCACAGAAGGCCATTCCGGCGCTCTACCGGTATTTGGAGGGCAATGTTTTTGGCCTCGTTGGACAGGACGGTCAGCAGTAAGGTTCATATTACCGCTGACTCATGGTCCAGCAGGCATAGGCAGGGACGTTACCTTTCCTTGACGGGGCACTGGGTAACTCTGCTGGCAGCTGGGAAGGATGGAGAACAGGGTTCAGTGTTGTAGGAGCTTGTTCCGCCACCATGCCTCCAAAATGCTAGTGGTGATTCTGCCACAGCTCTCTCCTCCACCCCCTCCTCTTCTACTTCCTCTATGGCCTCTTCTGCAGATTTCTCCTCTAAACCAGCGGTGCTCTGTAAGCGTTCAAGGGGCTACGCAAGAAGTCAGGCTAAAAGATGCCATGTGGTGCTTGAGTTGGTCTGCCTAGGGGACAGGAGCCACACTGGGGCAGAGATTCTGTCAGCTCTGTAGGGGAAGGCTCAAAGGTAGTTGACACCATGCCAGCTTCAGCCAGGAATGGTTGTATGCGACAATGGCACCAACCTTATCTCTGCCCTCCGACAGGGACACTTGACCCATGTTCAATGTTTGGCACATGTCCTGAATTTGGTGGTGCAGCGGTTCTTGAACAGGTACCCAGGCTTACAGGATCTCCTGAGGCAGGCCAGAAAAGTCTGTGGTCATTTCCACTGGTCATACAATGCCAGTGCTCAGCTGGCTGACATTCAAAGGGAATGCAACCTGCCCACCAACTGCCTCATTTGTGACATGCCCACCAGGTGGAACCCAATGTTGGCAATGCTGCAGCAGACGTAGAAGAGGCTCATCAATGAGTACCTGTGCAAGCATGGCACCAGGACAGGGTCAGGGGAGCTTGGCTTCTTTTCGTCACGCCAGTGGCTACTGAGCAAGTGTCAGGGCTGGGCTCAGCCCTTCCTTCTCTGAGCTGGCCGCTCAGCTGTTGGCTAATTGCCAGCTCCTATGTCTCCCCAGCTGTTACCCAGCTGTTGATGATCCTGCTCATCAGTCCTGCCTACTTAAGCTGTCCTGTCCAGAGGAGCTCTGGCTTCGCCTTGGTCACATCACAAGAAACTATCTCCTGCGTTCCTATTTAAAGACTGCCTTTGCTGACATCCCTTCTGGCTCCAGATCCTGCTTGCTGTTCCACTACTTTGATGCCTGACTTCTGCTTGGCTGACTATCCGTACCGGTTACTGAACTTTGGCTATGTTTTGAATATGTTTGTTCTTTTTACTTTTATTAATAAACAAGTGTGATTTAACTGTACTTCTGTCTCGGTCTGATTTCATGGTTTCTGACATCAAGGATGCATGCACTGTCCTATCACCATTTGAGGAGGCCATAAGGGTGGTGAGTAGGGATGAGCTTCGTGTTCAAATCAAACCCATGTTCGACCCGAATATCGGCTGTTCAATCGTTCGCCGAATTGCGAACGATATGGGCCGTTCGCGCCAAATTCGTGTGGCGCCTCATGGCCCATAATTCACTGTGGCATCGCAGTGCATTGCTGGCTGATGATTGGCCAAGCATGCACGATGACCTGCATGCTTGGCCAATCACAGTGCCATCTGTAGAGAGAGCTGTAATTGGCCAAAGCCAGGGTGGCTTTGGCCAATTATGGCTCAGGGGGTTTAGAACACGCCTCACACTATATAAGGCCGCCTGCCCCTGTGTAGTGTGTTCCGGCTTGACAGAGAGATAGACAGAGAGAGAGACAGTGTCATTTGATTTAAGTTAGATAGATTAGGCAGGACAGTCAGTCAGTTAGCTGCACTTACAGCGTATTGTGTATATATATATATATATGCATCCCAGGTGTTGTGTATATATATATATATATATATATATATATATATATATATATATATATATATATATATATACACTGTATTCAGTTTAGCTAGATCCGTTCCTGTTATCTTCCTACTGACAGGCAGGCTTGTGTTGTTACAGTATTTACAGCTACCTGAAGAAAATTGCTGATGTTCTTTTGATCCTATTAGTACCACAGTCAGGCAGCTAGACTATTTACAGTTAGTGTAGTGCGTCCTCCTCACAGTGTTCAGCTAAAGCTACAAGTTAGTTTAGTGTGACCTCTGCACAGTGTTCAGCTAAAGCTACAAGTTAGTGTAGTGCGTCCTCCTCACAGTGTTCAGCTAAAGCTACAAGTTAGTTTAGTGTGACCTCTGCACAGTGTTCAGCTAAAGCTACAAGTTAGTGTAGTGCATCCTCCTCACAGTGTTCAGCTAAAGCTACAAGTTAGTGTAGTGCGTCCTCCTCACAGTGTTCGGGTAAAGCTACAAGTTAGTTTAGTGTGACCTCTGCACAGTGTTCAGCTAAAGCTACAAGTTAGTGTAGTGCGTCCTCCTCACAGTGTTCAGCTAAAGCTACAAGTTAGTGTAGTGCGTCCTCTGAACAGTGTTCAGCTAAAGCTACAAGTTAGTTTAGTGTGACCTCTGCATTCAGCTAAAGCTACAAGTTGGTGTAGTTCGTCCTTCTCACAGTGTTCAGCTAAAGCTACAAGTTAGTGTGGTGCATCCTCTGAACAGTGTTCAGCTAAAGCTACAAGTTAGTTTAGTGTGACCTCTGCACAGTATTCAGCTAAAGCTACAAGTTAGTGTAGTGCGTCCTCCTCACAGTGTTCAGCTAAAGCTACAAGTTAGTGTAGTGCGTCCTCCTCACAGTGTTCAGCTAAAGCTACAAGTTAGTTTAGTGTGACCTCTGCACAGTGTTCAGCTAAAGCTACAAGTTAGTGTAGTGCGTTGTCCTCACAGTGTTCAGCTAAAACTACAAGTTAGTGTAGTGCGTCTTCTAAGCAGTGTTCAGCTAAAGCTACAAGTTAATGTAGTGCATCCTCTGAACAGTGTTCAGCTAAAGCTACAAGTTAGTGTAGTGCATCCTCTGAACAGTGTTCAGCTAAAGCTACAAGTTAGTTTAGTGTGACCTCTGCACAGTGTTCAGCTAAAGCTACAAGTTAGTGTAGTGTGTCCTCCTCACAGTGTTCAGCTAAAGCTACAAGTTAGTGTAGTGCGTCCTCCTCACAGTGTTCAGCTAAAGCTACAAGTTAGTGTAGTGCACAGTGTTCAGCTAAAGCTACCTGTAGAAGGTTGGTGGTGTTTTCCTGATCCTATCACTACCGCAGGCAGCTAAATTATAAACATGTTAGTGTAGTGCGACCTCTGCACAGTGTTCAGCTAAAGCTACCTGTAGAAGGTTGGTGGTGTTTTCCTGATCCTATCACTACCGCAGGCAGCTAAATTATTTACACGTTAGTGTAGTGCAACCTCTGCACAGTGTTCAGCTAAAACTCCCTGTAGAAGGTTGGTGGTGTTTTCCTGATCCTATCACTACCGCAGGCATCTAAATTATTTACATGTTAGTGTAGTGCGACCTCTGCACAGTATTCAGCTAAAGCTACCCGTAGAAGGTTGGTGGTGTTCTCATACTACAGGCAGGCAGTTGATTTTGCTAGCTACAGTATCAGTATATATATATATATATATATATATATATATATATCCCAGCTTAGTGCAGCTACAGGCCATTAGTATGTCTGGAAGGCCAACAAGGAGAGGCAGACAGTCACAAGCCAATAAAAGAGGGCAAGCAGGCTCTGTGTCTAGAGGCAACAGTGCTGGTCATGGAGACGGTGCATCCTCATCAGCACATGGCCGTGGGACATGCTTGGCCTTTTTTTCACAGCTGGCCGTGTTGAGCCGCAACATGCGGAAGACTTGGTCGAGTGGATGACCAAGCCGTCCTCATCCTCCTCATCCTCTCTCACCCATGCTCAGGGTACTTTGTCTGGCAAAGCAGCTGCCAACGCGGCCTCTTCCCTTGGCTCAATGGCATCAGTGACTCCTTCCCTAGCCCCACCATGTCCTCCTGAGGAGTCCCTCGAACTGTTTGACCACAGTGTTGGGTACATGCTCCAGGAGGATGCCCAGTGTTTAGAAGGCTCTGATGATGATACTGAGCTAGATGAAGGCAGTAACGTGAGCACGGACAGAGGGGGTGCCCAAGAAGGACAGCAATCCGGCAGTCATGCTCCTCCTGCTGCAGCATAATGCCAGGTTTGCTCCAGTGATGAGGAGGGAGGGGATGATGAGGTCACTGACTCAACGTGGGTGCCTGATAGGAGAGAGGAGGAGGAGGAGGAGGCACATCACCAACAAGGCAGGATGCCCTCCAGGGGCCAGCCTAAGGGCGCTCCGCATGTGCAGGGCGCTGCAGTCTCTGCGTGTTATTCAAAAAGTTCTTTGGTGGGGCCTTTTTTGAGACGAGTGCATCAGATCGCACTGCTGCTATTTGCAACATATGTCTCAAGCGTGTCTCGCGTGGCCAAACCATCTCCCGCTTGGGCACCACATGCTTGACCAGACATATGTTGACCTGCCATGCAGTTCGTTGGCAAGCGTATGTAAAAGACCCACACCAAAGAACAAAGAGGACCTCTCCTTGCTCCTCATCAGCTGAGATCTCCAACCCCACTATACCTTCAGTCCTCTCTGAGACCTGCACTGAGAGGAAAGAAGGTGTAGAATTAGGTGTGTCACAGCCAAGTACTTGTGGGCAATCTGCTTTCGGTACACCGACGTCAGATTGTACCAGGCAAATTTCCCTGCCCCAGCTGCTGCACCGCCGAAAGAAGTTCGCTCCCAGCCATCCACATGCCCAGCGGTTGAATGCTAGCTTGGCAAAATTGCTAGCACTTCAACTTCTACCTTTTCAGTTGGTAGACTCTGCCCCCTTCCGTGAGTTTGTGGAATGTGCGGTTCCTCAGTGGCAGGTACCCAAATGCCACTTTTCTCACGGAAGGCGATTCTGGCTCTCTACCGGCATGTGGAAGGCAGGTAGACCGCTGACTCATGGTCCAGCAGGCATGGACAGGGACGTTACCTAAGTTTCAAGGCACATTGGGTCACTCTGCTGGCAGCTGGGAAGGATGCAGGACAAGGTGCAGTAGTGTTGGAGGTTGTTCCGCCACCATGCCTCCAAAATGCCACTACTAATGATTGTGACACACCTCTCTCCTCCACCCCCTCCTCTTCTTCTTCCTCCATGGCCTCTTCCTGTGCTTTGTCCTCGGAACCAGCGGTGCTCCGTAGGCGTTCAAGGGGCTACGCAAGTACGCAGGCCAAATGATGCCATGTGGTGCTTGAGCTGGTGTGCTTGGGGGACAGGAGCCACACTGGGGCAGAGGTTCTGTCAGCACTGCAGGGGCAGGTTCAGAGGTGGTTAACGCCACGCCAACTTAAGGTAGGAATGTTGGTTTGCGACAATGGCACCAACCTCCTCTCCGCCCTCCGACAGGGACAACTGACCCATGTGCCCTGTTTGGCTCACGTCCTTAACTTGGTGGTGCAGCGGTTCTTGGGCAGGTACCCGGGCTTACAGGATGTCCTGAGGCAGGCCAGGAAAGTCTGTGTGCATTTCTGCCGGTCATATAATGCCAGTGCTCAGCTGGCAGACCTCCAAAAGAAGTTTAACCTGCCCAAGAACTGCCTAATCTGTGACATGCCCACCAGGTGGAACTCAACGTTGGAGATGCTGCAGCGGCTGCACACGCAGCAGAGGGCCATCAATGAGTACCTGTGCGACTATGGCATCAGGACAGGGTCAGGGGAGCTTGTTTTTTTTTTCCCACGCCAGGGCCATGATCAGGGATGCATGCACTGTCCTGTCACCATTTGAGGAGGCCACGAGGATGGTGAGCAGTGACAGTGCATGCATCAGTGACACTGTCCCCCTTTTCCACCTGTTGGAGCACATGCTGCGTGGAGTAATGGACAGGGCACTTGAGGCAGAACAGAGGCAGGAAGAGGAGGACTTCCTTAGCTCTCAAGGCCCCCTTTATCCAGACAGTGTTCCTGAGTGCCCGCTGATCACACAGGAAGAGGAGGGGGAGGAGGAGGAGGAGTATTGTGTCAGTATGGAGGTGGAGCCTGGCACTCAGCATCAGCAGCAGTCTTTAAGGGATCAGTCCCAAGAAACACATGGACTTGTACGTGGCTGGGAGGAGGTGGCTGCGGACCATGTCGTCCTTAGTGACCCAGAGGACTCCAGACCGAATGTCTCAGCAAACCTACGCTGCATGGCCTCCCTGATCCTGCAAAGCCTGCGTAAGGATCCTCGTATTCATGGTATCAAGAAGGACCAATACTGGCTGGCAACCCTCCTTGATCCACGTTACAAGGGTAAGGTTGCGAACCTTATCTTGCCGTCGCAGAGGGAGCAGAGGATGAAACATCTTCGGGAGGCCTTGCAGAAAGGTCTGTGCAACGCGTTCCCAAAGACTGGGAGGTTACAAACTCCTGTTTCTGGACAACGTGTTGCTGAGGCTTTGGTCAGTCAAAGAAGGAGCGGTGGAGAAGGTGGCCGTCTGACCGATGCGTTCAGACAATTTTTTAGTCTGCAGCCCCAAGGTATGATCGGTTCCAGCAACCATCGCCAGCATCTGTTTTACATGGTGCAGGAATACCTAGGGGCAAGATCTGACTTGGACACCTTTCCCACCGAAAATCCTCTGGGTTACTGGGTCTTGAGGATGGATCACTGCCCAGAGCTTGCACAGTATGCAGTTGAGCTACTGGCCTGTACTGCATCCAGTGTTCTTTCGGAACGAACATTCAGTGCGGCTGGAGGCTTTGTAACCAATCACAGGGTCACCGACTCGGCTGATCGACTGACCTTCATAAAAATGAATCAGTCTTGGATCACCACCAGCTACCAAGCACCTGATGCTGATGTAACCGAATAATTTTTTTTTAAAGACTGCCTATGCTGATGCTGAGTGACTATCCTGTTATGCTGAGTAATTATCCTCTTCCTCCTCAATGATCATGCTGATTGCTTGTAAGAACATTTTTGGTTCTGGGCGCCGCCACCAGTGCCTAAGGTCCAATTTTTCAGCCCCTGTTTAACAGGGGCGTGTAATTACAATTTTTGATGCAATACTTTGCAGCAGGGCTCATTCCTGCGTTCCAACTAGAGTATCTGTGAGGGGTTGCGGTGTTGTGGCACCAACACCAGTGCCCAAGCCCAATTGTTCAGCCCCTGTTTAACAGAGGCGTGTAATTACAATTTTTGATGCAATTCTTTTGCAGCAGGGCTAGTTCCTGCGCTCCAACTAGAGTATCTGTGAGGAGTTGTAGTGTTGTGGCACCAGCACCAGTGCCTAAGGCCCAATTTTTCAGCCCCTGTTCAACAGGGACATGTAATTAGAATTCTTGATCTAATATTTCACAGCAGGGCCCGTTTCTGCGCCCACAAAGATTAACTGTGAGGACTTACAGTGTTGTGGCACCAGCACCACAACCACTATCACCAAAGGCCCAATTTTTCTGGCCCTGTTCAACAAGGGCATGTAATTACAATTCTTGATCTAATATTTCACAGCAGGGCCCTGTGAGGACTTACAGTGTTGAGGCCACAACAACACCTAAGGCCCAAATATCTGCTGAGTATATAGGGCAGGCCCTTACTTTCAAACATCCAACTTACAAACGACTCCTACTTGCAAACGGAAGGAGACAACAGGAAGTGAGATGAAATCTACCCCATAGGAAGGGAAATTCTCTCCTGTAAGAGTTAATATGGGAAAAACTTTTCTCCTTTCCACTGATGCTTTATCTCCAATCCTTGTTTCACTAAAAAACCCAAATTTTCAAAAAACATTTGTCATTGGGACAAAAAGTGAGGTGAAATCTTCTGAAGAGGAGCACAGACAGCAAAACAAATCACAGGGGTGATAACCCTTCCCTAGGTTTTCCAAAAAGCTTAAAAACAGATTTTTTGGCTGGAGCTACACTTTAAAAATGTACCAGTTCAAAATTACAAACAGATTCTACTTAACAACAAACCTACAGTCCCTGTCTTGTTTGCACCGCCTGTATACTGCTGTTCAGAGTATATAGGGCCTCGGGGCCCCACGCCTTTCCTTTTTGTAATTTGGGTGCGGGGTTCCCCTTAATATCCATACAGGACCCAAAGGGCCTGGTAATGGACAGGAGGGTACCCATGCCGTTTTTCTTACTGATTTTCATCCATATTGCCAGGACCCGACATTACATTAAAGCCGCAAGCAGTTTTAAATGACTTTTTTTCCTTTAAAAATGTCATTATGTGCAGGGACTGTTCTAAGAACAGGAAACATGCGCCACTTTACAGGCATACTATAGACACCCCCCAGGTACGATATTTAAAGGAATATTTCACTTTTTTTTTTTTTTTTTACTTTAAGCATCATTAAAATCACATGCTTCCGAAAAAACGGCCGTGTTTAAAAAATTTTTTTGCATTGATACATGTCCCCTGGGGCAGGACCCGGGTTCCCAAACCCTTTTTAGGACAACACCATGCAAATTAGCCTTTAAAATGAGCACTTTTGATTTCGAACATTCGAGTCCCATAGACATCAATGGGGTTCTAACGTTCGTGTAAATTTTCGGTCCGTTCGCAGGTTCTGGTACGAACTGAACCGGGGGGGTGTTCGGCTCATCCCTAGTGGTGAGCAGAGACAATGCATGCATCAGTGACACTGACCCTCTAGTCTTCCTGTTGAAGCACACGCTTTGTGAAATCATGGAGAGGACACTTGAGGCAGAACAGCGGGAGGAAGTGGAGGACTTCCTTACCTCTCAAGGCCCCCTTTATCCAGATAGTATTCCTATCACACACACACAGGAAGAAGAGGAGGAGGAGGATCGTGTCAGCATGGATGTAGAGGATAACACTCAGCAGCAGTCTTCAAGGGTTGGTTTTCAGTCCCCAGAAACCCAAGGAGTTGTACGTGGCTGGGAAGAGGTAGTTACAGATCATATGATCCTTAGTGACCCAGAGGACTCAGAATCGAATGCCTCTGCAAACTTATGCTGCATGGCCTCCCTGATTCTGCAAAGCCTGCAAAAGGAACCTAAGATTCGTGGTATCAAGGAGAGGGATCATTACTGGCTGGCAACCCTTCTTGATCCACGTTACAGGGGTAAGAATGCAGAACTCATCCTGCTTTCGCAGAGGGAGCAGAGGATGAAACATCTTCAGGAGGCCTTGAAGAAAGGTTTGTGCAACACATTTCCAGACCCTAGGAGGTTACCATTTCCTGGACAACGTGTTGCTGAGGCTTCGTTCAGTCAGAGGAAGAGCGGTGGAGAAGGTGGCTGGCTGACTGATGCCTTTTAACAATTTTTTAGTCCTTGGTGCCAAGGTCTGATCGGTTCAAGCAACCATCGCCAGCGTCTGCATTACATGGTGCAGGAATATCTAGGGGCAAGAGCAGACTTGGAGACCTTTCCAACAGAACATCCACTGGGTTACTGGGTCTTGAGGATGGACCACTGGCCAGAACTTGCTCAATATGCAATTGAACTACTGGCCTGTCCTGCATCCAGCGTGCTTTCTGAATGCACATTCAGTGCTGCTGGAGGGTTTGTAACGGATCAAAAAGTGCGCTTGTCCACAGACTCCGTTGATAGGCTCACATTCATAAACATTAATCAGTCTTGGATCAGCAGCTATAAAGCACCTGATGCTGATGTAACTGATTGAATTTGTTATGGATGTGGGATCCCTTGAAGACTGCCTATGCTGAGTATCCTATTACTCCTCAATCTTGATGATGCTAGCTTCCAACAATA
Source organism: Aquarana catesbeiana (assembly GCF_042186555.1). NCBI lineage: Eukaryota > Metazoa > Chordata > Amphibia > Anura > Ranidae > Aquarana > Aquarana catesbeiana. Next base: position 523,282,673 of record NC_133327.1, on the reverse strand, counting down.
TTTTTGGGTTAGGGCACCACCACCACCATCCAAGAGCCAATTTTTCTGCCCCTGCTCAACAGGGGCATGTAATTACAATTTTTAATCTAATATTTCACAGCAGGGCCCATTCCTGCACCCAACAAGAGTATCTGTGAGGGGTTACAGTTTTGTGGCACCACCACCACCGCCCAAGGCCCAATTTTTCTGCCCCTGTTTAACAGGGGCATGTAATTACAATTTTTGATATAATATTTCACATCAGGGCCCATTCCTATACCCAACAAGGGTATCTGTGAGGGGTCACAGTGTTGTGGTTCCATCACCACCAAAGGCCCAATTTTTCTGCCCCTGTTTCACAGGGCATGTAATTACAATGTTTGATCTAATATTTCACAGCAGGGCCTGATCCTGCGCCCAACAAGAGTATCTGGGAGGGGTTACAATGTTGTGGCACCACCGCCACCACAACCAAAGGCCCAGTTTTTCTGCCCCTGTTTCACAGGGCATGTAATTACAATTTTTGATCTAATATTTCACAGCAGGGCCTGTTCCTGTGCCCAACAAGAGTATCTTTGAGGGGTTACAGTGTTGTGGCACCACCACCACCACGACCAAAGGCCCAATTTTTCTGCCCCTGTTTAACAGGGGCATGTCATTACAATTTTTTATATAATATTTCACAGCAGAGCCCATTCCTGCACCCAACAAGAGTATCTGTGAGAGGTTACAGTGTTGTGGCACCACCACCACGGCCCAATTTTTCTGCCCCTGTTTAACAGGGGCATGTAATTATTTATTTGAGGTACTTATATAGCGCCGTCAATGTATGCAGCGCTTTACATATACATTGTACATTCACATCAGTCCCTACCCTCAAGGAGCTTACAATCTAAGGTCCTTAACTTGCATTTATACATACTAGGGACAATTTAGACAGGATCCAATTAACCTACCAGCATGTCTTTGGAGTGTGGGAGGAAACCGGAGTACCAGGAGGAAACCCACGCAGGCACAGGGAGAACATGCAGACTCCAGGTAGTGTCGTGGTTGGGATTCGAACCAGTGACCCTTCTTTCTGCTAGGCAAAAGAGCTATCCACTACACCACTGTGCCTCCCAATTACAATTTTTGATCTAATATTTCACAGCAGGGCCTGTTCCTGCACCCAACAAGAGTATCTGTGAGGGGTTACAGTGTTGTGGCACCACCACCACTACCCAAGGCCCAATTTTTCTGCCCGTTTAACAGGGGCATGTAATTACAATTTTTGAAATAATATTTCAAGGCAGGGTCCGTTCCTGCACCCAACAAGAGTAACTGTGAGAGTTTTCAGTGTTGTGGCACCACCACCACTGCCCAAGGCCCAATTTTTCTGCCCTGTTTAACAGCGGTATGTAATTACAATTTTTGATATAATATTTTACAGCAGGGCCCATTCCTGCGCCCAACAAGAGTAACAGTGTTCTGGTACCACCAACACCTAAGGCCCTTTTTTTTGCAGAGTATATAGGGCAGGCCGTATAGTGTACAGTGGGGATGGAAAGTATTCAGACCCCCTTAAATTTTTCACTTTTTGTTATATTGCAGCCATTTGCTAAAACCTTTAAGTTCATTTTTTTCCTCATTGATGTACACACACAGCACCCCATATTGACAGAAAAACAGAATTGTTGACATTTTTGCAGATTTAGTAAAAAAGAAAAACTGAAATATCACATGGTCCTAAGTATTCAGACCCTCTGCTCAGTATTTAGTAGAAGCACCCTTTTGATCAAATATAGCCATGAGTCTTTTTGGGAAAGATGCAACAAGTTTTTCACACCTGGATTTGGGGATACTCTGCCATTCCTCCTTGCAGATCCTCTCCAGTTCTGTCAGGTTGAATGGTAAATGTTGGTGGACAGCCATTTTTAGGTCTCTCCAGAGATGCTCAAATGGGTTTAAGTCAGGGCTCTGGCTGGGCCATTCAAGAACAGTCACGGAGTTGTGAACAAACTGAGAGCCACAACGGTCCTGTGCCAAATGTATGCCAATATCCAGCTGCAAGCGCAGATCACGTTTCATATATCGTGCAAACTACTACTGATGGAAAATATGCGCTGCGCTAGGGTGAACACAATAATTCTAAAATATGAGATGTGTAAATGGGCACTTATACTGTGAAGAATTGCCAATAAATAATACAATTGCAAATCTTGTATATAACGTGAAAATAAAATAAAATAAACAAATATAGAGTGAATTCATATAAATCTAGCGTATAAAGTGCAATGTGCAATGTGCATATACAAAATATAAATAATGCAAATATAAAGCGCATAAACAAATGCAAAAAGTGCTTAGTGCTCCATGATAGCCATCACAAATGTCCCATTATATAATCACAAAGTGATAGGTTAAAAAATCGCATAGGGGAGGGGCCGGGATGGAGGGAGCAGCACGGAATCTGCACAGGAGAAGCATACCATACCATACGCCTAACTATTTTTTATTATCACTGTGGAGGCTGTTTATAGAGCGGTGCACTTACGCACCAGGATTATGTGAGTACCCCATTGTGGGGAGTGTTATTCTTTTAATAAATTTACCCAACAATATTACACCATATAGTTTCTCTCTTGTTTATACCCGTGTAGCTGCATTGAATCAAGCTGGAGTCTGATATCAGCATTGAGCCCGGGGGGGGGCTCCAAAGTGTGATTGGACTGGAGTGCACTGAGCATGGTTTGCAGCACCAAGGATTTATGAGCATGCCGGATAACACCACATATGGACACTATCTACATGCACAGATTTGATATTGTTTTATGCGATTTTTTCACCTATCACTTTGTGATTATATAATGGGACATTTGTGATGGCTATCATGGAGCTCTAAGCAATTTTTGCATTTGTTTATGCGCTTTATATTTGCATTATTTATATTCTGTATATGCACGTTGCACTTTATACGCTAGATTTATATGAATTCACTCTATACTTGTTTATTTTAATTTATTTTCACGTTATATACAAGATTTGCAATTGTATTATTTATTGGCAATTCTTCACAGTATAAGTGCCCATTTACACATCTCATATTCTAGAATTATTGTGTTCACCCTAGAGCAGTGCATATTTTCCATCAGGAGTTGTTGTGAAGCCACTCCTTCGTTATTTTAGCTGTGTGCTTAGGGTCATTGTCTTGTTGGAAGGTAAACCTTCGGCCCAGTCTGAGGTCCTGAGCATTCTGGAGAAAGTTTTTGTCCAGGAAATCCCTGTACTTGGCCGCATTCATCTTTCCCTCGATTGCAACCAGTCGCCCTGTCCCTGCAGCTGAAAAACACCCCCACAGCATTATGCTGCCACCACCATGCTTCACTGTTGGGACTGTATTGGACGGGTGGTGAGCAGTGCCTGGTTTTCTCAACACATACCGCTTAGAATTAAGGCCAAAAAGTTCTATCTTGGCCTCATCAGACCAGAGAATTTTATTTCTCACCATCTTGGAGTCCTTCAGGTGTTTTTTTTAGCAAACTCCATGTGGGCTTTCATGTGTCTTGCACTGAGGATAGTCTTCCATCAGGCCACTCTGCCATAAAGCCCCGACTGGTGGAAGGCTGCAGTGATGGTTAACTTTCTACAACTTTCTCCCATCTCCCGACTGCATCTCTGGAGCTCAGCCACAGTGATCTTTGGGTTCTTCTTTATCTTTCTCACCAAGGCTCTTCTCCCCCCGATAGCTCAGTTTGGCCGGACGGCCAGCTCTAGGAAGGGTTCTGGTCATCCCAAACGTCTTCCATTAAAGGATTATGGGGGCCACTGTGCTCTTAGGAACCTTAAGTGCAGCAGAATTTTTTTGTAACCTTGGCCAGATCTGTGCCTTGCCACAGATCTTCGGGCAGTTCTTTTGACCTCATGATTCTCATTTGCTCTGACATGCACTGTGAGCTGTACGGTCTTATATAGACAGGTGTGTGGCTTTCCTAATAAAGTCCAATCAGTATAATCAAACGCAGCTGGACTCAAATGAAGGTTGATCAGAAGAAATGGACAGCACCTGAGTTAAATATATGAGTGTCACAGCAAAGGGTCTGAATACTTAGGACTGTGTGATATTTCAGTTTTTCTTTTTTAATAAATCTGCAAAAATGTCAACAATTCTGTGTTTTTCTGTCAATATGGGGTGCTATGTGTACATTAATGAGGAAAAAAATTAACTTAAATGATTTTAGCAAATGGCTGCAATATAACAAAGAGTGAAAAATTTAAGGGGGTCTGAATACTTTCCACGCCCACTGTATATAGTACTGTTCAGAGTATATAGTGCCCAGGGGCCTGGGGGACCCCCAAGCCATTTAAAAAAATTGTGGGGGATTCCCCCAGGGTGTGGGGTTCCCCTTAATATCCATACCAGACCCCAAGGGCCTGGTATGGATTTTGGGAGTGACATCAATGCTATTTTGTTTGGCATTTTTGGTATTTTTATCTCTATTACCAGGATCCGACAATATATTACAGCCGCGACCAGTTTTAAATGACATTTTTTCCTTTAAATGTAATTTTGCTGTGGCACTGTTATAAACATGGGAAAGATGCGTTACTTTACAGACATACTAAGGACACCTCCCATGCACGATATTTAAAGGAATATTTCATTTTTATTGTTTCACTTTAAGCATTATTAAAATCACTGTTCCCAAAAAAACGTCATTTTTTAAAAACTTTTTTTGCATTGACACATGTCCCCTGGGGCAGGACCCAGTTCCTCAAACACCTTTTATGGCAATAACTTGCATATAAGCCTTTAAAATTAGCACTTTTGATTTTTCTTTCAAAAAGTTATTACTGAGATATAAAAACCATATAAATTATTAACAGCATTACTAAAACATTTTACAAAGTAATTTGGGTAAGCCAAGTAATCTAGGCGTCATGGGCATGTGTACAAGGGTGGGATAGTTAAAAAAATGTAGTATAACACACCAATGCAGTAAATATCGTCCACAAGTGGAATATATAAAGATTAAGTGTACAGAGGCTATCAAACATTTTTGGGCTGAAAATGACGGTTCTGCATCCTCACTTCTCCAATGGGAGGCCTTTAAGGCCACGCTGCGAGGGGTGTTTATAGCAGAAATACAAGGCTTTAAGAAACAGTTAGCCTCCACGATCCAACTTAAAGAGACGGAGGTGACACTGGCGGAGGCTGAATATGTTAGAGACCCCACTAGGAAGAGATTACTGACTCTACGGGCCAGAACCAGAGAGTACAAGACAGTCCTAACTGACCGTACCACAAAATTTAACCTTGCACAGCGTAGACAAATTTTTGAATTTGGCGACAAGAATGGCAGGCTCCTGGCATACTTGGAGCAGCCGGCATATGTTCCGGTTTACATTAAATCAGTATATGACAATTCAAAAGTCGAAATTTGTGACTCAACTGATATCCTGAAAACATTTGTTCAATTTTCTGAGGAACTATATAGGTCTTGTGCTCCTCTGGGGATGGAGAAACTGGTGACTTACATGGCGGACATTGATTTACCTAGGTTGACGGAGATGGACAGTTCTTCTCCGTCAACCTAGAAACCGGCATTACGGTGGAGGAGGTGGAGGAGGCAATTGCCTCCTTTCCGCCTAGGAATTCTCCTGGACTAGATGGCCTCCCCTCGGAGTGGTATAACACTTTTAGATATGGTATGGCCCCATGCCTACTTAAGGTATTCAGTGCGGCTAGGTCAGACGGTAGGCTACCTCCTTCTATGAGGGAGGCTTTGGTTGTCCTGATCCCTAAGGGGGGGAAGGACCCTCGAGAGTGTGACTCCTATCGTCCGATCTAGCTGATGAATGTTGACACAAAAATCTTAGCCAAAATATTAGCGAGTAGGTTACAATCAGTTATCCTAAAATTAGTAGATGCGGATCAAACAGGTTTCATTCAGGGAAGGTGCGCACAGATGAACATCAGGAGACTTTTTGTAAATCTCCAGACTGCTCATGACTTCTCCGGAACCAGAATAGTGGCCTGGGATCAAAAAAGGGGGAAAGGGTACAGCGCTGCTCCAATGGTGTTTAAAAGATGGTTACACACTAAGCAGCTAACACATCTCTAAGACATAGATAGAAGTAAAATAAATCGGAAAACATACAGTGTAGCGCTATGTGTATAAATAATACAAAATATAAAACAAGAAATTAGGCTCGAGCCATCTCTCAATGGCCAGCATATAAACAAGGAAAAACTCCAAAATTAGATAAAGAGTGATTCAGTACAGTAAGTGCACTATATATTACAAAATAACAAGGAAAATAATTGCAATACACCAGTGAAGTGTGAAGACAAGACCAAATAATGGATAAAAAATCAACCAAAAAAATCCATTAATGTTTAATTAATGTGTTCCTGATGAAAATCAAAAACCACCACCAACAGTCTCTGTGGGTTAACTGGTGAAGACACAAAATTTGGAAGGCTTCTGGTGAGTGAAGGGGTAAAGCATCAATTGAAATGAGACGTCTGAGTGTATAGCAGGACCGTCACCAAAGCATCTGAGGAGGCTTACCGGAAGCAGGGGACCTGAAAAGACATACGTCTTACAAGTCTCAAAACGCTTGTTTAGCCGCCAGGGCTGGCAGGATGGAACCTCGGGTATCCACAGCTTCAAATAGAGGGGAAGGGAAGATCTGTCACAGCATCAACCGTCCAGACGTTTCAGCGGGCCAACGGGATGTTTGTTTAAAAACCATGAGAGAAAGAAACTCACATGGCGTGATATCGTTTAAAAAGCATGCGTTTATTAGAATAATAAACAGAGAACACTCACATGATATAAATTCGTAAACAGCTCATAAAGTATCAAACGCGGTGATCATAGGGAGTCCACCCAACATGTTTCGGCTAACGAGCCTTCATCTGGGGTGTGGAGCCCCCCTATCCCACCGCTATTTAAACTGGAAATGACCCCCACTGGGAGTGTCACAACCCAGGAAGTGACCGAATGACGTCACTTCCGGTTCTTGGATTGATGTTAATATATATACAATGTGTGTAAAGTATATCCCATAGATAATGTAATGGGTGGTAGTTTATACCGCTGGCCCTACATTCATAACTCAGAAATGAAGATAAATGAAATATAGTTAGTGGTGACATTATGGCCGGCCGATCTGGAAGTGCTCGGGGTATAAACCAAGCCTCCTTCTCGGCCCAGCCAAATTGTATAGGACAGAGCGCCCTCGCGCTCCGCCCACTAAGCTCGGCCGCACCCTGAGGCCGTGCGCAATAGCGGAACTCACAAAGAGGAAGTCCGCCTGCGCACCAAGCCTCATTCTCGGCCGAGAGATCCTATAGGCCGGGGTGCCATCACACCCCGCCCCCGAATCCCACGTATTCGGCCTGTACAAAGAATACGGCCTGCCTCCGTTGCTTGCGGTCCGCTTCCTGTGTGGGAAGCTGCAAATGGATAAAGAGGACCGGAACTGAGTCACGGCGCTCTAACAAAGGGAGGAAGTGTCAGCAGAGGTGAAACACATAAAAATTATACTAAAAAGCAAAAAACAAATGCTAAAGGTCTGGAGATCCAGCCAGGATAAAAATATTGGTAAAAATGTCAAGGAAGGGTAAAAACACCTAACAGAAAGTTTATCAAACTTGTATTTAAAAAATGTGTGTGACACTGCCAATGAGGGACACCCTCCACATCCTATATACTACAACGTATGTGAGGGGAACCAGCAGTGACAATCATACAAGGGGGAAAACATCTAGCACTTTAGAGATATAAAGATAACACAATTTAAGGCGTTAATAACCAAAAATCAACGGCTGGCGATGATGAGCCCTTGTAGATGTATATAGAGAGATTCATCCAGGGAGTGCAAAAATGGAATAAGAAATAAATAAAAAATAATAAAAAATTTTGAAAAATATTAAAAATAATATATTCAAAATTAAAATTAAAAATTAAAAAGGATCCTGAATATAATGACTAAGCCTGATTAATAAATGTGTTGATGTCCCACTCTACGTTAATACCTTGCGGAAAGTGGGAACCCAACTCATAGATCCAGTAGGTCTCCAACCTGGAGACCCCCCTAAGTGTTGACCCACCCCGCCAGGGGGCCACGTATTTGTCAATAATAAGGAACTGAGTGCCCTCGGGGTTACGATCATGGAATTCCCTGTAATGACGAGGCACAGTGTGCTTGGTACTAATTGCCTTAATAAGATTAATGTGCTCGGAGACTCTTGTAGTGAACGACCTAATCGTCCGTCCCACATATTGTTTGCCACAGGGGCAAGTCAAGAGGTAGACTACCCCCGTCGTAGCACATGTGCAAAAATGCTTAATCTTGTGGGTGCGACCGTTCACCCACTTGATTTTCATCAGGAACACATTAATTAAACATTAATGGACTTTTTTGGTTGATTTTTTATCCATTATTTGGTCTTGTCTTCACACTTCACTGGTGTATTGCAATTATTTTCCTTGTTATTTTGTAATATATAGTGCACTTACTGTACTGAATCACTCTTTATCTAATTTTGGAGTTTTTCCTTGTTTATATGCTGGCCATTGAGAGATAGCTCGAGCCTAATTTCTTGTTTTATATTTTGTATTATTTATACACATAGCGCTACACTGTATGTTTTCCGATTTATTTTACTTCTATCTATGTCTTAGAGATGTGTTAGCCGCTTAGTGTGTAACCATCTTTTAAACACCATTGGAGCAGGGCTGTACCCTTTCCCCCTTTTTTGATCCCAACACTCACTAGACATCTGGTATAGCTGCAGCCCATATTCATTTTATTATGGATATATTTGACTATCGTGCATCTAGAGTAGTGAATACCGAGGGTGTTTTTGTAGCCACTTCCAATGACACAGAAATAGGTGGACTATTTTTGAGGTTAAAAAATGTTATGGTCTCTGAGCTCCACCTCCAGTGGGATCTGGTCTTCTTAGAGCAATATGTGGCAGAAGGCATGATCCCACGGAGCCTTAGATGGGATGTTCACCCTCAACAGGGCGAATCTGAACTTGATACCTGGTTTAAATATTTTAACGATGCTGGTATCAAGTTCCTAGATTTTCTCATCTCAAGGAAGCGGACTCGACTTACCATCTTAGATCGAGAGATTAAGGAGCTTAAAGATAAACTACTTTCTTTCAAAAACTCGGTTGAATATAATACTCTGTCATCCAACTTGCAAGCTCACCTTGTAAAGGAAGACAAAGAACAAAGAACTAAAAAACATAAAAAGTATTCCCGAGATATTGGCGACTATAAGGCAGGTAAAGTGTTTGGATGGCAGAAATCTATCACAACACCCACCCTAGAGGCTGCAATGGAAACCAATTCCCCGATTACTAATTTAGCAGTCCCCTCTAGGGAACCTTCTGTCCGCCCAAAATCCTCTGCTGATAGGGGTCGAGTCCAGGATGCAGGTTCCTCCTCACGTAGGGGCCGACATCCCAGCACGCATTCCCCTAGAAAACAACTGAGAGGCAGAGGCCACTACTCTAGGAGTAGGGGCAGAGGTGGAAATAGGGGTGAATACCGTGGGCAAGATGAACGTCGTTACTATGATCAAGACAGCTCCTATCATAGGGGCTCTCCGGGTCGTAGTTATGATTTTCCCCATTATTCTCCACATCGGAACCCACCTCATTATAGGCATCTCCCTTTTTCCACATATAATAGATACTCCCCCTTGCGGGACCATTATAATGAAAACATCTACCCGTTTCCCAATGCTGGATATGGTCCATCCCCCTATAAACAACCCTACTCCGGACCACGGACCACTCGGGGTTTTCACGAGGACCCCCAAAACAAAAAAAGAGGTCCGGAAACAAGAGAGGGTCCAGAGGAGGGAGGAGGATCCAGAGACGAAAAAAGGCAAAGAATTTAACCTGCCAGGGGGTGTTTAACCTTAGTGATACTATTCTCACTAATGAAGAGAAAATCATCTTGAATAAGGGTCTTAAGTTTGCCCCTCCGTGCAAATTAAATAAGTTCGATACCTTTATCGACATTCAAAAGTTCATCAGGAAAATTAATGTCCAGAGGTATATTATCTCCAACCCCTCTAGGAATATGGCCAGGGCGGCAACGTCTGGCACTGTTCATTCGGGTTTATCCAACCCCTCTCTTTTTAGTCCTCCAACACAACTTCCACCAGCTATTAATCTGTTCAAGGAACTAGTGTTGAAGGATCTAGCCAATGTCCCATTGAAACGTAAATTCCACAACCCTCTACCTTCAGCAGGCCTAAAAACACTATGTGAGAACAAAAATTTAGTTATTCGCCCCGCCGACAAGGGCGGTGGCATAGTTTTATTGAATAAATTAGATTATATCCAGGAAATGCATCGTATCCTTGGAGACCATGAAACGTATATTGAACTTTCCGGTAGCCCTACACTTAAATATAAAAAAGAGCTACAAGGATTGGTATCCAAAGGTTTTAATTCTTATATTTTAAATAAAAAGGAGAGATCATTTCTAGTCCCATTAGCTCCGCGCATACCTGTTATGTACTACCTGCCCAAGGTCCACAAGGACCCGTTACATCCTCCAGGTCGACCAATAATTAGTGGTATCGACTCGGTCACCTCTAAAATTGGGAAATATATTGATTATTTCCTCCAGCCATCAGTTGCCAGGATGCCGTCCTATCTAAAGGACACTAAAGATGTGATCAAATTACTTTCTAAGATTTCCCATTCAGGTTACCTGATTATGGCAACCGCGGACGTTGCATCTCTCTACACTTGCATTCCGCAAAGTAGAGGTATTGATGCAGTCAAGTGTTTTCTTGATAGAGATGCTTCTCTCGCTTCACCCCAGGTGGGCTACATCGTTGAGCTAATTGAATTTGCAACCCAGCACAATTATTTCTGGTTCGATGGGAAATTCTACCGCCAACATAAGGGTGTCGCGATGGGAGCAAAGTTCGCTCCCAGTCTGGCCAATTTATTTATGGCCAAGTGGGAGGAGGATGTCGTCTATAATATGCAGTGCCCACACCTCCTGTTGTGGGCGCGGTATATAGACGACATCCTCCTCCTATGGACTGGGAACCATGACGATTTGGCGGACTTTTTTATGAACCTTAATGCCAAAGATAGAAATATTGTTTTGTCCTTTGAGGCAAGTGCAACCTCTATCCATTTTCTGGATCTGGTCATTGATAGAAGGGAAGGTAAATTTGTATTTAGTACATACTTTAAGTCCACCGATCGGAATGGATATATCCCTACCGATAGCTGCCATCACGTCCCTTGGATCAGATCAGTTCCCAAGAGCCAGTTCCTGCGATTACGCAGGAACTGCAGTGATCTCAACACCTTCAAGACCCAGGCAGCGTCCCTGAGAAATAGGTTTTTAGAAAAGGGATACAAACCTCTAGACCTAGACAAGGAGATAGATAATGCTAGTTTGGTTGATCGCCAATCACTCTTGGAGGACAAACCTAAACAAGTAAATGAGGACTTTAAATGGTCCTTTATGACATCTTTCTCCCTTCAACACAAACATATAAGAAGAATTTTCGAACACCATTGGGATGTTTTAAAAACCGACAAGATCTTGGGCCCTAGATTGCCCAGAATCCCTAAGGTAGTCTTTAAGGGAGCTCCATCCCTCCGTAACAAGTTGGCACCTAATGTGGTTAATCCTCCAACTAAACCGTCCTTTTTTCACAACTTGATAGGGTTCTACCCTTGCAAAAAATGCTTAGTTTGTCAGTATAATACCAGCGGTAGACGTGCCAGTTATACCTTTTCCTCTAGGGTGAACGGTCGCACCCACAAGATTAAGCATTTTTGCACATGTGCTATGACGGGGGTAGTCTACCTCTTGACTTGCCCCTGTGGCAAACAATATGTGGGACGGACGATTAGGTCGTTCACTACAAGAGTCTCCGAGCACATTAATCTTATTAAGGCAGGTAGTACCAAGCACACTGTGCCCCGTCATTACAGGGAATTCCATGATCGTAACCCCGAGGGCACTCAGTTCCTTATTATTGACAAATACGTGGCCCCCTGGCGGGGTGGGTCAACACTTAGGGGGGTCTCCAGGTTGGAGACCTACTGGATCTATGAGTTGGGTTCCCACTTTCCGCAAGGTATTAACGTAGAGTGGGACATCAACACATTTATTAATCAGGCTTAGTCATTATATTCAGGATCCTTTTTAATTTTTAATTTTAATTTTGAATATATTATTTTTAATATTTTTCAAAATTTTTTATTATTTTTTATTTATTTCTTATTCCATTTTTGCACTCCCTGGATGAATCTCTCTATATACATCTACAAGGGCTCATCATCGCCAGCCGTTGATTTTTGGTTATTAACGCCTTAAATTGTGTTATCTTTATATCTCTAAAGTGCTAGATGTTTTCCCCCTTGTATGATTGTCACTGCTGGTTCCCCTCACATACGTTGTAGTATATAGGATGTGGAGGGTGTCCCTCATTGGCAGTGTCACACACATTTTTTAAATACAAGTTTGATAAACTTTCTGTTAGGTGTTTTTACCCTTCCTTGACATTTTTACCAATATTTTTATCCTGGCTGGATCTCCAGACCTTTAGCATTTGTTTTTTGCTTTTTAGTATAATTTTTATGTGTTTCACCTCTGCTGACACTTCCTCCCTTTGTTAGAGCGCCGTGACTCAGTTCCGGTCCTCTTTATCCATTTGCGGCTTCCCACACAGGAAATACCTATGCCGCTGTCATGGACGAGAGGCTCGGGTCTGTGATGGGAATGTGGGCGGACCGCAAGCAACGGAGGCAGGCCATGTTCTTTGTACAGGCCGAATACGTGGGATCCGGGGGCGGGGTGTGATGGCGCCCCGGCCTATAGGATCTCTCGGCCGAGAATGAGGCTTGGTGCACAGGCGGACTTCCTCTTTGTGAGTTCCGCTATTGCGCACGGCCTCAGGGTGCGGCCGAGCTTAGTGGGCGGAGCGCGAGGGCGCTCTGTCCTATACGATTTGGCTGGGCCGAGAAGGAGGCTTGGTTTATACCCCGAGCACTTCCGGATCGGCCGGCCATAATGTCACCACTAACTATATTTCATTTATCTTCATTTCTGAGTTATAAATGTAGGGCCAGCGGTATAAACTACCACCCATTACATTATCTATGGGATATACTTTACACACATTGTATATATATTAACATCAATCCAAGAACCGGAAGTGACGTCATTCGGTCACTTCCTGGGTTGTGACACTCCCAGTGGGGGTCATTTCCAGTTTAAATAGCGGTGGGATAGGGGGGCTCCACACCCCAGATGAAGGCTCGTTAGCCGAAACATGTTGGGTGGACTCCCTATGATCACCGCGTTTGATACTTTATGAGCTGTTTACGAATTTATATCATGTGAGTGTTCTCTTTTTATTATTCTAATAAACGCATGCTTTTTAAACGATATCACGCCATGTGAGTTTCTTTCTCTCATGGTTTTTAAACAAACATCCCGTTGGCCCGCTGAAACGTCTGGACGGTTGATGCTGTGACAGATCTTCCCTTCCCCTCTATTTGAAGCTGTGGATACCCGAGGTTCCATCCTGCCAGCCCTGGCGGCTAAACAAGCGTTTTGAGACTTGTAAGACATATGTCTTTTCAGGTCCCCTGCTTCCGGTAAGCCTCCTCAGATGCTTTGGTGACGGTCCTGCTATACACTCAGACGTCTCATTTCAATTGATGCTTTACCCCTTCACTCACCAGAAGCCTTCCAAATTTTGTGTCTTCACCAGTTAACCCACAGAGACTGTTGGTGGTGGTTTTTGATTTTCATCAGGAACACATTAATTAAACATTAATGGACTTTTTTGGTTGATTTTTTATCCATTATTTGGTCTTGTCTTCACACTTCACTGGTGTATTGCAATTATTTTCCTTGTTATTTTGTAATATATAGTGCACTTACTGTACTGAATCACTCTTTATCTAATTTTGGAGTTTTTCCTTGTTTATATGCTGGCCATTGAGAGATGGCTTGAGCCTAATTTCTTGTTTTATATTTTGTATTATTTATACACATAGCGCTACACTGTATGTTTTCCAGAATAGTGGCCTCCCTAGATACAAAAAAGGCCTTTGACCCGGTGGCAAGCAAAAATGCTGTTTTTTTTAATTTTCCTTGCACATGATTGGGTACTCTTTGCAAAGTCAAGCCTTACCTCATTTACAAAGCTCTGGAGCAATTGCACTTGCAGAGGACAACTGCCCTCTGCAAAGTGCACAGTCTATTTGCCTTTAGTAAATCAACCCCTACGTGTCTTTAAGCACATAGACTCCATTATAGTGGGTTTTCTGTGGGGTTCCAAGGCACCCAGGGTATCTTTGGCAGTTTTGAAGTTACCAATTACAATGGGAGGGATGGCCCTTCCTGATCTGCGGTCTTACTTTATGGCTTCACAGCAATCCTTCCTGCACTGGAGACTGTTTCCGCTAACGCCTAATACCACTACCCTCTTGCAGTTGCCACCTCTCAGGAATCATTACAAAATATGTTGTACAGGAAAGGGGTCCCGGGAGGGAGGTGGGTTCTGTTGTGGCACTCCCGGGGAAAGTGTTCCACCTATGTTCTAAATGAAGAAAAGACGATCCCTTGTGGTTGTCTCCTAACAGTCCCCTGTGGTGTAATAGAACCCTTAAAGAATTTCTAAAATTACCAGATGGGCACAGCACCTGGGCTAGATATGGCATAAAATATTTGCATCACATATATCAAGATCATTATCTCCGTACTTTCGCACAACTAAGAGAAAACTTTGGAGTGCCCAGGACCTGGCTCTTTCGCTATATGCAGTTGCGCCATGCAGCGATTGCACAGTTTGGGAGAGGTGAAACTATGGTACAGAACACGGACTTGGAGAAGGTTCTGATTGATCCAGATCCGGTTAAGCGAATTTGTAGATACTATGGAGCAGTGGGGCCAGGGGTAGTGAACACACCTTCTAGGTCCATAGCGAGGTGGGTTACCATTGTCCCGGGGTTGTCGGCAGAATAGTTTCAGGAGGTATTGGACACATACTTGGTGTCTGTTGTCTCCTCTACGGACAAAATGATCCAGTTTCGTTACCTTCACCAACAGTACTATACACCAGCTAGGCTTTACCGAATGCACAGGAGAGACTCAGCTCTCTGCCATAAATGCAAGGGGGGCAGAGGGTTCTTTCCTACATATGGTATGGGAATGTGAAAAAGTGAGACCACTTTGGTCGCAGGTGACTGAATTTATCTCAGACCAATTTGTGCTACCTAATATTTGCTCCCCCTTACGATGCCTCCTTGGGGTTTTTGACAAAGAAGAAATGCATATACAAAATTATTCCTTAGGATTCTATTCTTTGGGGTGAGGAAGCTTATTGCCAGACGCTGGATACATGATGAACTGTTGACTCTGGGGATGTGGATAAAAATAATAAATGCTGATGTACTGATGTATAAAATGACTTATGATGCTAGAGAGGCTCCCAAGAAGTTCAGGAAGGTATGGTTTAGATGGGTAGACTCTGAGCACACGTTGGAGGAGGAGGGGTGATAGAACATAAGATGGTTTGAGGTTGCTTCCCCGAAAAATGACTGAGGGTGGATAGTGAATACCTTATTCAATATGGTCAGAATTGTTTTTTTTTGTGTATCCTACCGAATGCAACGCCGAAAACAGACACCCCCTGGGGCGAGAGGGAAGGGAGTTTTACTTTTAGCTGTATTGACTGGCAAGTTTTTTTGGTTTAGGTTTACTATTTGTTTGTTTTTTTATTAAAAAAAAAAAAAAAAAAAAAAGCACTTATACTCCTATATATGATAGGGAGAGGGTCTGATTGGCACAGCTAAGTGAGCATTGATATGTAAAATGTTATGGTAAATATTGGATGTTGATTTCTTTATTGCTCTAGATGTAACCCCTATCTGATGTGCTGTATGATTACTATTTTAAGTGCATAATAAATCTTTTTTGAAAAAAAAAAAAAATAACGTCAATAAGTAAGCACCTGGATGTATCTGTTTACGAAATTCCCTAGGATTACAAGATGGAACAAAAGAAAACAACAAGAGGAGTGAGGGTTGTTGGAACAAAGGAAAAGGGGGGAGGGGTGAAATAGATAACAAGTTCTTGTAGGTAAAGGGAGGGAGGACACCAGGACTGTTGCAGAGTCATTGTGAGGGGTAGTCTTCTTCACGATTTTGGTAGAGAAGGTTGTAATTGATGGATGATGAATGAGTGAGGGTCTTGTGGGACATGTTGTATCCAGTCGAAGCTAAGATCCACTAGTTATGGGTTGTTCGGTAGGGGAGACCGCCTCCCCTGGGTTTGAAGGGGGAGTCCCATAATATGAGAACAAGTAATGACCAAAGTTTGCTAAGTCTTCTGGAGAGAGTGCTGAGAGCATGAAGGATTGCCACCTGAAGTAGAAGCGAGCTTTAGATCTTTCATGTTCGAAGTCGGTGTTGAGTCTGTGTTTGAATAGTAGGAGTAGGATTTCTCGTTTGATTTGAGAGATATTGGGACAGTGAGATGAAGTCCAGTGTTTCAATATGGTTCTCCTTGCAATTAGGAGACAAATCAAAGACCAGTCCTTGGAATTGCATTGGTATTTGTAATTTGGACCATGGCAGCAATTGGGGGTCCCAATGTCCAAAAATGAGAAGCAGTGGGTCCTTAGGCAGTTTCAGCAGGGTTAATTCAAAGATGTAGGATATCACCTGATCCCAGAAGGTGGATATGTAGGAGCACGCCCAGAAAGGTTGGGTCAAGGAAGGCCTCGGTTGGCAGAGGGGATAGTTGGCATTGCTCTGCTCTTCTTTGGAAGAGAGAAAGGGTATGTGGGCTCGATGGATGATCTTTAGTTGAGTTTCTCTCCATATTTCCATATTTCATTGGGAATTTATCGTTGTAATTTGTTGAAGCCCTGTAGGATTTTGTCCACTAACTCTGCACCTGGGAAGTCTTTTCCCCAGTTGGCTACAGATGGGGATGCCTGGGGGGGGGGGGTCTTTCGTAGAAGAGGTTTATAGATGTCCAACATTTTATAGGAGCCTTCCAGTAGCAATTGGTCTCTAATGGTTGGTTTGAATCCCTTATATTCCTCTCTGCATGCGACCTTTAAGAAGCTAATGCATTGCCCAAAGTGGAAAGCATGGGATTGGGAAAGTGAGAAAGTTTCAGCTATGGTTGAGAAGGGTAGAGGTCGCCCTGTTTCCATATAGCATAGAGAGGAGAATTGTGTAAGGCCTTTTTCTTGCCAAATAGTGAATGGTTTATGTTCCAGTCCAGGGGGGAAACAAGGATTCCCTTGTATTGCCAGGTGTCCAGACATGAAAGGAGTGAGCTTTAGGCTTTTCCTGGCTTCTCTCCAAGCTATAGCTGTGTCTCTCAGCAAGAGTTTGTGTTGGTATAAAGGTGGGATTGACTTCCACTTGCAGTGAAGAAGGGCCACTAAAGAATATGGGTGAGCCATTTCAGACTCCATGGAATAGTTGGAGTAACGGGAGAATTGTGATATCCAGTTCAGGCTAGTTCTCAGTAACCACGCCAAATTGTAAATTCTAACATTTGGAAGACTAATACCCCCTTCGCGTCTGGGAAGATATAGTTTCTTTAAGTCTATACACGGTCTTTTGTTTTGGCTGAATTAAGAAGTATGATATCTTTATGATGGAGGAGTAGTGGAATAGTTTGCAATGGATACAGTAATCTGGCAAAACTGACCATTTTCACTAGGTGACATCTTCTCAGGAGCAAGAGGGGCAGATCCATCCAGTTAACCAATTCCTGGGAGATTTTTGTGATCAGAGGAGGGTAACTGAGATGGTATAAAGAGGAGGGTAGTTTCCCTATTTTGATTCCTAAGTAGGTTATGTGGGATTTAGCGACAGTGAAGATGGAGTTTTGGGCCCAGGGTGGGTTGGAGAAAGTTCCTATGGGAAGGCCCGAACAAGTTCTAAAGTCATCGAATACCATTTTGATGGTGGACATATCAGAGGAGGGGTTTGCCGAAAATATAAGGACATCATCAGCAAAGAGGGAAGTACGCAAATCATGTTTGCCAATTTGAATGCCATGAGGGGGGGGGGCTATTTGAGATATGTACCTTGATAAGGGTTCTAGTGCGATATTAAAGAGGAGCAGGGTTAGGGGGCAGCCTTGTCTTGTACCTTTGTGAAGGCGAAATTCATCTGATAGGAGGCCTGCCACCACCAGCCTAGCTGCAGGGGCCGTATACATAGTGTTAAAGTGGTGGCAGAAGGGGCCTGTGAACCCCATTTTTGACATGGAGAGCCATTCGAAGCTAACATTGTCGAAGGCTTTCTCCGCATTTAAGGTGATGATGGCATAGTCTCTGCCTGGGTTGCGTTTAGCATGTTCCAGGGCTAACATGACCTTGAGAATATTCAGGGTGGCTGTTCTGCCTTTCACGAAGCCCGCTTGGCCGGGGTGTATCAGAGAGGGGATGATGGCAGCAAGCCTAGTGGCAAAGGTTTTGGATAGGATTTTGACATCCAGGTTTAGTAGTGAGATGGGTCTGTAGGAGCCTGGGTCCTGTGGGTCTTTACCCTTCTTAGAAAGTAGTTTAATATTGGCCTGATTTCACATTTGTAGGTATGGGCCGCCGGACCATAAGCCGTTGTAGACTTTCTGGAGGGTGGGTTCTGTGATATTTTGTAGGGTTTTGTAGAATTCACTAGTGATTTCATCAGGGCCAGGTGCTTTGGTTAAGTTGTGGATGGTGGTTGAAACTTCGGAGAGAGAGATAGGTGCATTAAGGGTCTCTAGTTGTGAGGATGTGAGTTTCTCAAGAAAGGAGTGCGCTGTCAGCTTGTCTATGGGATCTGGAGCATATAGTGTGGAGTAGTATTGAAGCCTGGCTCTGTTTATAATTTTTGGTGTGGTATTTATGTTGCCGTTGGTATCTCGCAGAGAGGTAATGTGAGTTGGGCGGAAGGATCCCTTACAGAGCCTGGCTAATAGTTTGTCTGCTTTGTTACCAAACTTGTGGAGGGTGGCATCCAGGTGTGCCTTTTTAGTTAATTCAAGGGTGTCTGCCCAGGTATCAAACGCTCTCTTGGCTGCCTGCCATTCATTTCTACTGTCAGGGAAGTCTATGGTGTATAAGGAACGTTGTGCCTGATGTAGTCGGGAGCTGGCTATTTTGTAGTTCGCTAAAGTATTCCTTTTTAAAAGAGGTAGCATAGGAGACGATCTGTCCCCTGAGGTATGCTTTTCCGGCATCCCAGAAGAGGTTCGGGTCATCTGAGTGTGGTGCGTGCGCCATGGAGTATTCAGTCCATGTACTGTTGGAAGTCAGTGTTATTGTGGAGGTATGAAGTAAAGCGCCATATTTTGGGGTTTGGCGGTTAGTCAGGATTGTCGAGTGTCGCTGAGACTGGAGCATGATCGGATATGGCAATGTCTTGGATGTCTGCACCAGATAGCATGGGGATTAGGTTGTCAGAGCCAAAGAAGTATTCGATTCTGGGTTGGAATAGAAGGTGAATTCTCTGTCAGCTGGGTGGGTTAGGCGCCATAGGTCTTGGAGGTGGAGGGATTCCATAGTGGATGCAAAGTGCATAGAAATGGTAGGTTCGGACCCTGACCTGGGGTGTTTGGGGGATGATCTGTCATCGGTCTGGTGTAGGATGTCATTGAAATCCCGTCCAATTATGTGTGGGAGGTGAGTGTTACGGAGTAACCATGTAGATAATTCACTATAGAAATGTCTACCGGGGCTGTTGGGAGCGTAAATATTTAATATCACTAGGTCCCTGGACCCTATTTGGATATGCGCTGATAGGAAATGTCCCTGGCTATCTGATTGTACGGATAGAACCGTACAGGGGAGGTTTTTGTGTATCAGCAGGAGAACTTCTGCTTTACGCCCAATAGCATCTGAGCCTATGACTGAGCCTACCCAGAGCTTTTTCAAACAGTGAAAGTCAGGGGTTGATAGGTGAGTTTCCTGGAGTAGGGCGATGTCAGTTTTGAGTCTTTTGAGATGTCGGAGGATTTTCATTCTCTTATTAGGGATCTAAGACCTTTTACGTTCCAATAAACTATTTTCATAGTGGGGGGTTGAAAAGAAGATTTGGGCTGATGTTGCAGATTTGTCATGATGAGGTTTATAGTGTGGGGTTGTCACTATATTATGAGATAAGATACTGTTCTCGCAATAGGTGCACAGCGTTAGGGTGTCTGGCTTTGTACATGTGCCCTGGGGTAGCAGGAGGTGAGAGGGGAGGATGAGGTTGAGGGGGGAACCTGGAATAATAATAATGCAATAAATCGAAAGAACTCCACTTTTTTCGCATGGAGTCACTGTGTAAGCCAGCTCCCATTACAGAACCCAGGAATTATGGCGTATGAGAGCCCATTTCTAGAGAAATAATTTTGTGCATCTAGCTCGGTATGTGTATAGGGGAAAAATAGGCTGCACACAGTGAGGGCAGGAGGGGTACTATAGCACATTAGAGAACATTTCAAGAGGATAAAAAATAAAAAAAACAATACTAGCTTAACAGTATACCATAAAGCGCAACAGTAGAGACGCGGCCTACCATAATGGTGGTGGCTGCAACATTTAAAGCTGGCAGAAAAAAGGGGTAACGTTGAGATGTAGATTCAAACTGAGTCAGACCTGAGGCACTGCATTGTGCACTGCCTTGAGGAAAGAAGAGACATGAAGAGGAGTTGCGACTTCCATCTCAGCGAGGAGTGGCACGGTGATGGTCCGGGCCAGAAGGCCTGAAGCGTTTTGGGGAGTCTTTTCGCGCGCTCCTTTGGTCCAGGGAGCAATTGACTGGAGCGGCTTTGGTTGGGATGTTGGGGTGCATGGCTGCATGGAGCCACAATTGTGACCCTGTGGGGTTGCAGTTCTGGGGGATCGAGAAGGTGACGAATCACTAGAGAGGAGGAAGTTTCATTCGGCAGCTTAGCCGACGTGAATCGTTTTGGGGTTCCGAAACTAAGGTTGGGGTTCCTTTGGGGTTGAACTTTGAGCTCGACCTCAATTGTTTCATTTCAGATCGTTAACGATTTATTTATTATTCTCATTTTACATTTTGCTTATTGCTTATATTTGTTATGTTATTAACAGGTAAGGTGGTTGTGCTGATGTCTATCACTTAATTATAGATTTATCATTTTATATGAATATATTTATTCTTATGGCTCTGGCACTTTAAGGTTCCTGTGCCTGCTAACTCGGGGGGGGGGGGGGGGATTTGGCAGTTCACATGCTCTATATTGGTTATTGTGCCCGTTGTATATGACTTTAGTGCTATGTGTTGCTGTGAGTTGGCCTCCTCTCTACATGTAATACCACCTAGTAGCATTTTTTTTTTTTTTTAACAGAAAAGTTTTTATTTGTCTCCAGAAGGAGAGATTTAAACATACAAACAAACAAAGAAATGTACATATCACAAAGTGCTGCTACATAGTATACATACATAGTCACAGTGAACGTTGTCAAATCAGAAGATTACAAACCTCATATTATGTTATTGCTTATGATTCCTAGTATCTATAGGTGATTACATCAGGGGAAAAAAAAACATAACTTCATAGTTTATACAGGGTGTCAGTAGTATCTCCTACCTAACAATACCTTCAGGTAACTAGTCAAAATTATGCTTTTATCTATTTGCCAGTATATCTGAGTATTGGACTATGAAGGATCGAGGAATTGGGGGGGGGGGGGGGACGAAGAGGACAGGGGGGAAGGGAAGGAGAAAAGAGGGAGTCAGGGGGGAGGAGAAAGGGGGAGAGGACACATCATACGCTAGTTCATCACATATCCTGCCGGTCCCGTCCAACTCATTATTTAGACCATGCTCCCCAAATTTTGGAAAATTTCTTAGGGCACTTGCGGTTAATATATGTAAGTTTGTAAAGTGGTAATGTGGAATTCACCAGGGCCTTCTATTGGGAGACCGTAGGGGGGTCAGATTGTTTCCATTTCATTAGGATAGTTTTCCTAGCAGAGAATGAGGTGTAGAATACGAACAATCTTTTGTGTGTATTAGAGATAAGATTGTCGCATACTCCAAGAAGTAAGACAATCGGATTCATTTGTATATGTAGGTTGCCCACCGAGTTGATAACATCTACCACTTCCAACCAAAACTGCTGTATAACAGGGCAGGACCAAACAACATGTATAAAGGTACCTAGTTCCCCTTTGCACTTCGGGCATCTATCTAATTGCGTCGGGTATATTCTAGACAATCTCTGCGGCGTGTAGTACGCTCTATGAAGGAATTTGAGCTGAATATATCTATCCCTTGCTGACACCATAAGGGGAATGTACTGTTGTATTCCCTCCTCCCAATCATCAGCAGCAAGGGCAGGTAGATCCATTTTCCACTTGTCATAGAGCTTGGTCCCCCCATCTGACTCCTCACTCATTATCCTAAGGTATAGGGAAGATAGAACGCGATCTATGTTTCTAGAAATTAGGAAGGTCTCTACCCCGTACGACTGTAAAGTAACTCCTGCAGGGTATTGTGCCTGTACTGCATGGCGTAGTTGCAAGTATCGGAAAAACATTCTCAAGGGTAGTTGGAAGTCATTCTTTAGTGTATCATAAGGAATGATCCTACCCCCCTGATATTATTTTTTGTATGATCTTAACTCCATATCCTGCCCATAAGGCCGGGTCTGGGACTGTTTGAAGATGTTTTAGTTTTGGGTTACCCCATAATGAAGTATATGGGGAAATAGTATTTCCTCCAGTAAGTTTCCTCGACATCTGTTCCCAAACTCCAATCGTCGTCCGCATTGAAATGTTCGGGTGTGCCCTAGGACCCCTGAACACCAGGTTACTCAAAGCCGAGTAAGATCCCAGTATAGCAGCTTCAAGATTGACTGCTGGGTTATACTTTGGTTGGGAAAACCACCAGCGGACAGTTACAACAACTGCCACCCAGTAATATTTCTTAAAACAAGGGAGCGCCAAACCCCCTAGTGACAAGGGGAGCTGTAAGGTGGTTCGGGCAAATCCTTGGCCAGTCCCCCCCATACAAATGTGTTAACTACTTGATCCAGCTTGACAAAGAATGAGTTAGGAATTGGTACAGGGGTGTTACGGAAGACATAGAGGAACTTGGGAAGAAACATCATCTTAATAAGATTAATTCTTCCTACCGTGGGCATCCCTGTCTGGTTCCTCTACCTAAAGAGAAGGGGGAGGAGAGTATTCTCTTTGTTCTCACTTTTGCTGTGGGATTACTATACAGGAGCCTTATCCAGGAGATAAACTTAGGACCAAAATTAAAACGTTCAAGCACCTGCCATAAAAACTCCCACTCCACCGAGTCGAAGGCCTTCTCGGCGTCAAGAGAGGCCACCACACCCAGGGAGTTTGTCTTCCCGCGTGAGATATATTAGTATAAAGTCGACGCAGATTAATGTCGGTACCTTTGCCTGGCATGAAGCCCGTCTGGTCACCATGAAGTATAGAGAGGATGACCAAATTAAGTCTATTTGATAATATTTTGGTGGTTTAAGAGCGATATGGGGCGGTATGAGGCACATGATGTAGGGTCTTTATTAGGTTTGGCTATAACCACAATCACCGCCTCCGACATAGAGGGAGGGAGACAACCCTCTTGTAGCATTTTTAGGAGCAGGTTGTGGAATTTAGGGACAATAAGTTCACTGTTTGTCTTATAAAATTCTGCCGGTAGACCGCCAGGTCCCGGAGTTTTTGCTGATTGGAGTGATGCTACAGCCGCCTGGAACTCCTTGACCGTGATTGGGGCGTCTAGTGCGTTTCGGGCCTCCTCTGAGAGTTGCGGGAATTGTATTTGGTCTAGAAAGGTCTGCAGGTGCTCTCTGGTAAAGGTGGCCTTGGAGGTATAAAGATGTTCATAATACCTTGCAAATTGCTAATTTATACCAATGGGATCAGAACAGAGCACACCTTGGTCGTCCCTTATGTGAGTAATATGTAGTGAGGAGGAACGTTCCCTGGCCAGCCATGCTAATAATCTATCTGTCTTCTCTCCTTGCTCAAAAATTCGCTGAGACTGAGCAAGCAACACCTAGTAGCATTTTTAGTTTTAGGTGTCAAGTTCCTTTGATTCATGGGTTTTGGTAAATTCATTTATCTACATTCTTAGAATAAATTCAGATGACTGAATGACGACTGTGAGACATTCTCTGGGTCATTTGGCAACCAAGCTTTTATTGGTATACTTTATCATTCTGTTTTTAGTCGCTGTTTATGACCCCCCTATGTAAGGTTGTATTGCAGTATTATTCTGATGACGCAGACTAGGTGGACGGGACTGATTGTCAGACCAGCACTGCTATTTGTTACCATGGCAGCTAGCTCACTGGAGGTTCCCATATACTGGTCTCATCACGTGTCACATGATCCTGTTCTCAGACTGACGTAGGTGCTGTGGGTGGGACAGACCGTCCTGTCCTGCGGTGTTGACAGTTGCCATGTCAGGAGGGTTTGTGGGTATCATAACCCGGAAGTGACTGCTGTGGATCCTCTTCTAGCCTATCATGCTGTGCACCACAACCTGGAAGTGATCGGTGTGCTGGGCATGTTTTGATGGCCAATCATGCTGTTTGTTACTTTTTGACACATCTTTCAGCTACCAATAGCGTCATTCCAGACAGACGTCCCATCGCTGCTGGGTAGGCGGGGTTTTTGATTGCATTTTACCCAAACCAGGATTAGAGCATTTATAAAAAGAAACTGTCACACGGGTCCCCAACTTATTCGCTGAGGAAGTCCTTACCCATGGACGATACGCATGAGTTGGACTACGTGACGTCAGTACAGCCACCTACCTGGTTCTATATGCACTTTACATGTCTTGTATCCAAGCATTGGGACTCAGTTTCGTGTTTGTGAGTAATATTTTTATTCATTAAATTGGTGGTTTTTTTATACAAACGGAGAGCACTATATTTCTTTTATTTGAATTTTACATGAACAATGCATGCCAGAGGTGTGACTTTTATCGAACGAATTTGGAGATCGACTGAAGGACCATACAGGAAGTCAGCCCTCTCAACTGTTACTATTACCCTTGTTAAGGGATTGCATGAATGACCTATCTGTTAGTTCAGAGGTCCATTCATTAAGGTGAGTGGCCTGTACCTCTGGTGGTGGACAACACTGAAGTGGATTCACAGTGGTTAATACTGTTTTCAAGCACCCTGTTCACTATCATGGAGTCTTCTTTCTTCCTGTTGGTTTATTGGCTGTTGACACCTTTTTGCTTCAAGAAACTTCACACTCTGAGACCTTCTGTTGTTCTGTGTTTTAGTAGTAGTTTCATCTGAGCACTGCACTGCTTTTCTATCTATGTTTGACTGAAGTATTGTTTTATATTGACTTTCAGTGTTCAGCGGCATACTGTTAGTATTGGTTTTGCGCTGTCTGATTCTTTTTTACTGTATGGAGGGACCATAGGAAGGTTTCCACTTCAGAGGGGTCCTGAAAAGATAATTGTTCACCATTTGGGGTCTTCGAGTAGTTCAGGTATTTGGCGATTATTGATCGGGGTGTTTTGCGCTCAGTGTTAAATGATCCCATGCGGTGGGCCCGTTCCACTGTGCAGGGGCCTGGAAGGCCCAGTGCTTCTGGGATGCGCCTAGCACAGAATTCAGAGAGAGCAGGTGTTTGCAAGGATTCAGGGATGCCCACGAATCGCAGGTTGCTCCTTCTGGACCTATTTTCTAAATTGTGCAGTTTTTGTATGATATATTGATTCGTTTTATCCTGAGCTTGTTCCGTGGCCTGTGCTCTTCCACGCTGGATAAGCGGTGCTCTAAATCATTAGGTCTGGTGGTATGTTTCCCTAGCTGGGCCTTGATTTGTTTAATCCCTGCATTTACTGCTTTTTCCGCAGATGCAGCTATCATGGGGGATAAGAGAGTTGCCACAGCCTGCGCTATGTGCTCCGTGCTGTGATCCCCACTGTGCTGTGATCGGGAGGCATGTGTAGAGGCGGGGGGAGGCCGAGCAGCCGCTTACCTCCATGTCCGGCGCCAGCGTGTCTGCAGGAGGATCTGGGTAGGCCGAGACCGGGGCCTCAATTTGCGGCTGGGCCAGCTGTGCAGACAGGGCTGTTTGTATTTGGGTGCCGGTTTTCTCCACAAACCGGTCCATGCGTGGGTGGATGTCACCCAGAGGAGGCTGTAGGAGTGTGGGGAAACTCAGGCTGGATTTTCAGGCTGATTTAATGTCGTGCTGCTGGAGCCGAGGAGAGGAGCAGCTACTCCATGCGGCGCCGGAGCCAGAAGTAGCACTTTTGATTTTTCACGTTCATGTCCCATAGACTAATGGTGTTCACATGTTTGAACAAATTTTTTGCCTGTTCGCATGTTCTGCTGCGAACCAAACCGGGGGGGGGGGGTGTTCGGCTCATCCCTAGATGTAATCAGGTATTCTGTAACTTGTGTGGCAGTTATCAAGGACACTGTAACTGGTGTGGCGGTGATCACGGACGCTATAACTGGTGTGGCAGTGATCCAGACATGGTAACTGGTGTGGCAGTGATTAGGTACAATATAATTGGTATGGAATTGATCAGGAACACCGGTGCGGCGATGATTAGGAACACTGTGAGTGCGTGGCAGTGATTACGGACACTGATTGTTGACAGTATGTAAAAAAAAAGTATAATTTCTTTTTACTTTTCTATACAATTTTTTTTACATACTGTTACCAGAGAAGTGCAGTGTCACCATAGTGCTCTGTGGGGGGGTGATCAGGATTTTTTTTTTACGTGCTTATTACAGTGATGATCGCTGTAAAAGTATAGTTTTAACTGTCATGAATGGCTGGCATTCAGAATTCATTGTTTACTATTGTGATTGCTTTGATTGATCACAGCGATCACAAGGTACCTGGGCCAATCACAGCGGGCCAGTACTGAGAATTGAGAACTGTGAACCTCTGTGTCAGGTTGATACAGCAGTCCCAGATCGTGCCGCTGCACTCCCAGGGGGTACACGTGAGGCATGTCAGTGGGAAGGAATACAGATATATCCTCTCGGAACAACAGACAAAGTGGTTAAATCAAAAATGACGAGAACTTGGCAGTAACATTTTTCTTTATACCTGTTGTGGCGGGAATGCCAGATTTTTTTCAGATGATATGTAGCGCTGACAACTGTTGTTTTTAGCTCTATGTGCATTATTTAGTACAATAGTTGTATTAGTGCCATCTTGTGGACAATTGATAAAGTGCAATAAGTTTACATCCCAGGATTAAGTAACACGGAAGTGATTCATTGTTCACTTTGGAACTGTAGCTCTGACCCACCCTCAATAATCCTGGACAAAGTCAGAACTGAACTGCATTGTGGGGGGATATAAAAGGGTAAGCAGCGGCCATTTTAGGTCTCTTGTGCCTAGGACGCGTGGCCTGCCAGCAGAACTCTGTGGGTGTGTATGTCCCACAGGGTTGCGGCCTACCTGGTGAAGGAGCAGAGCAGCTGTAGTACCCTGCCATCACATCGCAGTGAGCTGGACAAGAGACGTGATTGTTCTGGAAGACCCGTGGGGAGGTAACCGAGGACTCCCGGTCGTTTGTGAACGGAACAGTGTGACGGCGTGGTGGTGCCTCCATACGGAACTGAGAACTGCTGAACCGGAGACATCCACCTGCTTGGATCCTGTGTGGTGAGAGGGTTGACACCCAGAAGTTTATTTGAGTATTACACACACATCTTTAGAACTGTACAGAGTGTTGCTGGGACTGATAGTCCCATGGAACAAGTTAAGTCGGAGAGCATTACATCCGAATAGACTTCGGTGTTCAAGAACGGATGTTAGATGTTTGTTTCTTCATATAAAGACACCTAGTCATTCTATTGGATTACAATTGTTTTAGTGTGTTATACTACACTACGCAACACCCAGGAGGAACCCCTTTATGGATTATAATTACAAAAGCTAGCGAACACTGAAGACATCAGGACTACCTTTTCATTGCAGGGCCCTGCATTTTAGTATAGTGACTTTAAGGTCTAGAGCAGGGGGAGCTCCCGGGTATAGATTCATACCAATATATATACATATATATTTCTGTGATTGTTATTGATTGTCATTATCATTTCTTATTCTATCACACTACATTGGTGTGATAGTAGATTTATTGAAATTCTTTATATAAATATATTACTTTTTTGGTCATTATTGAAGTTTGTGTGCAGTGTTGTAATTTCTCCTACAGGTGGAGCTACCAGCACCCAGGTAGAGGTAACTCTAATTGTAAGTGTATAATGTGGGTTAAAGTTAATGCTCATATTGTTTCAACACTGCACTACAGTTGTGTCAAGGGGAGTGAACAATTTAAGAAGGGTGCAGAGCAAAGAGGACAGGCCCGCTTAAACCAGCAGCTCCACCGTGAGTTATTGCTACATGTGGGGGCTCGTCCGGGATTACTGTCACTCTAAAGCCAAGCACCCTCTTAATAACCCTTGAATGGATCCCCTCACTGCAGCACAGTGGTGTGAGGCAGAAGGCGTCCACTCAGAAACGAGCGTAGTCATGGAACTCTGGGGAGATATCCGGGAGAAGGAACACATTAACCAAGTGGTGAAAACACTATCCCCAGGACAAAGAGCCAAGGTGGTCGCAGTAAGACTTGATCATGAGACATGCCACAACTATGCCTTATTAGAATGCAGGAAGGGAGTTCCGGAAAATTTTAAGGGTGAAAGTGTTGCACTCGCTGACAAGACAAGATTTTACCTGACCCACCCAAAAGAGCAGGGGGAGGATCCTGCCACCTTCTCTCAGATGAGTCTAACAAGAGTCAGGGGTCCATCGCAGTCAGCACCGACTGCAATTGCACCCGAACTCATCACAGCCCTTGGAAACTTGGTGTCCCAATGTCAGAAAGGGAGCCCAACCTATTCAGGGATTGGGTACCGAAAACTGGGCATCTTCTCTGGCCAATGGCCTGTACCCAAAGGAGAAGATACTTTTGAAGAGTGGTTGGAACAGACCACACAGGTGCTGGATGAGTGGGACATCCCTGAAACACAGAAGAAGCAGCGGATCACTGAAAGTCTCAAGGGGCCTGCTTCCGAGGCCATTCGAAATGTAAAGCTCAGCAAACAGAACTGTGTAGCCCAAGACTACTTAGATATTACTGAAGAAGGGAATAGACCCTTGTAAGGTGGATGAGATTCGAGCCAAACAAGTCCTGAGGGGTGCACAGCCTTTGGACCCCATCACCCTCCAGTTAAGAACCCGCCAAGATGGAGGCATATTGAAGTACCCAGATCTAATTTGGATTGTAAGAGAGGAAGAAGGAGAACATTCAAGAACCAAAGCACACTGTTGGAGTCCGAACAGTTAATGTGATAGAGGATGACCCCAAGATTGAGCTTCTTAAGACTCAAGTGACCCAGTTGATGGAAATGATGGCTTTGCTGACCACGGGACCTCCAAATCCAAAGTGGAGGAACAGAAAAATCGAAGAGAGTACCAGACTCCACCTTCAGAAGCCGATCTGGACGTTGTTTCAACTGTGGAGGGGTTGGACACTTCGGGAACGTGTGCCCAAGTCCAAGAGCAGCAGTGCAACGTCAAAAGCCGGCGGAAAACTTCAAAGGGCTCCAGTGAAGGAGTCAGCTGGGCACCCTGTAACTGTTGTCAGCTCCAACAAAACCCAAGTTCCCAAAGTTTTGAGAGAAGGAGGAAGAATGAAGCTGAGGAAGCGTCCATGGAAAGGAGGAGTCAAGATGCGCTCTAGTAGGCAGGAGAAGCCGAACCCTCAGAGTGAATTTCCCTGCAACTTAGTAGGACCCTCTCCGATCATCCCAATCCAGGTAGAAGGAATCTACTCCAAGGCACTGTTGGATACCGGAGCACAAGTGACCATACTATACAAAGATTTCTACATGAAGCATCTCAAGCATCCGCCCCTGCAAAAGTTGGAGGAATTGGAGATATGGGGTTTAGGTACCCAGAACTTTCCTTATGAAGGGTAT
Source organism: Aquarana catesbeiana (assembly GCF_042186555.1). NCBI lineage: Eukaryota > Metazoa > Chordata > Amphibia > Anura > Ranidae > Aquarana > Aquarana catesbeiana. The sequence continues at coordinate 523,252,704 of NC_133327.1, read as the reverse complement.
ATCCCTATCAAACTCACCTTTGACCCAAGTGTGGCTGGAAAGGCGGAGACTTTCGACACCCTGGCAGTTGTGTGTCCCCGGCCCCCTGGGGCCCACAAAAGTTCCCTCAATATCGGAACAAACACTGATCTGGTCAGAAGACTCCTGATACCCCTTGTACAGAAGGAAAATGCCCCGGCCATGAAGGTACATCCCATGCTAACCCAAGTGTACAAGGACATAGTACATGAGCAGAAGGCCCCAGCAGAAGGAGTGGGAAAAGTTTGGCGTTTAGACCGAGGTGAACAACTACTACAACCGGGTGAAGTGGTGTGCATGAGGGCCTCTGTTAAGTTGAGCTGGAGGCGACCTGGTCCTTTCATTGTCTTGGAAACGGACACCCAGGAAGAGAATGTGGGTCTGGAGATACTTCCAAAAGTATTATCGACTAAGACACTTATGAGAAGCAGAGGGAGAGTCTCAGTCAGTGTTCGGAACACGACAGCCTTGCCTGTGAAGGTACCGAAGGTACCAGCAAGAATGCTGCTTGGGCAGGCGAGTCAAGCAACCCCAGTTTCGCCAAGAGATGTAACAAGGAGCTCCGAAGAGATTCCCATAGAGAATTTCTACCTAAAAAACACCTCTCTTACACCTGCTTGGATGGAGAGGGCCAAAGCCCAGCTCATGAGATGGAAGGAAGTTTTCTCAAAGAGTGAGTTTGACGTGGGGTATGCCAAAAGTGCAGAGCACACGATCCGGCTGGAAGAAGACAAACCCTTCCGAGAAAGGGTAAGGAGAATCCCATTGGGAGACCTTGAAGACCTCCGAAAACAGCTGGCTGAGCTAAAAAGGACTGGGATTATCAAAGAGTCCAGGAGTCCATATGCCTCTCTGATAGTGGTGGTGAGGAAGAAAAATGGGTCACTCCGGTTGTGTATCGACTACAGGACTCTGAACCGACGGACCATCCCAGATCAATACACTACCCCCCGTATAGAAGATGCCCTACAGAGCTTGTCAGGGGCGAAGTGGTTCAGTGTATTAGATCTGAAGAGTGGCTATTATCAGATCCCCATGAGTCCTGAGGATAAGGAGAAGACTGCTTTCGTCGCCCCCCTGGGGTTCTATGTATTCAACCGGATGACGCAAGGTCTGTCTGCGGCTCATGAAGAAGACAGTAGACGACATGAATTTGATTGAGGTCTTAGTATACTTAGACGATATCATTGTGTTTGGCCGAACTATTGAAGAGCATGAAGAGCGACTGGAAAAAGTTCTAAAGAGGTTACATGAAGAGGGTTTGAAACTTTCAATGGAGAAGTGTCAATTCTACCAATCTTCAGTGAACTATCTGGGGCACATTGTGTCTGAAGAAGGGATAGCCACTGATTCTGAGAAATTGGAAGCTGTTACCTCTTGGCCAAGGCCCACGAATGTAACTGAGCTCAGGTCCTTCCTAGGATTCTGCTCCTACTACCGGAGGTTTGTGGAGGGGTTCGCAAAAATAGCTCACCCACTCACAGAATTACTAAAGAATCAGGAAGAGGCTGATGTGGATTCGGAGAAACCTGGGAGACAAAAAGAAGGGCCCCGGAAGAAAAAGGAATCTATTCTGGATCAGTGGACTCAGGAATGTGAGGAGACATTCAGCCTATTGAAGAAGAGTCTTACAACTGTTTCAGTGTTAGCTTATGCGGATCCTACCAAGCCCTATGAACTGCACGTGGATGCCAGCCGAGATGGGCTGGGCGGAGTACTCTATCAGGATCACAATGGACAATTAAGGCCTGTTGCTTATGTGAGCCGAAGCTTGTCTCCTGCTGAGAAGAACTACCCAACTCATAAACTTGAGTTTCTGGCCTTGAAGTGGGTTGTGGTAGACAAGCTGAGGGATTATCTTTATGGTGCCGAATTTGTAGTGAAAACAGATAACAACCCCCTCACATACTTATTCACCACCGCAAAATTGGACGCCATAGGCCATAGATGGTTGGCTGCTCTCTCAACATTCTCCTTCAGCCTGAAATACAGACCGGGCAACAGAGATGCAGATGCACTGTCAAGAAGACCCCACAGTCCCCTGAGCTCCCAAGAGGATTGGACTCAACTTGCCCCAGATGGGGTAAGAGCCCTTTGTGAAGGAGCCGTTAAGCAGGAGAAAGGTGGAGCCAGAGCTGAAGAGATTGGAGTGACCAGGAGTACCCAGGTATTACTGCAATGTCTCCCAGATTGCTGCAGAGGGTTTACCTAAATTATCAAGGAAAGATCTTAGGAAAGATCAACAAGAGGATCCACTCTGCAGCCTGGTATTGGAAGCCCTGGAGGGTAAACACCCTGACCTACTTTTGAAAAGCGCCCGAAAAGAAGCTCTGTTGTTACACAAAGAGTGTGATCGGTTGCAGTTGTTGCAAGGGGTGGTCTACCAAAGGGGCCCCTCTGAAGATCCAGAGGAGAAGCGGCAACTGTTGCTACCAGAGAAGCACAGAGAGACAGTGTTAATCGCTCTACGTGATTGTCATGGACATTTGGGGTCAGAAAGAACTCTTCAATTGATAAGGGTTAGATTCTACTGGCCTTACATGAGGCAAGAAGTGGAGAGTTACTGTCACTCCTGCCATAGGTGTATCCAGAAAAAGACTCTGCCACAACGGGCAGCCTCAATGGGACATTTATCAAGCCAAGGCCCCATGGATCTAGTTTGCATAGACTTCCTGTGTTTAGAATCTGACTTGAGTGGGCAAGGAAATATTCTGGTAGTCACAGACCATTTTACCAGATATGCTCAAGCTTTCTCCACGAAAGATCAGAAGGCAGTCACAGTGGCAAAGACATTAGTGGAGAAATTCTTCGTCCATTACGGCTTACCACAGAGGATCCACTCAGACCAGGGAAGGGACTTTGAGAGTACACTCATCAGGAGGTTGCTGGATCTACTGGGGATAAAAAAATCCAGAACTACACCCTATCATCCGCAAGGAGACCCTCAGCTGGAGAGATTTAATAGAACTCTTCTTAATATGTTGGGGACATTAACCTCCGAGCAAAAGCCCAACTGGAGTAAGCATATTGCCGCTTTAGTACATGCATACAACAGCACCAAGAGTGACGTCACAGGATATGCACCTTATCGGCTGATGTTTGGGCGTGAGGCTAGGTTACCAGTGGACCTGGCTTTTGGAACTTCTCTGGATCACACATCCAAGAGTCTGAAGGTTGCTTATGAGAAGGCCTGGACCATGTCAGAAAACCGGGAGAACAGGAATAAGAGAAACTTTGACCTTAAAGTAAGGGTCCAAGATCTTCTACCAGGTGACCGAGTCTTACTAAGGAATCTGGGTATTCCTGGCAAACACAAGTTGGCAAATCGATGGAGATCACAGCCATACGTTGTGTGTAAACAGCTCCCGGGGCTTCCAGTATTTGAAATCAGGCCAGAAGGAAGTGCTGGACCAACTAAAACCTGGCATCGGAATCACCTTTTGCCCCTTACTGATGCAGTCAGGATAATCCCCGAAGAGGAATTATCATTCACATCAGAAGTTGCACAACGGCCTATAACTAGGTCCCAGTCTGGGACTTCAGCAACTGAAGACAATGAGGAGAGAGAGATGGACATGAGCTGGTTGTGGTCTTCTAATATACCCGAAACTAAAGCGAGTGTTTCATCACCCACAGCTGAGGAGAGTAGTGAGGTCCTCAGGCCAGAAGCTCCAGAGTTTGTGCCATTGTCTGGAAGAGCTGAAGAGTGTTTATCTCCCACTGAAGTAGAAGAAAGTGGTGTTCAGCCAGAAATAGGGGACACACCAAAAAAACAAAGGGAAAAGAGGAACATTCGCCCACCCAAGAGACTAACATACGATACATTGGGTGAGTGTTCTGAAACAACCAAGATTACCAGCAAAAGGAACATTGATGAGCCTAGTTCCTCCTCGGTCAGTCTGGACAATGAGAACCCTGTTTCACCCCTTGGCACATCTGTTTCTGATACTAAAGTGACAGTTGTGGGTACAAAGAGTAGCTTTCCAACACCTGAGAATTGGTGGGAGGCTCCCCTGTCGGTCCTGTGTTCTCGTTTAGAGGGTAAGATGTGTAGCAGAAACAAGGTCCTACATATCTTTGGGGACCAAAGATTTAGAGCAGGGGGAGTATGTAGCGCTGACAACTGTTGTTTCTAGCTCTATGTGTATTATTTAGTACAATAGTTGTATTAGTGCCATCTTGTGGACAATTGATAAAGTGCAATAAGTTTACGTCCCAGGATTAAGTAACATGGAAGTGATTCATTGTTTACTTTGGAACTGTAGCTCTGACCCACCCACAATGCTCCTGGACAAAGTCAGAACTGAACTGCATTGTGGGGGGATAAGCAGCGGCCATTTTAGGTCTCTTGTGCCTGGGACGCGTGGCCTGCCAGCAGAAGTCTGTGGGTGTGTGTGTCCCACAGGGTTGCGGCCTACCTGGCGAAGGAGCAGAGCAGCTGTAGTACCCTGCCATCGCATCGCAGTGAGCTGGACAAGAGACGTGATTGTTCCGGAAGACCCGCGGGGAGGTAACCGAGGACTCCCGGTCGTTTGTGAATGGAACAGTGTGACGGCGTGGTGGTGCCTCCATACGGAACTGAGAACTGCTGAATCGGAGACATCCACCTGCTTGGATCCTGTGTGGTGAGAGGGTTGACACCCAGAAGTTTATTTGAGTATTACACACACATCTTTAGAACTGTACAGAGTGTTGCTGGGACTGATAGTCCCACGGAACAAGTTAAGTCGGAGAGCATTACATCCGAATAGACTTCGGTGTTCAAGAGCGGATGTTAGATGTTTGTTTCTTCATATAAAGACACCTAGTCACTCTATTGGATTACAATTGTTTTAGTGTGTTATACTACACTACGCAACACCCAGGAGGAACCCCTTTGTGGATTATAATTTCAAAAGCTAGCGAAGACTGAAGACATCAGGACTACCTTTTCATTGCAGGGCCCTGCATTTTAGTATAGTGACTTTAAGGTCTAGAGCAGGGGGAGCTCCCGGGTATAGATTCATACCAATATATATACATATATATTTCTGTGATTGTTATTGATTGTCATTATCATTTCTTATACTATCACACTACGTTGGTGTGATAGTATATTTATTAAAATAACTCTTTATATAAATATATTACTTATTCAAAGAAAGAAGTTATTTTTGGTCATTATTGAAGTTTGTGTGCAGTGTTGTCATTTCTCCTACAGGTGGAGCTACCAGCACCCAGGTAGAGGTAATCCTAATTGTAAGTGTATATTGTGGGTTAAAGTTAATGCTCATATTGTTTCAACACTGCACTACAGTTGTGTCAAGGGGAGTGAACAATTTAAGAAGGGTGTAGAGCAAAGAGGACAGGCCCGCTTAAACCAGCAGCTCCACCATGAGTTATTGCTACAGATAGATTTAAGAATTATGTGCATTCCATAGCAGCATGCTATCATCATGACGTCATGTTGTTATGGATTGCCAAAGTGTTCTAAAATAGCACTAAATAATACTAAAATAGTTTTTTTTGGGACAAAATCAAAAATGACATGAACTTGGCAGTAACATTTTTCTATGTCAATAGGAGGGTAACATTTTTGGATTTAACATTGATGATTAATGATGAAAGATTTAAAACAACCAAATTGTTCTGCAAAGAAACAGCAAGTAATAATCTATTAGGCGCAGACAGTCACTGTCCCAGATATAACCAGCAAGACAATATTTAAGGATTAAATGAAAATGTTAGGTGGAGGTAGATTTTTAAAAGGGAAGCAAAAGATCTAAGAGAAAGATTAAGAAAAAACATGTATACAAAAAAGGGTACTTAAATTGCATACTTGAAGACAAAGTAGAGTAAAAGGTATGACTTGTTACATGAATAAAAGCAGATGTGGTTTTGCATGCATACAATTGTGGGTGTTTTGCCATTGCATTGAAATTCCATTAAAAATGAATGACACTCCCTTCCATCTGCCAAAGAGCAGCACATTTTGCTTGCGGGCCAGGAACATGTGTGATTTTGCAGTAACATTGATGTTACTGATGTCAATTTAACCCCCAACATCGGTGTCACTTACCTGATAAATAAAACCCATATTGGCATCAGGGCCCCAAATAATACATTTTACATTGGTGGCAGAGACTGCAATATTAAACCCCACATTGGTGTCTGTGAAATTTATCTCTCATATTGTCATCAATGGTAAGAAAATTTTTAACCCCACATTGGTTTTAGTGGAAAATAAATTAACCCTTTTCTTCCTCCTGCAGGCAGCGCATGTAAAGCAATTTGCGGGCAGATTTCTATGCAGATCCTCTTGGTCAGAGATGCCATATTTGATACATGGACACTATATTTGACCTGGGAACCAAATCGGAGGACACTTTTTATCTGGGGACATCCTACTTAAATCAGGGACTGTCTCTGGGATTCGGAGATGTCTGGTCACCTTATAATAAAAATATTTCAACTATGTGCTTAACAAGGGTCCTTCTCTACAGCATGCTGGTAAGAGACCTGTGCATACTTTCTAAAGAAAACAAACTCTAAATTAATGGTTCAGTTAGATTTTAGGTCCTCTATTCAATGTCTCAAAAACACCATTTAAATCCCCAGATTCTTATTTCTTCCCATTCTAAAGTTTCTTTTTAAATTGGCTATTTTTAGGTCTAATGAGGCTGTCTTGTCCATGGATTTAACAAAAGAGCGACTGTGTTTTAAAAGTACAATTATCCTTTGATGGCATCTGCGACCTGCCATACCATGAAGAAATGTATTCAGTGTTACCAGAATAGAAGTTAAAAAAAGCCGATCAGTGCTTGTTAAATACTAGGTGGTACAGAAGATCTTAGTGCTTAGCAGCTAATTTTACAGAATGCACCAGTTCATGTGAACATCATGTGGCAGAATGTAAAATTTAAATCTTAAGCTCTTTTCATGAGTGTGGTGGGAAACTGGCAATGGCAGTTTAACTTCTGAAATGTCTATGTTGTTGTTAGAGCTGTCACTGCTGTATATACTATTACACATTACTGATGTTGTAATTATGACAATTTAGGTATTATATTTAATAAGACTATTGTAGTTTGGTGGTAGGAATTGTGTAAGGGACTAGTGTTCTTTTACAAATCAGCATTCATGGACTGAATTGACTGATTGTAAGTTCATCAACAGAAGTCCTGATCTCAGTGAGAGTAATTCATGGGGTATTGATGAGCAAGGGAATAGTATAAGGAAGATACATATAAATCTTGGATAGTGAATTGATGAAAGTAGACTAAGTAGGGATTATGATCTTGTTGGAAATATGAAGAATTTTCAGAAAATGTATGCATCTTTTAAGGTGAAATTGTGACCAGGCTATGACTGTAAATATTTACTTATTGTTAACAGTTATTGGGCTTTAAAACAAGCCCTCAGTGCGCATGCATGGTGCTCTGTGATGGCCGCTTGATCACAGAGCTCCGCACCGCTCTGTCCATCAAGCGCACTCTGCAGTGGAGATATTAGCACCCACACCACCAGACCGGGACCGGAGGGGTCCACTAACGTACGGGAATGCCTGAATGCAAGTGGGAGCAGCGAGGAGAGGCTTAAAAGCACAATTCGAAGCTCTCCCAGGAGCAGCCGAAAATTCCAAGATGGCGGTGGAATGGCCGCCTCACGAGGTCCTTACAGGGATCCCAGGCTCTTCTCCATGGCTTGACACTCTGCATGAGGAGGTATGTGGAGGGGCCCCATCACCCACAACAAGCGGAGGCCCACTGTCACCGGCCACCACTGTATCCCTCCTGAATCAGACCCTGGATGAAATACACATGCTAATGTCCCCCTCAGGAGCCCACAACCCTAGACCTAATGTCTTATATCAGGAGACAGGCCAGCATACCTCACAGCCCCAGGACATTACATTCATGTTTTCAAAATTCGCAGAAATGCTGGATAGGAGATTAGCTCAGACTGCATCCAGAATAACCTCTGACATTAAAGTGGACCTCCAACTCCTAGGTTAGCGCATAGAAAGCATTGAAAACAAAGATGACGCTACGATCGATCGAGTCAGTCAAAACACCGATCACTTTCAGGAAATGCATGATCAACTAGAGGGTGCCATGGCAAAAATAGACGACCTGGAGAACAGATCCAGAAGGCTAAATTTTAGGATCAGGGGTCTGCCTGAGTCCGTAATGGATGTCCCAGATGCAGTTCATTCTCTCATCAAAAATCTTTTCCCAGACATCAGAGCCCACAGTCTAGAGCTTGATTGTGCACATAGGGCCCTGGGACCCTCCCCGCCAGGGCGGCCTACCATGCAACATTGTGGTCAAACCACACTACTAGAGTGTCAAGGAGGAGGTCATGAGGAGAGCCCGCACCACCCCACAGATCCAGCTGATGGGACACCAGATACAAATCTACGCGGACATCTCACCCTTCACTATCCAGAAAAGGCAGGCACTCAAACCCCTTCTAACGGTTCTGACACAGAGGAATATTAAGTATTGGTGGCTTTTCCCTTTCAGTTTGAAATTTGATCTCAACGGCAAACCCTTCCGATTCTCCACATTCCAGGAAGGTGAACAACTAATGCAAAAATTGGGACTTCTTCCAAAGGATCCACCTTCTCCCATACAGGCCGCTTCATCCGGCATGACCAAACGTCCACCTCCCTCTAGCCCTTTGACCTCACTCTGGATGACACCCAGAAACAAGAAGGCTAAAGATGGTCTCCCCCCATGATTTTGAAGGAATCCTCTCCCTTCCACCACAAACTTTCTATTTTTTTGGGTCAGGACCCTCCTTGACCCCTGGCATTTATGCCCAACTGAAATTTCTCCTCACTTGTCTGAATTTTGGGGAATGCTACTCCCCTGGCTGTGTTTGCTACACCCCTTTTCTGAGTACCTAAGCCATGCTGTGGTATATCCGACCTTCAATAGAACAGGAGAGATCCCCCCATCACCTTAAATACTTTTTTTTTTTTCAGAACCTGTACGGACAACCAGCTGGACTCTAGGGTCTTTCTACACAACTTGCAGGTCTGAACCTCCGGACTTGACGGGTCTGTTCTACTACTCGGTGCTCTACTACTTGGTCCATGACTACGCCAGAGGGAATTTCCCCAATTTCTCAATACTTACTCCCTCCCTGGGTCCTCTGGCGCTGTCAAGGAGCATCCAGAAGGAACTGTCCTAGCCCCTACCTTCAACGTTAGACTGGGGCCTTGTCCAGCCCATTAGGCCACTATCTCTCCCTTCCCCTTCCCCCTTCCCTTCCCCTTAGTCTGCTCTCCTTATCCAGATATCCTAAGCTAGCACTACACCGAACCTACAGTTCATGGTCCCACGTCATCAATTTTGTACTCCCCCCATTTCTCACCCAACTCTCATTATACCCCAAGTCTCGGTCATTCCTATTTTAGTTTATAGGGGACTTATATCTTAACTGTTCATGTATGTATTTTCTATTTTTTTATTTTATTTCTCGTTTATTTCGAGCTGTTGTTAACCATAGTGGTCTCACTGCTCCTTGTCTGGGAATTCCCTCCTTATACCATGATTGTTTCTCCGGGTGGGGTGGACTTGTTCTTACCTCTACCTTGGAGCTCACTTCTCCTTGTTTTTCGAAGTGTCTACTTCTTCTTCTTTCCTCTTTCCCTCATCTCTCCAATTTTTCTTTCAGTGACGGATGTGGTCTCTCTCCTTCGCAGGAATCGGTTGGAAGTCCTGGTATACCCTCTCGCAGCATTCAAAATAAGACCGGCCACTACAATGAAGGTAGGTGGTTGGAGGTCACCTGCTTTCTCACCTACACTTCTCCATGGCAGACCACACCACACATAGACCAGCTCTACACATTGCCACCCACAACGTTCAGGGACGTAATTCCCCTGTGAAACGCAGAAAAATTTTCCAACATCACGTACAAAAAAATAGATATTCTTGCAGGAAACACATTTCCCTAAATCATATACCCCTTCATTCATTCATGCCAAATTCCCCAGATTTTATTTAGCTAACTCTGACAATAAAACCAAAGGCGTAGGTCTTTTCTTTTCTCGCAAAACTCAGTTCTCCCTGGTATCTGAATTTAAGGACCCGGAGGGCAGATTTTTGCTGGTAAAGGTCCTCATAGACGAACAACTTTACACCCTTATTTCATATTATGCGCCAAACAAGGGGCAGGCAAAGTTCTTTAAATCCCTTTTTCACACCCTCTCCCCTCTTACTGAAGGCCTTGTCATTTATGGGGGAGACTCCAACCTAGCATTCGATGCTGGAATTGATAAAACTCGCCCCCCAGGCAAAAATCGGGTCTGTCCTACCAGGCAGAGTCTGAATGTGGCCAGACAGATATTCCATAATGGCTTGGTGGATATCTGGCGGGAAATGAATCCGAAGGCATGGGATTATACGCACTACTCCAATCCACATAAATCTTTTTCTAGAATAGATCGCTTTTTTATTCTACAACAACATGTTCCGCTGGTGCAGCGGTCAGACATTAAGGACTCTGCCTGGTCGGTCCATTCCCTTCTCCTACTGATGCTGAACGGGGGACCTACTCATCTTTTGGGATTTCACTGGAGACTAAACGCCTTCATCCTCAGTAACCCCACTCACGTATGCGAAATTGAAAAACACATTCAGGAATACTTCCTTCTGAATGACGTGGACAGCATCTCCCCTTCCACCCTGTAGGCAGCTCACAAGGCAGCAATCAGGGGTAGCCTAATGCAAATCTCGTATAGAATACACAAAGCTCGCAAATTGGAAATTGACAGGTTGGAAGGGGAGTTTTCATCCCTAAGCATATTGCATAAATCCAAAACCTCCTCAGGCTCCGCAAAGAGGCTGGAATCAGCCTGCACAGCCCTGAACCTTGCTCTCACTGCGGAAAAGACCCTCAGATGGGAGGGGGGTCGGTTTGACCACCAAAATGAAAAATTTGGTTCTTTATTAGCAAGACAGTTAACCCCTAAAATTAGAACCCATGCTCTCCCTAAAATAAAATTAAGTGACGGTTCCCTCAAACAGAACCCCCAAAAAATTATGGAATCATTTCATGACTTTTATCGCACTCTATATAGCAAGGTGGGGAAGGAACCCTCTCCAGACATTATAGGCTCATTTTTGGGATCAGTAAAGATCCCGAAGATCAGCAAACAGCATAGGGATGAGTTAGAAGATCTGATCTCAACAGAAGAGGTAGCACAGGTCATTAAAAGCCTCAAAAATAATTCAGCTCCAGGCCCAGATGGCTTCTCTGTTCCATATTATAAGCATTTCTCCCCAATACTCTCCCCATACTTAGCTCGCTTTTTTAATCATCTTCGTTCCAGAGCGCCCCTTGACAAAGCATCTAATTCGGTGTACATTACAGTGATCCCTAAGCCAGGAAAGGACCCCAGTTGCACCTCCAATTATAGGCCCTTGTTTCACTGTTGGGATCTGGATGGGACGGGGGCCCCCAACAAAAGGGTTTCCTGCTCTTGCTGGATCTCATGAAGGCATTCGATTCCGTCTCCTGGTCTTTTCTGGTCCCTACCCTGCAAAAATGGGGATTTGGTGAAACCTTTATGAACATAATAGGTGCACTCTATTCTACTCCGGAAGCGAAAATTAAGATGCAGGGATATCACTCGACTTCCATCCCAATCCTCCGCGGTACGAGACAGGGATGCCCCTTATCCCCATTAATCTTTGCTATGGTCATCGAGACCCTGGCCATTTCCATCAGAGACAACCCTGACATACAAGGGGTACACTGCGGACCACAATCTCACAAATGCGCTTTGTTCGCTGACGACATCTTGCTCTTTATATCTTCACCAATCACCTCCCTTCCTATTATATGCAGGGTGCTGGGCGATTTTGGCAAAGTCTTGGGCCTTACGGTCAGTTATTCAAAATCTTTAGCTCTCAACATTAATCTACCAGCTCAGCTGGTTTCTCAGCTTAAAAACAACTTTAGGTTTGGGTGGACAGAGACAGCGCTCCCCGATTTAGAGATTAATTTAACTGCGACCCTAGACAAACTCTACTCAGCCAACTATCCTGCGATATTTCGTAAACTGGAGGAAGATCTATCCACATGGGACAAACTGGGCCTTTCCTGGCTAGGCAGGGTAAACTCAATGAAAATGGCCCTACTGCCCCGTATCCTGTATCTCTTCAGATCCTTACCTATCCCCATCCCTAGGGACCGTGTCCGGAATTTCCAATCGAAAATTGTGAAGTTTATTTGGGGTGCCAAGGGGCATAGAATTGCCAAGGGGACTCTCTTTCGCAGTAAAGATCAGGGAGGAGCGGGTGTGCCAAACATACTCTGGTACTATCAAGCAGCACAACTATTGCAACTATCCACTGTATATTCTAAAATTGCTCACCCGGATTGGGTGTGTATGGAAAGACAAGCTATCCCTCACTCTAGATTATATACTTTGGTGTTCAACCAAGACCAGACCGGCCATCCTAGCACCCACACTCTCTCACTCCTTGACACTGTGGGATTCCCTTAAAAACAATTCACACTTGATCTCAATCTGGTGCCCTCTATCCCACATTTTCAGAAATCCCCTATTCCCGCCTGGACAGGACATAAAAGCCTTCAATGGTGGCTAGATAAGGGGCTTTATAGGACTGATCACTTTGTACACCCGACGGGCTCTCTCACCTTTGCTTACTGCATCAGTAAACTTGACATGCCAGAGACAGAAAGGTTCAAACTCCAAAAAATATCCCACTTTATCTGATCTCTAGGGCGCTCCACTCACAAACCTCTGTCCATCACGGAATACGAACTATGGTGTGGTCAGGCCATGGAGCAGAGGGAGGGTAATAACGGTGATTTACCGGGCACTTGCTAGGGCTGAATCTAAAACACTTTTCATGCGAGAATGGGAGACTGATCTACAACAACAATGGACCCTAACTGAGTGGCACAGAGCTTCTGTTGCTGCTTCGAAAGGCATTTTCAACATTGTGTTAGTTGAAGCTAACTTAAAAATTCTAATGATGTGGTATACGGTTCCCTTGCGGATAGCTAAAATCTACCCGAATGCATCCCCCTTATGCTTCCGTAACTGCGGACATATTGGTTCCATGATCCATACCTGGTGGGAATGCCCCAAAATCAGGGATCTATGGAACAAAATATTCCATATTATTAGGAAAATTACGAATGTACCTATCCCAAAAAACTCCACAATACGCATTATTAAACTTCTCCAAACCGGGTATACCGAAATTAGCTCAAAATCTTATCAGGTTCATCCTTATCGGAACTAAATTAACAATAGCTCGAGCTTGGAAACAGCCCACGGTCTCACTTTTGTTAGTTAAAAGAAAGATATCCTGGATTATGGCTCAGGAAAAAACAGTCAGAATCCTCCTGGACACGGTAGACAGAACTGAGGCAATATGGGAACCCTGGGCTAAATACGTTTCAGGGCCACTGAACCGTTACTCTACTCCTGATTAAACGTGGAGGAGCGAGCACCACTCCGTCTTTTGTTGCTCTATTTACACCTCTCTTTTTTCTTCTCTTTTACCTCTCTATACTCTTTTCTGTTTTCGCTATCCGTTTATTATCTTGGTTTGATTATCGGGTACAGCATGGTTTAATACAAGGTCACTGATTACGAGTGCAGCAATGCTATATACAACAATCTGTAGATGTAACCAAACATACTCCTATAGGTTCTCATGAGAGGTCCTCTCCAAAAGAGCGGCTCTTGCTAGACAACCTGGAAGTGAACAATAGTTGAGCGATCGGCTCTCGGTGTGGGGTGACACTCCTCGGACCCCAACACAGTTAGTTCCCATTAGGGGTGTTGGGACTGAGTTCTCCCTTTGCATGGATATTGATGTAGACTGCTTGATGTTCTTACTCTATACGCAGGACCCTGAATGTTATGGCTTTGCAGCACCTCCGCAACATACAACTTATTTCTTAGCTGGTTGATTTTTTTTTTGCTGTACCATGTTATTTTTTCTTTGCTGAAACCTCAATAAAAATCTATCGAAAGATAAAACAAGCCCTCACTGACCTCTGTAGTTCCAAAGCAATCCATCAGCATGCGGTTAAACCGTGGTTTACAACAGAAGTTTACAATAGAAGCGCTGATTCTGAAGTCATCAAAGCTGGTTCTCTCACGCAGCTGAGCTCACCTTGCTCCTTTCCTAGAAGTGACTTAGCACCTTCCAACTTTCTTATCTCTAATGAATACCCAAAGCAGATACCCTGGAAAAGGGAGACAGGTGAGCTAAGCTGACCTAGCTTGGTTGATTTTAGTGCTTCTGCTGTGAACTTTGAGGATGAATTGCTCTACAGTGCCTAAAGATCAAATGCCAGGTATTTCTTCAAATGTCCATGTGTACTGATTTATAATGGGTACACTTCTTAGTAGGGATGAGCCGAACCCCGGTTCGGTTCGCACCAAAACATGCGAACAAACAAAACATTTGTGCGAACACCGTTAAAGTCTATGAGACACGAACGTGAAAAATCAAAAGTGTTCATTTTAAAGGCTAATATGCAGGTTATTGCCATAAAAAGTGTTTGGGGACCCGGGTACTGCCCCAGGGGACATGTATTAATGCAAAAAAAAGTTTTTAAAACAGACGTTTTTTCAGAAGCAGGAATTTTAATAATGCTTAAAGTGAAACAATAAAAATTAAATATTTCTTTAACCACTTCAATACCGGGCCAATTCTGACATTTCTCTCCTACATGTAAAAATCATCATTTTTTTGCTAGAAAATTACATAGAACCCCCAAACATTATATATGTTTTTTTAGCAAAGACCCTAGAGAATACAATGGCAGTTGTTGCAACTTTTTATCTCACACAGTATTTGCGCAGGAATTTTTCGAACATGTTTTTTTGGGGAAAAAAACTGTTTTGTGTTTAAAAAAAACCCAAAACAGTAAAGTTAGCCCAATGTTTTTGCATTTTGTGAAAGATGAAGTTACGCCGAGTAAATAGATACCTAACATGTCACGCTTCAAAATTGCACACGCTCGTGGAATGGCGCCAATGTTCGGTACTTAAAAATCCCCATAGGCGACCCTTGAAATTTTTTTACTGGTTACATGTTTTGAGTTACAGAGGAGGTTTAGGGCCAAAATTATTGCTCTCGCTCCAACGTTCGCGGCGATACCTCACATGTATGGTTTGAACACCGTTTTCATATGTGGGCGGGACTTACGTATGCGTTCGCTTCTGCGTGCGAGCACACGGGGACTATTCCTATTACAAGGAATGTAAACATCCCTTGTAATAGCAATATGACATGTCAGGTGCTCTTAATAGTGAGATATGGGGTCAATAAGACCCCATATCTCACCACTAGGCTGGGAAGCCTGAAATAAAAAAAATAAATAAAACAATCGCCGCTTCCCAGCCGAAGCGGCGCCGTTTTTTTGAATGGAGAGGCCGGGCATGATGTCATAACATCGCGCCCGGCCTCCGACGATCATAGAGACTCCGGGGACCATCTTGTCCGCCGGAAATCTCTATGATCTACATCCGGCGCCGGCAGATCCACTCTCCGCCTCACCGATCGTAACGGTGAGTCGGAGCAAGCACCAGAGGGCGGCGGGAGGGGGGGGATGTCCCCTCTTGCCTCCCATAGGAACGATCAAGCGGCAGAACGGCCGCTATGATCATTCCTATGGTGTAGAGATTCGCCGGCTGAAACCGGCAATATCTGAATGATGTCTGTAACTATGGGCATCATTCAGATATACCCGCCCAAAGCCCAGGACGTCATATGACGTCCGTGGGCTGGAAGTGGTTAAATCTCGTGCCTGTTGGGTCTCCTTAGTCTGCCTGTAAAGTAGCGCATCTTTCCCATGTTTATAACAGTACCGCAGCAAAGTGACATTTCTAAAGGAAAAAAATGTCATTTAAAACTGCTCGTGGCTGTAATGTATTGTGAGATCCCGGCAATATACATAAAAAAATCATTTAAAAAACGGCGTGGGTCCCCCCAGTCCATTACCAGGCCCTTCGAGTCTGGTATGGATATTAAGGGGAACTCCATGCCAAAATAAAAAAAATAAAGGATCTTATCCGAGCATGCAACCTGGCACTCCTGAACTGTACCAGGCCACATGCCCTCAACATGGTCAGGGGGCTTTGGGGTCCCCCCAAAGCACCTTGTCCCCATGTTGATGGGGACAAGGGCCTCATCCCCACAACCCTTGCCCGGTAGTTGTGGGGTGTGGGGGTCTGCAGGTGGGGGGCTTATCGTAATCTGGAAGCCCCCTTTAACAAGGGGGCCCCCAGATCCCGCCCCCCTATGTGAATGGGTATGGGGTACATTTTACCCCCACCCATTCACCAAAAAAGTGTCAAAAAAGTAAAAATGACAGCAGACGGTTTTTGACAATTTCTTTATTAAAAAAAAAAAAGTGTCCCGCGATGTGATCCATGGGAGGCGTTCCGCCGACTGCCGTCTTTTCGCTTTGACAGCTGTTATATAGCCAAGAGCGGGGCCACCTGGTGACATAAATGGGTGACCCCGCCCCCTCTGACGTCACATGACGTTAGCACTGGACCAGTAGGATTATATGACTGGTATTACTATCTTAAAGTATTGATGTTAATATAAATGATCTGGTTCCTGGGTAGAGGATCTCCACGGTTTAACCGCATGCCAACCAGCCGCCGCAGTTGTACTGTGGCAACATGGCTCAGTTGCGCAAATCGCCATCATGTTACGTCGGTAACATAGACGGCCACTAGGGGGCACATGCGCACCCCCTGCTCGCCCACGGAGCCGATGCGAGTGCCCGGCGGTCGCGATCACCGCCGGGCTCCCACGATCGGTCGGGGCACACCGAGAACCGGGATCTGTGTGTGTGAACACACAGTTTCTGGTTCTCTGAGGGGAGAAAAGACAGATCGTCTGTTCATACAGAGTATGAACAGCAATCTGTCATCTCCCCTGCACAGTCCCATCCCCCCTTCAGTTAGAACACACAATAGTACACACTTAACCCCTTCACTGCCCCCTAGTGGTTAATCCCTTCACTGCCAGTGACATTTTTACAGTAATCAATGCAATTTTGTAGCACTCATCACTGTAAAAATGTCAATGGTCCCAAAAATGTGTCAAAATTGTCCGACGTGTCTGCCATAATGTCGCAGTCCTGATAAAAATCGCAGATCGCCACCATTACTAGCAAAAAAAAAATTAATAATAAAAAAGCCATAAAACTATCCCCCATTTTGTAGACACTATAACTTTTGCGCAAACCAATGAATATACACTTATTGCAATTTTTTTTACCAAAAATATGTACAAGTATACATATCAGCCTAAACTGAGGAAAATAAATGTTTTTTTATATATTTTTGGGGGATATTTATTATAGCAAAAAGTAAAAAATATTGCATTTTTTTCAAAATTGTTGCTTTTTTTTGTTTATAGCGCAAAAAATAAAAACTGCAGAGGCAATCAAATACCACCAAAAGAAATCTCTATTTGTGGGGAAAAAAGGACGTCAATTTTGTTTGGGAGCCACATCGCACGATCGCGCAATTGTCAGTTGAAGCGACGCAGTGCCGAATCGCAAAAAGTGCTCTGGTCTTTAGCCAGCCAAATGGTCCGGGACAGAAGTAGTTAATGTAACAAAAATTTAATTTGTAGAGCCACCAACTGCTAAGAGGTCCAAATACAACTTTATTTTAATAAAAGTCAAGGAGACAATCCAAAAAGTATCCAATGTGTTTCAGGAGTCCAAGAGCACCCCTTCATCATTGCTTGATTGACAACACATACCTCCCAACTTTTTGAGATGGGAATGGGGGACACTTATTATCAAACATATGTAGGCATAGGACACACTCCCTGCCACACCCCTTAAAGGAGAATTGTACAAAAAAATGCTTTTTTTTTACCACTACTATTCCTTTATACTGGCTTTTGAAACTTGCAAATGCAGCAATTTAGAAATTGGATAAAAGGTTTAGCACTGGGAAACACTTTTTAAAAGATAAAAACTGATAAAAGTTGCAGTTTATATAAAACTATATAGATCAGACCAAAATGAGGGACAAATGAGGGGGAAAGAGGGACAGAGGGACTTTGTTCCAAATCAGGGACAGTTCCTCAAAATCGGGGACAGTTGGGAGCTATGACAACAATATCAACAGACTAGAAGAGGACCGGACCTTTAATGTTTTTTTCAGGGCGATTGCAAGTGCTTGTCCGCAGCTGGTTTGTATGGAAAAGTGGTGGCGCGATCCTTCGATTTCATTTTTTGGCAGGTAATCCTGGAGACAACGATGAGGCACTGTGATGTCACTTGCGCCTCTTGAAACATTGGAAGCCAGGGCTGATGTACTGTATGTATTTTTTACTCTCTTTTTTTTTGCAACAGCTTTATTATTAAAACATGTATGCAGGCAGTTTAACTTGGTTAGGCATGGGACTTTCAATAGAGTGGATCTTACATTTTTATGGAAGGTCCACTTGAAGCTGTTGGAGTTAAAAGTGTATAGAATATTTGACTCCTAAATTTATTTGTTGTTGTTTCTGTCTATATTTGATTGTTTCTGTATTTTGCCCTCTGTTTATGATTTTGGACATATCTCTCCAGTGCTTTCAGCATATGCAGAGACCAGTCACTTTCCTGCACAGTTGTGCACAACTGAGAGATTTGCTTCTATTGCTTTTATTCTATATGATTTAAAGTAAACCTGCATGTGCAAAGCACAACTTCACATAGATGCCTGCCTCCCTGCATTGCTTACACTTATACTCTCAACCAGAAGACTTCTGCAGCAATAGCTGTGCAGCTCCCAGCAGGTCGACCTTTGTACTTCCAGCAGCCTTGACCATTGGCCTCTAAATGGACTTGGACTCTGAAATACTATCCTACAGATTTCTTATCTACTCATTAGCTGTCTCCAGTGGGGGGAATCAAGGGCCATAACCTGAAGCTGTCCAATGCCCCGTACACACGGTCGGATTTTCCGATGGACAATGTCCGATCGGAGCGTGTTGTCGGAAATTCCGACCGTGTGTGGGCGCCATCGGACATTTTCCATCGGATTTTCCAACACACAAAGTTGGACAGCAGGAGATAAAATTTTCCGACAACAAAATCCGATCGCGGAAATTCCGACCGTGTGTGGCCTGTTCCGACGCACAAAGTGCCACGCATGCTCAGAAGAAATTCCGACACGGGACAGCTCGTTCTGGTAAACTTAGTGTTCGCAATGGATACAGCACTTTCGTCACGCTGCAATGTAAAAAATGGTTTAATACAGCGCACTCTCTTCTTCTTTATAATGTGACAAGAATTAAGTAGTTTTGCTGCTCATATTCACACACACTTCTCACAAACTTTTATTTGTGTTTTTTTAGTGGGATTCCCTCAATATATTGTTATTAGTTGTCACATCTGACAGTTTTATATTTTTTATGTTTTTTTTTTTGTTTTTAAGCCTTTTTTTTTCTTTAATGTTTGGATTTTTTCCAAGGCTGATCTTTGTTCAATGTTATTTTTATTTTTACTCCAGAATATTTTTGTGTGTGTTTTGTGTGGCAAGTTACCCCAACACCATTGATATCTTGTATTATTTAATCTCCAGGAGATTGTTTGGTGTTGGTGACCCTTGTTCATTTCACATTGTATATTAGAAATGTACCTGAATCCTCACAAACAAACTGTCCTTTTTGAAGTAAAACACATAGGAGAGTATAATTCCAAACAAAAATCCTTTATTAAGGGATCAGAACCAAACAAAGAGGAAGGCAACACTGGATCAACAGGAGAAATTAGCAAAGCCTGGGACCCCCACGGCAGACATCAATTCTTCAACATCAAAATTGGTGGCCTGAGGAGTCCATATGTAAGGGAGGGCAGTCTGGTCCGGGATTCACAGAGATCTGGATAGCAGCAGATGACATCAGTGTCCCCAGGCTGTGGTACCACAAGAGGCTGCATTTTTTGGCCGACCAGACTGGACCCAGGGCAATCACTGTCTGGTCTTCCTTTCACGCTTCCTTCCGGGCTGTGGCTGTGCAGTTGGAGATGTGGCAGGAGGAGGAGTAGGACCTGGAGGAGGAGGAGGACTGGGGGGACCTGGAGGAGGACTGGGAGGACCTGGAGGAGGACTGGGAGGACCTGGAGGAGAGGGAGGAGGAGGAGGAGGACCATCCCAAAGCTGTGTGTGAGGTGTAATTTGGCCCCTCATACCTTTCTCCAGAGCCTCTGATATGAGGGCCTCACACATGGCTTTTTGGCCCTCCTCCATCCTCTGCATTTTATAGGCTATGAATGCAGCAATGTTCTCCTGCATGGTGTGTGGTGCTCCCAGGACCTCTGTAGTCCTCCAAAAGAATCTGATAGCTGCCTCCTCTAGGGCACTCGTCCTACTGCCACTTTCTCTTTTCAGGGGGGGTGGAGGGACCTGCAGATCAGCCAGCCGGCTCGGCCCGGCCACCTCCTGGCTGAGACTTCCCTGTGTATGAAAAAGGGACATAGTTGTAATGTTTTGCATCATCAATCACAATCCTAAATTAGTACTCCAAACTAACATCTAGTTAACATCATTGATTGGACAAGCAGAAATATTTAGAGGAGTGCTATACCTGGCTCAATCTGGGCTCCTCTACATGTGGCCTGGAAGGCCCAGGTTGGGCGTCAGAAGCCTCAGCCAGGGGGGAAGGAAGCGTGGAAGGAAGACTGGAGAGGGATGGCCTGGGTTCAGTCTGGCCTGCCAGAAAGTGCAGCCTGTCGTAGTACAACATCCTGGGGACATAGATGTCACCTGCTGCTCCGGATCTCTGTTAATCCAGGACTTTATTGCGCTCCCTCAGATATGTGCTCCTCAGGCCACCAATGAAAATCTTTAAATAGGTGATGTCTGCCGTGGGGGTCACCTGCTTCACAATTTCACACAATTGCTCCAGTGCTGCCTTCCTCTTTGCTTGGTTCTTGAAATGGGGGTGGGTAATCTCCCACAGACAGGGCAGCTCACTTAGCATATCAATGAATAGTGACATGAAGTCAGTATCTCTCATTAAGATATCCATGTTCACTGCAAGACACAACACAAGACAAAGCCTAATGTCAGACAAAACTCTCCTAATCTTGTTACAATATAGGCCTCAATCTAGAAGCAGTATAGGCACAAGTTTGTCTCTTACCTTCGTTCTCACGATCGGCGCGTCCAATGCTCCTTCCTCCGCTCACAGATCGTACGTAATACGCACGCGTGTTACGCTTTATACACACTGCGCATGCGTGTAACTCCGCCCACCCCTGACCTTCTTTCTAGTGTATTCCTCGCCCCTTTTCGTTCGGCGCAGTGGGTGAAGAGCATGATGGCAGAGTTACAGCAGGTGCATGCTAATTATAGCAACGAGGAGGAGGAGGAGGAAAGGCCGAATCCAGGCACGTCCCGATCCAGAAGGAGACGTTTTAAGGCCACAAATATGTCGTTTGGGGAGATGTTGGAGATGGTACACATCATGAGGAAGTCCGACTATGACGGAAAATATGGGCCTTACCCCAACCCCAACATCCGAAAGGCCAAAATCATTGGTAAAGTGGTCAGGAGTCTGGAGAGGAATTTCGGGGTACGAAGGTTTAAGATCAGCTCAGGAAGCCGTGGTCGGACCTGAAGTTGAGAGAGCCAGAGCAGTACCGAAAGATCCGGAGAGTGCTGCAAAAAAGTAAGTAGTTGTGCTGTGTTCCTATTCTTTCTGTCTTTATTACGTTCGTTCTGCTCCATATGCTTTTATTAATTGTAACGTTTAAAAGGGCAACTTTAATGTTCATGGGCCCATTATTCGTTCGTATCAAACATTTTTATTTCGGCCTCTAGAACACCATTGTTTAGGCCATATGCATTTTCACACATTTTTTGGGGCCTACTTGGATGCCAAATATTTGTTTGTGTAGATGGGTTTGTTACTAGAATGAAATGACAACTAGATTGTGTGTAAAGAGAGGACACTGAGCAGCTGTTTTCACATCTGGACACTGGAGCACTAGTGTGGGACCCCAGAACACCATTTTTATTAGGGGGGCACACAGGTGCTCCAGTGTATACTATAGGGGGGGCTACATCTGTGAATCTTGTACCAAACATGTAAAGTATTGCAGCTTGACAAAGGGCAATAAAAAAATATACATCTTGGAACTCGCCTAAAATAGACAATTGTACCCCACTTCCAAGCAATGTTTCCTATTTCTAGTTCTGCCATCAAATATCTGTGTGCTAATTATACCATTTTTGTTTTACATAGGGGAGAAAAGACTCGGAGGACAGCCCTCATCCGAGGAGACCACAGACCCCCCACCTATGGAAGAAGGTGAAATACCCCCAAACGAAGAAAAAGAGCAGGAGGAAGAAGAAGACGTGGTGGAGACTGGCACCACAACAGGTGAGTGTCTGCGACCACAGACTCAGGTAAACGAGATGGATGGTGGCAGATTTTTGAGACCTTTTTTTTGTTCTTTATCTCTTTTTAGGTGATCGTGATGTGAGGGATCCTGAACGCTTTACTTCAGAAAGTGCCCAGATACTTATCGGGGAGATCATGGGGTGTAATCTCCAATTGCAAAACATCCAGAAGCAAATCAGTGATGTTATTAAAAAAAATAATAACATCATTGATGTTTTGGGGCGAATTTAAACCCCACAAAATCACCTGTTTTATTGTGGTCCAATCTTCCAAAAATTTTTAAAATGTTTAGAAAAGCCAAATTTGGAGGATGCACACAGTGTGCCAACATGTGCTATCTGCCATCACGGGAGATCAATGGACGCGTTTTGGGGGTGCAACACCTTCCTCAATTATAAAGTCGCATTGAGGAAAGGCTTTCTCCCCCAAAACACGTCCCTTGATCCCCCCTGATGGCAGATAGCACATGTT
This sequence comes from Aquarana catesbeiana, assembly GCF_042186555.1. Classification (NCBI taxonomy): domain Eukaryota; kingdom Metazoa; phylum Chordata; class Amphibia; order Anura; family Ranidae; genus Aquarana; species Aquarana catesbeiana. Next base: position 523,229,800 of record NC_133327.1, on the reverse strand, counting down.
GTTATTCGTAAATTGGTGTGCATCTTCCAAATTTGGCTTTTCCAGGGGTGATTTCCCCCCATCTGAACGCTAGATCAAACCCAGTTCCGAAATACTGATGTCTGATATAGCCTTCAGGTTTTACCTAATGTGAACTTTGTAAGTTCAAGTTTTTTGGCTTTCTTGTTGGTTTTACACAGGCCTGTTTTATCTGAAATGGATATTTTGATTTTTCATAATGCTACTGCAAAAATTGTTATACAACAAACATGTTGGTTTGTTTTAAAAACCTTTGGTAAATGCGCATGTGATTGTGCAGGTATAAAAAAGTGCCTTACTCAAGAATGTGTGGATTATTGTCTCAACACTACAACACTTTTGGGGTGATGTAATTGTTGTTTTATGCACAAATGGGGGTTATTTCCTAAGGGCAAATCCTCTTTGCACTACAAGTGCAGGTTCAGTGCAGTTGCAAGTGCACTTGTAGTGAAATGTGTTTTTGCATTTAGGAAGTACCAGCCAACACTGTTTTTTATAAGGTTACCCAATCACGACATTTTCTGCACTCAACACATTTCTGTCAGGGTCAGCTAAAACAAACACAAGCAGTAAATGTCCACCAAGAATTTCTTTTGGTTGTTTTTTATTTGAAAAAGGTGTCACATATTGTCTGGCATATTGATAGCCCCCCTACCCGCAAAGAACTCCAGGTATCGTAACCGGACATCACGGGCATTCAGGGAGGGCAAGCCAGGACGGCCGCTTTCAAGTGCCGTCATTGTTGATGTATTTGGGATTCCGGCCTCAGGCCCAACTGAGCCAGCATAGTTGGCTGAATGTTTTCGTAGAAAATTATGGAGAACACAGCAGGCAAGTATTATATGGTTCAGTTTATACTCCGCCATATGGATGGGTGTCATAAATAATCGGAACCGGCTGGCCAGGATTCCAAATGTGTTCTCCACCACTCTTCGAGCTCTGGCCAGCCGGTAATTAAAAACCCTCTGTTCCGGGGTGAGGGTCCTCATCGGGAATGGCCGCATCAGGTGGTCCCCCAGCACAAATGCTTCATCAGCAACGAACACAAATGGGAGACCTTCAACATTGTCCTCTGGAGGTGGCAAGTCCAAGCTGCCATTCTGGAGATGCCTGTAGAACTCCGTCTGGGCGATCACTCCACCATCGGACATCCGGCCATTCTTCCCTACGTCCACATACAAGAAGTCGTAATTAGCCGACACCACCGCCAACATCACTATACTATTAAACCCCTTGTAATTATAATAGTACGACCCCGAGTTGGGTGGTGGGACGATGTGGACGTGTTTCCCATCAATTGCCCCTCCGCAGTTAGGAAAGTCCCACCGCTGGGCAAAGTGGGAGGCCACAGTCTGCCATTCCTGTGGCGTGGAAGGAAACTGTTGAGGAAAAAACAATAAACATTACTATTTTTTCACAGAAACCTGGCAAGCAGATTAGACACAAACATTATGGGTCAACCTCCAGATAGCATTTATTAAGGGGAATTTAACAACAACAAAGTATAAGGTACACCTATCATATTCCCCCCCCCCCCCTCTCATGGGCCATTTCTAACATTATAGGGGGGGGAACTCTTGGACAGGTAACCCTCTTCACTTCATTGAGAGATGAATGCCTAAATACAGGGTATTACTTGGAACAGCCCCTCCTTAGTTACACTATTGGCAGCCCACTGGACAGGTAAGAAGTGTCATAATACAAAGATATAAATACACACTGTACACATTTGAGCACATTTGGACATTCTGCTATTACCTATCAAGATCATAATAGGATACAAGAACTTTAAACAGTACCATTGGAAAGTATACAGGCAGGCCCTTGCACTACATGCTTTGGGGAATTCATCCATAAATCTGAGCACTACAGAGATGGGTATAGTGTGTATGGGTTTGGCAAAGTCAGCAGATAGATGATTGAGGATAGAGAATTGGGATCAGCTGACTTAGCAGTTGGGGGAAGGGAGGGTTACAAAAAATTTGGGGACACCACAAAAAAAAGCCTCTGGCCCTCTGCCTGAATTTAAATCAAAAATAACATTTCAAAACATTTTAGGGGGTGTTTGGGGTAAAGCACTACTATGGAGCTGATAAAATACATTGTTAAGTGACTACATGAGGTGAATATAGGGCAGGAGACACCATGCTGGAGAGGTTATTGAAGGGCAAATATGTATGAAGGACCTAAAATAATAATTACATAAAAATCCAGCATGCATGAGGACAAAGGGGACATTCACAGCATATTCCAATCATGGTAATTAGGGAATGAGGAAAGAAATACAATATATTATCAAACATTCAATACAATAAAATGTGATATTAAAGGATAAAAATCTTACCTTAATATACTCCTTCTGCAGGACCTGGATGATGGCAGAACAGGTCTCTGGGATAATGATACCCAGAGCCTGGGGGGAGATGCCTGTCGAGAACTTGAGGTCCTGCAGGCTTCTCCCTGTGGCCAAATACCGCAAGGTAGCGACCAACCTCTGCTCCGGAGTGATGGCTTGCCTCATGCAGGTATCCTGCCTGCTGATATAGGGGGTCAGCGAAGCCAACAAACGGTGAAATACGGGGTCCGTCATCCTGAGAAAGTTCCTGAAATCATCAGGATTATTCTCACGGATCTCACGGAGCAAAGGCATATGAGAGAACTGGTCACGCTGAAGCAACCAATTCTTGGTCCATGAACTCCTCCCCACCCTGTTCATGGACTGGACTTGTGTCAAGGTCAGGACCCCAACACCAAGCCCCCGCACAGCACGAACTCTACGAGGAGTACGCATACGAAACATGGCTAGAAAACAGTCGGCTGCTCAGAATGAAGTAACAGAACGCACTGAAGAACAGCAAGGCCTGTGAAGAGCGACCTGAAAAACAGCAACGAGCGGACAAGATCGCACAGAAAACTCCAATACGAACTGACTGCACGCACTGAAGAGCAGATACAAACCCACAAGCACAAACTGAACGGCAGAAAACGATCTGAAAGCCACGAGTCTGAAAAAGCGCGAATCGTCTCTCACCAAACTTTTACTAACACGAGATTAGCAAAAGGAGCCCAAAGGGTGCCGCGCTTGGTTCTGAACTGGCCTTTTCTAGTCTCGTCGTACGTGCTTGACGTCACCGCGTTCTTGGCGATCGGAAATTCCGACAACTTTGTGCGACCGTGTGTAGGCAAAACAAGTTTGAGCCAACATCCGTCGGAAAAAATCCGAGGATTTTGTTGTCGGAATGTCCGAACAAAGTCCGACCGTGTGTACGGGGCATTAAACTAAGGGGATGCTGGGGGAAGACTAAATGCATAATGAACTTAGTGTGAGTGCATGCCAGAGTTTTGCTCTCAGCTTATAATCTTTTCTATATATGCCCTGCTTTAATACTCTGATAGGATAGAGTGGTACCACCTTTGTTGATGATCTTTGATAGTTTATCTAAACCCAAAGTAAAAAAGGATTTGTATAGCAGCTTACAGTCCTTAGATATGGTGGCTGCATTTGTTTAAATACAGTATTTAAGGCTAATATTATTTTCAGCACTTACAGACAATACTTGTTGACCTTGACTGAAATGCAGTAACCTTATCACTTTCTGTTAGCTGAAAAGAAAGAAGCACAAACATCCTTAGGCCTCATGTACATGTATTTATTTTAGGAGCTTTTGGCGTTATTTTGCCAAAGCCCCTGAATCAGTGGCGTCGTTGAGGGGCCCATAGCCCAGAGTCCAGGGCCGGCCCTACTGTGAAAGTGCCACGGGCTGCCTGACACAGTGCTGTCCTGCACAGCCGCGGCACTCTCCCTGAGTCTGCACTCAAAGCTTCACTGATAGCCAGAGCCTGGAGATCAGTGTGAGAGCGAGTCTTCTCCCTTGCCCCACCCATATCATAAAGTTGGGAGGAACTTTCTCACACAAGCTCCTGAGCAGTGGAGGTGGCAGTTGGGTGCACACCATAGAGGAGGGGGGGGGGAAACTCTGTACTACCCTAGCCTGTCCTCTGTATACCCAAGTCTGTCCTCTGTATACCCAAGCCTGTCCTCTGTATACCCAAGCCTGTCCTCTGTATACCCCAGCCTCTCCTCTGTATACCCCAGCCTGTTCTCTGTATACCCCAGCCTGTTTTCTGTATACCCCAGCCTCTCCTCTGTATACCCCAGCCTGTTCTCTGTATACCCCAGCCTCTCCTCTGTATACCCCAGCCTCTCCTCTGTATACCCTAGCCTGTTCTCTGTATACCCCAGCCTCTCCTCTATATACCCCAGCCTCTCCTCTGTATAGCACCTTCTGTTAGTAATTAGTGATAAACTCGCCACCACTCAAATTACCACCACTGCACCACAGGACTAAAAGACCTGTCTAGTAGCTGCCACTTTAAGAGTAATAAGATATATGCTGTATTTTAACCACTTATCAAAAAAATGACAATAGGTGAAAATAGTGGCGCTAAACATGTGCTAAAACAAGTGTTTGGTCACCCCAAGGTGACAAATAACTAAAAATCACTAAATAAACATTTAAATAAAATAAATGAATATATAAATATGTAAATACTGATTCCACCCTGTGACAAGTGAAAAAAAAATATATACAGAGGTGAAAAAAATCTAAAATATTCAACTCAAAGGAATTAACTCAAAAAATAGTCCATAAAGTGTACAAATGAATCCAAAGTTGCTGTGAAATTCTCCTATTCCATCCACCACACCAGTGCATAAGTGATTCCACTCCCCTAAAGAAACGCACTCACCGAAATCCAGTGCCTACACTTTTGTGTTAGGCTAAGGCGCTTTTAAACCACATAGACAGGGTTTCAAATGAGCATCCAGATTCCAATCGTGTGTAACAAGTAATTCTCCACATGTAAATGATAAAGGTGCACCAATAGTGTGATAACGTAAAGGATCGATTTATTAAAATAATCTTCAACATTTACACTCACATTATGAAACTTTAAAATTAGCAAAAGTGATCACAGCAAGATTTTCAATATCTATGATCTTGCGGTCATAGCGGACCCGAGGTGTACTGGCGTGTATACAACTCTTACCCCTTCCCTGGTCCTGGATCTGAACTCGCTCCTCCGCTTCCTAGTTTGACATACAATGTCCTACGTCAGTGAATATGATTTCCGTATAGCCACGCCCCCGACATGTTTTGTCACAAGGACTTAATCATGGGATTGCCTGTCCTCTGTATACCCCAGCCTGTCCTCTGTATACCTCAGACTGTCCTTCTGTATACCCCAGCCTGTCCTCTGTATACCCAAGCCTGTCCTCTGTATACCCCAGCCTCTCTATATACCCTAGCCTCTCTTCTGTATATCCCAGCCTGTCATCTATATACCCCAGCCTGTCTTCTATATACCCCAGCCTGTCTTCTATATACCCTAGCCTCTCTTCTATATACTCCAGCCTTTCTTCTGTATACCCCAGCCTGTCTTCTATATACCCTAGCCTCTCTGTATACCCCAGCCTCTCTTCTATATACCCCAGTCTCTCTGTATACACTAGCCGGTGTGTATACCCCATCCTCTCTTCTATAAACCCCAGCCTCTCTTCTATATACCCCAGCCTCTCTTCTATATACCCCAGACTGTCTTCTGTATACACTAGCCTCTCTGTATACACTAGCCTGTCTTCTATATACCCCAGTCTGTCTGTATGCGACAATCCGCATCTGGTGGCAGGTGACATGGCAAGCTGCATCTTGTGGCAGGTAACTTGACAAGCTCTGGGGCCCCTGATGTAAGGGGGGAGGCTCTCTGGGGACCCTGATGTAATAATAATTAAAAAAAAAAAAAAAATATATATATATATATATATATATATATATATATATATATTTACACACACATATATTATATACATGTGTATGCCGGCCCAAGCGTATGACTTTACTTTGCTGCTTTGGGCTCTAGCCCCAGATCTTTTGTAAACCTACCAACGCCCCTGCCCTGAACTCAACTCAATAAAAGCCTATCTGTCCATGTACAGTTAAATGCCCCTCTCCTGAATGCAGAAGAACCAAAAATTGCCAAACGCTGCAAAAACGCATGTGAATGCGCCTAAGCACTAGCCATGTTTAGTGTTTAGGTGTTTATTCATTTCAATGGCAAGTACTCTAGCCAATGAAATTTTAAAAAACTCCAAGCGCTAAATGCGGCAAAAACACGGCAAAAACTTGGTACTGCTTTTTGGCTACATTTAGCATTTTTCTGCTGCCAGGAGAGTTACGATTAGGGGTGGCCAGTGTACATGTAGCCTAATGTTTCTTGTGTGAACTACTATGCCCTGTACACATGATCGGACATTGATTGGACATTCTGATAACAAAATCCATCAGATTTTTTCCGACAGATTTTGGGCCAAACTTGTCTTGCATACACATGGTCGCACAAAGTTGTCGGAAAATCCGATCGTTCTGAACGCGGTGACGTAAAACACGTACGTCAGGACTATAAACGGGGCAGTAGCCAATGCATTTCATCCCTTAATTTATTCTGAGCATGCGTGGCACTTTGTGCTTTGGATTTGTGTACACACGATCGGAATTTAAATGATTGGATTTTGTTGTTGGAAAATTTTATATCCTGCTCTCAAACTTTGTATGTCGGAAATTCCAATGGAAAAAGTCCGATGGAGCCCACACATGATCGGAATTAACGACAACACAATCCGATCGCACTTTTTCCATCGGAAAATCCGAGTGTGTGTATATGGCATAAGTCTCATTTTTCTACCATGTATTGGAAATAAACGAATGCAAACATATTTAAAGTTCAGCCTGTGTGGCAACCCTGGCTCAGATCTCTGCATGGTGCCAGCATATTTTCCCAAACTTTTTCCTGGTGGGGAATCCATGGGCACAAGAGTTAATTCATTTGGGCACTAAGGTATGCTGAAAATTCACATTGAGCAGTGCATGTGCAGCTCAGTGAACATTCTAAAGAAGATTACAAATGGGCAGATACATTTTTTTTTAGTGCAGGAGCGATGTAGCATGTCTCTTCTGCTACAGAGACTGCCTACTTACATTTTTCAATGAAGTTCCACTCCAGTTAAAGTTTTGATCATTTTTAAGTAGCAAAATTGGGTGTAAGGAATGTTTCTGTATTGTATTCTGGGGAGTGGTTTGTCTTGTTTGTCTTCTTTGCAATGTAACTTAATTACAACCCATTGTAATATCCTAAGTTTCAAAAGGAGAACACAGGAAATATTTAGAGTACAGTACTAAAATGTATACAACCCCATCCCATTTGTGCACAGATTTACAACTCCTGTCTTTTAAACTGAGATGATCTGGTTTTAAATGATTTATGAGCTGGTGTACCCTCCAGTGTGTAATTCAGTTTTCTGTCTCTGAAATTTATTGCAGCATATCTATTACATGGATGGTAAGCGTAAACTAAAAAAGCATACAGGCATGTCACCATGAAAGCATGTGATCTTGTCTACTATGTACCTATAAAAACTCTCTTTAGTTCTTTGGTTAATGTGCACTGTTTTCTGTACAGCTTTAAACAGTTACATTATTGCAAATCTACTAAAAAGCTTGCAAGGGTCAGTTTTGGATCAGTTTGACAGAATCAATAAACACAAGCATGCAACATTCTGTGAACCCTTACTATTAAAGTGTTACTAAACCCAGGACGCTGCATTCTTTATATCTGGTCTCCCACAGTACACATAACATGAAAATGCAATAGTTTTAGTAAATACTGTATTTTCCAGCATATAAGATGACCTTTATTGCCCCATACACACGATCAGTAATTCCATCAGAAAAAACTTGGATGGTTTTTTCAATGGAATTCTGCTCAAACTTGCCTTGCATACACACGGTCACACAAAAGTTCTCTGAACTATAGACCGCCAAGAACGCGGTGACATACAACACTACAACGAGCCGAGAAAATAAAGTTCAATGCTTCCGTGTATACGGACGAATTGCATACAGACGAACGCATTTTCGCATAGGAACTTTTTCCTGACCGAAAAATAGAGCACCTGCTCTCAATCTTTTGCTGGCTGGAGTTCTGCTAGCAGAAGTCCGATGGAGCATACACACGGTCAGATTATCTGACCAAAGCTCACATCTGACTTTTGCTGTCGGAATTTCTGATCGTGTGTACAGGGCATTACACTAAAAAAAATGGCCAAAAAGTGGGGGTTGTCTTATACCCCAGGTATAAAGTGGGGGTCGTCTTATGCGCCATCCACCCACTGGATCATACCTCCCAACATTTTGAGATGGGAATGAGGGACACCTACTAGCAAACGTATGTAGGCATAGGACACGTCCCCTGCCACACCCTCTTAAAGGAGAATTAACCAAAACAAAAGGTTAATTAAATCCACAATAGATTTTTTTTACCACTACTATTCCTTTATATTGGCTTTTAAAATTTACAAATGCACCAATTTAGAATTTGGATGAAAGGTTTAGCTCTGGGAAACACTTTTTGAAAGATAAAAAGTGCATTTTATATACAACTATATGGATCAAACCAAAATGAGGGACAAATGAGGGGGAATGAGGGACAGAGGGACGAGGGACATTGCTCCAAATCAGGAAAGTCCCTCGAAATCAGGGACAGTTGAGAGCTATGCACTGGATGTCAGCCCTCCGAATGCTCTCTGAATGTACGGTAATACTGTATACATACAGTATACACCACTGAGCCAATCCCGGCGAGCGATGTATTCTATTCTATTAATGAATACAGAGCCTGCTCGGATTGGAGTAACAACCGCTGCCAATCCAAGCAGGCTACATACAGTAGCCTACTCGGATTGGCTTTGAGAGTCAGAGGCGCAAACTGATGATGTTACAGCCTCTGCCATTCCGAGCAGGCTTTGTATTCATTAACCACTTCAATACAGGACATTTATACACCCTTCCTGCCCAGAGCAATTTTTAGCTTTCAGTGCTCTCACACTTTGAATGCCAATTACTCAGTCATGCAACACTGTACCCAAACAGCATTTCTTCATACAAATATAGCTTTCTTTTGGTGGAATTTAATCACCACTGGGTTTTTGAAAAAACTGCGAAAATTTAGAAAAAAAAAACACTTTTTTTTAGTTTCTATGATAAAATTTTGCAAATAAGTAATTTTTGTTCATAAATTTTGGCCAAAATTTATACTGCTACATCTCTTTGGTAAAAATAACCCAAATTAGTGGATATTATTTAGTCTCTGTGAAAGTTATACAGTCTACAAGCTATGGTGCAAATCGTTGAAAATTCATCACACCTGCTCACACCTGATGCACTGAAGGCCTATCTCATTTCTTGAGGCCCTGAAATATCAGGAAAGTACAAATACCCACCAAATGACCCCTTTTTGAAAAGTAGACAGTCAAAAGTATTTAGTAAGAGGCATGGTGAGTTTTTTGAAGTTGTATTTTTTTCCCACAATTCATTTTTTTCACAAAATTGTCATAATAAAAGTTATTTCTCACACACAGTTAGGGATGAGCCGAACACCCCCCTGTTCGGTTTGCACCAGAACTTGCGAACAGGCAAAAAATTTGTTCGAACACCGTTAAAGTCTATGGGACACGAACATGAATAATCAAAAGTGCTAATTTTGATTTTCATAAAAAAGTGTTTGGGGACCTGGGTCCTGCCCCAGGGGACATGGATCAATGCAAAAAAAAGTTTTAAAAACGGCAGTTTTTTCGGGAGCAGTGATTTTAATAATGCTTAAAGTGAAACAATAAAAGTGTAATATTCCTTTAAATTTCGTACCTGGGGGTGTCTATAGTATGCCTGTAAAAGGGCGCATGTTTCCCGTGTTTAGAACAGTCTGACAGCAAAATGACATTTCAAAGGAAAAAAGTCATTTAAAACTACTCGCGGCTATTAATGAATTGCCGGTCCAACAATACACATAAAAGTTCATTGATAAAAACGACATGGGAATTCCCCACAGAGGAACCCTGAACCAAAATTAAAAAAAAAATGACGTGGGGGGGTCCCCCTAAATTCCATACCAGGCCCTTCAGGTCTGATATGGTTATTAAGGGGAACCCCAGCCAAAATGTAAAAAAAAAATGGTGTGGGGTCCCCCTCAAAATCTATACCCGCCCCCCCGTTTTTTAAGAACCGTCAGAAGAGGACAAGCGTCACACAGTGGGAGCCTCCCATCATGTCATCATGTATGCGGAGCGGCCCAAGGAGAAGAAGGGAAGAAGACGCCACAGAGGAAGATGCCGGACGAGAACACCAGAGGAAGAACCTGAAGAACCAGAAGAAGATGGAGGAAGAAACCGAAGGAAGATAGAAGAAAGAAGAAGCATTTAAATAAAGGAATTGTCAAAAACTGTCTCTTGTCATTTTTAACATTTTGACAGTTTTTTTGTGAAATGGTAGGGTACTTTTGTACCCCCTTACCATTTCACACAGGGGGGAGGGCCGGGATCTGGGGGCCCCCTTGTTAAAGGGGGCTTCCAGATTCCGATAAGCCCCCTGCCCGCAGACCCCCACAACCACCGGGCAAGGGTTGTGGGGAGCACCCTCCCAATGTTGAGGGCATGTGGCCTGGTACGGTTTAGGAGGGGGGGGGGCGCTGTCTCATCCCCCCTCTTTTCCTGCGGCCTGCCAGGTTGCATGCTCAGATAAGGGTCTGGTATGGATTTTTGGGGGGACACCATGCCATTTTTTTTTTAATTTTGGTGCGGGGTTCCCCTTAAAATCCATACCAGACCTGAAGGGTCTGGTATAGATTTTGAAGGGGACCCCACGTCATTTTTTTGTAAATTTTAGCCTGGGTTTCCCTTAATATCCATACCAGACCTAAAGGGCCTGGTATGGAATTTAGGGGGACCCCCCACGTCATTTATTTTTTTAAATTTTGGTTCAGGGTTTCCCTGTGGGGAATTCCCATGCCGTTTTTATCAATGAACTTTTATGTGTATTGTCGGACCGGCAATTCATTATTAGCGAGTGGTTTTAAATGACTTTTTTTCCTTTACAATGTCATTTTGCTGTCAGACTGTTCTAAACACGGGAAACATGCACCACTTTACAGGCACACTATAGACACCCCCCAGGTACGAAATTTAAAGGAATATTACACTTTTACTGTTTCACTTTAAGCAGTATTAAAATCACTGCTCCTGAAAAAACGGCCGTTTTTAAAACTTTTTTTTGCATTGATCCATGTCCCCTGGGGCAGGACCCAGGTCCCCATATAAGCCTTTAAAATTAGCACTTTTGATTTCTCCCATAGACTTTTAAAGGGTTTTCCACGGCTTTCAAACTTGCTGCAAGCACCCCAAATTGTTCGCTGTTCGGCGAACTGGCGAACAGCCGATGTTCGAGTCGAACATGAGCTAATCCCTACACACAGCATATACATACTTCCAATTACACCCCATAATACATTCTGCTACTCCTCCTGAGTATGGCAATACCCCATGTGTGTGACTTTTACACAGCCTGGCCACACAGAGAGGTCCAACATGCAGGGAGCACCATCAGGGGTTCTAGGAGCATAAATGACACCTCTAATTTCCTAACGACCTATTACATTTGTGAAGGCCCATAACTCAAAGTATGTATATAGCAAAAATGACACCCCAAAACACATTCTGCTACTCCTCCTGAGTATGGCGATACCAGATGTGTGAGACTTTTACACAGCCTGGCCACATACAGAGGCCCAACATGCAGGGAGCACTGTCAGGCGTTTTTGGAGCATTAATTACACCTCTAATTTCCTAACTACCTATTACAATTTTTAAAGGCCCTGGAGCACCAGGACAATGGGATTACCCACAAAATGACCCCATTTTGGAAAACAAACACCCCAACGTATATTCTATGAGGCATTATGAGTCTGTTGAACAGGTAATTTTTTTACACAAGTCTTCAGAAAACGTGGAAAGAAAATGAAAATCTTTTTTTTTTTTTTTTTTTTTTTTACACAAAGTTGTCAATTTATAAGATATTTCTAACACTTAGCATGTACATAGCAAAAATTACACCCCAGAACACATTCTGCTACTCATCCTGAGTATGGCGATACCACATGTGTGAGACTTTTACCCAGCCTGGCCATACAGGCCCAAAATTAAAGTAGTACCTTCAGGTGTGCTAGGAGCATAAATTACACATTTCATTCCTACCTGTCACACTTTTGAAAGGTCCTTGAGCACCAGGACAATGGAATTACCCACAAAATGACCCCATTTTGGAAAGCAAACACCCCAATGTATGTTCTATGAGGCATGGGCTGCAGATAGGTACTCGGGTACTCTGTTGGGCTGGAGACAGGTACTCGGGTACTCTGATGGACTGGTGACAGGTACTCGGGTACTCTGATGGGCTGGAGATAGATACTCGGGTACTCTGATAGCCTGGTGACAGGTACTCGGGTACTCTGATGACCTGGTGACAGGTACTCGAGTACTCTGATAGCCTGGTGACAGGTATTCGGGTACTCTGATGGCCTGGTGACAGGTACTCGGGTACTCTGATGGCCTGGTGACAGGTACCCGGGTACTCTGATGGCCTGGTGACAGGTACTCGGGTACTCTGATGGGCTACAGATAGGTACTCGGGTACTCTGATGGGCTGGTGACTGGTACTGGGATACTCTAATGGGCACTGACAGGTACTTAGATGGGCAGTGGCAGGTACTCAAATGGGCTGTGACAGGTACTCAGGTACTCAGATGGGCTGTAACAGATACTCAGATACTTGGGTACTCAGATGGACTGTGACAGGTACTCAGGTACTTGGGCACTCAGATGAACTTTTACAGGTACTCAGGTGGGCTGTGACAGGTACTCAGGTGGGCTGTGACAGGTACAGTCAGGTCCATAAATATTGGGACATCGGCACAATTCTAATCTTTTTGGCTCTATACACCACCACAATGGATTTGAAATGAAACGAACAAGATGTGCTTTAACTACAGACTTTCAGCTTTAATGTGAGGGTATTTACATCCAAATCAGGTGAACGGTGTAGGAATTACAACAGTTTGTATATGTGCCTCCCACTTTTTAAGGGACCAAAAGTAATGGGACAATTGGCTGCTCAGCTGTTCCATGGCCAGGTGTGTGTTATTCCCTCATTATCCCATTTACAAGGAGCAGATAAAAGGTCCGGAGTTAATTTCAAGTGTGCTATTTGCATTTGCAATCTGTTGCTGTCAACTCTCAATATGAGATAAGAGCTGTCACTCTTCAGTGATCAGTGAAGCAAGCCATCATTAGGCTAAAAAAACAAAACAAACTCATCAGAGAGATAGCAAAAACATTAGGTGTGGCCAAATCAACTGTTTGGATCAGATGGGCTGTGACGGGTACTCGGGTACTCAGATGGGCTGACAGGTACTCGGGTACTCAGATGGGCTGACAGGTACTCGGGTACTCAGATGGGCTGTGACAGGTACTTTGATGGGTGGTGACAGGTACTCTGATGGCTGGTGACAGGTACTTTGATGGGTGGTGACAGGTACTTTGATGGCTGGTGACAGGTCCTCTTTATTGGGGGGCAATCAGTGTGTGTTGGTGTACTGTAAGCGGTAACGAGATGTTACTGCAATCTCCTTCTCACACACGATAAGTGTGTGAGGAGGAGAACCCGGTAACATCTCGTACCGCGGTTGTTGACATTCTGTGACCGGCTGTGATTGGACACAGCCGGTCACGTGGTAAAGAGCCAATTTCATTGGCTCTTTACTTTAATCGGGGTTGGGCAGTGTCAGGGTGACAAGCCTCATCCCCGATCGCCGCTCTGTGCGCGCCCTAGGGGCGTGCACGAGTGCCGTGCGTGCGTGCAGTGCACGTGGGCAGCACATGTGACCAGCTGTGATTGGACACAGCTGGTCACGTGGTAAAGAGTCATCTTTTATTGGCTCTTTACACAGATCTGGGATGGGCTGTAGCAATACACACCAAACTGAGCATGTTCAGCATGCCCCCAAGGCTCTGTTCTACTGTATCAGCAGATGGACTGAAGACAGTAAAAGAAGGGGAGGAACAGAGAAGATAGGATCAAACAACCTTTTTACACAATTCGGAGGATTAACCCCTTAGATTCCACTGTGAGTATAACAAGCATGCTTTACTGCATATACAGACTGGTTTTACTGTTGTGGGTTTAGTAACACTGTAACTGCCACACTCACTACGCACTACAAAGCTTTCAAACAAACAAAACCTCAAAATCTAGAGCCTTTGCTTTTAAAATAATGGCACAGATGCATGTGCAGTTCATACAATAAGACCCTAGTGTAGAGACAGCACCTGTATTCCCACTCATTCCCTCCAACATAGCAGAGTTTAGTGTGAATAGGGTCAGCATTGGGAAAGGACAGGGAAGTGATGTGCAGGGAGTGGGTGAAGCTTCATGCCATAGGGAAGCTCAGGGTAAATAAAGGCTGCTGACCCATACATACAGATCTGCCAGCAATCTGACATGGGAAAACCTGCTGATCTACTGGAGAGAGTTCTATGGGGGGATGAAATATGACAAGTGGGGAGCATTGAGAGATGTCCTCTCCATACAGTGTACTATACAACATACTCAAAGATGCCCCATTCTGTACACTGAGTAATAAGATACTTTAAAGTGCACCCTTGGCCAAACTATGCATGTTAAAGTGCAACTTGTATTTACATATTCTGAACAACTGAAACCCAACTCTAGAATCTTTGTGATTTTGAGAAGGAATAAATTAATATTAAAAGCAACTAGAGAGGTCAGTGATGGCTTGTTTTAAAGTTTTTAACTGTTAAAAATATGTATATAGTTTAGAGTCCATAGCCAGGGCTTAGGTTTCACTGTAATCATTAAAGTAGAATTCTGATCAAAGCCTAATCACTCCCCCCCCCCGAACACCGATTTTGACCCACCTGTGTAAGAAAGATCTGTATACTTACCTATTTTCAGGCAACTCTAGTGTGGTCACATGATCTGGCTCTACTGTGTCAACCAGCAGCGGCTGCAGGGGAAAGGCGGGAGCACCAACAATTGATGGTCCATAGAGTGACATCACTACTCCCAGGTATTATCAGCCATTGTCGTGCACCCTCTCCTCTCACCTGTAGTTGGCGCTGGCTGACACAAGGCAAATAATGTGACTGGACCGAAGCAGCCTGAAAATAGGTAAGTATACAGAGTGATCTTACATAGGTTAGTCAGAATAGGTGTTAGGAGAGGGAGGGAGTATTTATAAGAGTAGTGAAATTCTACTTTACAGCTGAACCCCAGCATTAAAACAAAAATACCCTTGCAACGCAAGGGGTAAATGCTTGTTAAATCTAGGGGTAGAGGAATAAGGTGTATTGCCCACCTTCATTCTCACTGTGGTTGGATTTCAGCACTTACCACAATCTATGAGTTGGTTCTCACTGTCCTCACATAGCATGCAGTACTATTGGCCCTGCATTGTATGTGATGATGTCACAAGTGCAAGTGGCGGCAGAGCATCTTATAGAAGAGACTTTGGGGGATTGGGTGCACAGCATGGAGGAAGCTTGCTTGACTGAGGATAAAGATAGGTATTACTCCCTATTCCTCTTCCCCTACTTTTAATCAGCAGTTAAACCTTGCAGTGTGTGTAGGAGGGGGGTGGTGGGTACTGAAAGGATATTTAATCACAATGTTCAGCATTAAAACATCAATATGTTTATGTTTATTTTAAATGCAAGCAATGTAAGTACCTGAGTCTGACCGGGTATCAGCCTCTTGCAGGAATGGAGTGTGGGAAGAAGCACTATAGCAGGCCAATCAGTTCATATGCTGACAAGAAGCATCCTGATATACTGTAAGTATAAAGCAGAGTGACAGAGAGATGAGCTTATTACTTTGTTGCTTCTTCTTTCACTGTCCAGTCACAGGCTGAAATGGGTCAATAATGACCTGAGCTCAAAGGAAGCAAGTTGAATGATGCTAGCCATCTAGAACATCTAGCATATTGGCAGGTTTAGTTAGTTTGCCTGCCACTAGATGGTTCTGTTGCCATTATGGTATGGTAACTAGAAAGTTGTAATCGGTGTTAGATCCCCCTTAGAAAAATCCCATCTCTAGTGATGTAATGGGTGGAGTAAGTGCCCACATAAATGCCAGCTGTGGGTTGGGCCCAGAGATTTCAAGGTATGGAAACAGGACACCCCCCCGGTGCTGCTAAGCTGTAATCCTGTATAGGGATGGGCTGTATGTTCTTGTCGAACGTAAGTTCGAACAAACGAACATATGCACGCAGTGCATTGATGGCTGCTGATTGGCCAAAGCATGCACCTGACCTGCATGCTTTGGCCAATCACAGTGCACTATGCTTTCAGAGCCATAATTGGCCAAAGGCAGGGTGCCTTTGGCCAATCATGGCTCGGGGCTAAATCCATACCCCACACTATATAAGGCTGCTTACATGGCGGCCGTATGTAGTGTATTAACGTGGAGAAAGATTAGGCAGGTTAGTGGCGTGCAGGTGGTGTAGAATATATATATACAGTACAGGCAGTGTATATATGTATATATATATATATATATATATATATATATATATATATATATATATACAATGCAGTCAGTGTAAAATATACAATACAGTGCAGAGTATATAGTGCAGTCTGTTTAGTATATATCATACAGTTCGGAGTATATAGTACAGTCCTTATAGTATATATAATACAGTTCAGAGTATATAGTGGAGTCCAAATAGTATATATAATACAGTTTAGAGTATATAGTGCAGTCCGTATAGTATTTATAATACAGTTCAGAGTATATAGTGCAGTCCGTATTGTATATATATTACAATTCAGACCCCAACAACCAATAGCCAGAGCTGTCTTGTCCCGATCAACATGGGGACAAGGTGCCTTAGGGGGACCCTAAAGCACCCTCACCATGTTGAGGGTGTGTGGCCTGGTATGGTTCAGGAGGGGGGGGCGCTTGCTCGTCCCCCCCATCCTGACCTCCAGGCTGCATGCTCAGTTAAGGGTCTGGTATGGATTTTGGGGGGACCCCACGCCAATTGTTTTTCTACATTTTGGCGCGGAGTACCCCTTAATATCCATGCCAGAACGGAAGGGCCTGTTATGTACTGGGGAGGGGGGGACCACTCTACACATCGCACAGATGCGCCACTTTACAGGCAGACTAAGGGGGGACCCCCCAGACACAATTTTTAAAAGAATATTTCATTTGTATTGTTTCACTTTAAGCATTATTAAAATCACTGCTCCTGAAAAAATTATTGTTTTAAAAACTTTTTTTGCATTGATACATGTCCCCTAGGGCAGTACCCAGGTCCCCATACACTTTTATGGCAATAACTTGCATATAAGCCTTTAAAATGAGCACTTTTGATTTTTCATGATCGCGTCCCATAGACTTTAATAGGGTTCGCATGTTCGCTAGAACTTTTTGCCTGTTCGGTGACCCCGCCCCCTTATGACGTCACAGTCCCGGGCATGCTGGGACTGTGACATCATAAGGGGGCGTGGTCACCAGGTGATGTTGACTACACCCCCTTATGATGTCACAGTCCCAGCATGCCCCGGGACTGTGACGTCATAAGGGGGAGGGTCACTGCCTATATAAGTCATTGCGGAGCGCTCACACACCATTACAGCGGGAGAGAGTGTCGTGTCAACATCGGAAGAAGAGAAGAGGGAAGAAGACGATGCAGAGGTCCGGGCCACCGCTAGCAAAAGAGCGGCAGAAGATAGCGGAAGAGCCGGCAGAAGAACTGAACACCGGGAGAAGAGGTCGAACAGCGGGAAAAGAGGCCTGAGAGCGGGAGAAGAACCGGACAGTGGGAGAAGAGGCCGGAGACAGCGGCAAAGTCGGAAGAAGACCCCCGAAGTCGGAAGAAGACCCCCGAAGTCGGAAGAAGACTCCTGAAGTCGGAAGAAGACCCCCTGTCTAACAAATTACTTAAAAAATCTGTGTAGTGTGTTTTTTTTATTGACACTTTTTTCCCTAGGTGAATGGATAGGGGTACAATGTACCCCATACTTATGCACATAGGGTGGGGGCTGGGATCTGGGGGCCCCCTTATTAAAGGGAGCTCCCGGATTCTGATAAGCCCTCCACCCACAGACCCCGACAACCAATGGCCAGGGTTGTCGGGATGAGGCCCTTGTCCTCATCAACATGGGGACAAGGTGCTTTGGGATGGGGGGAGCAGGGCGCCCCCCTCCCCCAAAGCACCCACCCCCATGTTGAGGGCATGCAGCCTGGTATGGTTCAGGAGGGGGGGCTTGCTCGTCCCCACCCCCTTTCCTGACCTGCCGGGCTGCGTGCTCGGATAAGGGTCTGGTATGGATTTGGGGGGGACCCCCATGCTGTGTTTTTGGCATAGGGGGTTCCCCTTAAAATCCATACCAGACCTAAGGGCCTGCTATGCCCCGCGACGGGGCTTGCAAGGCGTCAATCTCGCCGATAAAAACAGCGAGATTGACTTCCTTTTCCAGTCCCGTCGTACCCGAGTCACGTTCAAAATGAATGGACTTGTTCATGTGTGGGCAAGTCCGTTCATTTGGAAAGTCCGCCGTAACTCCGTCGGGAACTAGGTCCGCCGGAAAGTCCGGTCGTGTGTAAGTAAGTCCGTCCGTAGTCCGGTCGTGTGTAGGCAAGTCCGTTCATAAAAAAAGTCTGTCGGAAGTCTGTCAAAAGTCCGTCGGAAAGTCTGTCGGACCGGTCAGTCGGACGGTCGTTCACATGCATGCGTTGCGATTCCTCTACGAATGCGATCAAAAAGGGTCTTATGTGAGTTTACTGTTTTGCGCTGCAAATTTAGTCTCTATAGACATCAATGTAAATCGTTCTTGAATCGCATTGATGGTTCACATATGTGCAAATTCGTCACATCCAGCTCCTCCTCCCAGTACTGCCCCCTCACTTCCTGTTTCCTGTCTCATGTCCATATGCAAACAGATAAGATGGCCCCCAGGCGTTGGAACAGCATCGACAATGAGGAGCTCATCAGACTTGTCCATGACAGGCCGTATAAATGGGACAGCCGTATACCCGAATATAAAAATAATGCCCAAAAGGGCAGAGGCTGGGAAGAAATTTGTAAAACTTCGCATTCAGACTGGGAGGCCTTCACACCACAAATTCGCAAACATAAACTTAAGTACATATTTATTCATCCCACTAATCACCAATCCCTCTGACCACCAATGTAAGGCCATGTATCCCACTGACCACCAATGTAAGGGCATGTATCCCACTGACCACCAATGTAAGGGCATGCATCTTGCTGACCACCCATGTAAGGGTATGCATCCCACTGACCACCAATCCCTCTGACCACCAATGTAAGGCCATGTATCCCACTGACCAGCAATGTAAGGGCATGCATCCCACTGACCATAAATCCCACTGACCAGCTGTGTAATGAGCATTGTTCCCACTCACGACCAATTAATTGTTTATGTTTTATTTGATTACAGAAGAACTCATACGTACTAGGTGGCGAAGCCTCAAGGATACACTTCAAAGCCACCAGAGACTGGAGCGTGAAGCACGAAGTGGGTCTAGTGCCACCCCAAAGCATCCCTATGCCTTTGCCAGATACCTGGATTTTCTCAAGCTAGTTCTAGAATTAAGGAAGTAAATTTACATACAAGAATACCTCTCTCTACCATCCCTCTCTAATTTACCTGTCCTCCACCTAACCTTCACTTCTACCGCTATCATCTTTAGTTTCAAGTATCAACTTTTGTATTTCAGCACAGAAGCAAGTTGGGAAGAGGAGGAGGAAGAGGGAGAGGAGCATGCTGCTATTGTTGACGTAGATGAGGGAGTATCATTTGCTTGCACAAACATAGAGGATTCATCATCTATGGAGGTAGAGGATGACGCAATCGAGGTACATGAGACATCTACTCAGGAACAAGATAATGAGGATACTGACATTTCTACACCTTCCAACAGAAGGCAAAGGCAAACATCTACCTCACACAGGAAGCAAAGCAGCAGGGCAGCAGAACAGGTGGAAGACCCAGACGAGACAAATAAATTACTCCACATAGTGTCAGGGATCACTGAACAAATCGATGTCCAGCGATGCCCTCATACTATGTTTGCCCTAAGTTTGGTGCCTCTTCTCAAAGAGGTCTTGCCAGACCATTACTTCAACATGAGGATTGCAGTGCAACATTGCAAACATTCCTTCACTATGCCACGCCATGTTTCAGAGCCAAAGCACAAGAGTACCAGTACTCAAATAATTACTCCCATTACTTCTGCTTCCAACCCTGCACCAAAACCTTATCCTTCTAGTTTTTATGACCACTCAAGCATATATGAGACCCCCAGATCAAGAATCCCATATGCCATTCCTTCACCAATTGCCTCCTTAATGAGCCCTCCAACTAGAACCCCAGATATGACAAGAGCAATGGAATTGAGACCACGTGACTCAATTCCTCACCATTTCCCACAACAAAGCAGAGTACCACAGCTCTACAATCAAATGCCATCCATGCCAAACCACTATGCACCTGTGTCAAGACCTATGGAACAACTCAAACCAATCATTCCAAGTCCTTATCCATATAGAAATCAATCACTTGAAGTTAATTCAATCCTGCATCCAACAAATGCACAATATGGGCCCCCGAGTGAACCACTGGATAGAGTGATATCCCCGCCTGTGCCTTTGAGGCAAGCAACGCCTGAGCAACAGAGTGTTACAACATACTGTATTTAAATTTATAGATGCCTACCTGTTGAACGGCACTGCCACTTTCATGTTGTTAATCCATATTGGATTTGTTTATGTTATGTTTTGTTTATTTTAGTGAATTTGCATCCCACCTCTGACCACCAATGTCAGGGCTTGTATCCCACCTCTGACCAGAATGTAAGGGCATGCATCCTACTGACCAGCAATCCCACTGACCACCATTGTAAGGGCATTTATCCCACTGACAACCAATCCCACTGACCATCAATGTAAGGTCATGTATCCCACCTCTGACCAAAATGTAAAGGGCTGTGGAGCAATTATGCTATATGGGCCCCCGAGTGAACCACCGGATAGAGTGATATCCCTGCCTGTAACTTTGAGGCTAGCAACGCCTGAGAAACAGAGTGTTACTACTTTTTTAAATTTATAGATGCCTACCTGTTGAATGGCACTGCCACTTTCATGTTGTTAATCCATATTGGATTTGTTTACGTTATGTTTTGTATTTTTTAGTGAATTTGCATCCCACCTCTGACCACCAATATCAGGGTTTGTATCCCACCTCTGACCACCAATGTCAGGGCTTGTATCCCACCTCTGACCAAAATGTAAGGGCATGCATTCTACTGACCAGCAATCCCACTGACCACCAATGTAAGGGTATTTATCCCACTGACAACCAATCCCACTGACCATCAATGTAAGGTCATGTATCCCATCTCTGACCAAAATGTAAAAGGGCTGTGGTGCGATTATGCAATATGGGCCCCCGAGTGAACCACCGGATAAAGTGATCCATCTCATGTACCATGACCTGTACAGCTTACCTCCTGGAACCTATAAACCAAATTGTACGTATATTGCTTATCGATGTGTATTTGTCTATTGATGCACTGATTGGAGATGTCAGGGTTAGGCTTCATTTTACGGTTAGGGTTACGGAAAGGGTTAAGGTTATCTGTAGTGAGGATATGGTATGGCAAGATCGATATGTACACAACACACCCTGTAAAATAATGACCCCTGAACAGTATCAAATTAACTTTTTTATTTTTATGAAAATTGTCACCATGCAAATATGTGAAGCAGAGTACAGCATTTTAACCTATTGCATCAAGCTGCCACGATAGCTGCCCATTTGCTGACATAAAGTACTCTGTGAAGTCCTGGCGCACATTTTCCCCACTGTAGTTGCCACGGGTTCTGATCCATGTTGGATCTTCAAGGTCATGCAACAAAGAGTCCTAAAATAGGTACCCATCTCGAGTACGAACAAAATTGTGCAATGCACATGCTGCTTGCACTGCACCAATGGCATGCTCCATACTAAGGCTGATAGGTGAGTGCAGGAAACGCCACTTACAGTGGCTTGCGAAAGTATTCGTCCCCCTTGAACTTTTCAACCTTTTGCCACATTTCAGGCTTCAAACATAAAGATATAAAATTTTTATTTTTTGTGAAGAATCACCAACAAGTGGGACACAATTGTGAAGTGGAACGAAATCTTTTGGATTTTTGAAACTTTTTTAACTAATAAAAAAATGAAAAGTGGGGCGTGCAAAATTATTCGGCCCCCTTGCGTTAATACTTTGTAGAGCCATCTTTTGCTGCGATTACAGCTGCAAGTCGCTTGGGGTATGTCTCTATTAGTTTTGTACATCGAGAGACTGAAATTCTTGCCCATTCTTCCTTGCAAAACAGCTCGAGCTCAGTGAGGTTGGATGGAGAGCGTTTGTGAACAGCAGTTTTCAGCTCTTTCCACAGATTCTCGATTGGATTCAGGTCTGGACTTTGACTTGGCCATTCTAACACCTGGATACGTTTATTTGTGAACCATTCCTTTGTAGATTTTGCTGTATGTTTGGGATCATTGTCTTGTTGGAAGATAAATCTCCGTCCCAGTTTCAGGTCTTTTGCAGACTCCAACAGGTTTTCATCCAGAATGGTCCTGTATTTGACTGCATCCATCTTCCCCTCAATTTTAACCATCTTCCCTGTCCCTGCTGAAGAAAAGCAGGCCCAAACCATGATGCTGCCACCACCATGTTTGACAGTGGGGATGGTGTGTTGAGTGTGATGAGCTGTGTTGCTTTTACGCCAAACATATCGTTTTGCATTGTGGCCAAAAAGTTCGATTCTGGTTTCATCGGACCAGAGCACCTTCTTCCACATGTTTGGTGTGTCTCCCAGGTGGCTTGTGGCAAACTTTAGACGAGACTTTTTATGGATATCTTTGAGAAATGGCTTTCTTCTTGCCACTCTTCCATAAAGGCCAGATTTGTGCAGTGTACAACTGATTGTTGTCCTATGGACAGACTCTCCCACCTCAGCTGTAGTTCTCTGCAGTTCATCCAGAGTGATCATGGCCCTCTTGGCTGCATCTCTGATCAGTCTTCTCCTTGTCTGAGCTGAAAGTTTAGAGGGACAGCCAGGTCTTGGTAGATTTGCAGTGGTCTGATACTCCTTCCATTTCAAAATGATCGCTTGCACAGTGCTCCTTGGGATGTTTAAAGCTTGGGAAATCTTTTTGTATCCAAATCCGGCTTTAAACTTCTCCACAACAGTATTACGGACCTGCCTGGTGTGTTCCTTGGTCTTCATGATGCTCTCTGCGCTTTCAACAGAACCCTGAGACTATCACAGAGCAGGTGCATTTATACAGAGACTTGATTACACACGGGTGGATTCTATTTATCACCATCAGTCATTTAGGACAACATTGGATCATTCAGAGATCCTCGCTGAACTTCTGGAGTGAGTTTGCTGCACTGAAAGTAAAGGGGCCGAATAATTTTGCACGCACCACTTTTCAGTTTTTTAATTGCTAAAAAAGTTTAAAATATCCAATAGATTTCGTTCCACTTCACAATTGTGTCCCACTTGTTGGTGATTCTTCACAAAAAATTAAAATTTTATATCTTTATGTTTGAAGCCTGAAATGTGGCAAAAGGTTGAAAAGTTCAAGGGGGCCGAATACTTTCGCAAGCCACTGTATTGGCAAGTATGCCAAAAGCACACTCCACTACATGTCTTGCCCTTGACAGTCTGTAATTGAATACCCTCTTTGCAGTGGACAGTCCCCTGTTTGCATATGGCCATAGAAGGCGCTCAGAAATAGGGAATGCCTCATCCCCAACAAAGACATAAGGCTCCAGATTTTGATTTGTTCCAGGAAGTGGGAGATTATCAGGAAGGTTCAGTGAGTTTTCTCTAAGCATCTTGCCAAAATAAGAATGCAAGAAGATGCTGGAGTCAGAGCTACTTCCATATGATCATGAAATAATAGGTAAAAGGTAGAGGAATAATTGGCATCAACCACTGCCATTAGGACAAATGAAAAATATTTTTTATAGTTAAAATACTTTGAGCCACTACGAATTGGGCTGATTATTCTGATGTGCTTTCCATCTATTGTACGCACACAATTTGGGAAATTGCACCACTCCCAAAAAACTTTGGCAATTTTAGCCCAGTCTTCCCTAGTCGGCTTCTTCATCACCAAGTCCTTTAAAACTAGCCAGATAGCTGCACAAGTTGTATGCACAATAGAACTCACGGTCGATTTGCCCAGCTTGAATTCGTATTGTAAACTGGCGAAAGAATTGCCAGTAGCCAGGTACCTGTAAGAAATGAGAAGGATAATTAATTGTGTGCTTACTTTTTTTCGGTTTTTGCTCTAAGTTAAGTAAAGACGAGGTGGCGTAGTCTACACAACACCCACATCAAATACGTGAGGCCAAGAGTGGTTCAGCTGCCACGACAAATAAAAAAGCATACGCATTTGCTGGCTATCTTGCTTTTTATTAAATATGTTACCTTAAGGTGACAAGTAATCGCTCAGCTGGCTCCACACTATTTCGGAAAGTGGTGTTCTGATGCTCTACACTGCTGTAGATCAGTCAAAGCAATTAGTCGAAAATGATATTTAAATATATACAGAGAAGAGGTAAGATTACATAGATAAGGGAAGAGGTATCAGATAAGGAAGTGGGGTGAAAGGGGGGAAAATTAGGATAAGGGGGAGAAGTGGGGAGAGGGAGGGAGTTTGGATACAGAGCAGAGGGATGTATTAGGTTATGGAGGGTGAGGGGTGGAGGGGTTAAGGGAAAGTGGGGGTGAGGGATAGATGGGTGATGTATAGTGGGGGGGAGGGATAGCAGGATGAGGTATATTGGGGTGGGAGGGATGTTCGGATACCAGTTATGGTTAAGGTTAGGGATGGAGGGGGGAGTGATGTGGGGGGGATGTAGGGTAAGGCAGGTATGGAGGAATGGGGAGAAAAAGTATAACTTTTACATAATTGCTCATCTGTCAACTGACATATGAGTGTAGTTGAAACATTTTTCATTATGTTGACGTAGATCATTGTAGATCATCTTGAACTGTCCTCTCTCCTCCCTATTTGCAATTACAGGGTGTACCCAGTATCTTCTGGTTGACAGCATCATCATCCTCCTCCTCTTCAGAGAACAGGAAGTAAATAAAGCTATTTTTTTTTTTACATCAGCATAAACACTGGGTTCCATTAGCCAGACATGAAATCGCAGTCAACTCCCAAAATTACAACTAATTCCAGTAGAATCGCAGTAAATTCGCAAAACAAACACGTAATGAATTCGCAAAGAAGATTCGCAACGCAATCGGGTCAAAATCGCACTAAATTCGCAACGCATCAGTGTGAACTGGGCCTAAAAGGCTGTAAATGACAGCTACAGAATGTATAATCTTGCATATAGCATTCTGTGCCATTAGAAAAAATAAAAATAAATAAATGTCTTTTTAAGAGCTATGGGTATGGTTTAGACGTTGCTTCCGCCATGCAATGGTATGGAGATGGGTGGGGGCTATCTTTCCCTCACTCATCTCCATACCACATATGAAAGAGGACCCGATCACCTCCGCCGCTACCGACAGCTACGGTAAGCGGCGGAGGGGGGCCCCTCTCCCTCCGCCGATAAAAGTGATCTTGCGGTGAATCTGCTGCAGAGACCACTTTTATCTGAAAGCGGACCGCCCCATGAAGAAGAGGATACTGGGGTTATGGTAGCTAGCTGCTGTCATAACAAAGATATGCCTCTTCAAAGTACCGACATATAACGAAGGCAGGCAGTCCGTAAATGGTTAAGTAAATTGGTGAGACCATCATCTGGAGTTTGGAAACATTTCCACAGTGCAATTTCTGCTGAGACCAAAGCTGCAATGTGCAAATATTGTGAGAAGAAATCTTCTTTACCAAATGCTACAAGGATGACAAAACACATCCTGGCATGCCAGGGGTGCCCTAAAGACATTAACAAATACTTTATGGAATGAAATGATGAGGACCATAATTCAAGTGCAAGTAGCTTTTCCCTCCAGAGCTTTCATTCCAGAATGACTTTTTCTGCTGTTACTGAATCATCACAAAGTGTTTCTCCCCCAGCAGCATCTTCAAGTATGGAAGTGTTACAAACCACCACCTCCCAAAATACACAATCCCTTCATTTATAGAAAAAAGACACCTTAAAAACAGAAGAAAGTTGATCAAGCTCTTGCAAGAGGAATTTATGCTTCTGGATCAGCATTGCCAATAACTGAAAATTGTTAGGAAGCTTTTAAATTATTATGAGGGGGTTGGTTATCTTTTCTCATGTATTGTTGGAATGATCTTAACATATATATACAGTCCGTGTTATTCCATTTTTTTAAAATAAAAAAATGCAATTTTAAAAAGTACATTTAGTTTATTTACTGAATAAGCTGTACTTTTAATTCAAGCATAACACTTTTATACACTGCATTTCAACTTCCCAGTGTAACAAGATTACTCTCAGTTTGTAAAACTCATACTGATTTCTTTTTTAAAATTTTTTAAAACTGTCAAATTTTCTGGTAAAAAACTGGGGAAAAAAACTTTTTTTCCATGGCTTCAAAATTTCTGGAAATGTTACATCTCTAGTTTTCATCTCCGAAATAGTGCACTCTAATTTTTATTTTACAATAAAATGCCTTGTCTCTCTCTTTTTTTAATTTGGATTGAGAAAGATGGAAGTGCCACAGGCTTGTATGAAGTCCAGTAGAAGTTTATTACATGTCAGATGATACAGGCAATGCATTTTAGGGAGCTCACAAGTTCCCTTTTATTAGAGCTGAGAAATAAACGAATATACATGGGAGAATGGCAGAACAAGCACTCTACTGATAAAGCACGGTGAACTGCTTTAATAAATATATATACAACTCATAACCATCTCATGTGTTTCAACATAAAATACTTTTGTATGTGAAAATGACAACATATTAATATATAAATGAGAATAAATTATAAACTATAAATTAATCTAGTATTAATAGGAATATAATAATTAAAGCACTGAAATAATAAATATGAAACCCAAAAAAATACTATTCTGAGAAAACAGTGGCAGATGATGCAGAGGGGAACAAACACAAAAAAGGAAGACAATCACATCAAAAGAAACAAAATACATGGTTAAGATCTTTACATTCTCCATGTGCAAACTCTCCCTAGAAGGAGAAACACACTTAAAAAAAGGTAACATTTCTGTCCAACAAACAAATTTCAATTTTTTTGTAAACCTGTAATCCTTTATGGGAAAGCTTACAGTTCAAAGATACTACACAAATAAACAACGATAAAACTGACTGACGTGTCTACATATACCCCGATCCTACTCAAGAAACTATATTACCATAAATACACAAGAATAAAGGTGCCGTATTAGAAACACATTTTATAAAGCTCTATCCACAGCGAATCGCATTCATTTTATTGTATTTAAATTCAAAAAGATTGCAATGACTGAATCTTATGGATAAAAAAAAAAAAAAGGTCTACTATTCATAACCTGACAAAAAGAGAACAGCAAACACTACAGAACCTAAAAAAAACCCCAGAGATTTTCATTAAAGATGCAGATAAGGGAGGTGGAATTATTATTATTAAACCCTAATATATAAAAATTACTATTGATCCAACTGAATCCTTTTTACAAGAATTAAATAATTTGATTGAATATGGCTACATAAATATCCTATTAACCTAAAATGAGGGAGATCTTTTAAAAATAGACAGTGTACACCGCCTGAAGTATATTAGAAAAAGTACACCAGGAATGGCCTGCAGTCAGATATAGGCTTGGCTACACTGGATGAGACTGGCTGTATATATATATATATATATATATATATATATATATATATATATATATAAAATACATTGCAGCTAACTGAATAACCTGCCCGCCTGAAGTATATTAGAAAAAGTACACCAGGAATGGCCTGCAGTCAGATATAGCTAAACTGGATGCAGTGGATATATATATATATATATATATATATATATATATATATATATATATATATATATATATATATATATATATATATATATATATATATATATATATATATATATGAGACTGGTTGTATATATATTAAATACACTGCAGCTAACTGAATAAGCTGCCTGCCTGCCTGCCTGCTCAATCTAAATGACACTCTCTCTCCATCCACGCCAACAACACACTACCCGGGCTGACGTGCAGGCAGCCTTATATAGTGTGAGGCGTGGACTTAGTCCCCCTGAGCCATGATTGGCCAAAGGCACCCTGCCTTTGGCCAATTATGGCTCTCTTAGCTGAGGGCGCTGGGATTGGCCAAAGCATGCAGGTCATAGTGCATGCTTTGGCCAATCATCATACAGCAATGCACTGCGCTCCGCAGTGCATTATGGGGTGTCACGCGGCGCTCGAATTTGGCGCGAACGTTCAACGAACGGACGAACAGCCAATGTTCGAGTCTAACACGTGTTCAACCCGAACATAAAGCTCATCCCTACTAAGCATATGTCATTTTTTATGTTATGTCCCTCTTGTTTTCTGATGGTTTTGTTCAATGTTATTTTTTTAATGCTGGTACAGTTTTGGTTGACCCACTATACATGGTCGACTTATCTGTGATACTATCTGTGATACTACTCTGTGATACTACCTATGTTGCACTGATGTGCATCTCAGAAACTCAGATATATCTCGGATACTGAGCTCCCATCTACGCCTCTACTGATTATCCACACAGAGTTTTGTATTATTACTATACATTCAATGCTGTGAAAGAATTTAGCTGTTTTGGTTTGATCATTTATAACAGTGTCAGAGAAATTATATATAAGCTCCCGAAGAAGTGGTTCCCTGAGAAAGTTTGAAAGTTGAGCTTGCTGTAATTATTTCCTTGTAATTAGCCGTAATGCAACTATTGGGGTTGTCTGCTGTGCATCCCTAACTTAGGCAGCTGTTTTTGGAGATATATATTTGACTACTGTGTGTTGTTTCTATTGCTGTTTTTAACCTGTGATTTTATATTCTATGTGGTGTGTTTCAATAAAATGTAATATTTTTTATCAGTGGTGCCTATAAAGTCCATTTTTCCAGTTATCTTTTTTCCTGCACCATGTTTCCAGGCTAAGGATCTCCGTAACGCGTGTTCATTCCTGGTTGCTTTTGGGCTGGATCCAAAAAGCCCAGGAACAGCAGCACACAAATTAACTCTTTCCCACCAGCTTGGACCAGCCACTAATTAGAACCATACCTCCGTAGGCAACTTGCCTATATTCTTCTGTAAATTTAAAGTGGAATTTAGGTCTAGCTTAACAAACCTGCGGGCAGGAAGAATTTTTATTGTAGAAGAGACATACTTTGTCTCTTCTGTAATAAAGGCTTCTTACCTTCTCCCTCCCAAGATGATTTAGATTGTACACTGAGCTGTGCATAAAGCACAGTTTAGTGTACATTCTTGTCAAACCTCAGTGCCAGTATGAATGAACTACCATGTGAAGGTGCAGGAGTTAGGTGATTCCCAGCCCCTCTAATCATGATGGGTATAGACGCCAAAATCGAAAAAAGCTGGGAAAAAGATGTCAGTGCTGGCAAGAGAGGAGGTGAATATCTGAGGGTTTCATTTAGCTTTAAACAGTACTAGATAGCAAATGTCAGGCTGGCGGTTTGTGGTCTCTTTGTAAGAAGCTTTACTTTAATTTTCCCTTGGCACCCTTCCATCTATCAAAGCACCCACTATCATACTTTTATCATTGTAAATTGTTACATTTCTCCCTTCATACTGATACATTGCTTGTCACTTCACTAGTAATACTACAGTATATTATTGCCTTCACCCTCCAACAATGTAATTTGTCTCTCCCTCTTCTACTATCCAAAAAGTCTTTCTCCCATCCTTCCAAATTCCTCTCATCGCTGCAATACAGTATGTACTGTGTTCTATTAATTATAGCAGCTGGCTCATTTTACATTAATATCCTTTTTTTCTTCCTGTTACTATTCCAACATGTTTGCCCTGTCATTTCTTGTTTCATGTTATTTTATTCTTCAATCCAGATGAAGTGGGAGTTGTGAGCCCCCCAAATGTATTAGCTATATTCTCTGACCTGAAATAAACTTCTACTGGACTTGACACAAACCTGTGGTGTTCTCATCCTTCAGCATATTACTCTGACCACTCCAGGGACTCCTATGGATACCCTGCCTGACAAAAAGCCGAGCCTATATTTTCACCTATTAGTGGGTTCAAAGTTTCACCAACACACTTCTTATAATTTGGGGTCTAATCGTGTTATTAAGCACATGTAAAATATTTCTGGCTATTTCCTCAGAAATAATACATTATAATTTTTATGTTGTGATAAAACCTGCCTTGACTCTTCCTTGCACACTGAGGTTAAAGCGGAGTTTCACGCAAAATTGGAAGCTTGTTTGCTTGCTTCCTCCCCCCCTCCGGTGCCACATTTGGCACCTTTCGGGGGGAGAGGGAAATGGGTACCTGTTTTTGACAGGTACCTGTCCCCACTTCTGGGATACCTGGCTGAGGTGAGATTTGGCAAGGTCCCCCAGAATTTTGGCCCTCCTCCTCCTTCCTCCACCGCTGGGCCAGTTAGAAAGTGCATGTGCAGTAGGGAGCCGGCCACAGAAGGGAGCCGGCCGTGAAGCCGAAAGGTGAATGGCGACGGCAGCAACCAAGAGCCAATCTGAAAATCGGCTGGGGTGTCGACATCGAGGGATCGCTGATTGGGTAAGTGTCTTAACATTAAAAGTTAGCAGCTACAGTATTTGTAGCTGCTGAATTTTAACTTTTGGAGGGAAAGGGGGGGGGGGCTGGAGCTCGGCTTTAATCCAGCTGCTTATATACTACCCAGAAACTGTATAATATTTGTGGCTATTGTCTCTGAAATGATATATTCTAATTTGTTATTTCATGATAACATCTGCCTCTTCTCTCCCTCTTTTCGTTTTTAGCCCATTCAAACTGCTTACATTTTCTCCTGTTGATTTAAAGGTCTAGCTTAACAATATTTGTGGGTATTCTCACAAATATTGTACAGCTGCTTACATTCTTTCTGGCTACTGCACTATAAGTACTGTATAGCTATTGTCTCTGAAATACTACACTCTAATTTTTAGTTCATGATAAAAGGTGCATTGTCTCTCTATTTTACATTGCGGCCTAGTCAAGTTGTTTAAATACTCTCCAGCCACAGTACTACATTTGTGGCTTTTTTCTCTGAAATAATTCACTCTCATCTATATGTAAGGACCTTTGTGCACTCTTTTGTTGTTTTAATAAACATTTACGACAGCACAATGCAGTACTGTGAAAAACAAAGCTCACAAACTATGCTATGAAACTGTTCTGCCACTAGCCAAAAAATATACGATAAGTGTTTTAGCTTTATTTTATCAGCCAATTTAGGCCTATTATTGCTGGATAAAAAAAAATCAGGTGTCACTGCTTAAAACTACCTAAAAAGCCTATTTTTTAAAAGCATAATCATAAAAGTTAATCATATTGGGTTCTGTTGATATATTTAAACTAAGCAAAAATGTAACAGTAAAAAAAATAAATTATGCATACAGAATTTGTGATGCCAGAATACAGTGTAGCTGGTGCTCTCTGTGAGGATGTTTCGTGACATCACAGACAGCTTAAAATCATCCCCCAAGAATGTCATTTAAAGGACTGGGATATTTTCCATGTCGCCCTTGAAGTCACAATAAAAGGTAGACAACGTCCGCTCCCAGACACAGCTGCAGTGGCTCCCAAGGCTGCGGACATCACTGGGGTCACAGTGGGCATGTATAACATGCCCATGAACTGGCAGCGATATCGCTCAAGCCAGAAGGCTTCTCCAGCCACAGGAAAGGGGAAGGGTAAGATGGTGCCCAAGCCCCCCGGAGCCAGACGACACCATGTGGCTCTCGGAGGACAGTCTGCATCAGTTCCCATACGACCTGGTAAGTCCTGTGACAATGGACCCTGACGCCCTGCTTCTAAAATTCCACTCCATAGTGCGGGACAAAATAACAACGGCCTCCCGCAAGCTCCTGCAGACCTTGTGAAGGGTCTTAAGAGCTAGGCCACCGCAATAATCATCTTGAGCAACGCATGGACTTGACAACGACAGTATTAGAAGGGCACAAGGAAGAGGTTGATAAGTTGCACACTGAACTTGTGAGCTTGCAGGATAAATTAGATGCAGAGAACAGGGCCCGTAGAGATAATCTCCGCATCCGCGGACTCCCTGAGACCCTCACTGATCTTCAAAGAAATTCTACTGCTTTTTTTCTGGAGCTTGCACCTGACATCCCTCCTGAACGCTTTAGAATTTGGCAGTATTCACAGGTCTTTAGCCCCTAAGCCATTCAAGACCCCCCCCCCCCCCCGGGCCTCTCTAGGGATGTCATTATCAAGTGTCATTACTACCGCACTAAGAAAAGATTTTGCGAGCCGCAAGAGACTGCCAGGATCTCTCTTTCCAGGGTATCTCCCTGTAACTCTTTGCAGACCTCTCCTCGGTTACTATATATATTGGTGTCCACAATTAATTTATGAGAAGTACTCTTTTGC
This sequence comes from Aquarana catesbeiana, assembly GCF_042186555.1. Taxonomy (NCBI): domain Eukaryota; kingdom Metazoa; phylum Chordata; class Amphibia; order Anura; family Ranidae; genus Aquarana; species Aquarana catesbeiana. The sequence continues at coordinate 523,197,196 of NC_133327.1, read as the reverse complement.
CTAAATTATTTGTTACATATGTTATTTATGTTATTTTTCATCATTGGAACTTTTATACACTTGCTATTAGTGCTGCACTCTGTATTCAAATTATTCTAGGAAATATGCCTGATTCTTATGCCACCCTTGGTCTGCTTTATAGCGTTTTGGGACTTGGAACATAAAAAAAAAAAAAATTAAATTAAAAACTCAAAATTTCTCAAACACATTTTTTTCACATTTTAACCTGACACCAATACATTGAAAATGGTTCCTAGTAGATTTTTAGGAGGCTACCTATGATTTTTTTTTTTTAGTAGATGCTGTTAACTTAATGCTAAAGTATACATAACTTTTTAATGGTTTCTGTATGAATTGATGCATTTAGAGGAAGACATACCTGCAATATCCCAGAGCTGCAGTCTGACCAGTGTTCCATTGTCCCAGTCAATTATTTTGAGAGCAAAATCCATGCCAATAGTAGTTCTGTAATGCTCAGTGAACAGCTGATGCACATAACGTCGGATAATACAAGTTTTGCCAACCCCTGTATCACCTAGCACCAATACCTTGAAGAGATGATCATTTTGGATGCACAGTCCATTGGCCATAACAGTAGGGTATATCTCTCTATCAGCAAAATTTGTATTAGAAACTCCTTTTTTTAAAATTCTAAATCCCAATTTTACCCACGATGCTATATACAGTATAGTGGTTTACAAGGCAGGAGTACATTTATCTATGAGGTTTTTTTTTTTGTAAGAATACGGTAACTGTTATTCAGTTAATCAACCACTTGATTGCGTATTACACAACAGGAAATTGCAGTGAAAAGGCTTTCATAGGCAGTGGGCAGAGAGAAGAGAAAGTATGTGCAGAACTACTGTATATACAAATACATTCAAAATACTGAGTGACATTTGAACAAAACATTATAATCTGTCTAACGCTATTTTAAGTGGACCTGGCATGAAATATACAGTATTTTGTCATGTTAACTGCAATGCTAAATAATGTGTAAATAGAACACTTAAAAGTATGTATTACTTCTCACAAGAATCACAGTACTCACCAGACAATGCTTTTATCTGGTTTTTCCATCAGCACATTCCCATTTTTGTTTAGGTATTATCCAGGGTCAACTTCATGGACTAACATAACCCAATTATACAATTTCTAGTGTCTGTACAATTGTTTGCTGCATTCACAGATGTCTGACATATATCATTTCCATGCGGTTGCCTCTCCCTGCAGACTGATTCCTTATAAAATCACAAAGTTGCAGTCTGATTACTGGGGGGCAGGCCCGGACTGGGACAAAAAATAGGCCCAGGCATTTTAGACTGAGCAGCCAACTTTTCCAGGGACCGGGGGGAGAGATGTCGGTAGACATTTGTGGGGGTGGCTGGTGTTGGTCCTCCACACTGTAATGTGCAGGGACACTGTGATATAAAGGGGACTGCACTGTAAAGGGGCACTGTAATCATTACAGTGCCCCTTTACAGTGCAATCCCCTTGATATTACAGTGTTCCAGTCCTATTGTGGCCATACAATGCTAGTACTCCCTGTCTCCTATTGTGCCCACACTGCCCAGTGAGACTGACCTGCTCTCTCTGGTGGTCCTGGACTGCATAGCGCTCTCTTTCTGGTGGTGGGGTACAGCGTGGCTCTCTCTGGTGGTATGGTACAGCATGGCTCTCATGGCTCTCTGGTGGTGTGGGTACAGCATGACTCTCTCTCTTTGGTGGTGTGGTACAGCGTGTCTCTCTCTCCCTGGTGGTGCGGTACAGCATGGCTCTCTCTCTAGTGGTGCGGTGCAGCGTGGCTCTCTCTCTCTCTCTGGTGGTGCGGTACAGCGTGTCTCTCTCTCTCTGGTGGTGTGGTACAGCATGGCACTCTCTCTCTGGTGGTGCGTAACAGCACGGCTTTCTCTCTCTGGTGGTGTGGTACAGCATGGCTCTCTCTCTGGTGGTGCAGGTACAGTGTGGCTCTCACTCTCTCTGGTGGTGCAGGTACAGTGTGGCTCTCTCTCTGGTGGTGCGGGTACAGCATGGCGCTCTGGTGGTGCGGGTACAGCATGGCGCTCTGGTGGTGTGGGTACAGCGTGGCTCTCATGGCTCTCTCTGGTGGTGTGGGTACAGTGGGGCTCTCATGGCTCTCTCTGGTGGTGCGGGTACAGCGTGGCTCTCTCTCTCTGGTGGTTCAGGTACAGCGTGGCTCTCTCTCTCTGGTGGTTCGGGTACAGCGCGGCTCTCTCTCTTTGGTGGTGCGGGTACAGTGTGGCGCTCTCTCTCTGGTGGTGCGGGTACAGCATGGCGCTCTCTCTCTGGTGGTGCGGGTACAGCGTGGCGCTCTCTCTCTGGTGGTGTGGGTACAGCGTGACTCTCATGGCTCTCTGGTGGTGTGGGTACAGCATGACTCTCTCTCTTTGGTGGTGCGGTACAGCGTGTCTCTCTCTCTCTGGTGGTGCGGTACAGCATGGCTCTCTCTCTGGTGGTGCGGTGCAGCGTGGCTCTCTCTCTCTCTCTGGTGGTGCGATACAGCGTGTCTCTCTCTCTCTGGTGGTGTGGTACAGCATGGCTTTCTCTCTCTGGTGGTGCGTAACAGCACGGCTTTCTCTCTCTGGTGGTGTGGTAGAGCATGGCTCTCTCTCTGGTGGTGCAGGTACAGTGTGGCTCTCTCTCTCTCTGGTGGTGCAGGTACAGTGTAGCTCTCTCTCTGGTGGTGCGGATACAGCATGGCGCTCTGGTGGTGCGGGTACAGCATGGCGCTCTGGTGGTGTGGGTACAGCGTGGCTCTCATGGCTCTCTCTGGTGGTGCGGGTACAGTGTGGCTCTCATGGCTCTCTCTGGTGGTGCGGGTACAGCGTGGCTCTCTCTCTCTGGTGGTTCGGGCACAGCGCGGCTCTCTCTCTCTGGTGGTGCGGGTACAGCGTGGCGCTCTCTCTCTGGGGGTGCGAGTACAGCATGGCGCTCTCTCTCTCTGGTGGTGTGGTACAGCATGGCTCTCATGGCTCTCTGGTGGTGTGGGTACAGCATGACTCTCTCTCTTTGGTGGTGCGGTACAGCGTGTCTCTCTCTCTCTGGTGGTGCGGTACAGCATGGCTCTCTCTCTGGTGGTGCGGTGCAGCGTGGCTCTCTCTCTCTCTCTCTGGTGGTGCGGTACAGCGTGTCTCTCTCTCTCTGGTGGTGTGGTACAGCATGGCTCTCTCTCTCTGGTGGTGCGTAACAGCACGGCTTTCTCTCTTTGGTGGTGTGGTACAGCATGGCTCTCTCTCTGGTGGTGCAGGTACAGTGTGGCTCTCTCTCTCTCTGGTGGTGCAGGTACAGTGTGGCTCTCTCTGGTGCGGGTACAGCATGGTGCTCTGGTGGTGCGGGTACAGCATGGCGCTCTGGTGGTGTGGGTACAGCGTGGCTCTCATGGCTCTCTCTGGTGGTGCGGGTACAGTGTGGCTCTCATGGCTCTCTCTGGTGGTGCAGGTACAGTGTTACTCTCTCTCTCTGGTGGTTCAGGTACAGCGCGGCTCTCTCTCTCTGGTGGTGCAGGTACAGCGTGGCGCTCTCTCTCTGGTGGTGCGGGTACAGCATGGCGCTCTCTCTCTGGTGGTGCGGGTACAGCATGGCGCTCTCTCTCTGGTGGTGTGGGTACAGCGTGGCTCTATCTGGTGGTGCTGGGGCTATTAGTTCCCCCAGCACAGTCCTCTTTTTTTTTCCATGTCTCCTGTAGTACCTGCTTGTTTCTGGGTTTTCTCTTTTCCCCCCAGAGTGCATGCTGGGGACTGTAGCCGTCTCCCTGCTGAGATCAATTGGGCATCCTATCTCTAGGACTACATTTCCCATGATGGCCCACTAGTTTTTTCTGATTGGCCCTCCACTGTGGCCAATTGGGAAGGAAGAAGAACAAGCAGGAAGCTTTCTTCTCTCCCGTCCCATGCTGCCGACAAACCTGACATAAGAAAGGGGGAGGGGGGCATCCTGACAGCGGCCCAGAGGAGGAGGAACAAGGGACCGAGAGCGGAACTGTCAACATGGCTCTGAGGCTGAGCTGAATGTGAGAGACACACAGCTCAGCCCATGCAGCTGCTAGTTCCGCTGGAGAAGGCACAGGCACGGCCGCATAGCGGTAGGTGAGTGGCGGGCGTGGCCTGTGTTAACCCTGTCCAGGCCGCGGTCACCGTTTACCTCCCGCCGTGTGGCCTGAACATCAACAGGCCACGGAACGGGCGACCCACCGGGCAAATGCCCGGTCTGCCCTATGGCCAGTCTGGGCCTGACTGGGGGGACAGAAGACTAAGGAAATAATCCCCCCTGCCTGCAGCAGACTAATGACATCATCTTAGCCTAGACAATGTCACTTGACTGGAGCTGAAGGACTAATTTTAGTACAAGCAAACTGAGCAGAGTTTCGATTGCTGGATTTTCGCCAAACCCAGCAGGAAGTCTGCTAACTCAGAACCAAACCCCACTGAAGTCTATGAGAGTCAAATCTTACAATTTTTCCCCTTTTCTGACCACCCAAGCTACATGCTGGGATAAGGGACTGGTAAAAGTTTCCCCATGCCTTTTCTTCTTAAAGAGCAGCAAGTGTTCTCCCTGTGCCTGCGTGGGTTTCCTCAGAGTATTCTGGTTTCCTCTCACACTCCAAAGACATGCTGGTAGGTTAATTGGCTTCAGTCTAAATTTGCCCTAGTATATGAATGTGAGTTAGGGACCTTAGATTGTAAGCTTCTTGAGGGCAGGGACTGATGTGAATGTACAATGTATATGTAAAGCGCTGCATAAATTGTCAGCGCTATATAAGTACCTTAAATAATAATAAAAAAAAGTGTGTAGCTGCCTAATCCATAACCAGATCATGACACATGCCTTTAACATTGGTACCTTGCAAAGGGGAGAAGAAAAGCTTCCCCTTCTTTGCATGGCCCCTTGTCCCTATGTTGAGGGGATATGGGCCTCATCCCCACATCCTGGGCCCCAAAATGGATGAAATAGTATACAGGGGGACTTATTGGAATTTAGAAGTCTCCCTTAGAAAATTTGGAATAAGGGCCCTCCAGATATCCGGTCTGCCCCCCTTAGTGAATGAGTACAGGCTACATAGTATCTGTTGTTACTCATACATACGCAAAGTGTAAAAAAAGAAAAACCCACACCATGAAAAGGTTCTTTGTTAAAAATGAAAACAAATATACATCACATTGTCCCTTCCCATCCACTTTTTCCCTCCTGCACCCCTCATCTCACACAATTTGAATATTTTAATTATTTTTTTGTAGAAAAAAATACCTTTTATCAGAGACCCCTCCCAACACTTTCTTATTTTCACCTAGGCAAGAGTTTTGTAACAGTTGCTTGCAGCTTCCAGGGATATCAGTGCCATAAATCCAGGAGACCACAAGGTATGTGCATGTGTGTCAGGACTGGGCTCAGTCCTTCATTCTCTGAGCAGGTCGCTCAGCTGTTGGCTAATTGCCAGCTTCCATCTCTCTCCACAGTTACTCAGCTGTTGATGATCCTGCTCGTCAGTCCTGCCTACTTAGGCCGTAGAGACCAGGAGCTCTGCCTTCGCCTTGGTCACATCACAAGAAACTATCTCCTGCATTCCTGTTTAAAGACTGCCTTTGCTGACATCGCTTCTGGCTCCAGATCCTGCTTGCTGCTCCACTACATTTATCCCTGACTTCTGGCTTGGCTGACTACCCGTTCCGGTTACTGAACTTTGGCTATGTTTTGACTACGTTTGTTCTTTTTACTTTTATTATTAAACAAGTGTGATTTAACTGTACTTGTCTCAGTCTGATTTCATGGTTTCTGACAGTAGGCGAAGGCCATGAATTCAGAAGATGCAGTCAATCCACTTGTTGGTAATATTTTTTCCAGATTGGATGAACTGGATCACTGCATGGATCAGTTCGCCATGGCGTTACAAATGCTCCTGAGTCGCACGGCTCACCTGGAATCTCCCACTGTGGCTGCCCCGATACAACCTATGTTGCAGGCCAACCCTGCTGCTGCTCCAGTCTCTGTGCAGGCACCCGCCTCGAGTATTACCTCTATAAGAGGTATATCTGGTTCCGCTCTGCTTCCTCAGTGATTTGGGGGTGATCCAGTCCAATGCAGAGGGTTTGTCAACCAGGTTGAGATATACTTTGAGATGCTGCCCCAGGCGTTTCCCACGGACAGAAGCAAAGTAGGTTTTTATGATATCTTTGCTTTCTAAGAGAGCCTTGGCCTGGGCAAACCCTCTATGGGGGACGCAAAAACCTGTTGTCTTGAGTTACCCTGAGTTTGTGGCTTTGTTTAAAAGGGTATTTGACGTTCCCGCACGCTCCGCTTCTGCTGCCAAGTGCCTCATGTCCATCGAACAGAGTACGAGAACTGCTGCCCACTATGCCATTGAATTCTGTACTCTGGCAGCAGAGGTTACGTGGAACAATGAGGCCCTCGTGGCTGCTTTTTCTCATGGTCTCTCGGATACCATCAAGGATGAGATAGCAGCCCGAGATATACCCACTGAGCTGGAGAAGTTGATCACGTTTGCCACCTCATTGGCTCCAGACTCCATCTCTCTGCGGATGAGAGAACCTTTAGGAGGAGGGAGAGATTGTGCCTTTATTGTGGCCAGGCAGGTCACTTTTTGAAGTCCTGTCCTACCCGTCCAGGGAACGCCCGAACCTTGAGTTCCTGTCACGGACAGACCTTAGCTGGCATTGTTTCATTCCCAGTTATCCAGAAGGATAAGCCGCTGGTTTTGGTCACCCTTTCTTGGGCTGAGTTGTCCGTCGAGATACAGGCTCTAATTGACTCTGGGGCTGCAGGCCTGTTCATTGATTCTGCCTTTGTATCGAAGCACTTCATTCTGCTGCAGCTGCGTGACACTCCACTTGCCATTGAGGTTCTTGATGGGAGACCTCTACAGCCTGCCCATGTGACTCATGAGATGGTTCCGTTGTCCATGGCCATAGGGTAGGGCTCAAAATTTCAAGTCCTGAGCTTCTAGCCAGGTCTCAGGGGTTACTCGCCACCAGTTGCCCCACCCAACCCTTACCCTGCCCCGCCTCAAATCATGCCATCATAAAATATCTCATGAAATGACACTTAAATGTTTTATGCAGAATTAAGTTACAAAAATAAATTTTAACAACAACTTTATCAGTTCCCCTCAACACAGCCTCACCAGTGCCCATCAATGCAGGCTCACCTGTGCCCATCAATGCAGCGTGACCTGTGCCCATCATTGTAGCCTCACCGTGCCCCACATTGCAGCCTCACCGTGCCCCACATTGCTACCCCACCATGCCCCACATTGTAGCTTCACCGTGCCCCACATTGCAGCCTCACCGTGCCCCATATTGCAGCCTCACCATGCCCCACATTGCAGCCTCACTTTGACCCCATTGCAGCCTCACTTTGCCCCCATTGCATCCTCACTGTGCCCCACATTGTAACCTGACTGTGCCCCACATTGCAGCCTGACTGTGCCCAACATTGCAGCCTCACCATGCCCCACATTGCAGCCTCACCGTGCCCCACATTGCAGCCTCACCGAGTCCCCATTGCAGCCTCACCATGCCCCACATTGCAGCGTCACCATGCCCCACATTGCAGTCTTACCATGCCCCACATTGCAGCCTCACCGTGCCCCACATTGCAGCCTCACTGTGCCCCCATTGCAGCCTTACAGTGCCCCCATTGCAGCCTTACATTGCAGCCTGTAATAGACAGAATGCATCCCAGCATTGGACCTGCATGGGGTTAGGAGGAGGCAGGGCTGTGTGAGAGTGAGCAGAGCGGAGACAGTTTCAATGTAAGCTGTTACAGCATGTTTTACCGCTCGGTGATCCCGCGGCTCTCCTCTAACTCCATGCACTCTTCCACCGGGAGAACAGCTCCCGGTCAACCCCGCCCACCGGCGGTGCTCGCCCCCCACTCCCAGGCAACCCAGCTCCTCACCACCCCTGATTTTCCACTCGCAAAATGCGAGTAGGCGAGTGGAAAATTTGAGGGCTGCTGTAGGGGCTATTCACCATGAGATAATCCAATTCCAAGTTATTTCCTTACCTAAGTTTACGCTGGTTATTGGTTATTCTTGGTTACAGAGGCACAACCCCTCTTTTGATTGGCTCCATGCTGAGGTTCTCTACTGGTCACCACAATGCAGTGAGACATGCTTACAGAAGGTAGCCAAGGTCCTGTGCACCTCTTCACTCTCCTCCCTGCCGGAGGAGTACCGCGATATTAGCGATGTCTTTGAGAAAGATCAAGCCGGTAGTTTGCCTCCACACCGACCGTATGATTGCGCAATTGACCTTCAACTAGGTGCCATACCCCCTCGTGGACGGGTTTACCCTTTGTCGATCTTGGAGGATAAGGCCATGGAGGAGTATATAACAAATAAACCTGCGCTAGCAAATTGACTACAAATAATTGATTAACTGTAACAAAACCAAATCATAAATAATCTATACAAATACTAGTGAATGTGAGAAATGTGTAAGAAATATTGGTAATATATACCATACACAATTAGCCGCACACTGGGTGAAATCGTGCATGAAATGCACTAATAAGAAAAAAAAATATATACAAAGTGAAAAGGACAAATCGCAAATATATGTGATGAACAAGCGCGACTTTGAAGTGATATAGTGTCATTAAACTAATACAGAAATTATATGAAATAAAAGCACTCTCATAAATAGTGAATGACAATGAAGTGAACCTCTAAACAAACATAGACGCCAAGTAAAAAAATGAAGCAAAACAGTCAATTGCATCCAAATTTACAAATGATGGAATGTCCATAGCTTTAAGAAACTCCTTCACAAAAGGGACAGATGGCAGACTTCCAGCATATTCATCCGCAGGATGATAAATGGCTACCAATATGCTGATGTTAAAGATGGTTGGGACCATAGAACTCGTGTTCCACCAAAAAAAGAAGGGAAAAATATATGGCATAAAACCTTAGGATATCATAAGGTCACCTGCGCATATATGCGCTACTCACAAGACCGGCATGCAGAGCAGGCATTCAGATAGTTGGTCGGTTCGCCGCTGATCGGCGTGCGTTCCACCAAAACAGGAAGTGATGTCACTGGTACTGGTTAGCAGGCGTAGGCAGGATGTTACGTCGACGCGTTTCGCCCCTCCCCCAGGGCGTTATCAAAGACTCTTTGATAACGCCCTGGGGGAGGGGCGAAACGCGTCGACGTAACATCCTGCCTACGCCTGCTAACCAGTACCAGTGACATCACTTCCTGTTTTGGTGGAACGCACGCCGATCAGCGGCGAACCGACCAACTATCTGAATGCCTGCTCTGCATGCCGGTCTTGTGAGTAGCGCATATATGCGCAGGTGACCTTATGATATCCTAAGGTTTTATGCCATATATTTTTCCCTTCTTTTTTTGGTGGAACACGAGTTCTATGGTCCCAACCATCTTTAACATCAGCATATTGGTAGCCATTTATCATCCTGCGGATGAATATGCTGGAAGTCTGCCATCTGTCCCTTCTGTGAAGGAGTTTCTTAAAGCTATGGACATTCCATCATTTGTAAATTTGGATGCAATTGACTGTTTTGCTTCATTTCTTTACTTGGCGTCTATGTTTGTTTAGAGGTTCACTTCATTGTCATTCACTATTTATGAGAGTGCTTTTATTTCATATAATTTCTGTATTAGTTTAATGACACTATATCACTTCAAAGTCGCGCTTGTTCATCACATATATTTGCGATTTGTCCTTTTCACTTTGTATATATTTTTTTTTTTCTTATTAGTGCATTTCATGCACGATTTCACCCAGTGTGCGGCTAATTGTGTATGGTATATATTACCAATATTTCTTACACATTTCTCACATTCACTAGTATTTGTATAGATTATTTATGATTTGGTTTTGTTACAGTTAATCAATTATTTGTAGTCAATTTGCTAGCGCAGGTTTATTTGTTATATATCATCAAAGTGTAAGCACTTTTATCCTGCAGCTGCAAGAGGATTTTTAAAGATCACTATATTACATGAATTCATTTGCGAGCGCTGTTTTATATATAATTTTTGCATGGAGGAGTATGTTCGCACGCACTTTCTCGAGGTTTCATTCGCAAATCCTCGTCTCCTGCTGGTGCTGGTTTCTTCTTTGTGAAGAAGAAGAATGGTGAACTGAGACCTTGTATTGATTATAGGGGTCTCAATTATTTCACGATTAAGAATGCCTATCCAATTCCGTTGATTACAGGGTTATTAGACTGCCTCAAGGAGCAACGGTTTTCACGAAGCTTGATTTGAGAGGGGCATACAATCTCATAAGGATTAAGGAGGGCGACGAGTAGAAAACTACGTTTAATACCAGAACAGGCCATTATGAGTACCTCATAATGCCTTTTCGCCTTTGTAACGCCCCAGCAGTTTTTCACGAATTTATTAACGATATCCTCCCAGATTTGTTGCAGTTATGTGTGTTGGTTTATCTCGATGATATCCTCATATTTTCCAAGTCCCTGGAGAGCCACCACACAGATGTCTTTTATGTGCTTCAGAAACTAAGAGAGAACAATCTCTATTGTAAACTGGAGAAGTGCGAGTTCCATTGTGAATTTCCACTGCTGTTTTTTTCAATGGACCCAGAGAAACTTATGGCAGTCCTACAGTGGCCCTGACCCATGGGTTAACATCCTCTGCAGCGTTTCCTAGGCTTTGCCAACTATTATCGGTAGTTTATTCGTAACTTCTCGTCTCTGGTCAAGCCCCTGACTGATATGACCAGAAAGGACGGTAACCCACAGAGTTGCTCTCCGGAGTCTATTAAGGCCTTTGAGAGTCTCAAGGCTGCCTTTGTTTCTGCTCCTGTGTTGGCACATGCTGATCCTACGTTACCTTTTATCCGTGAGGTTGATGCTTCTGAGACTGGTGTTGGTGCCCTTCTGTCTAAACGTCCTACCTCTGAGAGCGCTATGCATCCTTGTGGCTACTTTTCCAAGAAATTGTCACCTGCGGAGTGCAATTACGAGATTGGTGACAGAGAGCTGTTGGCGATCATTTTAGCCCTGAAAGAATGGAGACATCTCCTCGAAGGTACCACTGTACCGGTTCTCATTCTTACTGACCATAAGAATCTCACATTCTTGTCTGAGGCTAAATGCCTCTCTCCCAGAAGGGCGCGATGGGCTCTTTTCTTGTCAAGTTGCAATTATTTTGTCTCATTCTTACTAAGAATGTAAGGGCTGACGCCTTGTCACAACAATTTTCCTCCACTTCCAAGTTGGAGTTGGTTCCGGTTCCTGTGATTCCTCCTGATCGTATTCTGGCTAGGGTTAGCACCAGTCTCACTTCTCCTTTGGGTGACAAAATTCTTGCTGCTCAGGTCCATGCTCCTTTTGTGACCGCTGCTTTGTCCCAGTGAGTCTCGGTAGTGCCATGCTCCAGACTTACCATTCTCCCAAGGCAGCTGGCCACCCTGGGAAGAATCAACTCGTTTGGGCCATTTCCCAACAATTCTGGTGACCTAGTCTATGTGCTGATGTAACTGCCTTCGTAGCTGCCTGTTCCGTGTGTGCTCAGAGTTATGGGCCGTACACACGATCAGTTTCTCCAATGGGAAATGTTCGATGTGAGCGTGTTGTCGGAAATTCCAACCGTGTGTATGCTCCATCGGACATTTGCTGTCGGAATTTCCGACAACAACTGTTTGAGAGCAGGTTCTCAAATTTTCCAACAAAAAACTTTGTCAGAAATTCCGAGCGTGTGTACAAAGTCCGAGGCACAAAATTCCGCGCATGCTCAGACGGAAGACGGAAGCGCTCGGTCTGGTAAAACTAGCGTTCGTAATGGAGATAGCACATTCGTCACGATGCAAATTTTTAAATATTTCACTGCAGTGCATTATTTTCTTCTTTATAATGCTAGAATAATGAAGTTTCTTTGCTGCTGATATTCACACACAGTTCTGACTGATTTCTTTATTATTTCTCGTGATCTCCTGAATAATCTTTTTTTTTTTTGCCAGATCTCCAGAATAATGTGAGTTTTTTTTTTTTCTTTTTTTGTTTTTTTTTAGAGTGATCTATTTTTTTTATCAAGATCTCCTTAATTTTTTCTTTTCTTTTTTTTTTATAGTGATCTCCATAATATTTTTTGTCGTTTTTGTGTGTCAAGTTACCACAACACCATTATTATCTAGTTTTTTTTTAACCTCAAAGAGGTTGGTTGGTGTCCCTTGTTAACTTGACATTGTATTTTTGAAATGTACCTGCCTACTCACAAACTGTTCTTTTTGAACTAAAACACATAGCCAAGTATTTGTTAAAAAAAATAGTAATTTATTAGGGGTCATAGCAAAAAAAGGGGAGAAAGGGACTTTGGGACTTTATAGGCACAGTAACACAAAATCTGTTACAAAAATCGTTTATTGAAAAAACATAGATAAACATTTAATTATTAAAAAACCAAAAGTTATTTGTATACAAAAATACTTAGTAAAGTTGTTGCTATACAAAACCATCTCTATACATAGGAACTCAGATATAGGGATGAACTTATCCAGAGTAGGTAGGTATCCAAGAATGTGGCTGGACAGCAGATCAACAGTAAGTTATTTTATATCAGAGAAATGCTCAACATGTTACGCGTGTCTTCATGCTTCTTCAGGAGCAAAAGAGGTTGTGGCTAATAGGATGAATAAAATTATATAGTTAGTATACAATAATCTAACCATAAAGTAAATACAAGAGGTATAAAAACAATCCAAACAGTTCAAAGGCCCAAGCTGGCCAGACTGCAGCGGCAGAGGCTAGGCACCCGACAGAGGCAATGAAGAGTCACCACGGGGCGTGCAAAACATAACATTAAGGTATATATAGGAAAGGGGATACTAAGTAGGTATTGAAAACAAACATCCCAATGGATGATTAAGTAGGAAAACTAGTATCTTAAGAGTAGAGAAGGGGAGGGAGAAAGGGAAGGGAGGAAGGGTGGGAAAAAGGGGGGGGGGGGGGGATCGCGCAATTCTCTGCTGTATAAAACCAAGACCCCCAAATCTAACCAAGTCGTGAGATACATTACCAGATACTCTTAACACCACGCTGAACTGCGTGATGTTATGAATACACATTGGTCTCTGCTGCGGGATGATCCCATTCTAGCCAAATATGTCAGCCCTACTCCTGATATTACTTTTCGTAGGTCTAGGTCCCTACGGGACAAACTTACGTCGAGTCACTATCTTAATAACTCAATATCCCAACATCACCCTAATGGTATCACCAGGTGTTGAAGTTGTACTTTCTGCCCATGGATTCGAACAGGCACTAGTTTTACACTGCCCAATGGGGAAGTATTTCTTTTGCCAGACCAGACTGAACCCAGGCCATCACTCTCAAGACTTCCTTGCATGCTTCCTTCCAGGCTGTAGCTGTGGTGTTGGCGTTGTGGCAGGAGGTGGAGGAGGAGTATGGTCCAACTCGCATACATGACTTTTGTTTGTCAGTTGGACCCTCACCCCCTTATTTAGGGCCTGAAAGATGACCTCCTCACAGATGGGGTGTTGGCCTACCTCCATTTCTTGCATCTTACATTAACTCTTGGATGTTAGGGGTGTTTGTGAGGACCACAGTAGACTGCTGAATCAAACCAAGCACTGACTCCTACACGTTCCTCCCCTTCCTGGGCCTTTTTGTTGGAAGGTGGAGGGGAGGAACCTGCAAGGCTACTGGGCATGGCCACCTCCTGGCTGCCACTTTCCACGGCCACCTCCTGGCTGCCACTTTCCACGGACACCTCCTGGCTGCCACTTTCCACGGCCTCCTCCTGGCTGAGATTTTCTGGTGTATGAAAATGGGACATAGTTTTAGTTTTTTGGTCAATCACGCACAATTTTGAGCTCATGACTGTTGCAAATTGAATGTTAACAAATAGAAAAGACTATCATTCTGACCCCAGCATTTTTCATTCTTCTCCCAATCATTTTTGGCTACTACTGTCTATTGATATGTTAAACCACTTTGTTAAATCAGAAATTAGTGATCAATAATAGCATCTAGTTAACATAATTACATTTTTGACATGAAATATGTTATAATGCTATACCTGGCTCAAGCTGGGCTCCTCCACATCTTCCTGGATGGAAGGCCCAGGTTGCACGTCTGAAGCCTTATCTGAGGTGGAAGGAAGTGTAGAAGGAAGGGTTGAGAGTGATGGCCTGGGTTCACTCTGGTCTGACAAAAACCACAGTCTGTCATAGTACCAGAGCCTGGGGACATAAATGTCATCTTCTGCTGCTCCTGATCTCATGGAATCCTGAACCTTCTTGCGCTCCCTATTATATGTGCTCCTCAGTCCACCAATTTTGAACTTCAAATAGGTGATGTCTGCCGTGGGAATCACCGGCTGCCTTCCTCTTTATTTTGTTATTATAAAATGGGTGTTTCACTTGCTTGCCACAGACAGGGCAGCTCTCTGTACTTATCAATAAAGTTGTGGAGGAAGTCATAGTCATTAAATTTATCCATTTTCTCTGCAAGACACAACACAAGACAAACCCTAATGTCAAGCTAAACTCTCCTAATCTTGTCCCAATATAGGCCTCAATCTATAAGCAGTATAGGCCACTAACCACTGATGCCCCAAGGTAAAATGGTACCCTCATTTGCTCGGCGCTTACGCTACTCCATCCTCCGCTTACAGATCATACTTACGACGCACACGTGTTACGCTTTATCTACACTGCGCATACGTAAAACTCTGCCCCTGACCTTCTTTCTAGTATATTCCCCGCCCCTTCTCTTTCAGCGCAGTGGGAGAGCACATGGCGGGGAGACAACAGGTGCATGATATTATCAGCAACAAGGAGGACTAGGAAAGCTGGAGCCACAAACGTCCCGATCCAGGAGGAGATTTAAGGCGTCAAATATGTCCTTTGTAGAGATGTTGGAGGTGGTGGACATCTTGAAGAGGGCTGACTATGACGGGAAATATGGACCGTACAGCAACCCAAATGTGAGAAAGGCCAAGATCATGACTAAACTTGTCAGAAGTCTGCAGAAGAACTTTGGGGTACGACAATCCAAGGAGCAATTGAGGAAACGCTGGTCAGACCTCAAATTGAGGGAGCAGGATCAGTACAGAAGGATCAAGAGAGTGCTGCAAAAAAGCAAGTATTTTGTCGTTTGTTCCAATTATTATTACGTGAATGCTGCTACATGTGCTTTTCTTTACTGTTGTACATTTTAAAATGGCGTGGGGACAGTAATCGTCGTTCACAGTAAACTTCGTTCATTCACAGTAAACATTGTTCATTCACACTAAATATCATTCGACCCATGAAAAGAAGTTTAGTACATTGTTGTCTAGATGTGTTTGTAACTAGAATAAAATGCAAACTTGATTCAGTGTAAGGAGAGGACACTCAGCAGCTGTTTACACATCTGGATGCAGGAGCACTAGTGTGGGACACCAGAACACCCTTTTTAGGGTGTCCAACGCAGGTGATCCAGTGGATACTAGGGGTCGCTCCATCTGTGAAACTTTAATAACAAAAAAGGTTAGTATTCCAGCTTTAGAAAGGGAAAAAATCATGTATTCAGCTTGGAACTCTGCCAAAACAGACAATTGTACGACACTTCCAAGCAATGTTTCATATTCCTATTTCTTGCCTCAAATATCTGTGTGCTAAGTATACCTTATTTTTTCTTCACATAGGGGAGAAAAGACTCAGGACATCTGAGGGCACCAAGAACAAACACTACACCTCCTAAAGAAGGGGAAATCCCCACACACCCTGAAGAAGATGTGGTGGGAGAGGTTCAGGAAGTGGGCGAAATAGTGACCACAACAGTTCAGTGTCTGAGAGAGACCACAGCTTCAGGTAATAGCTGTATGCCTGCATATTTATAATACATGGTATTTTTTTTTATTTTTAGGTGATGTGGTGGATGTTGTGGAAGAAGAAACTAATTTCACCAGTGCAAGTGCACATATACTCATCGGGGAGATCATGGTGTGCAATCAGGAATTAGAGAAGATAAAGGAAAACATCAATGATATTTAAAAAAGACTCAACAACATCATTGATGTTTTAGGCAGAATATTTTTACATTCTGTCATTATATTTTTTTATTTTCAAAAAGTTTTAAAGTAATTTGAAAGCCAAATTTTGACGATGCACACAGTGGGGGTTATTTACGAAAGGAAAATCCACTTTGCACTGCAAGTGCACTTGAAAGTACACTGAAAGTGCACTTGGAAGTGCAGTCGCTCTAAATCTAAGGGGTAGATCTGAAATGAGTGGAAGCTCTGCTTATTTTATCATCCAATCATGTGCAAGTTAAAATGCTGGTTTTCATTTTCCTTGCATGTCCTCCTCGGATCTACAGCGACTTTACTTCCAAGTGCACTTGCAGTGCAAAGTGAATTTTCCTTTAGTAAATAACCCCCAGTGTGTCAACATGTGCTATCTGCCATCATGGGATATCAATGTACACGTTTTGTGGGTGCAACCCCTTCCTCGCAACTTAAGTAGATGAGAGGAAGGGGTTGCACCCCCGAAACACATCCATTGATCCCCCATGATGGGAGCTAGCACATGTTGACATTAGGCATGGGATCAGGAGGGAAATCTACATTTTCACTCCCAATTTGTGAGCATCTTCAAAATTTGGCTTTTACAGGGGTGACATCACCCCATCTGATAAAAGGCAGAAAAAAAAGGCAAAATCAACACAGTTATGGCATATTAATGTCACATATTGCCTTCAATTTATCCAAGTTGAACTTTGTAAGTTCCTGAGTTGTGTATGTTATGGTTTGAAACATGCCTGTTTTACCCAAAAAAGGATATTTCTACTGCCAAACATAAAAACGTTATACACCAAAGATGTTGGTTTGTTAAAAAACCCTTTTCTAATGCACATGTGAATGTGCTTTGAGTAAAATGTTTTATACTCAACAATGTGTGACTTCTTCTTTCAATGTTCAATACCAGTTTTTGTAGTAAAGTTGGTGTAGTTTACAGTGACAATGGGGGGATTTACTAAAGGCAAATCCACTTTGCACTACAAGTGCACTTGTAGTGCAAAGTGGATTTGTCTTTAATAAATAACCCCCACAGTGCTCTAAAATTTGCCAAAATCACGCCACTTTAGGGACTCACAGCAATTAATTCATGGAGCTGAAAAGGATGATTATTTATATCATTAATGCATTACATACATTAACAACAAAAACAAGGTGTGTGTGTGTAGCAGACCCTGACTTTGGGGGGCAAGCCAGGACGGCCAGGTTCAACTGCCGTCAGAGTTGTATTTTAAAATCTGACCTCAGCCCAAACTGAGGCCACATAGTTCGTTGCATTTTTTCAGAGGTAATTGTGGAGAATGCAGCAGGCAAGTAGAATATGGTTCAGTTTATATTCCGCCATGTGGATTGCTGTCAGAAATAGGCGGAACTGGCTGGCCATTATTCTGAACGCATTCTCCACGACTCTTCTGGCTCTGACCAGCTGGTAGTTAAGAACCCTCTGGTCCGGGGTGAGGGTTCTCGTGAGGAACGGCCGCATCAGATGGTCTCCCAGCCCAAACGCTTCATCAGCGACGAACACAAAAGGAAGACTAGCCACATTGTCTTCCGCAGGTGGCAAGCCCAAGCTGCCATTCTGGGGCCGTCTGTAGAACTCCGTCTGGGCGATGACTCCACCATCTGACATCCGACCATTCTTCCCCACGTCCACATACAAAAACTCGTATGTTGCGGACACCACTGCCAACAGGACAATACTATTAAACCCCTTATAATTATAATAGTATGACCCTGAGTTGGGGGGTGGGACGATGTGGACATGCTTCCCATCGATTACCCCTCTGCAGTTAGGGAAGTCCCACTGCTGAGCAAACTGGGATGCCACAGTCTGCCATTCCTGTGGGTTTGAAGAAAACTGTGGAGTCAAACAAGAAAAAAAAATTAGTACTTTTGCACATAACATTGCAAGCAGATTAGACACAAACATTCTTGACCAACATAAGTATAACATTTATTGAAATGAGTATTTAAAGACAAAAGTATAAGGTACACTTATCAGATTCCTCACCCCCTCTGATGGCCCATTGTAAAAATTGTAGGGGGGGAAATGTTTTGGACAGGTAACCCTCTCCACTTCATTGAAAGCTGAATGCATAAATAATGTGGATTGCTTTGGCCAGCCCCTCCTTACTTACACTATTGGCAGCCCACTGGACAGGTAAGTAGTGTCATAATCCAAAAATAGGAATACACACTGTACAAATTGAAGCACATTTTTTACATTCTGCAATTACCTATCAAGATAATAGGAGAACAAAACTTTAAACAGTACCATTTGAAAATATTCAGGCAGGCCCTTGCACTACATGCTTTGTTTAAATCATCCATAAATATGACCACAAAAGAGGTAGGTATAGTGTGTATGGATTTGGCAAAGTCAGCAGATTATTGGTATTGGCTGACTTAGCTGGGGGGGGAGGGAGGGTTCCACGTGAGTCCCCCCCCCCCAAAAAAAAAAGCCTCTTGCACTCTGCCTGAATTTAAGGACAAAAATAACATTTGTACACGTTTTAGGGGGTGTTTAGGGTAAGCACTACAATGGAGCTGACAAAATATATTGTTAGGTGATTAGGCTAGGTGTGTATGGGCCCAGGATAGCATGCTGGGGAGCTTAGTGGAGGTAAATATGCATGAAGGACAAAAAAGGAACGTTAAAAGCTTCCAGCATGCATGAGGACAAAGAGGACATTCACAGCATATTACAATGAGGGTAATTAGGGAATGATGAAATAAATACAATACATTAGCAAACATTACATACATAGAATGTGATGTTAAAGGAGAAAACTTACCTTAATATAGCCCTTCTGCAGGACCAGAATGATGGCAGAACAGGTTTCTGGAATAATGATCCCCAGAGCCTGGGGGGAGATGCTTGTCGAGAACTTGATATCCTGCAGAATTCTCCCCGTCGCCAAGTACCGCAAGGTGCTGACGAGCCTCTGCTCGGGAGTGATGGCTTGCTGCATGCAGGTGTCCTGCTTGGTAATATAAGGGGACAGCAAAGACAACAGACGGTGAAAACCGGGGTCCCTCATCTGGAGATAATTCCTGAAATCATCAGGATTATTCTCCTGGATCTCCCGCAACAAAGGCATGTGTGAGAATTGGTCACACCAGA
Organism: Aquarana catesbeiana; assembly: GCF_042186555.1. Taxonomy (NCBI): domain Eukaryota; kingdom Metazoa; phylum Chordata; class Amphibia; order Anura; family Ranidae; genus Aquarana; species Aquarana catesbeiana. The sequence goes on along the minus strand of NC_133327.1, from coordinate 523,178,020 downwards.
GCAACCAATTCTTCGTCCATGAACTCCTCCTCACCCTGTTCATGGACTGGACTTGGGTCAAAGAAAGAACTTAAACACCAAGCCCCTGCACAGCACGAACTCTATGATGAGTATGTACCCGCAACATGGCTAGAATATGGTCAGTTGGTCAGAACGAATTAACAGAATGCACTGAAAATCAGAAAGAACCTGAGAAGAGTGATCTGAAAATCAGAAACGAGCGGACAAGAACGCATTGCGAAACAGATACGAACTGACAACACGCACTGAAAGACAGCAACGAACCCACAAGCACAAACTGAAGAACAGATACGAACTGAAAAGCACAAGGCTGAAAAGCGCGAATCGTCTCCCACCAAACTTCTACTAACACGAGATTAGCAGACATTTGTGTGACCGTGTGTATGCAAGACAAGTTTGAGCCAACATCCGTCGGAAAAAAATCCATGGTTTTGTTGTCAGAATGTCCGATCGTGTGTACATAGCATAAGACTCCACAACACCTTCCAGTGGGCCTCCTACAACCCATACCCAATTGGGAGAGGCCCTGGACCCACCTGTCTATGGATTTCATTGTGGAGTTACCCAACTCCCAGGGTAACACAGTTATCCTTATAGTGGTTGACCAGTTATCAAAGATATGTCATTGTATTCTACTTAAGAAGTTGCCCACTTCTAAGGAACTGGTTTCTATTTTTTCTTGGGAGATCTTTCGCTTACATGGGCTACCCAAGGTGATTGTGATTGGTGATTGGGAATGGGTGTGCTGCAGCAACTTCTGGATCGCTAAGCATGTGAGTATTTTTTTTTGTGCAAAACCTGGTTTTAGACATGGCTAGATTGAGATTTCTCTTTAATCGTGAAGACCCGCCACACAATAATGTTGACCTGATGGCCTACCGCTTGCCTACAGCAGATCGCAAGCCAGCTGCTGTATGTAAATAAACAGGTTGGGGGTGCTGGGTGATGTCATTGACCAAATATGGTGCCACAGGTGAACAATCAGTTTTTTTGCCTGTTTGCCTGTTCCCCCTACAGTGGCTGCGTTCATTTTATTTTTTTGGGAAAGAACAATTTCTTCAAATATAGAATGTACCACTTGAACTTGCCAGGTCCTTGTCACTTCTTGTGAATCGAGCTGGAAGCATAAAACAATCTTATCTTTCTTCTGTAAACTACTTACTGAATCTATCCATCCCCCATGTAATGGAGATTTGGCAGGTTTGAAGTTCAGCTTGGGTGTGAACCATGGCTCTTGCCATAGATAAAGTGAATTAATGAGCATAGTCACCTTTGGACAGGAAGTGTGTTATTCTCAGGATGACTAGCTGAAAATAAAAGCTTTTTCAAAAGTACACCTTATGCAGCCACCTATTTGAAGAACAGGTAATTGCATTATTCATAATTATTTTTTTTTCAGTTTAGATACACTTTAACCCCTTGGCGCCCCCTGCCCTTTCAGGGGTTTTAGATGCTGGAAGGCAGAGCGAGGTTTATGATCATGTGACCGCCGTGACAGCCAATCACGGTGGTCACATAAACCCCGCCCCACCTTCCAGCATCTAAAACCCCTGAAAGGGCAGGCAGGCCCTGGCGCCAAGGGGTTAAAGTGTATCTAATCCGAAAAAAAATGAATTGTAAATAATGCAAATTACCTGTTCTTTAAATAGGTGGCTGCATAAGCTGTATTTTTTAAAAAGCTTTTTTTTTGTGAATGGAGAGCTTTCCGTTAGACACACTCTCTCGGCACAGCTTGTTTTGCAATATTGCACGCAAATATGCGGCTGTTTGGCGTCAAGGCCCACCCGCCAAAAGCTGGCATATTTGCATGCTGTCGGTGCCAAGGGGTTAAGGAATCATTTTCATGCACAACGTGCAATAGGTTATCGCAGCTAATCATAAATCTTGTTTTCTCTGATATGACTTACAGAACATCATACATGCACAGTCACAACAAAAAAGTTTGATATTCAGTATACTACCACATACTATATTACGTAGCTATAATACTATATTACATAGCTACCTTTTGAAATATGGGGAGTCTGCAGACAATGTATTTCCCTACAAGCTCACTAAATGAAAAACAAAGAACAGCTATAATTTTACACATAGCATGTGAGAATGTGTGAGCAACCAATAAATATATTGAAACGTAACTATTAACAAAGGATGTTCTATCTGATCATAATAGCAGCACTAGCAATAAAAATACAACAGCGCTATTGAGGCAAGGTAATTTAATAATAAATAAACATTTATGAAATAGTAAATACTAGATAAAACTAAGCAGAGAATTGCATACGTCACCGCAAGTTATGCTAGTCCCGGAAGCTACGGGCTGTTATCGAGAGCCGGCCAGCTCAAACTTTTAATGCTGTTTATACTCTACTTGAATGTAAGTGTCCATTTGTCTTTTATAGTTTAAATAAATGTTAAAGGTTTTACACTATGCAAGCCTTCTGTTGCGTTATGGGGATCCATTAACCGTGTCCCACTCGTGTGAGAACCATCACTGCTGAGGCTAAGGAGTTCAGTGTACGGCACAGAGATCCCAGGCTGGGTTACAAGCCATTTGCGCTCTGTGGTCCCCCAAGGGACCATAGCGATCTGGTAAGTGGCAGCGTGTGCTTAGGTGGAGGCACTTTCCTATTTCTTCACACTTTCTGGGGTGTCTGGATTTTATGTCACTGCGGAGGAGTCAATAATTATCTTGCATGGACTATTTTTGACATATTTTTGATTTGTTTTCTACAGTCACTACTATCACATATGGACTCATTTCTGTCATTTATTATTCTTTACGATTCTCCTGTTGGAGTTTAGTACTCACTACTGTCACCATTTAGTTGGTAATTGTCATCATATGTTCACTAATTTTTTATTTTTCATTTTTATATTTTAGTCATATTGTTACACCACTGGGTTATTACCCATTGAGGTTTTGTCTCACTGGCATATTTGTCCTTATATATTGTGTTAGTGTATTATCATCATCATATTGGTTTTTCAATTTATCATTTTATTGTGAGTGCATATGTTTCCCATAGCTATTGCCTCACAGGACAATTTATTTAGCACAACTTCTTCTTTTTTATATAATTGTATAATTGACTACCTAATGCCAGGGGTACTTAAACATTCAGAAGAGTTTCCACATTACATAAATAATGGATTAAAAACTCTTGGCTTATTTAAATAAAATAAAAAACATGTTCTACTTATCTGTTCTGTGCAATGGTTTTGCACAGAGCAGACCCGATCCTCCTCATCTTGGGTCCTTCGCCGGCGCTCCTAGCCCCTCCCCCTTCCCGCCTCTGAGTTCCCTCATAGAAAGCCACTTTCTATTCGGGGCACTTGTGTGGGGTCACTCCTGAGCCTCCCTGCCTGCATCTGTTGATACAAACAGCCAGACTTAGCCCTGCCCTCTGCTCACTCGTCATAGGATTTGTTTGACAGGAGCGGGAGCCAATGACACCCACTGCTATCAATCTGCCCAGTGAGGAGGGACAGAGGTGGGAGAGCTGCTGCTCTCGTGCACAACACTGGACCGAGATTAGGCTCAGGCAAGTGTAGGGGGGTTGGGGAGGGACCTCTTCAACAGAATATTTTTTACCTTAATGCATAGAATGCATTAAAGTATAAAATCCTTAAAGGGGTTGTAAAGGTAAAAGTTTTTTCACCTTAATGCATTCTATGCATTAAGGTGAAAAAACTTCTGACAATACTGCCGCCCCCAGCCCTCCCGTTTTACTTACCTGACCCCTCGAAAGTCCCGCGCTCGCTCCCGACATCCATTTTGCCGCTCAGCCTGGCCGCTGATTGGCTACAGTGGATGGATTGAAAGCAGCGCAGCCATTGGCTCGCGCTGCTGTCAATCACATCCAATGACGTGGCGCGCCCCGGGGGGCGGGCCCGAGTGATACAGTGAGCGGCTATAGCCGCCGGCTGTATCACGGGAGCGCGCCCGCAAGAACTAACCACCATGCGAGGGAGCTCGCATTAAGGTGGTTAATGCTTGCGGGGAGGAGCTAAAACAGCCGCCGAGGGACCCCAGAAGACCAGGTTCGGAGCCACTCTGTGCAAAACGAGCTGCACAGTGAAGGTAAGTATAACATGTTTGTTATTTAAAAAAAATAAATAAATTACCTTTACAACCCCTTTAAGGATTTAAAACGTTAACTATTTGTAAAATGTTCTAAAGATCTCTAATTTTATGTAGGACCATTATTAACTACTTGACCTGGAAGATTTACCCCTTTCATGGCCAGGCTATTTTTCGCGATACTGCACTGCGTTACTTTAACTGACAATTGCGAGGTCATGCAATGTTTTACCCAAATAAAATGTCTTCATTTTTTTCCACAAAAAGAGCATTCTTTTGGTAGTATTTGAGGGTGGGGGGTCCCCATGTCAGAACACAATAGTACAACAGGATAGATTGCTGTACTAACATCAGATTGTTAGTACAGTGGCTCTGACTTGAGCTTTCAGTTTTTATTTGTTCAACCCGCTTGATTGAACAAAAAAAACTAGTAGTGTATACGAGGCTTAAAGGGGTTGTAAACCCTCAAGGTTTTTCACCTTAACCATTCTATGCATTAAGGTGAAAATCCTCCTGTGATGCAGCAGCCCCCCTATTACTTACCTGAACCAGGTCTTTCCAGTGACGGGGACGAGCACACCAGCTCCAGCCGGTGTCTCGGGTCCTGATTGGATATATTGATAGCAGCGCAGCCATTGGCTCCCACTGCTGTCAATGAAATCCAATAACACAGGAGTGGGGGGGGGGGGGCGAGTCCTGCTGTCTGTGTCAATGAGTGAAGCAGCAGGATGCGGAAATGCGCTCGCACGAGTGCCCCGAGGGGGAGCGGCTCTCCAAAGGGGCACTCGAGAAGAGGAGGAACTGGGAGCGCTGCTGAGGGACCCCAGAAGAGGAGGACCGGGGCCACTCTGTGCAAATATCCAACTGCACAGAGGAGGTAAGTTTGACATGTTTGGGTTTTTTGTTTTTTTTATATGAACCTTTACATATCCTTTAAGTGTCCCTCTGGCACATACCCCTTCCCAATCACAGCCTGCCTCTGGAACACTCCCCCTGTTCAAGAACAGCCTGCATCTTGCCTCAAACTGAATAGACTGTGGAACACAGGCACACTGTGTGTCTGCACAGTGTCCTTTAACCCCATCCGCCACTATCAGGAAGAATGCATAGTTATAACTGTATTCTAAAGTATCTATAACATTGTATGTTCACAACTACTTTATTCATGAGAAAAAATATCACACATTCCCTTACTGGTATTTGGAAACTGCATGCAAATCTGATCATTTTTAATTAATCCACCTAAAAAGTGGCACAATATATGCCACCCTACCACTCCTTTTCAACCAAATTAGAAATGATGCAGATGTGCTCCTTCTGCATTGAACAAAACATTAGGAAAAAACAAAGGGTTCTGTGAAACAGAATCCTCAGCTTTCCTCAGGATAAGCCATTGTGCCATAGTCATCAGTGTAAGGGGCACTCTTCCACCCATTCCAAACAATGTACAGGGCACAAACACAGACACTTTCTATCCATGTGACAATTGGATTTAGAAAATTTTGGGTTGTTATGGAAACAAGGATTAGTGATAAAGCTTCAGCGGAGACCTTTTTTTCCCATGATAACTCTTACAGGTGTGAATTTCCCTTCCTAGGGGTAAATTTCCTCTCACTTCCTGTTGTCTCCCTCTGTTTTTAAGTATGAGTCATATTTTAGTCAGATGTTTGTAACTCAGAGACTGCCTGTACTAGTATAAATGTCCCAAACTGCACTACTTTTAATGGTGCTCGATTGATAGCTTATTGGGCCCACTGTGAGAGTAGTAGGACTATGGCATATACAGTATGTGCCCTGTATACAATGGGTAGGCTCAAGTTTTATTTAACCCTGCCTCATTAAGGCTTCTCCACTGTCAATACAAATTTGCCACAGCCACCCTTTAGCTACATGTGCCACTTTATTCCTCTCCTATGGGTGCCAATTTCTAGCAATGGTAAGGAGCATTCTTCCTCCCACTGACACCAATGTAAAGGTCAGTTTTCCTTCTGTTGACACAAATGTAAGGGTAGTTTTCCTTGGACTGATACCAATGTAAGGAGCAGTCTTGCTTCCACTGACACCAATATAAGGGGTAGTTTTCCTTACACAGCAAGCAATGCAAGAGACAGTTTTCCTTCTACTGACACCAATGTGAGGGGCAGTCTTCCTCCCACTGACCCTAATGTAAGGCAGGCCATATGTGATTCTTTTTTTTTTTTTGTTCATCCAGCAAGCTGAACAAAAACATGAGCTGATTTCCTCTTCCACACATTCAATGTGGATTTGGGAATCCTTCCCGCTGCTGGGAGCCTTTCCGCCTGACAGAATACAATGGCCAGTTTTGCCAGCTATAGCTGGTGGCACTAATCATTGGGGAAAAACCCAATGGATCAATCTGTGTACAACCAGCTAGCCCATACATGGTTTAAAATTCCTCTGGTTCCTGGAATTTTGATCCATTTATAGCCAGCTTAAGAAGCAACCGTGCCTCCACTGACACCAATGTAAGGGGCAATCGTCCTTCCATTGACACCAATATTAAGCAATTATGTTTCCACTGTCACCAATGTAAGGGACAGTTTTCCTTCAACTGACACCAGTGTAACGGGCAATCATGCTTCCACTGACAACAATATAAATGGTATATAAATATAGTAGTATGTAAAGTGAGGCAACAGCCAGTATAGTTAAGTAAATTTAAGATTGCATATTAACATTCTCACATAAACTCAAACACAGCTAGTAACAGCATGCAGTTTTTGCCCCTCAAATTAAACTCTACCTACATCCTTGGTAAGCACAACTAAAAGATAAATCTTTGTAAATGCAGATATCCATAGTTGGGAAAAATGCCAACATTGATATCATTTACTACAGAAATTGACAGGAATTAAAACTGAAAAAAGGTTCACTTGAAAAAAAAGCTCTCTAAGCCTTTAGAACAGAAGTCTCAAACTGGCAGCCCTCCAGCTGTTGCGAAACTACAAGTTCCATCATGCCTCTGCCTGTGGGAGTCATGCTTGTAACTGTCAGCCTTGCAATGCCTCATGGGACTTGTAGTTTTGCAACAGCTGGAGGGCCGCCAGTTTGAGACCCCTGCTTTAGAAATAAAAGAAATAAAAATGCCCTCTTTCCCTAAAAACAAGCCCTACCTCAAAAATAAGACCTAGGGTTATTTTTGAGGATGGCTACAATATAAGCCCTACTACGAAAATAAGCCCTAGTTAAAGTCGTTGTAAAAATATGTAATCCGTGCTGTAAAAAGATGATATAATTTGCAGTGTGTCTACTTTCGTAACTTTATTGTGGAAAATACCTTATTTACAGCGCCACTGGGTGCTCACGTGATCCGCTGGAGATCTCCTCCTGGCTCACATCAGTGTCCCCTCCCTCTGCAGTGCTTGGAACGGAAAAGAAGAGCTCCGGCAGGTCACGTGAGCCCCCAGCACTTTCCACAATAGAGTTACTAAAGGAGACACACTGCACATTATATAATCTTTTTACAAAACGGATTACATAATTTTACAAGGATTTTAACCAAAGTTTATTTTTGGAATTACAGAATGTCATTAAAGCGGAGCGCCGGCGAAAATTTTTTTTTTAAAAGTCAGCAGCTACAAATACTGCAGCTGCTGACTTTTAAAACATGGACACTTACCTGTCCAGGGCGCCCGCGATGTCGGCACCCGAGGCCGAAGCGTCTCTCCGTCCTCGGGTGCTGCCGCTTCCATCTTCGGTAAGGGAATCAGGAAGTGAAGCCGTGCGGCTTCACTTCCCGGTTCCCTACTGCGCATGCGTGAGTCGCGCAGCGCAATACGGATGGTCCCTGCTGCCTCTGGGACCCGTGTGTTTCCCAGCAGGCAGCGGGGAGGGAGCAGGAAATGGCGTAAATAACCGCAGATTCTGCGGCTATCTATGCCGGAAGTGGGTACAGATACCTGTAATATACAGGTATCTGTACCCCCCTCCCCCCTGAAAGGTGCCAACTGTGTCACCGGAGGGGGGGAGGAATCTGATGAGTGGAAGTTCCACTTTTGGGTGGAACTCCACTTTAAGCTGACTCCTGAGATGCCAGGGGGAGAGGGGGAGAGAAGAACGGGGACTCTTAAATTTTTTTTTATAGTTTTAATCCAGGTTTTTTAGAACATAGAGAAGGGTAAATGACACAGCACAAGCACTGTGCTGTCTATCATGCTTTAAAGGATCAGGAGATTATATATATATATATATATATATATATATATATATATATATATATATATATATATATATATATATATATATATTTATTTTACGGTTACAAACACTTTAAGATTGTCTTGTTGACATGACTGTATTTAAAAAAATTTAGATGATTGTACATACTGTAAATAAATAAGACATCCCCTGAAAATAAGCCCTAGTGTGTTTCTTGTAGCCAAAATTAATATAAGACCTGGTCTTATTTTTGAGGAAACACGGTAGTAAATTCACGTCTAAAAGGAAGGTGCCAGACAATCAGTACCAGTATACTATATACACCTTAAAGTGTAAATGTATTAAAATGATGACATAAGCTTTCATGGATCTAAAGCTGCACAGATGCATTTTAGAACAGGAGACATTTTCTGTACTTTGTATTTCTTGGAACATGAGACATTCTCTGTACTTTGTATTTCTTAGTGACAGTTTAGTGCCGTCCCTTTAGGCCAGCCATGTGCTGAAATGTCATCAGAATGTAGAACTTATCGAGCTGGTTGCTCTGTAACTTGGGAGTCCTTTCAGTCATTCATGTGAAAGTGAGCTATTCATTTTATTCTAGGGACACTGGGTATAAACATCAAACTGTCTCAGACTGTGCTGCCTCATAGCAAGCGTTACTAAAGTGTACGAAATAAAAAAAAAAAAAGTTTTAAAATCTCCATTTGGCAGAAAGCAACAATTTTAGTAATACTTAAAGTGAAACATTAAAAATTCATAACTCCATTAAATAACATGCCTAGGGGATGACTTGACCCTGCCTTTGAAGTAGTACATCTCTGCAATGTATACTACCCACTACAGCAATACTGACCTTTACAAACATGGGTTTCAATTGTCGGCAAAATGACAGTTCCAGGTTCTGTATGTAAACAGAGCAGCCCTTCATGTATACCAAACTCTTGTCCTAGATGAGGATCTGGTGTAAATTCTAGTGGGGGACCCCCACAAAACAAATGGAGGTTCCACCAATAATTCATATTTTACCTTAAAAGATTTTGAAGGAAACCCCATGTAAAATCAAGAAAGAAAAGCATGTGTTCTCCCCAAAAAATACATACCAGGCCCTTATCTAAGCAACCAGCCTGGCAGGCCAGGAAAGGTGGGTGGGGGGGTGAGCATCAACCCTTCCTGTTGAACCATACCAGTCAAAGCACTTTGTCTCCATGTTGGTAAGAACAAGGGACTCTTCCCTACAACCCTGGGCCAGTGGATGTAGGGGGTATGCAGGCAGGGGGCTTTTGAGAATCTGGAAACGATTAAGGGGGTCCCCAGATACCAGCCCGCATATGTGAATGAGTAAAGGATACAAAGTACCACTACTAATTCACAAAAAAAATGCATAAATACAAACACACACAGTTTTTGGCCAATCCTTTCATAGAAAAGTAGTACCACAATGTACATCCATCAATAATCATACCATCCAATGATGTATATCCATTTCAATCAGGCTGCCTGATGCCAAATGACCCGCCGAAAAAAAAAAAAACTCAGACAGCTGGCACGTCTGATTCTAATGACTGCTTATCCATCACTGTCAGCCCAAAACAGTTAAATTCAAGGCATGCCTCTGTGCTTATGTGAGCTCTCAATTGAACTATCAAGCCATCGAATGGCTGGTGTCATAGCTGATCACATGTGTCATGGCAACTACCAAAATAAACAGACTGTGAGATGTTACCCTACTTGGCTGTAAAGGCTAGGAGGGTTTAATTCTGATTTAAGTGGTGTACCATCTTCATGGTGACACGTGCAGGTACATGCTGCCTGTTGCGTATGTGCTGTGTATGCAGCTGCGATTGGCACAGCTCCTTCATAGCAGTATAATTAAAATTTCCCTAATTTCCCATGTGCCGCAATACCATAGTGATGGCAAGTCTAACGGATGCAATCAAGTACGTAGGCAAAATTTTTCTTTCTGGAGCATGCATGATGTAAATATGGCAGAGGTCAATGATCCATATGTCTGTACTGTATGCTGTTATTGTTTCTTTTTTCCACAACTTTTTCTTGGGCAATCATAAATTATATTTTACTGTTGTACTTTTTTTGCATACTTATTTTAGATACGTCCTGCCCTTCATCTTTTTCTCAATTGGTTAACATGTCTTTAATTCATAAAATGACCCGCTGCTGTCTCTAAGTGTCATGATTTCTTTGCTGGTGACTACAATGGTTTTCTCTTTATGTGGAAGGGGTGCTGGTGTTATTAATTATTGATAAAAGTTATTAATACTGATTATGGAAAGCTAATAATTTTTGATGATTATTGTCCATAATTATTGATAAAAAGATGTTTCTAATTGTGCTCCGTCCAAGTGTGGGAATTTCTTATCCGGTGACCACTATGTTTTTCTCTTTATGTGGAAGGTATGCTCGTGTAAAACATTTCTAGTAAAAGAGCAAAGTACAAATGGGTTACTCAGGGAAAATAAATGATCCCATAAGCCGGTCATATATTATACAATTTTCTTATTCAATTTCCTTTAGATTTACCTTCAACTACTTCAATGTAGTTCAAGGGCCTGTCTGATTGCATACAGATTGAAAGTATTTAGGTTTGTAAACCAAACTTTTTGCTTTAGGGCTTGTGTCAACTGTCTTTAATAAAGAAATGCAAAATGCTTTTGACGTAAGTTTGAAAGACGCTTGTGAGATCATTCAAAATGAATATTATTATTATTATTCGCGATTTATTTAGCGCCAACAGTTTACACAGTGCTTTACAATGTATAGGGGGGACAACACAATTACAGTACAGTTCAATACAAAAGGTACAGGAGGGCCCTGCTCGTAGAGCTTACATTCTAAAGGGAGGGGGTGGTGGTACAAAACGTAATAGCTGCAGAGAAGCATTTGATGGGGGTGGCTCGGGGATAGTTGTTATGTGGGTGTGGGATAGGCTTCCCTGAATAAATGAGTTTTCAGGGATCTTCTAAAAGTGAACAGGGTAGGGGCTGATCGGACATACTGGGGCAGGGAATTCCAGAGGATGGGAGAGGCTCTGGAGAAGTCCTGAAGGCGAGCATGGGAGGAGGTAACAAGGGAGCTAGACAGCAGGAGGTCCTGGGAGGAGCAGAGGGGACGATTTGGGCGATATCTGCAGATGAGGTTGGTGATGTAGATGGGGCGATGTTGTGAATGGCCTTGTATGTTATGGTTAGCATTCTGAAGTTTACACGGTGGGGTAGGGGAAGCCAGTGAAGAGATTGGCAGAGAGGGGAGGCAGTCATGGATCGATTAGTGAGGTGTATTAGTCTAGCAGCAGCATTCATAACAGACTGAAGGGGGATAGCCTGCTTAAGGTTAGGCCATTAAGGAGAGAGTTGCAGTAGTCAAGGCGGGAAATAATCAAGGAGTGAATATGTTGCTTTGTGGTGTCATTAGTAAGGAAGGGTCGAATTCTGGAGATGTTGCTGAGGTTAAGGCGGCAGGATTTAGCCAGTGATTGGATGTGGGGGCTGAAGGAGAGTCAAGGATTACACCCAGGACCCTGGCATGTGTGGAGGGAGAAATGGTTGTGTTGTTGATATTAATGGTTAAGTCACGGGGGGGGGGGGGGCTGTGAAGGAGGAAATATAACAAGCTCAGTTTTAGAAAGATTAATTTTGAGGAAGTGGTGTGACATCCATACCGATATGTCATTCAGAAAGTTTGAGATCCGTGAGGAGATCGAGGGGGTGAGTTGAGGAGTGGAGAGACAGATCTGGGTGTCATCGGCATAGAGGTGGTATTGGAAGCCATGGGAGGTTATCAACTGGCCCAGGGAAGAGGTATATAGTGAGAATAGGAGAGGCCCAAGGACGGAGCCTTGGGGTACCCAAACAGAAAGAGGAAGGGGAGCGGAGGAGATGGAGTTGTAAGTGACACTGAAAGTGCGCTGAGATAGGTAGGAGGAGAACCAGGATAATGCAGAATCACGGACGCCAAGGGAGTGTAATTTGCTGAGGAGGAGCAGGTGGTCAACTGTGTCAAAGACAGCAGAGAGGTCTAAAAGTATGAGTATGGAGTAGTGGCCATTGGTTTTAGCAGTTAGTAGGTCATTGGTGAGTTTTAGTAGGGCAGTTTCAGTAGAATGTTGTGGGCGGAAGCCAGACTGTAGGGGGTCGAGAAGGTTGTTGTCCGTGAGGTAGCGACTCATTTGGTCATGAACAAGGCGTTCGATGAGCTTGGAGGCAAACGGGAGCAGGGAGATGGGTCTTAAGTTATTCAAACAGGTGGGGTCTAGTGAGGGTTTTTTGAGTATGGGGGTAACCAGTGCATGTTTGAGTGGGGAAGGAAAGGTGCCGGAGGAGAGGGAGAGGTTGCAAAATTAATTGCAGGTACAATTAACCTTAATTTAGCCTGCTTCGGCTTTAATTCTCTTAGGCCCTGTACACACTGACATTTGAAACAGATGTTTGAATTTTGTTTTTTCTGCTCCTCAAACACCTATTAAAACAGTCTGCAATGGATAAAATGGACAGCGGACCGAGCTGTCCACGTTTGAAAAACATATAGTGTCTTGCATTGCTTTTTGTCGCTGTGTGGCAAAAATGAAGCTACATGTCGAGTCTGGGAGGAGTTGAAGCATCTCCTTTCATTCAAGTCTATGGTGACACGCCCTAAAAACGGCATTTGCAGCACGTTCACGGTGTTTGACAAGCGTTAGTCAAATATGAGTGATGTGGAAGGTGGAATATCAGAGAGATTGAGAAAAAAATCACTTGGAGGGCATCTATGGTGTGTTTTTTTAATGTGCCTTATACACATGTAGCAGTGAAGTTAGTACAGGAGCTGTCTACTGTATATCTTCTAGAAAAGTTTCAGGAAGCAGAAACCAGCATCCTGATATGTCTATCATCCAAGAGACACTGGTCTATTGTAGTTTAAAGTTTATGCAAAGCCAAAACTTTTTATATTTTTGGAGAAAGTAGGGAAGCACCTTTGTTGGGTTTTTATTGCTATCTGTGTCCCCACTGGGAAGACTCACCTTCGCCATTGGTCCTGGTGATTATTGTGTCAAATGCAGAAAATGCCATAAAATGAATCAGGCAGCTCTACTTTCCCCCAAATCATATTGCATAAAAGTTAGGCCTGCTATAGGTAGTCGTGGGCTTTTTTTAACCCCTTCTAACCGTGGGCATATGAGACATGCCTAAAGAGCTCAAGGGGTTAAAATAATAAAACATATGATTAAGGGTAACATCCCTATTCAGAAATGGGAACTTGTTTTTAGAAAGCACAGAACAAACAGACCAATTCACAAGACTGAACAGACAACAATATGGGCAGATAATGATGGTGTTTAGGATGTGGGTTGTAAAATCTTTTTATATGTGTAAACTTCTATTGTATATGGATTTATTATAAAAATACCCCTTACTGAGCACAATAAATAACTATTCATATTAGCAAAATTTTCAAAAATTTGGTAAATAATTCCATAACAAAGGCTGAAGCTGAACTGCTGTCAAATCTAAAACAAGCGCTCAACTCTCTGCGTAATAATGACGGTACAGTGGTCAAACCCTCTGATAAAGGGGGAACACTGTCATTATGAACAGGGAGGGATAGGAAAAAATGTGCTATGACATAATATACAACAATGAATGCTACAAGCCTATACCAGCAGCATTTGTGTCAGCTAGCATTAAGCAAAATAGGAATATTCTCAATCAAGCCTATACAGCAGGGATCATAGATGAAAATACCTTTAAATTTTTCAACGTTGCAAATCCGTGTACACCCACCTTTTATGCACTACCAAAGTTGCATAGGGGAATACTACCACCACCAGGACGTCCAATCATCTCAAGTTGTGGCTCCTTAACCGAAAATGTTAGTAGGATCATAGATGACTACTTATATCCACATGTGAGGAGTCTGATCTCACATGTGAAAGATACCATTGAATTATTGAAAATAATAGATGGACTACAGATACCAAAAGAGGCATGGGTAGTTGCGATAGATATTGAAGCATTGTACAATTTTATTACACACATTAGGAACACAATTAGTACGCAGCTTTCTTGACGAGAGAGACACCAACTCTCACAAATACAACAGCTTCATTATTGAAATGCTGGAATTTATCCTTTCAAATAATGTTTTTTTTTCAAGCGTTCCCACTACCTCCAGATACAGGGGGTGGCTATGGGGGCGGGTTGCGCCCCCTCATACGCCAACCTGTATCTGGGGGGGTGAGAGCGCAATCTGTTTTCACAAGAACAAACAAATGTCGACCTGAACTAGGTAATTACCTGGCATCGTTATATAGTCGATGTTCTGATGGTTTGGGCAGGATCAAAAGAAGAGTTAATACAATTTTTGGAAAATCTGCAAAATAATAGTTACAATCTAAAGTTCACATATAACTAAAGCCAGGAAAAGATGACTTTCCTGGACGTAGAGATTTTTGTGAATGAAATTGGCAATTTATGTTCAACTTTATATAGAAAACCAACCGCAGGTAATACATTATTACATGCCACTATATAGCGAGTATCTCAGATTAAAGCATAACTGCACCCATGAGGAAGACTTTAAGAGAGAGGCAAATCAGCTATATGAACGTGTACTGATAAGGGGTTATACTAAAACCTGCCTAAAAAGGGCATACAATAAAGTAAGATTATTAGATAGGAACAAACTGATTTATAAATCAAGGAAGGATAACAAAGAAGATTCAACCAGAATTGTGACCAGATATAATAGACAACATGAATAAATTCAAAGGATTTATAAAAAATTCTGGTACCTTGTTACAGCAGATGACAAAATCAATAAAAATGTCAAAACCTTCCCCGAGATTACCTTCAAGAGATCACAATCTATTAAGGACACATTGGTGTCAAGTCATTACACAGTCAGCAGGTTTTAAGCAGATAGATAGATCAGATACATATCTCTGCGGTAGCTGTAACTATTGTCGTTACATCCTGCAAGGTGAAAACATAGATCTTCCAAATGGTACTGTTTGGGCACCGAAACTGAGAGTTACTTGTCAATCGATTTGAGTTTTTTACCTCATCAAATGTTGCTGCGGCGCATTTTATGTAGGGAAAACTAAACATAATTTTTTCTGCAGGATTAGAGACCATGTGTCAGCAATATCAAAACTTAAATTGGAAACTCCCATTAGCAGACACATTTATACCATACACAACTTAAGATGATTAGATTTTATGCCCTGGAACATATTCACCCACGTGACAGAGGAGGAGATGCTGGCAAACAACTTCTTCAATTAGAAGCCAAATGGATTTACTTCTTACAGGCCACAAGGTATCCAGGTCTAAATGAGGGTATTAGTTACAAGCAATTTTTATAACAATTCAGATTAGAGCCAGTAAATAGTGATTTGAATGTCGCATTTGCTCTTACCGCCTCCTGTTTAGCCTCTGTTTTCCCATGGATGTCGTGCGCCTGATTGACTGCCTGAACGCCGACCATTAAATAGAGGTGGGATGCAGCACAGTTTTTACGTTGTTATGTACCCCCCTCTTTTATTCTATTAAATCATAGGTTTATGTTAAAATTAAGGGTATTGTGTTTATAATTATCATTGTATATACAATATGTAGCTCTCAATATGGATGTATAAATAATGAATTAACTGATTGTATGCAGTATCTGTAGATTGATGAAACCTCGAAGCGATTGATTGATGTGATTATAATCGCATGCAGCAACCTGTCTTTTTTCGTCTTTTTTTTGTTTTGTTTATTACTTCCTCTTTTTTTTTTTTTCCTCTTTTGCAGAACAATTCTCGGAAACAGCTCCTATGCATCTTGCCTCCTGGACAACAGGTTCTCCATAATGGATGCCCAGGGGCACGCATCAGCATGGTCCGATCACAGTCTGTGCTGAACCCCTGTGGAGACAGTAGTGTAGTGTGTGTACGGATTAGTGGTGACATCCATGCTAGGGGCGGGCGTGGTACTCTGTGACCATGCCCCTTGCTTTCATGGCGATTGGCAACCACAAAACACATTGTTGCCATAGCGACCAGGAGGCATGCATATGCTGGGGGGAAGACTAGGTCCGCCCCCCAACGTTGTGTGCGTTTCCCAGTTCCCGGTCAGCCTGTGGAGGAGGTTTCTGCCCCTCCACATGAGATGCCACCCAAACACATCTGGGGTGTGGGTGGCATCCGGTGCAGCGTCGGAAGCGGCGTGACATCATACCTCACGCCGATTATGACGCACAAGTGGGGCATACAAATAGACCCACATGGCAGCGCACAGGAGCCATACTATCCTCCAGACTGCAGACAGGTAATAAAATGTTCATCCCTTTGGAATTTACGCAATTTTTGTTGTTATACATCTGCAACTCTGGAACAACACTCATGGGGAATAACGTTCGTATTCTCCCAATGTTTGTTTGTTAACAGAACTTACGATCTAGCACGGCCTTAATATGATCTTTAAACTGCAGAATATTCAAAATCTAACAACACCTGTTAATTAAGGAGGTAACTATACATACAAATATGAAATGCAAAAATAGGGAATACTATGCAGCAAATCCACAGCATGAGTGGATGTCACATTATATCTATACACATAATTTTTATGTTTTATCTTGTTTTTGATCAGACCGGCAAATGTGAGTGCTGTAATGGGACAGATTAACAATCATCCATCAAACTTTCACTTTTTAATGCTTGGTTGCAAACCCTTTTCAGTCAAATACAGACTGAAGTCTGGAACGCAATTACATCACCAGACGCTGGGTTTCATCCCTGGTGATGCTCTGCCAGGCCTCTACTGCAACTGTCTTCAGTTCCTGCTTGTTCTTGGGGCATTTTCCCTTCAGTTTTGTCTTCAGCAAGTGAAATGCATGCTCAATTGGATTCAGGTCAGGTGATTGACTTGGCCATTGCATAACATTCCACTTCTTTCCCTTAAAAAACTCTTTGGTTGCTTTCGCAGTATGCTTCGGGTCATTGTCCATCTGCACTGTGAAGCGCCGTCCAATGAGTTCTGAAGCATTTTGCTGAATATGAGCAGATAATATTGCCCGAAACACTTCAGAATTCATCCTGCTGCTTTTGTCAGCAGTCAAATCATCAATAAATACAAGAGAACCAGTTCCATTGGTAGCCATACATGCTCACGCCATGACACTACCACCACCATGCTTCACTGATGAGGTGGTATGCTTTGGATCATGAGCAGTTCCTTTCCTTCTCCATACTCTTCTTTTCCTATCACTCTGCTACATCTTGGTCTCATCTGTCCATAGGATGTTGTTCCAGAACTGTGAAGGCTTTTTTAGGTTCAATATGTTTTTATTGTTTTCACGTTTTAAACAAAAAAGTACAAGAACAAGATCAGAACCCGAACAGAGGGTGTACTGATCTAAAAATGAAATATATGAACATCCACATAGTGCATTCTTAACATACATAAATATGACTGGAAAAGGTGTCCATAACAAGAAGATTCTGATATCATGCTGACTTTTGTATATCTGCCCATCCCTCTGGCATGGAAGCCCCAATGGGATCCTGCTGCTCCGGAAGCCAAGGGGGCAGAAATATCTATATGCGATATTAGGACCTGTGTTAGTAGTAGTTTTAAATGTCTTGACTGCCTATATTATATACACCGGCAGTCAAGAGTGTTTATTAGCACGTGGGATGATTTAAAAAAAAAAAAGGTAGGGATAAGAAAGATGAAAGAGCAGAAAAAGGAAGAAAAAGGATATTAAAGATGGGGAACCCCGAAGAGGGGAGTGAGGGGGGATCGGGGCAGCGGGCCTGGCGTCCTTGCAGGTATAGGACCTGCTGAAGGGTTAATAGGGGAGATAGGAGATCCCTATCTCTTAGGAGATATTTACTGGTGAGAGTCTGTTTTTCAATTTGTCTGAAGTAGAGTAATGCCTCCAGATACTCAAGATAAACGAGAATTTTGCTTCCTTTTCTATGGATTTGGCCTGCATTTCCTCCATGAGCATGATGTCATTTATCTCAGCCACCCATTCAATGAGGGATGGAGGGGAGGTATTTTTCCACTGTCTAGGGATTAATTGTCTTGCCGCACTGAGGAAAAATTTGAGGAGGCTATGTTTTTGGGATTTAATGGTCCCGGGCAGTATGGAAAGAAGTGCTATAACAGGGGAGGGCATTAGGGATTTGTCATATATTTCATTGTAGATTTGAAAAATTTGTGTCCAGAAAGGCCGGATCACATCACAGTCCCACCAGATATGCTTATACGTACCCGTTGCGGAGTTACATCTCCAGCAGATATCAGTTGCCAATGGGAACATATTCCCGAGAGTAGTCGGGACCCGATACCACCTTGATAACAATTTATAATTTTTTTCTTGAGTATAACTCGAGATGGACGATTTATGGGTAAAGAGAAAAGCTTTATCCCATTCCGCCTCTGTTATGTCCCTCCCGAGCTCCTCCGACCATGCAATGGTGTATTTAGGGAGATTGTTATAAGTGTGGTCTAGAGATCTTATATACCAGTGATAGGGTATGTCGTGGGGTTTCTGTGTAGGTAGTTAGTTGCTCAAACCCAGTCAGAGGTCTGTGAATTAGATTGGAGTTGTGAAGTTTCTTGGAATAGGAGGTTAAATGTAGACGGGTAAGCCATGTAACCCTAGAGGCAGTGGTGCTGTGATGAGTCACGAAGGTGTCGTTTTCAGCATCTATAAATTGTTGTGCTGTGGGCCAGGGATCCCTAGTGTAACTTTCCAAGCTATGTGCAAGTCTACCTTCTGGGAGGACTGGATTGTCGAATAGGGGAGTGAGGGGGCTCGGTTCAGTGGACAGTGAATATGTCTCCCTTCTTCGTTACCACACCGCCAAGGCGTCTCTGGTGAGGGGGGATAACATTGGAATGGATTTGTTGAGTTTTATCGAATCCCCAGAGGAGTGCCCTGAGGTCGTCTGAGGACATATCCTGTTCCACCAAGGTAGATGCCTTGGTCAGAGGGCGAGGAAACCACTCCAGTACTTGGGAGATTACTGCTGAGTTATGGTATGCCTCAAAATCAGGTAGACCAACCCCTCCTTTATAAGTGGGGGCGCATAAAAGCTTATGTTTCAGTCTGGGGTGGTTCCCTTTCCATACAAAGCGAATTGCCATGGTGCGGAGGGCCCGGAAGAAGGCAGATGGGAGGGCAATCGGAAGAGCTTGAAATAAATAAAGCAGTTTTGGAAGTATATCCATTTTCAATGTGCTCATACGTCCAAACCATGATACCGGTAAGTCCTTCTGTTCCTCAGAGAGGCGTCGCAACTTAGTTAGGAGAGGGCTAAAGTTTAGGGCGTAGATCTCTGATATACATCTGAGAATAGCTGTACCCAGATATGAGATGGAACGTGTCTGCCATTGGAATGGGAAGTTGATTTTAAGAGATGTCAGGGTATTTTGTGTTAGTGAAATATTCAGTGCTTCTGTTTTAGAGACGTTTAACTTATAGTTACTAAAGTGGCCGAACCTGTTAATCTCGGCGATTATTGAAGGGATGCTAATGTGCGGTTGGGTCACATAGAGAAGTAAATCATCCGCGTATAAGGAAAGTTTACATTGGTAAGAGGGTGTTTGAATGCCGTGTATATTTGGATTCATCCTGATGGCTTGGGCTAAGTGCTCAATCACTAAGGCAAATAATAGAGGGGAAAGCGGACAGCCTTGCCTCGTGCCATTGGTAATTGAAAATTTGTCTGATTGTGTACCATTCATCAAGATAGTGGCCGTCGGTTTAGAGTAAAGGGACATGATGCGTGCTAACATTCTAGGGCCTAATCTTATCTGAGGGAGGGTGGATTGAAGAAAGGACCAACTGACCCTATCAAAAGCTTTCTCTGCATCGCAGGAAAGAAGGCAGGTTGGAGTATGAGTACGTTGAGCATATGCTATTAGGTGTATGGTTTTGGTGGTGTTGTCCCTAGCCTCACGACCAGGGACATATCCCACTTGGTCTCTGTGTATAATGTTGGATAGGAATGGAGATATTCGGTTGGCAAGAATCTTGGCGAAGAGCTTCAAGTCAATATTTAATAGCGATATCAGTCTATAATTAGGGCATGAAGCTGGGTCCTTACCTACAATTTGGGCTTGGAGGAGGGTTGCAGAGGAGGTTATAGTCCCATCTATCGCGGAAAATGCCTTCGCTAGGAGAGGTGATAATAATAGTGGGAATGTTTTATAAAAACGTGGGGAAAACCCGTCCGGACCAGGGCTCTTGCCAGGTTTGAGGTTTTTGTATGGCCTGTATAAAGTCTGTGTCAGAAAGGGCAGATTCCAGCTCTTCCGAGTCGGAAGAAGGGATGGTGAGGAGGGCGGTTTCTAGGATATACCAAGGGAGGTCTTGCGGAGGAGCACCTCCGTGGGGTTTGAACGTTGGCGTCTGTGGGAGAAGATTATATAAAGTAGCATAGTATTGGCGGAATTCCTCAGCTATTGCAGAGTTATTCATTAATTTCCCTTTAGTGGCTGAATTGATAAAAGGGATAGGTTTCCTGAGTTGACGAGGGTGTAATGTGTTTGCTAAGTGTTTACCGCATTTATTAGCTTGAGAGTAGTGTACGAAATGTCCTCTATTCTTTGCTACCAGGGAACGTCCCGCAAAGATTTGCAGGAGGTCTCTCCTGGCATTAGTAAAGTCTAGTAGTGTGACCGCATCTGGGTTCTGTTTATGTGAGTTTTCCAAAGTAGCAATGGTGGCGAGGAGGCGTGCAATGTCCACCGTACGTTCACATTTTAGTCTGGAGCCACGTTGGATAAATTTGCCCCTGAGGACACATTTAAGTGCTTCCCATTTTATGAGTTGGTTAGTATCATCATGTGCATGATCTGTTACAAAGTGTTTAATAGTCTGTATGATGTCCTGCACACACACTGAGTCAAATAACAGGTTATCATTGAGTCTCCAGGAGGCTCTGGTTTTTCATGACGGGATCCACCCCAGGCTCAAGTGTATGAGGGCGTGGTCAGACCAAAGAGTAAGGCCTATGGAAGTGTTCGGTTTATAGTCCAGTAACGTTTGAGAGATGAAAATGTAATCTAGTCTACTGTAGGAAGAGTGTGCAGGGGAGTAGAGTGTGTAGTCTTTGGTGGAGGGGTGAAGAACTCTCCACACATCCACCAAAGAAAGCTCAGCGAGGATTGTTCGCATTTTGGTCAGAGAAGCTGGGGAGACAGAGGACTTACCAGTTGAGGTATCAAGGCAGGGTATCAAGGCGGCATTGAAGTCTCCTCCCAGGGTCATGTTGATCGTGCTGCAGCGTTTCAAGCGAGATGTAACCGAAGATAGAAATTGTAGTTGATCCTGATTGGGAGAGTTTATGTTAATAACCGTGTATATCACACTCAAGTATGACAGTTTGAGAAAAACATATCTCCCTTGTGGGTCTATATAGGAATTTAGCACATCTGGTGTGAACGTGGCGTGGAATGCGATAGAGACCCCTTTGGACTTAGCCAATGGATTAGTGCTATGGAACCAGGTGGGATATTGCTTGTGTAGGAAATGTGGGATTGTGCCTGACCTAAAATGGGTTTCTTGGAGGAGGAGAATTTGCGTGCAGTGTTTATGGAAATGGTACAAAATTTGCCATCTCTTCTCAGGGGTATTGAGGCCCCTACAATTTAAAGAGGAGACTTTCAAGGAGTTTTGCATTGCCATGAGAGAGAAAATGTGAGTGGAGTGTTAGCTTGGATAGGAGAGAGGCCTGCCTCAAAACGGGGGGGGGGGGGAGAGGTGGGGAGATCGCCATCTAGTGATGAACATAGGGAAAGGAGGAATAGAAAAAGTGAGAGTTAGAAGTAAAAAGGGGGAATGAGGAAAGTCAAGGCCAGTGGGGCCTAACTATAGTGTTGTAACCAACAAGTCAGCGAAAACCACTAAGGGTGCTGAAAAAACCTAAAAGGGGGTACGCGTCAGCGCACAGAGGATCCCGCACACACAGGGCAACAGTAACTTATTTTAAACTTAACATTATAGCTCAAGACCTCCCACTGCAGCTCATTTTTGAGTATCTATCCTCATATAGGCCACCCCAGGGGGGGACCCCGGGGAAGCCCCATGCATGATGACAGCAATGAGGGTCTGTCGCTTGGCCTCAGACAAGTCAACAATAAACAATTATCAACAAGAGGGGGGGTGAGGTAAACAGGTACCGACAGGTATATTCATTATTCATGAGTTTATCACATTACCAACGTGCAAAATAAAATGAAATAAAGTCTGCTAGTGCAAGCAAGAGTATGAAAATGACATATCGGTTCAAAGTCCCAATGTAACTAGGAACCGGGACGACATCACGGGTTGGAGGCCTGTGAAGAAAAAGAGTGGTTAGTCAAGGGGTGGGGGGAAGGGATTCAGCCGGCAGTCGACTTGGAGGCTTCTGCTTTAGAACGTTTGTTCTTCTTGGATTGTTTTTGCCAGCCAGTGGTGGTCTTAAATCCGGGAGTTGCCGCATGAAGTGGCCATTCTGGTAATGGTATCTGTGGGAGTTCTAATGTTCCCAGGAACTTTGGTAAATCTCCCAATGTGCGGAATGTTGCTGACTTCCCTTCATGAGATGCAGACAGGTTAAATGGGAAACCCCAGCGATATTTAATGTGTTTTGCTTGTAGAGCTCCAGTAAGGGGTTTCAGAGCCCGATGCATATCCAGGGTCAGCTTAGATATATCCGGGAGCAAGGTTATTTGAGTGCCATTAAAGAAGATGGATTCCTGAGTGCGTGCATCTTGCATAATGGCGTCTTTGATCGCGTAGAAGTGTACTCTACAAATAACATCTCTGGGGTGTTCCAGATTCGGGTTTCTCGTACCCAGAGCTCTATGCACCCGGTCCAGCTCCAGAGGGGCATCTTTGTCTTTCTGCATCAGGTCGTTGAATATGGCTATAATTGCAGGGGCCAGGTCTTTGGTCTCCACGGACTCAGGAAGGCCGCGGATGCGAATGTTATTACGTCTGGCCCTATTTTCTTGGTCGTCCTGATGGTATATTAATTGTTGTATTTGCAGGGTGTGCTCATGCAGAATAGTTTCATGAGTTTGCAGAGTGAAGACAGTCTCCTCTACACTGTGCTCCACTTCCTCCAGCCTGTTAGTGACATCCCTGCGCAGCTCTGCTATTTCCTGCTTGTATGAGCGCTCCATTCTTTGCACGCAGGCCTCAAAGTCATGTTTGTTTGGGAGGGCCTTGATGTAAGCCTCCGTGTCCCAGCTATTAAATGATCTGTGGGAGTCTGGAGAGTGGCAGGCTGATCGAACTGACTCGTTCTCTGAGTCTGCAGGGGATCTAGCACGCTGTCTGTTTCTGGTATGGGGTGTGGTGCGCTGTGAAGCAGCTCCCTGTGAGCCTGCCTGTGAGCCTGAGGAGCAGGTCGGCGCCATCCTGGACGAGGGGGGGCGCGATGTTGTGATCCCAATCAGGTGAAGAATCTGTCTATGTCCCCCTCTTTTTGTGGATCTGGGGTATGTTGAGTGTCTCCCCCACCTCTCCTCCCCATTACCGACGTGTTGTCTGAAGCTGAGAAGCGGTGTGAGCCTCGCAGCGTCCGGTGTGAGCGGGAGCTCCAACAAGGCACGTCTGCTCACTCCATGCGCTAGGCCACGCCCCCCGTGAAGGCTTTTTTAGATGTTGTTTGGCAAACTCTAATCTGACCTTCCTGTTTTTGAGGCTCACCAATGGTTTACATCTTGTGGTGAACCCTCTGTATTCTCTCCCTCTGGAGAGTGTTCTTGATCTGGCCAACTGTTGTGAAGGGTGTTTTCTTCACCAGGGAAAGAATTCTTCGGTCATCCACCACAGTTGTTTTCCGTGGTCTTCCGGGTCTTTTGGTGTTACTGAGCTCACTGGTGCATTCTTTATTTTTAAGGATGTTCCAAACAGTTGATTTGGCCACACCTAATGTTTTTGCAATCTCTCTGATGGGTTTGTTTTGTTTTTTTCAGCCTAATGATGGCTTGCTTCACTGATAGTGACAGCTCTTTGGATCTCATATTGAGAGTTGACAGCAACAGATTCCAAATGCAAATAGCACACTTGAATTGAACTATGGACCTTGTATCTGCTCCTTGTAAATGGGATAATGAGGGAATAACACACACCTGGCCATGGAACAGCTGAGCAGCCAATTGTTCCATTACTTTTGGTCCCTTTAAAAAGTGGGAGGCACATATACAAACTGTTGGATTTCCTACACCGTTCACCTGATTTGGATGTAAATACCCTCAAATTAAAGCTGAAAATCTGCAGTTAAAGCACATCTTGTTTGTTTCATTTCAAATCCATTGTGGTGGTGTATATATTCAAAAAGATTAGAATTGTGATGATGTTCCAATATTTATGGACCTGACTGTAGATTAATGATTTGAATCAAGTCTGCTATGCAAGCACAACTTTTCTTTTTCATTCTATAGTAAAAGCTTCTAACATACAGTAATATGTATTGACAAATTAAACATTATACCAACTTATTTATTATTTACAGGTAATTAGACTTTTGAAAAAGACAATACAGTAGCAAGATAAATATTCCCCACTTTGGAGATCCCAGCTGGTTTGGAGGTGAATGTTAGGGGTGTGCCCATTGAGTTGCTCTGACGTCATTTTACTCTGAATACACTCTGATCATTCCACAAGTGAACTCAGAGTTATATATTTGAAGGTTTCTGCAATTATCCAGGTACAACCATATGTTGCTTAGTGAAAAACCTTTTTCAAGTGTTGTGTTTTAAGAGTATTAAGACATGTATCTATAATCTGTGTATATTTACCCATTAGATAAGAATATCCACGCATGTTCCTGAGGAAACCGTAAGGCGAAACATGTAGAACAAAAGTGTGGTATTTTTGTATGGAAGAAATGTATCACTGTATACCTTTTCTCTTCTATGTGAATGTGTAAAAATAAAATAATTTTTTAACTATAATTGTCATTGATGAGTATATGAATAGCACCCAGAAAGTCCCATATATCCCCCGATAGGTGTTTTTTCTTCCTTTCCATTACAAAGGGACATTGGTGTTGACTAATTATTTTTGGTAATTGATCACTTTAAATTCTCTACTCTTATGTAAACTTCTATTGTCTATAAATTTAATATAAAAATACCCCTTACTAAGAGCAATAAACTAGTAACTATTCATATTAGCAAAATGTTCAAAAATGTGAAGTGTAAATAATTCCATAACAAAGGCTGAAGCTGAACTGCTGTCAGACACATAGATACACAGTTGAAGTACATATCTACTTGTTCTTTTACATGCCAATTGATTTGTTCAGGCAAAGATTTAGACAGCTCTACCAATTTACTGTATATATATGGACAGGTGACACCTCTAATTCCTTGTTCAGCATCACAGCTTCCAATGTCACTTTTCTACCTCCAGCCTGCTTAATGGACTCACCTCTCTCTTTTTTTTTTTTTTTTTTTTAGCTTTGGATAGAGTGGGGAAGAATTAGAACCTCTGAAAGTTTTTTTTTTTTTTTTTTATCAATGCCAGTGTCCCTGCTAGCTAGATTCACCCTTCCTATTTGTTTTGGTGACCATTGTCACCAGGACAGTAAATGATGAGTAATTTAATTTAAAACAATTTGAAACAGAAGGTTAGGGGAACCTTCAAATGGGGATAACTGTCCTAGTGACAACTGTCTTATGCCCTGTACACACGGTCGGACATTGATTGGAAATTCTGAGAACAAAATCCATGGATTTTTTCAGACGGATGTTGGCTCAAACTTGTCTTGCATACACACGGTCACACAAAGTTGTCGGAAAATCCGATCGTTCTGAACGCGATGACGTAAAACACGTACGTCGGGACTATAAACGGGTCAGTAGCCAATAGCTTTCATCTCTTTATTTATTCTGAGCATGCGTGGCACTTTGTGTGTCGGATTTGTGTACACACGATCGGAATTTCCGACAACGGATTTTGTTGTTGGAAAATTTTATAGCAAGCTCTCAAACTTTGTGTGTTGGAAATTCTGATGAAAAATGTGTGATGGAGCCCACACACGGTCGGAATTTCCGACAACAAGGTCCTATCACACATTTTCAGTCGGAAAATCTGACCGTGTGTACGGGGCATAAGAGGGGATTTGTACTCATTTTGAAGAGATTTCCTCTAAGGATAACATCACTTTTGTTGAAAAAGAATATAGCAAATAAAAAAAAAATTTAAAATATGCGACACAGGCCATGTTGTAATTTAACCACTTCAAAGAAGAAAAGAATGCAGGCGCCTCTGAGTATGGACTGTAACAGATTGTAAACCATAGATAGTAAAAACTCACTTTTTATTACACAATGATGGGCACATCTTAAAAGTTAGTTCGGTGATGCATCTGTGGCACTGGTCTGCATGAAGAGTCATCCTGGCCGCTCTGGCAGCTTGTCTTGGCTTGTCCTGGCCAGCAAGATGGTGGTCTGTAGGAGGAAAGCCAAGAGAGAGGGGTGGAACGATCTCTGGATCGCAGCCCTGGTCGTGATGACGCCACATACGTGTTTGCAATGCGTTTCCAAGCTAGCGCACCCTGGTGGTGGGAGGAATGCGCGCTTCTTTTTCTAACAAGTCTAGCAGGAAGTGGTTAATGTAAATAAAAATGACCTTTCCTTTCCAATCTGTAATTGTCTGTAAAATGTAATGCATTATGGCAATTTGGAGGCAATGTGTATACTATTGGTTACAGATCGCCACCAAAAATGTAATTTCATGCTCATGTCATTGACTGACTGATTCTCTAAGAAGTCTACTCTAAAGAAGCAAATCAAATTTTAGGCATTCCATGTAAGGGGAATTCCAATTTCCATGAGATATTCCTTAAGGGTTCAGGTAAAGGTAGGGCCAAATCTCTTTTGGCCCTACTTCTCTTGTAGGACACAGGAGTGCACTTCACTCTGCACTCATGTGACCCGTATTCAGCCAACAGCAGACTAAAGTCAGTTGTCGGCTGATGTCACTCAGCCAGTCCAGGCTTTGGAGCAATCACAACTATAATGTCAGGATCCACTCAGATGCTTGGACTTGCAGCTTGCTCAGCCTTTCAGCAAACTGCTGAGAGCCTGAGCCAGCCACAGCCTGATGCTACAGCAAGCACTGGAGGGGCAGAGCAGAGAGCTGGTGACTGACACCCACCGCCTCGCTGCTCTGCGAAGACCAAGAACTGAGCAATTAGCGGTCATTGATTGCTCAGTTCTTGGTCTCAGAAGCAGTGGGGGACATCCACCTAGGTAAGTATGTGTGTTTTTTTTTAAGCCCACACTTCAATTTTAAATAGTTTTACAGGGATGCAGACACTAAAACACTTTCTTCATTAGAAAATTGCACAAGGTGATTATAATGGACCTGATCCTCCTTTTTAGAATCAGTCTGCAATATGGAGATGGTGAAACAAACTGATATTTCTTCAGTGTATGAAAGGGTTAAAATCCCTACAATGCACTTTGAAGTTGAACCAGAAGGAAAGGAAGGAAGTGAAGGAAAACCCAACTGTTTTTTTTTTGTTTTTTTTTTTTGTTTTTTGCTGAACAGCTCAGGCTTTTAAATGAAGTAAAAAAATAACAGATCAACTGATTCCACAGCATTAACTAGAAATTAAGCTATTTTACAGGAGAAAATCAAAAACTGCTGTGTTAATGCTAGTGACAGACTGCATCATATATGTCCTTTTTCAGTATGCCCATAGTTACACATTAAAGGATAATGTGCATTTATTTTATTTTTTTATTTGGAGCCTGGAAGTCATTGCACCAGCGATCAGCAGATCACAGGTGCCATGCAGGTCTCCTGCAGAGCTGTCAGTGTATCTGTGTGTCGTATATCCCGTATGGGCAAGAAGATAAACTGACAGGAAGAACCAATGAACTACCACGGCACTCCACAGTGCCACCATAGGTAATTGAGAACTACAAGTGGACATCCGCAAAGGATGACAGGACTTGTAGTTCATTCATACACAGAGCTCTGTGTATGAATAATGTAGCCATGTTACCAGAGCCCCGCATGGCCGTGCTGATTTCAAAAACTGACAGCTAGTATGGGGAACTTCTCCCTGTACTGCTGTAACAGGGAGGGGATCGGGCACGGGCTGCAGCATTGGGAACATGTTCCACACTAAAAATGGGTGGAACATGTAACATGTTCCCAAAGGTGAACTTATCCTTTAATTCTTAGACCCCTTTCACACAGGGTGGATCTGCTCAGCGGACTCCACTAGCTCAGCAGAGGATCACTCCGTTGATCCCCGCTGAGCAGGCTGATGATTGGTCCGTCTTTACTCACTGTGCTGAGACGGACCCGTTAGAGACCTGCTGTTCTCTATGGAAAGATCGGATGAAAACGGACAGGCTGAACATATCACCATCCATCTGTTTTGAGCGGATCTTGTCGGATCGGATGGCAGACGGGTGTCAATGGACAACTCTCCGCTTACATCCACCTACCCATACAAGTCAATGGGTGGCCTGCTCAGATCCACCTGAAAGACGGACAGGCGGATCTTTGCGGGCTGATCATGTGAAAGGGGTCTTAGAGGTTCATTTTAGGTGGTTAGGCTTGATCCTCCAACCCCTACATTGACTTTAGGGGTTGGAAGAAGGAATCACAGAGCATAGAAGGGGATGCAGGCTTTAGCGCTACTGGAAGTGATGGATGCTGAAGAGTCCGACTGACGCTGCAGTGCTTGAATGGAGTGATAGTAGAAGACATGGACTACCGGAGAGGCAAGTGTGACAGCATTTCTACTGCAGGAACTTGCCATATGGACTTTTTTTTTTTAGGTCACTGACAGGGTCTCTTTAAGTGCTCATCTTAAGAAACTTGGTTAAGCTTTAGATTTGGAGTTTTACGCGTTATGCCGCTTACACACGATCTGAATTTACGGCATACTTGGTCCGGCATACTGGATTTCATCGGACAATTCGATCGTGTGTGGGCTCCAACGGACTTTGTTTTCTCAAAAGTTTGAAGGACTTTGATTTGAATCATGTTTCAAATCTATCCGACGGACTTGAGTACGGTCGAAAAGTCCGCTTGTCTGTATCCTAGTCCGATGGGAAAAAAAACAACGCTAGGGCAGCTATTGGCTACTGGCTATGAACTTCCTTGTTTTAATCCGGTCGCACGTTATCACATACAAATCTGTCGGACTTTGGTTGATCGTGTGTAGGCAAGTCCGCTCATTCGTAAAGTCCATTGTAAAGTCCGTCGAAAAGTCCGCCAGGCAAAGTATGCCGTAAAGTCCGGTCATGTGTACGCGGCATTAGGCTCATTCCAATGGGTGCTGATACCTGTTTGCAGCATGTTTCGATCTTTGCACCTGCTCCTGCTGTCATGTCAAATTTTCCATGCAGCCGCTGCATCTGCATCCAATTCTGTGAGCTGTCTCGCATGATCCAAGGTGGATGCACGAGGAGCAAAAAGCAGCTCAGCATGGAGAATGGGTTTCAGCTCCCGTCTGAATTAGTTTCTAGTTTAGTTTCTCACTTTAGGAGTTAAACAATTTTAGGCAATCGTTAGGAAAACCTTCCAGTTTTTTGAGATGGGAACGAGGGACAACTATTAGCAAAAGGTATGTATGCATAGGACACACCCCCTGCCATGCCCCCTTAACCTCTTACCAACCTCCGGCCGCCGTTATTAGTCGGCTGTTTGAAGAGGAATATTGTTGTTATGGCAGCAGCTAGCTACCATAACCCCAGTATCCTCTTCAAGAGCGGGCGGTTGGCTTTCAGATAAAAGTGGTCTCTGCGGTGGATTCGCCGCCACTTACAGGAGCCACCGGCAGAAGTGGAGGCGATCGGATCCTTCTCCATGTGTGGTATGGAGCTAAGTGAGGGGAAGATGGCGTCAAAACGTCCCTTCCTCCCATAGCTCTTAAATTGACTTTTTTAATCAAAATTTCAAATTACATTTTTTTTTATTGCATTTTAGTGTAAATATGAGATCTCAGATCTCATATTTAAGAGGTCCTGTCATGCTTTTTTTCTATTACAAGGGATGTTTACATTCCTTGTAAATGGTATAAAAGTGACACTTTTTTTTTTTAAAAGAAGTGTAAAAATAAAAAATAAAAAGTAAAATAAATAAGAAAAAAAAAATGTTTTAACGTGCCTCATCCCGCCGAGCTCGCGCACAGAAGTGAACGCATATGTGAGTAGCACCCCATATGTAAACGGTGTTCAAACCACACATGTGAGGTATCGCCGTGATCGTTAGAGTAAGAGCAATAATTCTAGCCCTAGACCTCCTCTGTAACTCAAAACATGCAACCAGTAGAATTTTTTAAATATCGCCTATGGAGATTTTTAAGGGTAAAAGTTTGTCGCCATTCCACGAGTGGGCGCAATTTTGAAGCGTGACATGTTGGGTATCAATTTACTCGGTGTAAGATCATCTTTCACAATATAAATAAAAAATTGAGCTAAATTTACTCTTGTCTTATCTTTTAATTCAAAAAAGTGTATTTTTTCCAAAAAAAGTGCACTTGTAAGACCGTTGTGCAAATACGATGTGACAGAAGGTATTGCATTTTATTCCCTAGGGTGTTAGGAAAAAAATATATAATGTTCAACAAATGCAGCCACTGTGCCATCAATTGCAGCCACTGTGTCCATCAAATGCTGCCACTGTGCCTATCAAATGCCACCACTGTGCCCATTAAATGCAGCCACTGTGCCCATCAAATGCTGCCACTGTGCCCAACAAATGCCACCACTGTGCCCATCAAATGCAGCCACTGTGCCCGTCAAATGCAGCCACTTGTGCCCCATCAAATGCAGCCACTGTGCCCATCAAATGCAGCCACTGTGCTCGTCAAATGCAGCCACTTGTGCCCCATCAAATGCAGCCACTTGTGCCCGTCAAATGCCGACACTGTACCCGTCAAATGCAGCGACTTGTGCCCATCATATGCAGCCACTGTGCCCATCATATGCAGTCACTTGTACCCACCAAATACAACCACTTGTGCCCATCAAATGCAGCCACTGTGTCCATCAAATGCAGCCACTCGTGCCCATCAAATGCAGCGACTTGCGCCCATCATATGCAGCCACTGTGCCCATCATATGCAGCCACTTGTGCCCATCAAATGTAGCCACTGTGTCAATCAAATGCAGCCACTTGTGCCCATCAAATGCAGCCACTTGTGCCCATCTTATGCAGCCACTTATGCCCGTCAAATGCCGCCAACTGTGCCTGTCAAATGCCACCACTGTGCCCCATCAAATGCAGCCACTTGTGCCCGCCAAATGCCGCCAACTGTGCCTGTCAAATGCCGCCACTGTGCCCCATCAAATGTGCCACTTGTGCCTGTCAAATGCCTCCACTGTGCCCATCAAATGCCGCCACTGTGTCCTATCAAATGCAGGCAATTGTGCCCGCCAAATGCCGCCATTGTGCCCATCAAATGCCGCCACTGTGCCCCATCAAATGCAGCCTCTTGTGCCCATCAAATGCTGCCACTGTGCCCTATCTTGGTGGGGGATCAGGTAGCGAGTGATGGCGGTGAGCAGTGGGATAAGCAGCGGGTGACGGTGGCAGCTCCTGTGTCCTCCATTTCTCTCGTCTTCTTTCTGCTAGTTGTCCTATCGGAGCGCCTGTGCCTTCAGCCAATCAGGTGATGGGTATGTTGATTCCATGCATGAAAGTAAACATGGGTAATCACAGTAATCCTTTAACAGAACTATATTCTACTGTGTCATCCAGCTAGATATCATCTGTTTCCTTTCACAATATACATATATATAACAGTCATTCAAGATGCTGGCTCTAGGAATTTAAAGCAGCATTAAACCCAAAACTAAAAATGTAATATATTGCAGCTTACCAATATTTAGATGTGATGGCTTTTCTTTTTTTAGGCTTTTCCCCTTTGTTTTCACCTGGTGATCTGGCCAGTAACACACCTCCTGTATTAGAGTGCTCCTACTCTGGATAAAGGAGCACAGGGAGCACCTTTGAACAGCAGCATTGTCAGGACTGGCAGATTTAAATATACTAACAAATTGAAGCCATACGCCAGCTAACACTTTAAAATCAGTTACAGCAAATAGTTTTGTTCCCTTTGGGATAAAGGTTTTACATAAATAAATAAAAGCCGATCATTGTAAGCACAACTGTCAGTGTTAAATGGTTTGTCTCATCCCTGTAATTGCTACATTTTCAAGAGAGTTTGTTCTTTTCAAAAGCAACAGACTTACTGGCTGGATCACCAGATGAAAATAGAAGAAACAAAATCCTAAACAGGAAAGCTAATTCAGCCTTGACATCTAAGCAGGGCTTTTTTTCTCAGAAAATGGGTGCAGGAACTCAACCACGATCCCCTCAAAACCCCCTCACACACATACCCTCCAAACCTCATCACACAGTGGGTTAATAGTGTGGTCAAATTTCACTAATAGTAGAAGGATCTTAAGGGGCATTAAACACCAGGAGTGCATTACATACAGATTGCAGTTTTGGGGTGTGGGGGTACACACAGAGTGCAGAGTTCAGGGGTGAGCTACATAGAGAGTGCAGAGTTCAGCCTTCTTCCACAGCATCCCCTATCCACATCTCACTTCCACCCTTCTTCAGCTCTGACCTCTCCATACAATCCCCCCCCCATCTTCCCCCTCTCTTTTAAAAGCTCCACCATTGTCCACATGTCTTACATTTGTTGCTGTATTAAGCTTAAGCATCCAACTGGCTCTAGTACTTTTCGCACACTGTAGGTGGCTTCATCTCTCTCACTTGCAGGGAGATCATCCAGTAGGGATGTCAGGATCTGCACTGCACCCCAGGCACCTGCACCTCCCTTGTCCACATCCTGCGCTCAGTGGGAGGCACTCAGGAGATCAGATCTGTGGGAGCCGGTGAGAGACAAGCTGTCACTTGTAAACACAGGAGTCGGACTTGTGTTTACAAGTGATAGTGGTAGGCAGGGAGCAGAGGGCCTGAGCCAGAGGTGGTGGACCTGAGTTCCACCAAGTTCCAGCTGGAAAAAAAAACCCTGCATCTAATATCGCGTACAGATGATTGGACATTCCGACACCGAAATCCTGGGATTTATTTCCGATGGATGTTGGCTCAAACTTGTCTTGCATACACATGGTCGCACAAATGTTGTCGGAAATTCCGATCATCAAGAACACGCTGACGTACAACACGTACAACGGCACTATAAAGAGGAAGTTCAATAGCCAGTGCGCCGCCCTTTGGGCTCCTTCTGCAAATTTCGTGTTAGTAGAAGTTTGGTGAGAGATGATTCATGCTTTTCAGCCTTGTGCTTTTCAGATCGTTACTGCTCTTCAGTTTGTGCTTGTGGGTTTGTATCTGGTTTTCAGTGCGTATAGTCAGTTCGTATCTGGTTTTCATTGCGTATTTTTATATTACATATTTGATTTTCAGTGCGATCTTGTCTGCTCATTTCTGATTTTCAGCTCGCTCTTATCAGGCCTTTCTGATTTCTCAGCGCATTCTGTTAGTTCGTTCTGACCAGCCGACCGTTTTGAGGCCATGTTGCGGGTACATACTCATCTTAGAGTTCGTGCTGTGCAGGGGCTTGGTGTTGGGGTTCTTACTTTGACCCAAGCCCAGTCAATGAACAGGGCGGGGAGGAGTTCATGGACCAAGAATTGGTTGCTCCAGCATGACCAATTCTCTCATATGCCTTTGTTGCCAGAGATCTGTGAGAATAATCCTGATGATTTCAGGAATTATCTCCAGATGACGGACCCCGTTTTTCACCGTCTGTTGGTTTGCTGTCCCCTTATATTACGAAGCAGGACACCTGCATGCGACAAGCCATCACTCCTGAACAGAGGCTAGTCGCCACCTTGCGGTACTTGGCGACGGGGAGAAGTCTGCAGGATATCAAGTTCTCGACTGGCATCTTCTTCCAGGCTCTGGGGATCATTATTCCAGAGACCTGTTCTGCCATCATTCAAGTCCTGCAGAAGGACTATATTAAGGTAAGTTGTCTCCTTTAACATCACATTCTATGTATTTAATGTTTGCTAAAGTATTGTATTTCTATCATCATTCCCTAATTACCATGATTGTAATATGCTGTGAATGTCCTCTTTTTCCTCATGCATGCTGGAAGTTTTGAAAGTTCCTTTTTTGTCCTTCATGCATATTTGCCTTCACTAATCTCCCCAGCATGCTATCCTGGGCCCATACACACCTAGCCTAGTCACTTAACAATGTATTTTGTTAGCTCCATAGTAGTGCTTTACCCTAAACACCCCCTAAAATGGGTACAAATGTTATTTGTGTCCTTAAATTCAGGCAGAGTGCCAGAGGCTTTTTTGGGGGTCCCAAAATCATTTGGAACCCTCCCTCCCCCCAACCGCTAAGTCAGCCGATACAAATCCTCTATCTGCTGACTTTGCCAAACCCATACACACTATACCCACCTCTTTTGTGTTCATATTTATGGATGAATTCACCAAAGCATGTAGTGAAAGGGCCTGTCTGAATACTTTCAAATTGGAACTGTTTAAAGTTTTGTTCTCCTATTATCTTGATAGGTAATTGCAGAATGTAAAAATGTGCTTCAATTTGCACAGTGTGTATTTATATTTTTGTATTATGACACTTCTTACTTGTCCAGTGGGCTGCCAATAGTGTAAGTAAAGAGGGTCTGGCCAAAGTAACACGCATTATTTATGCATTCAGCTCTCAATGATTTGGAGAGGGTTACTTATCCAAAACATCCCTCCCTTTAAAATTTGTACAATGGGCCATCAGAGGGGGGAGGAATCTGATAAGTGGACCTTAGTTTTTTTTCTTTAAATACTCCTTAAAATCAGTGTTATACTGATGGTGGCCAAAAATGTTTGTGTCTAATCTGCTTGCAATGTTATGTGCAAAAGTACTTATTTTTATTTTTCTTGTTTCCCTCTACAGTTTCCTTCAATGCCACAGGAATGGTAGACTGTGGCTTCCCAATTTGCCCAGCGGTGCGACTTTCCCAACTGCGGAGGGGCAATAGATGGGAAACACGTCCACATCGTCCCACCCCACAACTTGGGGTCATACTATTACAACTATAAGGGGTTTAATAGTATAGTGATTTTGGCGGTGGTGTCGGCGACATATGAGTTTCTCTATGTGGACATGGGGAAAAATGGCCGGATGTCGGATGGTGGAGTCATCGCCCAGACCGAGTTCTACAGACGGCTCCAGAGTGGTGACTTGGGATTGCCACCTCCGGAAGACAACGTGGCTGGTCTGCCATTCATCTTTGTCGCTGATGAAGCGTTTGGGCTGGGTGATCACCTGATGCGGGCGTTCCCCACGAGGATCCTCACCCCGGACCAGAGGGATTTTAACTACAGGCTGGCCAGAGCCAGAAGAGTGGTGGAGAATGTTTTTCGGGATAATGGCCAGCCGGTTCCGCCTATTCCTTACGCCAATCAACATGGTGGAATATAAACTTAACCATATGATCCTTGCATGCCGCATTCTCCACAACTTTTTAAGGAGAAATTCTATGAATTATGTGGCCTCAGTTGGACCAAACCCTGACGGCGCTTGAAGCTGGCCGTCCTGGCTTGCCCCCCCAAAGTGCCCGCGAGGTCCCTTTAAAATATATGGAGTACTTTGCGGGTAGGGGGGCCATTGATATGCCAGAAAATGTATAAGAAACATTTTTAAATAAATGTGTATTTTAAACAGTAAAATATTTCCTTTGATTTACTGCTTGTGTTTCTTTTAGCTGTCTCCTAGGTTATCCAATGGGTTTTTCTTTTTGGCCATTTTCTTCAATAGTGCAAACTTAATTTATTTGATACATGAGGTGACAATATCTTCTTCAGCTAACTATTATGTTGTGGGTCTGCTACACACTTTGTTTTTGTTGTTAATGTAAGTAATGCATTAAGGATAAAGGATCATCATTTTCAGCACCATGAATTAATTTTTTGGAGTGACAAAAATGGCCTGATTGTTGCAAATTATAAAGCACTGTGGATGTTATTTACTAAATGAAAATCCACTTTGCAATACAAGTGCACTGCAAAAGTGCACTTGAAAGTGCACTGAAAATGCACTGAAAGTGCACTAGTAGTGCAAAGTGGATTTGCATTTAGTAAATAACCCCCACTTGTCACTGTAAACACCAACTTAAAAACTGCTATTGAGCATTGAAAGAAGAAGCCACACATTGTTGATTAGAAACATTTTTACTCTGTGCACATTCACGTGTGCTTTTAGAAAATGGTTTTTGAACAAACCAACATATTTTTTATTTTTTTTTGGAAAGTAGAAATATCTTTTTTGTGGTAAACAAGCATGTTTTTAAAAACATAAAACAATACACAACTCAGGAACTTACAAAGATCAACTTTAATAAATTGTAGGCAATATCAGACATTAGTATGTCCAAACTATGTTGATCTTGCCTTCATCAGATGGGGTGATGTCACCTCTGTGAAAGCCAAATTTTGAAGATGCACACAAATTGAGAGTCAAAATGGGGATTTCCCTCCTGATCCCATGCCTAATGTCAACATGTGCTAGCTCCCATCATAGGGGATCAATTGACGTGTTTCGGGCTGCAACCCCTTCCTCTCACCTACTTTAGTTGGGAGGAAGGGGCTGCACCCACAAAACGCGTACATTGATATCCTGTGATGGCAGATAGCACATGTTGACACACTGTGTGCATCTGCAAAATATGGCTTTCTAATTTTTAAAGAAAAGTTGTAAAAATACAATTTGCTAAATTTGGGTGTGTTTTATATTCTGCCTAAAACATCAATGATGTTTTTGAGTCTTTTTTTCCACATCATTGATGTCTTCCTTGATCTTCTGTAAATCACGATTGCACACCATGATCTCCCTGATGAGGACGTGTGCACTTGCGAAATGTGTTTCTTCTTCCACAATTACCACATCACCTAAAATAAAAAAAACACACTATGTATTATAAATAGGGTTGAGCCGAACACCCCCCTGTTCGGTTCGCACCAGAACATGCGAACAGGAAAAAAATTTGTTCGAACACACGAACACCTTTAAAGTCTATGAGACACGAACATGAATAATCAAAAGTGCTAATTTTAAAGGCTTATATGCAAGTTATTGTCATAAAAAGTGTTTGGGTACCTGGGTCCTGCCCCAGGGGACATGGATCAATGCAAAAAAAAGTTTTAAAAACGGCAGTTTTTTCGGAAGCAGTGATTTTAATAATGCTTAAAGTGAAACAATAAAAGTGGAATATCCCTTTAAATTTCATAGCTGGGGGTGTCTATAGTATGCCTGTAAAGGGGCGCATGTTTCCCGTGTTTAGAACAGTCTGACAGCAAAATGACATTTCAAAGGAAAAAAAGTCATTTAAAACTACTCGTGGCTATTAATGCATTGCCGGTCCGACAATACACATAGAAGTTCATTGATAAAAATGGCATGGGAAATCCCCACAGGGGAACCCCGAACCAAAATGTAAAAAAAAAAAATGACGTGGGGGGTCCTCCTAAATTCCATACCAGGCCCTTCAGGTCTGGTATGGATATTAAGGGGAACCCCGGCCAAAAT
This sequence comes from Aquarana catesbeiana, assembly GCF_042186555.1. Classification (NCBI taxonomy): domain Eukaryota; kingdom Metazoa; phylum Chordata; class Amphibia; order Anura; family Ranidae; genus Aquarana; species Aquarana catesbeiana. The sequence continues at coordinate 523,140,195 of NC_133327.1, read as the reverse complement.
TTTAAAAAAAATGATGTGGGGTCCCCCTATGGATTTTAAGGGGAGCCCCGCGCCAAAATAAAAAAAACAGCGTGGGGTCCCCCCAAAACTCCATCGGAATCTGGAAGCATCCTTTAACAAGGGGACGCCCAGATCCCGGCCCTCCCCCCTGTGGTAAAGGGGTACTTTACCCCTACCATTTCACTAAAAAAGTGTCAAAAATGTTAAAAATGACAAGAGACAGTTTTTGACAATTCCTTTATTTAAATGCTTCTTCTTTCTTCTATCTTCTATCTTCCTTCGGTTTCTTCCTCCATCTTCTTCTTCTGGTTCTTCTGGTTCTTCTGGTTCTCCTGGCTCTTCTGGTTCTTCCTCCGGTGTTCTCGTCCAGCATCTCCTCCGCGGCGTCTTCTTCCCTTCTCCTCGGGCCGCATCCATGGCATGGAGGGAGGATCCCGCTCTTCTCTTCATCTTCTTCTCTTCTTCATCTTCTTCTCTTCTTCATCTTCTTCTCTTCTTCATCCTCTTCTCTTCTTCATCTTCTTCTCCGGGCTGCTCCGCATCCATGGTGGCATGGAGGGAGGCTCCCGCTGTGTGACGCTTCTTCTCTTCTGACGGTTCTTAAATAACGAGGGGTGGGGCCACCCAGTGACCCCGCCCCCTCTGACGCACGGTGACTTGACGGGACTTCCCTGTGGCGTCACGGGGAATGCCACAGGGAAGTTCCATCATGTCCCTGTGCGTCAGAGGGGGGCGGGGTCACCGGGTGGCTCCACCCCCCGTTATTTAAGAACCATCAGAAGAGGAGAAGCGTCACACAGCGGGAGCCTCCCTCCATGCCAGCATGGATGCGGAGCGGCCCGAAAAGAAGATGAAGAGAAGAAGATGAAGAGAAGATGATGAAGAGAAGAGTGGGAGCCTCCCTCCATGCCATGAATGCGGAGCGGCCCGAGGAGAAGAAGGGAAGAAGACGCCGTGGAGGAGATGCTGGACGAGAACACCGGAGGAAGAACCAGAAGAACCAGAAGAAGAAGAAGATTGAAGGAAGATAGAAGAAAGAAGAAAGAAGCATTTAACCACCTGACATCCGGCCGTAGCCGAATGACGTCCAGGGTACTGCCTGGACAATTGTGTTCGCCGCTGCTGACCAAGTCCCTGCCTGCTGCCTGTACCAGTGCTATCCTCCTGTGTACAACTGCGCTACTACAACCACAGGTAATCTTTTGTTTACGCTTTGCTCAGCATAATGTATTTTGGGGTGGAATTCTTGGTATGTGCATGCTATGTGTCCCTGGAACACCTGACGGTGTTCCTTGCATGTTGGATCTCTGTATGTGGCCAGGCTGTGTAGAAGTCTCACACATGTGGTATCGCCATACTCAGGAGGAGTAGCAGAATGTATTTTGGGGTGTCATTTTTGCTATCCAAATGCTATGTGTTGGAAATATCTTATAAATGGACAACTTTGTGTAAAAAAAATGCGTTTTCATTTTTTTTCCACATTTTCCAAAAACTTCTGGAAAAAAATGAACCATTAAAAAGACTCATTATGCCTCATAGATTATACGTTGGGGTGTTAGCTTTCCAAAATGGGGTCATTTTGTGGGTATTTCCATTTTCCTGGTGCTCCAGGGCCTTCAAAAGTGTAATAGGTGGTTGAGAAATGTGATGTGTTATTTATGCTCCTAGAACACCTGATGGTGCTCCATGCATGTTGGGCCTCTGTATGTGGCCAGGCAGTGAAAAAATCACACACATGTGGTATCTTATTACTCAGGAGGAGTAGCAAAATGTATTTTGGGGTGTCATTTTTGCTATCTAAATGCTATGTGTTGGAAATATCTTATAAACGGACAACTTTGTGTAAAAAAAAAATGCGTTTTCATTTTTTTCCACATTTTCCAAAAACTTCTGGAAAAAAATAAACCATTCAAAAGACTCATTATGCCTCATAGATTATACGTTGGGGTGTTAGCTTTCCAAAATGGGGTCATTTTGTGGGTGTTTCCATTGTCCTGGTGCTCCAGAGCCTTCAAAGGTGTAATAGGTGGTTGAGAAATGTGATGTGTAATTTATGCTCCTAGAACACCTGATGGTGCTCCATGCATGTTGGGCCTCTGTATGTGGCCAGGCAGTGAAAAAGTACCACACATGTGGTATCGTAATACTCAGGAGGAGTAGCAGAATGTATTTTGGGGTAGCATTTTTGCTATCTAAATGCTATGTGTTGGAAATATCTTATAAACGGACAACTTTGTGTAAAAAAAATGCGTTTTCATTTTTTTCCACATTTTCCAAAAACTTCTGGAAAAAAATAAACCATTCAAAAGACTCATTATGCCTCATAGATTATACGTTGGGGTGTTAGCTTTCCAAAATAGGGTAATTTTGTGGGTGTTTCCATTGTCCTTGTGCTCCAGGGCCTTTAAAAGTGTGGTTGAGAAATGTGATGTGTAATTTATGCTCCTAGAACACCTGATGGTGCTCCATGCATTTTGGGCCTCTGTATGTGGCCAGGCAGTGAAAAAGTCACACACATGTGGTATTGTAATACTCAGGAGGAGTAGCAAAATGTATTTTGGGGTGTCATTTTTGCTATCTAAATGCTATGTGTTGGAAATATCTTATAAACTGACAACTTTGTGTAAAAAAAATGCGTTTTCATTTTTTTTCCACATTTTTCAAAAACTTCTGGAAAAAAAATGAACCTTTCAAAAGACTCATTATGCCTCATAGATTATAAATTGGGGTATTAGCTTTCCAAAATGGGGTCATTTTGTGGGTGTTTCCATTGTCCTGGTGCTCCAGGGGCCTTCAAAAGTGTAATAGGTGGATGAGAAATGTGATGTGTAATTTATGCTCCTAGAACACCTGATGGTGCTCCATGCAAGTTGGGCCTCTGTATGTGGCCAGGCAGTGAAAATGTCCCACACATGTGGTATTGTAATACCCAGGAGGAGTAGCAGAATGTATTTTGGGGTGTCATTTTTGCTATCTAAATGCTATGTGTTGGAAATATCTTATAAACGGACAACTTTGTGTAAAAAAAATGCGTTTTCATTTTTTTCCACATTTTCCAAAAACGTCTGGAAAAAAATAAACCATTCAAAAGACTAATTATGCCTCATAGATTATACGTTGGGGTGTAAGCTTTCCAAAATGGGGTCATTTTGTGGGTGTTTCCATTGTCCCGGTGCTCCAGGGCCTTCAAAAGTGTAATAGGTGGTTGAGAAATGTGATGTGTAATTTATGCTCCTAGAACACCTGATGGCGCTCCCTGCATGTTGGGCCTCTGTATGTGGCCAGGCAGTGAAAAAGTCACACACATGTGGTATCGTAATACTCAGGAGGAGTAGCAGAATGTACTTTGGGGTGTCATTTGTGGTATACACATGCCATGTGAGAGAAATAAGCTATTACAATGACAATTTTGTGGGGGAAAAAAAAAATCTCAATTTTGCAAAGAATTGTGGGAAAAAAATACAACTTCAAATAACTCAGCATGCCTCTAACTAAATACATTGAAATGTCTACTTTCCAAAAAGGGGTTATTTGGGGGGCATTTGTACTTTCCTGGCTTGTTAGGGTCTCAGGAAATTACATAGGCCACCAGTACATCAGATGTGATCATTTTTTATGATTTGCACCATAGCTTGTAGACTCTAAAACGTTCACACAGACCAAATAATTTCCACAATTTTTTGGTTATTTTTACCAAAGATATGTAGCAGTATAAATTGTGGCCAAAATTCATGAAGAAAAATTACTAATTTGCAAAATTTTATCACAGAAATTAAGAAAAATTTTTTTTTTTTCAAAATTTTCGGTCTTTTTTCATTTATAGCGCAAAAAATAAAAAACCCAGAGGTGATCAAATACCACCAAAATAAAGCTCTATTTGTTTGGAAAAAAAGGACAAAAAAATCATTTGGGTACAGTGTTGCATGACTGAGTAATTGTCATTCAAAATGTGTGTGGTTTAAGTGCCCAGTAAGCAAGTGGTTAAATAAAGGAATTGTCAAAAACTGTCTCTTGTCATTTTTAACATTTTTGACAGTTTTTTAGTGAAATGGTAGGGGTACCCTTACCATTTCACACAGGGGGGAGGGCCGGGATCTGGGGGTCCCCTTGTTAAAGGGGGCTTCCAGATTCCGATAAGCCCCCCGCCCGCAGACCCCCACAACCACCGGCCAGGGTTGTGGGGATGAGGCCCTTGTCCTCATCAACATGGGCGCAAGGTGTTTTGGGGGGCTACCCCAAAGCACCCTCCCAATGTTGAGGGCATGTGGCCTGGTACGGTTCAGGAGGGGGGGTGCTCTCTCGTCCTCGCCTCTTTTCCTGTGGCCTGCCAGGTTGCGTGCTCGGATAAGGGTCTGGTATGGATTTTTGGGGGGACCCCACGCCGTTTTTTTAAAAAATTTTGGTGTGGGGTTCCCCTTAATATCCATACCAGACCTGAAGGGCCTGGTATGGAATTTAGGGAGACCTCCCACGTCATTTTTTTAAAAAATTTTGGCCGGGGTTCCCCTTAATATCCATACCAGACCTGAAGGGCCTGGTATGGAATTTAGGGGGACCCCCCACGTAATTTTTTTTTTAAATTTTGGTTCGGGGTTCCCCTGTGGGGAATTCCCATGCCGTATTTATCAATGAACTTCTATGTGTATTGTCGGACCGGCAATGCATTATTAGCCGCGAGTAGTTTTAAATGACTTTTTTTCCTTTGAAATGTCATTTTGCTGTCAGACTGTTCTAAACACGGGAAACATGCGCCCCTTTACAGGCATACTATAGACACCCCCCAGCTACGAAATGTAAAGGGATATTCCACTTTTATTGTTTCACTTTAAGCATTATTAAAATCACTGCTCCCGAAAAAACGGCCGTTTTTAAAACTTTTTTTTGCATTGATACATGTCCCCTGGGGCAGGACCCAGGTCCCCAAACACTTTTTATGACAATACCCTGCATATAAGCCTTTAAAATTAGCACTTTTGATTTCTCCCATAGACTTTTAAAGGGTGTTCCACGGCATTCGAATTTGCCGCGAACACCCCAAATTGTTCGCTGTTCGGCGAACTTACGAACAGCCGATGTTCAAGTCGAACATGAGTTCGACTCGAACTTGAAGCTCATCCCTAATTATAAATATGCAGGCATACATCTATGCCAATTATGGCTCAGGGGGTTTAGTACACGCCCCACACTATATAAGGCCACCTGCATGGCGGCCCTGTGTAGTGTGTTCCGGCGTTGAGAGAGAGATAGATAGACAGAGAGACAGTGTCATTTGATTTAATTTAGATAGAGTAGGCAGGCGAGTCAGTTAGCTGCACTTACAGTGTATTGTGTATATATATACATCCTAGGTGTTGTGTGTGTGTATATATATATATATATATATATATATATATTATATATATATATATATATATATATATATATATATACATATACACACACACTGTATTCAGTTTAGCTAGATCTGTTCCTGTTATTCTCTTCCTACTACTGACAGGCAGGCAGGTGTTTTTACAGTATTTACAGCTACCTGAAGAAAATTGCTGGTGTTCTTCTGATCCTATTAGTCCTATTTGCTAGTCCTATTTGCTACAGTATTTACAGTTAGTGTAGTGCGTCCTCTGCACAGTGTGAACCTAAAGCTACCTGAAGAAAATCTGTGGTGTTCATCTGATCCTATTAGTTCAGTCCTGCAGCCAGCTGCAGTATTTACCAGTTAGTGTAGTGTGTCCTCTGCACAGTGTGCGCCTAAAGCTACCTGAAGAAAATTAGTGGTGTTTTTCTGATCCTATTAGTACAGTACCACAGGCAACTGCAGTATTTACAAGTTACATGCTTGACCAGACATATGTTGACCTGCCATGCAGTTCATTGGCAAGCGTACCTAAAAGACCTACACCAAAGAACAAAGAGGACCTCTCCTTGCTCCTCATCAGCTGGGATCTCCAACTCCACTATACCTTCAGTCCTCTCTGAGACCTGCACTGAGAGGAATGAAGGTGTAGAATTAGGTGTGTCACAGCCAAGTACTTGGGGGCAATCTGCTATCGGTACACCGACGTCAGATTGTACCAGGCAAATTTCCCTGCCCCAGCTGCTGCACCGCCAAAAGAAGTTCGCTCCCAGCCATCCACATGCCCAGCGGTTGAATGCTAGCTTGGCTAAATTGCTAGCACTTCAACTGCTGCTTTTTCAGTTGGTAGACTCTGCCCCCTTCCGTGAGTTTGTGGAATGTGCGGTTCTCAGTGGCAGGTTCCCAAACGCCACTTTTTCTCACAGAAGGCGATTCGGGCTCTCTACTGGCATGTTGAAGGCAATGTCTGGACAGGGCGGTCAGCGTTAAGGTGCTTATTACCGCTGACTCATAGTCCAGCAGGCATGGACAGGGACGTTACCTATCTTTCACCGTGCACTGGGTGACTCTTCTGGCAGCTGGGAAGGATGCAGGACAGGGTGCAGTAGTGTTGGAGGTTGTTCCGCCACCATGCCTCCAAAATACTACTAGTGGTGATATTGCCACACCTCTCTCCTCCACCCCCTCCTCTTCTTCTTCCTGTGCTGATTTGTCTTCGGAAGCAGCGGTGCTCCGTGGGTGTTCAAGGGGCTATGCAAGCACGCAGGCCAAAAGATGCCATGAGGTGCTTGAGCTGGTGTGCTTGGGGGACAGGAGCCACACTGGGGCAGATATTCTGTCAGCTCTGCAGGGCCAGGTTCAGAGGTGGTTGATGCCACGCCAGCTTAAGGCAGGTATGGTGGTTTGCGACAATGGCACCAACCTCCTCTGCGCCCTCCGACAGGGGCAACTGACAATGTGCCCTGTTTGGCTCACGTCCTTAACTTGGTGGTGTAGTGGTTCTTAGGCAGGTACCCGGGCTTAGAGGATGTCCCGAGGCAGGCCAGGAAAGTCTGTGTGCATTTCGGCAGGTCATATAATGCCAGTGCTCGGCTGGCTGACCTCCAAAACGAATCTGTGACATGCCCACCAGGTGGAACTCAACGTTGGCCATGCTTACAGTCCCAAGAAACCCATGGACTTGTACTTGGCTGGGAGGAAGTGGCTGCGGATCATGTCGTCCTTAGTGACCCAGAGGACTCCAGATAGAATGCCTCAGCAAACCTACGCTGCATGGCCTCCCTGATCCTGCAAAGCCTGTGGAAGGATCCTCGTATTTGTGGTATCAAGGAGAGGGATCAATACTGGCTGGCAACCCTCCTTGATCCACATTACAAGGGTAAGGTTGCGGACCTTATCTTGCCGTCGCAGAGGGAGCAGAGGATGAAACATCTTCGGGAGGCCTTGCAGAAAGGTCTGTGCAACGCGTTCCCAGAGACTGGGAGGTTACAAACTCCTGTTCCTGGACAACGTGTTGCTGAGGCTTCGGTCAGTCAAAGAAGGAGCAGTGGAGAAGGTGGCCATCTGACCAATGCGTTCAGACAATTTTTTAGTCCGCAGCCCCAATGTATTATCGGTTCCAGCAACCATCGCCAGCGTCTGTTTTACATGGTGCAAGAATACCTAGGGGCAAGATCTGACTTGGACACCTTTCCCACCGAAAATCCTCTGGGTTACTGGGTCTTGAGGATGGATCACTGGCCAGAGCTTGCACAGTATGCAATTGAGCTACTGGCCTGTCCTGCATCCAGCGTTCTTTCGGAACGCACATTCAGTGCTGCTGGAGGCTTTGTAACTAATCACAGGGTGCGCCTGTCCACCGACACGGTCGATCGACTGACCTTCATAAAAATGAATCAGTCTTGGATCACCTGATGCTGATGTAACCGAATAATTTTTTTTGAAATGTCAGATCCTATCAAGACTGCCTATGCTGATGCTGAGTGACTATCCTGTTATGCTGAGTGACTATCCTCTTCCTCCTCAATGATCATGCTGATAGCTTGTAAGAATATTTTTGGTTCTGGGCACCGCCACCAGTGGCTAAGGCCCAATTTTTCAGCCCCTGTTTAAGAGGGGCGTGTAACTACAATTTTTGATGCAATACTTTGCAGCAGGGCTTGTTCCTGCGCTCCAACTAGAGTATCTGTGAGGGGTTGCAGTGTTGTGGCACAAGCACCAGTGCCTAAGGCCCAATTTTTCAGCCCCTGTTTAACAGGGGTGTGTAATTACAATTTTTGATGCAATACTTTGCAGCAGGGCTTGTTCCTGCACTCCAACTAGAGTATCTGTGAGGGATTGCAGTGTTGTGGCACCAGCACCAGTGCCTAAGGCCCAATTTTTCAGCCCCTGTTTAACAGGGGCGTGTAATTACAATTTTTGATGCAATATTTTGCAGGAGGGCTCATTCCTGCACTCCAACTAGAGTATCTGTGAGGGGTTGCAGTGTTGTGGCACCAGTGCCAAAGGCCCAATTTTTCTACCCCTATTCAACAGGGACATGTAATTACAATTCGTGATCTAATATTTCACAGCAGGGCCTGTTTCTGCACCCACCAAGAGTAACTGTGAGGACTAATGCCCCGTACACGGTCGGATTTTCCGACTGAAAATGTGTGATAGGACCATGTTGTCGGAAATTCCGATCGTGTGTAGACTCCATCACACATTTTCCATCGGATTTTCCGACACACAAAGTTTGAGAGCAGGCTATAAAATTTTCCAACAACAAAATCCGTTGTCGGAATTTCCGATCGTGTGTACACAAATCCGACGCACAAAGTGCCGCGCATGCTCGGAATAAATAAAGAGATGAAAGCTATTGGCTACTGCCCCATTTATAGTCCCGATGTACGTGTTTTACGTCACCGCGTTCAGAATGATCGGATTTTCCGACAACTTTGTGTGACCGTGTGTATGCAAGACAAGTTTGAGCCAACATCCGTCGGAAAAAATCCATGGATTTTGTTGTCGGAATGTCCGATCAATGTCTGACCGTGTGTATGGGGCATTACAGTGTTGTGGCACCAGCACCACCACCACCAAAGGCCCAAGTTTTCTGACCCTGTTCAACAGGGGCATGTAATTACAATTCTTAAATCTAATATTTCACAGCAGAGCCCGTTCCTGCACCCACCAAGAGTAACAGTGAGGGCTTCCAGTGTTGTGGCAACACCAACACCTATAGGGTAGGCCCCTACTTTCAAACATCCAACTTACAAACCACTCCTACTTGCAAATGGAAGGAGACAACAGGCAGTGAGATCTACCCCTAGGAAGGGAAATTCTGTCCTGTAAGAGTTAATATGGGAAAAACAAGTCTCCTCTCCACTGATGCTGTATCACCAATCCTTGTTTCACTAAAAACCCCAAATTGTCAAAAAACATTTGTCATTGGGACAGAAAGTGAGGTGAAATCTTCTGAAGAGGTGCACTACAGCAAAACAAATGTCAAAGGGGTGATAGCCCTTCCCTATGTTTTCCAAAAAGCTTAAAAATAGATTTTTTGGCTGGAGCTACAATTTAAAAATGTACCAGTTCAAAATTACAAACACATTCTACTTAACAACAAACCTACAGTCCCTGTCTTGTTTGCACCGCCTGTATACTGCTGCTCAGAGGGCCTGAGGCCCCACGCCTTTCCTTTTTTTAATTTGGGTGCGGGGTTCCCCTTAATATCCATACAAGACCCGAAGGGCCTAGTAATGGACTGGGGGGGGGGGTACTCATGCCATTTGTCTCACTGATTTGCATCCATATTACCAGGACCAGACATTACATTAAAGCCGTAAGCAGTTTTAAATGACTTTTATTACTTTAAAAATGACATTTTGTGCAGGGACTGTACTAAGCACGGGAAACATGCGCCACTTTACAGGCATACTATAGACACCCCCCAGGTATGATATTTAAAGGAATATTTCACTTTTTTTTTTCACTTTAAGCATCATTAAAATCACTGGTCCCGAAAAAACGCCCATTTTTAAAACTTTTTTTTGCATTGATGCATGTCCCCTGGGGCAGGACCCGGGTCCCCAAACCCTTTTTAGGACAATACCATGCAAACTAGCCTTTAAATTTAGCACTTTTGATTTAGAACGTTCGAGTCCTATAGACTTTAATGGGGTTCTAAAGTTCGCGCAAATTTTCGGTCCGTTCGCAGGTTCTGATACTAACTGGGGTGTTCCGCTCATCCCTACTTAGCACACAGATATTTAAGGGCAGAAATAGTAATATGAAACATTGCTTGGAAGTGTCGTACAATTGTCTGTTTTGGCAGAGTTCCAAGCTGAAGACATGATTTTTTCCCTTTCTTCAAGCTGGAATACCTACCTTTTTTGGTCAAGTTTCACACATGGAGACATCCCTAGTATCCACTGGAGCACCTGTGTGAGACACCCTAAAAAGTTTGTTCTGGTGTCCCACACTAGTGCTCCTGTGTCCAGATGTGTAAACAGCTGCAGAGTGTCCTCTCCTTACACTGAATCAAGTTTGCATTGCATTCTAGTTACAAACCCATCTCGACAACAATGTACTAAACTTCTTTTAAGACAAATATGCCTGAACAAATGTAGTTAACCTGCATCTGCCAAAAACATCGTATTAGTGGGCGAACTAAAAATGTTTACTACGAACGATTAATGTGCCCACGAACCTGAAAGTTGCCATTTTAAACAGTACAACAGTAAAGAAAAGCACATGGAGTAGCAAGTAAGTAATGAGTAATAAGAATAATAGGAACACACGACAAATACTTACTTTTTTGAAGAACTCTCTTGATCCTTCTGTACTGATCCTGCTCCCTCAATTTCGGGTCTGACCAGCTCTCTTCAAGATGTCCACCATCTCTACAAGGGACATATTTGAGGCCTTAAATCTCCTCTGGGATCGGGACGTTTGTGGCTCCGGGCTTTCGTCGTTGCTGATGTCTTCATGCACTTGTTCTTTCTCCGCCATGTGCTCTCCCACTGCGCCGAAAGAGAAGGGCGCGGAATAGAAAGAAGGTCAGGGGCGAGCGGTTTATTAACTCATGCACAGTGCATATAAAGCGGAACACGCATGCGTCGTACTTACGATCTGTGAGCGGAGGAAGGATTAGCGGAAGCGCCGATCGTTCTAACGAAGGTACAATTTTAACTTGCGGCATCAGTGGCCTATACTGCTTATAGATTGAGGCCTATATTTGGACAAGATTAGGAGAGTTTAGCCTGACATTAGGGTTGTTGTGTCTTGCAGATAAAATGGATCGATTCAACGATCATGTTTTCCTCCACCAATTCATTGATTTGTACAGAGAGCTTTTATACAGAGAGAGAGCTTTTATACAAATCGAGTAAAGAGGAAGGCAGCACTGGATAAATTGATGGAATTTGTGAAGCCACAGATCCCCACGGCAGACATTAACTATTTGAAGTGCAAAATTGGTGGCCTGAGGAGTACTTATAATAGGGAGCACAAGAAGGTCCAGGATTCCTAGAGATCAGGAGCTGCAGCAGATGACATTTATGTACCCAGGCTGTGGTACTACGACAGACTGCGATTTCTGTCAGACCAGAGTGAAATCAGGCCATCACTCTCAACCCTTCCTTCCACTCTTCCTTCCACCCCAGCTGAGGCTTCTGATGTCCAACCTGGGCCTTCCACCCAGGAAGAAGATGTGGAGGAGCCCAGCTTGAGTCAGGTATAGCATTGTTAAACAGATTTCTCAAAATTGTGTGTGATAGGGATGGGCTATCTGTTCGAGTTGAACATGAGTTCGACTCGAACATTAGCTGTTCACCCGTTCGCCGAACAGCAAACAATTTGGGGTGTTCGCGGCAAATTCAAAAAGCCGTGGAACACCTTTTAAAAGTCTATGGGATAAATCTAAAGTACTAATTTTAAAAGTTAATATGCAAGTTATTGTCATAAAAAGTGTTTGGGGACCCGGGTCTTGCCCCAGGGGACATGTATCAATGCAAAAAAAAGTTTTAAAACGGACATTTATTCGGGAGCAGTGATTTTAATAATGCTTAAAGTGAAACAATAAAAGTGAAATATTCCTTTAAATTTCGTACCTGGGGGGTGTCTATAGTATGCCTGTAAAGTAGCGCATGTTTCCTGTGTTTATAACAGTCCGAGAGCTAAACTAAAAAAAAAGTAATTTAAAAGTACTACACTAGTGCTGGCTATTACTGAATTGTCGGTCCCGACAATACACATAAAAGTCATTGAAAAAAAATGGCGTGGGGTTCCCCCCAAAAATCCATACCAGACCTGAAGGGTCTGGTATGGATTTTAAGGGGAACTCCGTGCCAAATTAAAAAAAATGGCGTGGGGTTCCCCCAAAAATCCACACCAGACCCTTATCAGAGCACGTAACCTGGCAGGCCACAGGAAAAGAGGGGGGGGGGACAAGAGAGCGCCCCCCCTCCTGAACCGTACCAGGCCACATGTTGATGGGGACAAGGGCCTCATCCCCACAACCCTTGCCCGGTGGTTGTTGGGGTCTGTGGGTGGGGAGCTTATTGGAATCTGGAAGCCCCCTTTAACAAGGGGACCCCCAGATCCCACCCCCCTATGTGAATTGGTAAGGGGTACATTGTACCCCTACCATTTCACAAAAAGAAAGTGTCAAAATGTTAAAAAAACCACAGGAGATGGCTTGGGACAAGTCCTTTATTAAAGATAAAAAAAATAAAAAAGAGATTCCAGTGATGTAATCCAATAAATCCATGCTCCTACTCCAGGGATGTAATCCAATTCTCAATCTCCAGTGATGGATGATCTCCAGTGACTCCAGCGAGGAACACGCACAGGATCTTGCCTCCACCGGAGGCACCCAGCCAATGACGCAGCGCCAGCTTGACAGCTCTTATGTAGCTGAGGGCGGGGCCACCCATTACGTGACCCCATCCCCCTCTGACAAGGGGAAACGCTGGGGTTTCCCAGTGACGTGTACGAGTGACCCCGCCCCCCTCTGATGCAATGCAGGATTCCCTGGAGATCGAGAATTGGATTACATCGCTGAAGTAGGAGCATGGATTTATTGGATTACATCGCTGGAATCTCTTTTTTATTTTTAATTTTTTTATTTTTAATAAAGGACTTGTCCCAAGCCATCTCCTGTGGTTTTTTGACATTTTGACACTTTCTTTTTGTGAAATGGTAGGGGTACAATGTACCCCTTACCAATTCACATGGGGGGGCGGGATCTGGGTGTCCCCTTTGTTAAAGGGGGCTTCCAGATTCCGATAAGCCCCCCGCCCGCAGACCCCCACAAGCACCGGGCAAGGGTTGTGGGGATGAGGCCCTTGTCCCCATCAACATGGGGACATTCTCCCCATGTTGAGGGCATGTGGCCTGGTCAGGAATGGGGGGCGCTCTCTCGTCCCCCCCTCTTTTCCTGCGGCCTGCCAGGTTGAGTGCTCGAATAAGGGTCTGATGTGGATTTTTGGGGGAACTCCACACCATTTTTTTTTAAATTTTGGCGTGGAGTTCCCCTTAAAATCCATACCAGACCCTCATGTCTGGTATGGATTTTTGGGGGGAACCCCACGCCATTTTTTAAAAAATTTTGGCACGGAGTTCCCCTTAATATTAATACCAGACCTGAAGGGCCTGGTAATGGAATTTTGGGGGACCCTCACGCATTTTTTTTTTCAAAGACTTGCAATGACTTTTATGTGTATTGTCGGGACCCACAATTCATTAATAGCTGGCACTAGCGCTAGTACTTTTAAATGGACTTCTTTTTTCCTTTAGAAATGTCATTTTACTCTGGGACTGTTATAAACACGGGAAACATGCGCTAATTTACAGGCATACTATAGACACCCCCCAGGTACGAAATTTAAAGGAATATTTCACTTTTATTGTTTCACTTTAAGCATTATTAAAATCACTGCTCCTGAAAAAATGCCCGTTTTTAAAACTTTTTTTTGCATTGATACATGTCCCCTGAGGCAGGACCCGGGTCCCCAAACACTTTTTATGACAATAACCTGCATATTAACCTTTAAAATTAGCACTTTTGATTTTTCATGTTCGTGTCATAGACTTTCTTTTCAAAATTTTTATTGGTAATAATCGGATAACAATTATTAACAACTTCAGTTTAGCATAGAATGAGTACATTAAACAGAGTACATTCAGCTGAAGTATGACAATGGTAGCATTTGCTCGAGTAGAATGTTATACAAAATAGGATAATGTATGGATTCTATGTAGTCATATTAATATCACAGTATATAACATCAGTGAGATCTAAGGCCTAATAACAGGACTCTAGTTGTTTAAGGAGGTACTCTGTGAGGAGGGGGCAATAATAGCAGTTACACTACATAAGTTGGTAGGTTTCGTTACCAGAGGTATTCTTTGGAATAAGGGAGGGGTTGGGAGGGGGGGGAGGGGGGAATAAGAGAAGAGAAAGAGAAGAAGGGTTGAAGAGAGGTATACTAGGTAGAGGGAGGAAAAAAGGAGTGGTCAGGTGGTCCGTGTGGACCATCAACGCTTAGTGCCAAATTCAACAAGGGGTCGTTGTGATTCAGGGTTCAAGGAGGCGTTTATCGAAGTCTGGGGACATAAAATGGTCTATCCATGGGCGCCAAATTTTAAGATGTTGGGGAATTTTGTCCAGAATTGTGGCTTCAATTTTGCGGTCTATTATAGCCTAGGTAGTCTTATACTTCACCTTAGCAATGTTCAAGGTTGGGGTTTTCCAAGCTCTTGCTATCTCATTTGTTTGGCTGTAGTGGTTAGTTGGAGGAGAAGCCGTAATTGTACCCTAGTATAGTCCTGTGGGGAATAGTTCAGTAGAGCAAAGGATGGGTTGGGATCAATAGTTTGCCTAAATAGGGTGGAGGCCATTTGGAATATTGTCACCCAGAAGCATTGTACAATTGGGCATGACCACCATATATGTGCATGTGTGTCTCTTTCGCTACAACCCCTGTAACATTCTGGGGAGTAGGATGGTAGAAATTTTTAAATCCTAACCGGGACCAAATACCACTGCATGAGAACCTTATAATTTGCTTCTGATGCCACAACATTTTGGGATGCAATTTTGGTGTTTGTCCAAATATTAGACCATTCTTCTGGGTCCAAATCAATAGCTAAGTCCTTAGACCACTGTGCAGCATATGACGGGAGCGCAGCTGGGGGGGATGTGAGGTGGGCATAGAGACGGGATATGATACCTGGGGCATGTGGGTCCGAGTCGCATATACCCTCAAACATGGATAGATTATCCAGTCTGGAACTTGATCCAATTACTGTTTGGACAAAATGGGAGATCTGGAGGTAGCGGATACACTCCTGGGGTGGGAGTTGTGCTCGTGTTTGAAGGACTGGGAATGTTTTTATAGAGTTGCCAGTGACCAAGTCGTATATGCAACTCAGACCTGCCTGGGACCAAGCCTGGCATGAAGTGGGTTCTGTGTAGGCCGGGTAGAAAAGTGGATGGCCAAGAAAAGAAAGCAAGGGTGCATTATTATTATTATTATTATTATTCAGGATTTATATAGCGCCAACAGTTTACGCAGCGCTTTACAATATAAAAGGGAGACAATACAGTTATAATACAATACAATACAATAGGATTAAGAGGGCCCTGCTCAGAAGAGCTTACAATCTAATAGGGTGGGGCAGGTGGTACAAAAGGTTGTAACTGTGGGGAATGAGCTGGTGGAAGTGGTAGGAGATTAGTTGGAGACGTGATAGGCTTTCCTGAAGAGATGAGTTTTCAGGGATTGCCTGAAGGTAGCAAGAGTAGGGGATAGCCGGATAGATGGAGGAAGTGAGTTCCAGAGGATGGGAGAGGCTCTGGAGAAATCCTGGAGACGAGCATGGGAGGAGATGAGAGAGCTTGAAAGCAGGAGGTCTTGTGAAGAGCGGAGAGGTCGATTTGGGTGATATTTGGAGACAAGATTAGTGATGTAGCTTAGGGCAGAGTTGTGAATGGCTTTGTATGTTGTGGTTAGAATTTTGAATTTAATTCGCTGGGTGATTGGGAGCCAGTGTAGGGATTGAAGTAGAGGGCTGGCAGACACTGAGCGGTTGGTAAGGTGGATAAGTCTGGCAGCAGCATTCATGATAGACTGAAGAGGGGATAGCCTATGGAGCGGTAGGCCAATGAGAAGGGAGTTGCAATAGTCAAGGCGAGAGATAACAAGGGAGTGAATGAGGAGCTTGGTGGTTTCATGTGTTAAAAAAGGGCGAATTTTAGAGATGTTACGGAGGTGAATTCTACAAACTTTTGACAGCGATTGGATTTGAGGCTGAAATGACAAGTCAGAGTCTAGGATTACACCTAGTACCCTGGCGTGAGGGGAGGGACTGATGGTTGCATTGTTGATTTTGATGGAAAAGTCATGGAGGGGGGCACGGTTGGGGGGGAATATTAATAGCTCAGTTTTAGAGAGATTTAGTTTAAGGAAGTGGTGCGACATCCATGCTGATATGTCAGTTAGTAAGTTAGTAATGCGAGAGGAGACTGAAGGAGTGAGGTGAGGAGTAGACAGATAGATTTGGGTGTCATCAGCGTATAAGTGGTATTGGAAGCCGTGGGCAGTTATTAAGTGACCAAGGGAGGAGGTGTAGATAGAGAAGAGAAGGGGTCCAAGAACCGAGCCTTGGGGGACCCCCACAGAAAGGGGCAATGGAGAGGAGGAGACAGAGTTGTAGGTGACACTGAAGGAGCGCTGTGATAAATAGCCAGAGAACCAGGATAGAGCAGAATCTCGGAGGCCAAGGGAATGTAGTTTATTGAGAAGGAGCGGGTGGTCAACAGTATCAAAGGCCACAGAGAGGTCAAGTAGTAGGAGTATGGAGTACTGGCTGTTGGTTTTAGCAGTTAGTAAATCGTTAGTGAGTTTTAGTAAGGTAGTTTCCGTGGAGTGCTGCGAGCGAAAGCCAGACTGTAAGGGGTCAAGAAGGTTATTTTCATTGAGGTAGGAGCTAAGACGGTTGTAGACTAAGCGTTCTAGAAGTTTAGAGGTGAATGGGAGTAATGAGATGGGTCTTAAGTTGTTCAGGTCGGTAGGGTCCAGTGAGGGCTTTTTAAGAATGGGAGTGATCTGCGCATGTTTTAGAGGGGAGGGGAAAATGCCACTAGAAAGGGAGAGATTGAAGATGTGGGTGAGGGAGCATAGGATAGAAGAAGAGGGTGACCGTAGTAGTTGTGAGGGAACAGGATCCAAGGGACAATTGGTTAGGTGGGCATCCGAGAAAATTTTTGTTACCTCTTCCGTAGTAGCCAATTCAAAAGAGGAGAGTGTTGAATGTGCTGCTGGGCAAGGTATGATGGGTGGGGAAGACGTACGCACAGTGGAGATGTCCTCACGAATTGCATCGATCTTGTCTTTGAAGTGATTGGCAATCTCTTGGGCAGTGAGTGAGTTAGTGGGTAGAGGGGGTGGTGGACGAAGCAGAGAGTTAAAGGTTGAGAAGAGCCGACGGGGACTGGATGACAAGGAATTAATAAGAGAGACAAAGTAGGCTTGTTTGGCAGCATGGAGGCACAAATTGTATTTTAGAAGGGCAGATTTATATAGGGTGAAGTCTTGCAGGCATTTGGTTTTACGCCACAGTCGTTCAAGAGCACGGCAATGTCTCTTGAGATTTCTAGTGTTGTCAGTTTGCCAGGGTTGTAACGGTCGTTGCCTAATTCTGCGTGTAGTTAGGGGAGCAAGTGCATCTAGTGATGATGAGAGTGAACTGTTGTAGACAGAAGTGGCCAGGTCAGGACAGGACAGGGGAGAGATTATGTCATATAGGTGGTCAGTAGCAGAATAGAGAAGAGAAGGGTTAAAGTGGTACATGTGGTGAAATTAGTTTGAATGGCTTTTGCAATTTGTCCCAGATTTTTAGGGAGTGTTGCGTTATTGGGTTAGTTATTGGGCCACGGACTGTGGCGGGCAGCCATAGCAGATTGGATACTGCGAGGGGATGGAGGTCTATTGCTTCTAAGGCAACCCACAGTGGTGTCTCAACTTTGGCATTATATAATGCAATTTGGGCCAATTGGGCTGTGTGATAGTATGTCCCATAGACTTTAACGGTGTTCGCGTGTTCAAACAAATTTTTTGCCTGTTCACATGTTCTGGATGCGAGCCAAACAGGGGGATGTCCGGCCCATCCCTAGTGTGTGATTGATGAACAATAAACTAAAACTATGTCCCTTTTTCATACACAGGAAAGCCTCAGCCAGGAGGAGGCTTTGGAATGTGGCAGCCAGGAGGTGGCAGAGGAAAGTGGCAGCCAGGAGGTGGCAGGGGAAAGTGGCAGCCAGGAGGTGGCAGGGGGAAGTAGCAGCCAGGAGGTGGCGGGGGGTAAGTGGCAGCGAGGAGGTGGCCAGGCCCAGTAGCCTGACGGAATCCCAGGTCCCTCCCCTCAGCCTTCAACGAAAAAGGCCCAGGAAGGGGAGGAGCGTGGAGGAGTCAGCACTTGGGTTAATTCAGTAGACTTCTGCGGCCCTCAGAACACCCCCCCAGTCTTCTTGAGGCATATGCCTGCATGGCTGCCAACAAAATGCAGGAAATGGAGGTGGGCCAATGCCTCTTTTGTGAGGAAGTGATATATATGGCCCTAAATAAGGGGTTGAGGGGCGAACTCACAAGCAAAACCCACCTGTGTGAGTTGGACCATCCTCCTCCTCCTCCACCTCCTGCCACAACTCCAACACCAGAGCCACAGACTGGAAGCAAGCGTGGAAGGAAGCGTGGAAGGAAGACAAGAGAGTGATGGCCTGAGTTCGGTCTGGTCTGGCAAAAGACGCAGGCTGTTCCTGATCTCTCGGAGTCCTGGACTGGATTGTGCTTCCTATTAAATGGACTCCTCAGGCTAACAATTTTGCATGTCAAATAGTTGATGTGTGCCCTGAGGTACAAAGGCTTCGCTAATTTCCAAATTTATCCAGCATTGCCTTCCTCTTTATTTTGTTAGGACCCCTTAATAAATGTCTATTTTTTTACAAAAATCATTGGCTATGAGTTCTAATTAAAAAAGGACAGTTTGTTTGTGAGTAGGCAGGTACATTTCAAAAATACAATGTCAAATTAACAAGGGACACCAACACCAACCAATCTCCTTGAGGTTAAAAAATACAAGATAATAATGGTGTTGTGGTAACTTGACACAGAAAACGACAATAAATATTATGGAGATCTGATGAAAAAAATAAAAAATATTATTCAGGAGATCACGAGAAATAATAAAGAAATCCGTTTGTGAGAACTCTGTGTGAATATGAGCAGCAAAACAACTTAATTATTCTAGTATTATAAAGAAGAAGAGAATGTGCTGCATTAAAAGATTATTAAATTTGCAGCGTGACGAATGTGCTATCTCCATTACGAATGCTAGTTTTACCAGACTGAGCACTTCCGTCTCGTACTTGATTCAGAGCATGCGTGGAATTTGGTGTGTCGGAATTGTGTACACACGCTTGGAATTTCCCACAACGGATTTTGTTGTCGGAAAACTTGAGAACTAGCTCTCAAATTTTTGTTGTCGTACAGGACATTATTATGCATTATCTCAATAGGTCTCATTCTTATATCCGAAATTCTGGCACTCGTACTATTATTATTAATATTTTATAGGATTTATATAGCGCCAACAGTTTGCGCAGGGTTTTACAATATAAAGGGAGACAGTACAGTTACAATGCAATAAAATACAAGAGGGTTATTTTTGTTAGAGTAAGAGACCCCTGTCAGATTTCTTTGCCATCTGTGTCCCATTTGGGGAGATTTCCCTTAACTTCCTGTCCCACAATCAGAACAGTAAGTGAGAGGAAATCCCTGGTTCTCACCAGGATCACCAGAATTAGTGTTCCCATTTAAAGATTTCCCCTCTATTCCTGTTCTGGTGACAACCCAAAATTTGAGATTTTCTTTCACTACAGAACACATTG
Source organism: Aquarana catesbeiana (assembly GCF_042186555.1). Classification (NCBI taxonomy): domain Eukaryota; kingdom Metazoa; phylum Chordata; class Amphibia; order Anura; family Ranidae; genus Aquarana; species Aquarana catesbeiana. The sequence continues at coordinate 523,120,405 of NC_133327.1, read as the reverse complement.
TGGGGGCGGATCTCCTTAACAGGGGCATGGGCACCAATTAAAATCTGACAGTTTTGCTAATCCATCTCCATTCTAAAACTAAAAAATACCCTTAGTTGTGAGTATTAATATACTTAAAAATCTTCCAAGAGTTTAGAACTTAAAAAAAGCTATGTCCACAAATCATTGTAATCTCTATTATTTGATTCATTTACTTAGCTTGCAAACCAAATGGTCAAATAAAGTTGGTCCTGCTGATTACATAGACTGACATATTTATTTGGACTGCAGTATTTACTCCCCCCCCACTCCCCAAAAAAATCCACACACTGACAATACGCTTAACCAGAGTATGAAATATTGGAGTTATTTGTTTGTATGGCTAGTGATTGCTGTAAAAAAATTAAAGAATCTCTAGTTTTCTTCTAGCCCACAGTCAGTGGCCTTCAGTTTTCCAGGAATCATGCTAAAGTTGATCTCGACTGGCCATGCAGGTTTGTTGATCTCGACTGGCCATGCACACACGCCATCTAGTGGCCTCAAGCTTAATTGTACTACTGACATCACCTGATAGCAAACGCAATTTCTACCATGGGTTGCTAGAACAAAAAGATTCTACTTGGTCATTCAGGTTTCTTTTCATTGATCTGAAATTACAGTTATCTTCTAGTATTGACCCTGGCCAGTTTTCCTAATTTTGGTTATCTGCTTGCAGGCCGTTTGTTTTGCAACAATTCTAAATGCAAAACTGTTGCTCATTCTGCAGACATTACTTTTTCTTTTTTTTATGAATTATATCAATCCTATGCCTGCATATTGGCAATTGTTAATAGTGATTATCAATGTTAAAATCAGTTTGCATGTACTAATTAGCGTAAGGAGACCTTAGTCCACAGCGGCAGGTCAATTTTGTAAACCCCCTATTCTGGGAAACTTGCAGTACCATCTTAGCAAATCAGTTGATGTCTGCTAGTTGCATCAGACTAAAACTTGTGTTGGCCAGCTTTTTCTTGTACACTACCCTTGTAACCTGCTCAATGCAGTAAAAAAAAAAACAACAAAAGAACTAAAAAGATGTTAAATTGCATCTTAATAATTCTTAGATGTGGTGCAGCATCACTTTTCTTTTTTAGGGTTTTTTCTTTTATTTTCACTTGGTGATCCAACCAGTAAGTCTGTTATTTTTCAACTTACTTTAACAGATTAAGTTGTCTGGCAAAAGTTAGGGTTGAGATAAACCATTTAACCTTGACACGTGGTCAGCTTTTATTCATTTGGGTAAAACTTTTTTCCAAAGAAAAATGTCTGCTGTAGCCGCTAAAAATGTGTTACTAAGAGTTCAGTTTTAATCCTTTACTGCCACTGCCCCCCTGCCCTTAAGAGGCTCTAAATGCCGAGATTCAGAGCCGGGCATTCCAATCATGGGACTGCTGTGATTGGCAGTCAGAGTGGTCACAGGATCAGAAAGCTCCTATCGCAAATACGCATCAGGAGCTTTCTGGTACCTACCAGTTACTGTGTTGGGAGCGTGCTTTCAGCACAGTAATGTGTTTACATAGGGCCATATATAATTAACCTCTCAATATTAAAGACCACCGGCCGAGAGACCACATATATGCGTAGGGCCAGCGGGAAGTAGTTATTTAAGTCCATCTAAATCGGCTAGTGCATCTAGCATTACCCTCTTCCCTACAGTTTGAAAATGCTGCCGTCCAAAGGTGGCTACATTGCTCCTCCATAGTGGAGTGGAGACACCCTAATAGGGCGTACACACGGTCGGACTTTGTTTGGACATTCCGACAACAAAATCCATGGATTTTTTCCGACGGATGTTGGCTCAAACTTGTCTTGCATACACACGGTCACACAAAGTTGTCGGAAAATCCGATCGTTCTGAATGCGGTGACGTAAAACACGTACGTCGGGACTATAAACGGGGCAGTGGCCAATAGCTTTCATCTCTTTATTTATTCTGAGCATGCGTGGCACTTTGTCCGTCGGATTTGTGTACACACGATCGGAATTTCCGACAACGGATTTTGTTGTCGGAAAATTTTATCTCCTGCTCTCCAACTTTGTCTGTCGGAAAATCCGATGGGAAATGTCCGATGGAGCCCACACACGGTCGGAATTTCCGTCAACACGCTCCGATCGGACATTTTCCATCGGAAAATCCGACCGTGTGTACGGGGCATAAGACAGAAGTGTGTTACTGACTTGATCACCAGGTGAAAATAATGGAAAAAGAAGTCTGAAGAAAGAAAATTAATGTAGCCACCACATCTAAGGCTGGGTTTACAGTTATGGGAATTGGATGCAGGTTTCCCCGTATCCAATTCGCATGACAGGAGAGTGTGCCCGGTTCGCAATGGGGCCAGTTCACACACCTCTGGGGCGGCCGCAGTCTGCATTTGGAAAGGGCCCTGTGCTTCTTTGGTTCTGATTCAGGTGCAAATTCAGGGAAAAATTTGGACCTGATTTGCACCTGAATCGGTCAACAGGAATGCACTGGACCCCATGTGCTTAGCCACAGCCGCGGCATGTGTGAACCCAGCCTTAAGTTGGTAGGGTACAGTGTATTACATTTTTGTTTCTGGATTTTATGATGCTTTAACATATTTTTTAAAAAAATAGTACAATAGTAATAATGTATATTTTAAAAGTGATTTTTTTTTTCCCCTGACTATCCATTTTATGCAAAATGGAGAAGAGGATAAACAGTTGTGATTTAAATGTGCCCTTTGAATTACATCTAGATACCATTAAGGAACAGCTGCACTGAATATGCTAATTTTAGGTGACAGTGAGTGAAGCTTCTGTATTTTATCATTTAGTGACATCTGCGAAATTCGAAGCAGTACCAACATTAACATGTAAGATGAAAATAATAATTAGTGACAAAGTTTGATAGTGGAAAAAGCCTGAATCATCAATGGCAAAACATGTCACAATTATTTGCGTGCTGTCAAAGCCTTGCCTGAGGAATATGGTACATCAAGGGAAAAGGATTTTTTTTAAGACAAAGGCTTGTAAAGCACAATAGAAGTGTAAAAGGAAACAAGGAATAGTTCAGCAATATTGTATATAACAATTGTAGGTGAGACAATAAAAAGAATACAGTCTTTAGGGCGACAAACTAACTCATGGCCAACAAGGTAAAGGTGATACTTGCAAAGTGATATATGATTCAGAATTATGTGACAGCTAGAAAATATGGGGATTTTGCATTTCAGCCATCAGTAATGATTTATCTCAGGAATTTGACCACCCTTACAGGGAAGAACCAGTTCCTATAATGGTGTTAATCTTTGGCTCATTGATTCTTTCTTCCATTGAGCAACACTAGAAGAAGGGTCATTTTTGATTACAGTGACCACTAATGTAATGGGATACTCTTTTTCCCACTGACCACCAATATAAAGTGTCATGATTTCAACTCACCATCAAGCACCTTATAGTGGTGGTAATTGGCTAAAAGGATGCCCCCTTACATTGGTGTTCAGCAGGATTAAAATGTAATGGGACTCCAAAGGGGCATACTTCCTCTCACTGATCACCCATGTATTGGCAAACTTCCTCCAACTGACCACCTATAGAGGGGACATTTTTCTTTCCACTGACTGACAATGAAAGGGGGCATTCTTCTTCCTGTTGGCCACCACTGTAAAGAAGTATTCTGCTTCCTACTGACCAACAATGTAATGGGTATTATTCTTTCTGTAGCAAGCATTGAAAGGTAGAAACCCTTCTCCTATAGACCACCAATATAAAAGAGCATGCTTCCTCTTACTGACCATCTGTGTAAGGGTTAAAAAAGTAAAATAGTGAAAGAAGCCCCAGACCGTTAGCAATCAAGTCCAAAAAAACTTTAATAAAACGGGACACCAATGCATTTCAGGATCTCAAGCACCCCCTTCATCAGTGCTTTAAAGTGATGTGTACTTAAGGGTAGTCAGTATTGCAAAATAGCCAGAACTGCTGGCTCGGTTTGAGGCAGGTTCACAGAAAATGAGTAAGGTTCGGGTGCAGAATCAGAACCCTATTAAATTTAATAGGAGCCGAATGTTAAAAAGTAATGGATAGTTTCTAGACTAATAGGTAAGGGATTGTCAAGCAATCTGGGGCTAAGCACTGCCCTGGGATACATGTACCAAAGCAAAAAAAAAAAGGTAAAAAAAATTGCATTTGGCAGGGAGAATTGATTTTAATAGTGCTTCATTGGCAACATTAAAAATGTAAAATGTCTTTAAGTAACCTCCCTTAACTTGCCTGTGAAGTAACACATCTGTACAATATACTACACCAAAACTGAAAATTTGAAAGAAAAAAAAATACCCTTCATTTATTTCTGTTTGTTAACAAAAGCTGGAGATTCCCTTCATCTATAGTGTACCCTTTTACTATATTATCTGGGGTCTGATATAGATTTTAATGTGGGACCCCCAAACCCAAAAAAAGAATGGTATGGGATTCCACCTGAAAATACATACCAGACCCTTATCATTGATAAGGGTCTGGTATTGATGTCAAGGGGGACATCAAGAAAATGGTGCAAAAAACAAAAAATAAAAGAAAAAACACATACCAGACCCATATCTAACATGCAGCTTGGCATGCCATAAAAAGTTGGGGGGGGGGCAAGAGTGTGCCCCCCCTCCTGAACAATGGCAGGCTAGGTGTCCTCAACATGGGATAGTACCCTACCAAGAGGGACTCCCCAGGCAAAGCACCTTGTCGCCATACTGATCACCATGGACTGGTGGTTGTAGGATCTGTGGATAGGGGGCTTATTGGAATCTGGATGTTCCCTTTAACAATAAGGTAGGTTCTCAATGCCACCTTCCTGTGTGCATAAAAAAGTGGTATATAGTACCTCTACTGATTCACTAAAAAAGTTAAAAGGATATAAACGCACCTACAGAGTTTTGACAAGTCCTTTAGTTAAAAAAAATTAAAAGTCCCATGCTGTAAATCCACTGTCAATCATGTCATCCAGTTATGCAGATCCACGTCAATCACAATAAATGTTGCCTGACACCCACTGAAAGAAGAAAATCCTGCCAACCAATGCGCACATCTGATCTCATCACAGACTCACGCAGAATGAAAACTCCTGAGGCCCTGTTGCTAATGGTAAACAGAGGGGCAGGCTTTCTCAGATGATATCACTGACTGAATATATGGGTACAACACACAACATATCAAACTTCGCTCCAACTTTAATTTCACAAACTTTTTTCAGATACCACTAACTCAATATCTTTCATGATTTCACTTTGGGGGGCACCCAATCCAGATGGCTTCATGCAGAAAGGCTGAATGTGAATAGAGGACTAGTGAACTGTGTAATTTATTGGCTAAAGCAGAAGAACTATGGAAATCTTAACCTTCACCTTCTAATAAACGTATGTAGCGCACCTCCTAAGGAGCTGCAAGTAGAATATGATCCTCCACCTTGCACAACCAGGCACACCAATTTTCCACAGGCACTCCAGAGTCAGAGAACAGACTGTGACTTTGTTTTTGTTATTTATTGAGGGATAATAACTTGGATAGGGATTGGAAATCATGAGATGCCCACTTGAACAACTTCAAGGACAACTCTTCCTATATACAGTTCTATATGCAGAACTCAGCTGGGAGACTTGTGAAGATATGACAAAAGCACTCAGTCAAATTTAAAAGCAATAGCCCCTTGTAGGCAGGAACCCGAATCCCCTTAGTTGTGTAGCAAAAGTTCAGTGTCCAGTATTAATCACTCCTGTGGCAAAGACTGACAGACCAGGTACTCCAGTCATGGCTGCTCGCTGTGTCTGGCAAGGCAACTCAGGTCAGTTTAATGAGGGGGCAATACACATCACAGGGGGGTAGAGTCTATACAGCGCAGTGTGTGCAGGAAGGGGGGGCAGTTTGTGCTGGAAAGGGGTGTAGGGTTAAAGGGGGGCAGTGTTTAAAAGAAGGGTTTGTAGGGTTAAAGGGGGCAGTGTGTGCAAGAAGGGGGCAGTGTTTATAGGAAGAGGGTGTAGGGTTAAAGGGAGGCAGTGTGTATAGGAATAGGGTGTAGGGTTAAAGGGGGTGCAGCGTTAAAGGGGGGCAGTGTGTGAAGGAAGGGGGCAGTGTGTATAGGAAGGGGGTGTAGGGTTAAAGGGGGCCAGTGTGTACAGGAAGGGGGGTGTAGGGTTAAAGGGGGCAGTGTATACGGGAAGGAGAATGTAGGGTTAAAGGGGGGCATTATGTGCAGGAAGGGGGGCAATGTATACAGTTTTTTTCTTTTTTGGGGGTGCAAGTAGCTGGTCTTAGAAGAAGAGATATATATATATATATATATATATATATATATATATATATATATATATATATATATATATATATAATATATAGCGCTTATAGGATATCTATAGACCAAGTGACAAAAACACTTAATGTCCTTAAATTACGTCGTCTAACCATTGGCGTAATTTCCGCCCTCCGTGAAACGCACGCTGATCAGCGGCGTTTCCTGGGTGTACTGATGTCTGTTTATTCAGCTTTTGTGTTAGTGGCACCTGAGATGCACAATTCTTCACATTTTAAACAGTACTTCACTATGAGTCCTTTCTTTTTCTCCCCGTCCTTCGAGCTTGGTCGCTGACTCTAAAAAGTCCCAGAATTCTTTTGGAAGAGGCTCCTGTACATACTCATCCGGCTTATACTAGATCTGATTTGATCACAGCTGTTTTGACCCTAGAATGCAAAGCATTCTATGATTTCTGGTGAGTGGGGTCACAAGAGAGGAGTGTGGCACATGACACCAGTGACTTCCTTGGAGCACATATGTCCTTTATATGAAGCACCTACAACTTTTACTATTGAAAATATAATTTTTATCATGTTTAAAGTATCACTGAAGGTTTTTATTAATGGATTCCTGTTTTTGTCACTTGGTCTATAGATATCCTATAAGCGCTGTATATATATATATCTTCTTCTATTTTGTGAGGTGTAGCACCTTTGTGACAGCTGCTAATAGGTCTTTGGTATTAGGTTTACACATTCATATATGTATATTTAATGTAGTTTTTTTCTGCCAGCGCTGTTTATATACAATTTGCAAGTAGCTGGTCTTGCCTAGGGCACAAAATAGTCAAGCACTGGCCCTGGCTGCCAGATGAGTCATCCCGCCCCTGAGTCACTAAACTCAGATTCACAACTCAGGCCTGGCTCTCAGCCAAGTCAATTTACCTACACGTACACATGATCTGATTTTCCGACAGGAAATGTGTGATGACAGGCTGTTGGCAGAAAATACGACCGCATGTATGCTCCATCAGACAATTGTTGTCGGATTTTCTGTGGACAAATGTTGGATAGCAGGTTTTAAAATTTTCCGCGGACAAATGTCTGTTGTCCGATTTTCCGAGCGTGTGTACACAAATGTCTGTTGACGGATTTTCCGAGCGTGTGTACACAAGTCAGTCGGACAAAAGTCCAAAGTACAAACACATGCTCGGAAGCAAGGACGAGCCAGAAGCAGTCAGAAATGCAGCGCACATTCTTTCCTTCTTTAACCACTTGACGACCGCCTCACGCCGATTTACGTCGGCAAGGTGGCACGGACAGGCAAAATCACGTACATATACGTGATTTCCCTACCGCGGCTGGGGGGTCCGATCGGACCCCCCCCGGTGCCCGAGGTGGTCGTCTTTTGTCCCCCGGCGATCGGAGGTGAGGGGGAGGCCGTCCGTTCGTGGCCCCCCCTCGCGATCGCCGCCGGCCAATGAGAACATTCCTTTGCTGCTGTATGCTAAACAGCAGCAAAGGAAATGATGTCATCTCTCCTCGGCTCGGTAATTTCCGTTCCGGCCCGAGGAGAGAAGACAGGTATGTGAGTGCACAACACACACACACACAGTAGAACATGCCAGGCACACTAAACACCCCGATCCCCCCCCCCCCGATCGCCCCCCGATCCCCCCCCAATCACCCCCCCCCCGTCACAAACTGACACCAGCAGTTTTTTTTTTTTTTTCTGATTACTGCATTGGTGTCAGTTTGTGACAGTTACAGTGTTGGGACAGTTAGTATTACCCCCCTGTAGGTCTAGGATACCCCCCTAACCCCCCCTAATAAAGTTTTAACCCCTTGATCACCCCCTGTCACCAGTGTCACTAAGCGATCATTTTTCTGATCGCTGTATTAGTGTCACTGGTGACGCTAGTTAGTGAGGTAAATATTTAGGTTCGCCGTCAGCGTTTTATAGCGTCAGGGACCCCCATATACTATCTAATAAATGTTTTAACCCCTTGATTGCCCCCTAGTTAACCCTTTCACCACTGATCACCGTATAACTGTTACGGGTGACGCTGGTTAGTTTGTTTATTTTTTATAGTGTCAGGGCACCCGCCGTTTATTACCGAATAAAGGTTTAGCCCCCTGATCGCCCGGCGGTGATATGCGTCGCCCCAGGCAGCGTCAGATTAGCGCCAGTACCGCTAACACCCACGCACGCAGCATACGCCTCCCTTAGTGGTATAGTATCTGATCGGATCAATATCTGATCCGATCAGATCTATACTAGCGTCCCCAGCAGTTTAGGGTTCCCAAAAACACAGTGTTAGCGGGATCAGCCCAGATACCTGCTAGCACCTGCGTTTTGCCCCTCCGCCCGGCCCAGCCCAAGTGCAGTATCGATCGATCACTGTCACTTACAAAACACTAAACGCATAACTGCAGCTTTCGCAGAGTCAGGCCTGATCCTTGCGATCGCTAACAGTTTTTTTGGTAGCATTTTGGTGAACTGGCAAGCACCAGCCCTAGGCAGCGTTAGGTTAGCGCCAGTAGCGCTAACACCCACGCACGCACCGTACAGCTCCCTTAGTGGTATAGTATCTGATCGGATCAATATCTGATCCGATCAGATCTATACTAGCGTCCCCAGCAGTTTAGGGTTCCCAAAAACGCAGTGTTAGCGGGATCAGCCCAGATACCTGCTAGCACCTGCGTTTTGCCCCTCCAACCGGCCCAGCCCAGCCCACCCAAGTGCAGTATCGATCGATCACTGACACTTACAAAACACTAAACGCATAACTGCAGCGTTCGCAGAGTCAGGCCTGATCCCTGCGATCGCTAACAGTTTTTTTGGTAGTATTTTGGTGAACTGGCAAGCACCAGCCCCAAGCAGCGTCAGATTAGCGCCAGTACTGCTAACACCCACGCACGCACCGTACACCTCCCTTAGTGGTATAGTATCTGAACGGATCAATATCTGATCCGATCAGATCTAAACTGGCGTCCCCAGCAGTTTAGGGTTCACAAAAACGCAGTGTTAGCGGGATCAGCCCAGATACCTGCTAGCACCTGCATTTTGCCCCTCCGCCCGGCCCAGCTCACCCAAGTGCAGTATCGATCGATCACTGTCACTTACAAAACACTTAACGCATAACTGCAGCGTTCGCAGAGTCAGGCCTGATCCCTGCGATCGCTAACAGTTTTTTTGGTAGCTTTTTATTGAGCTGGCAAGCACCAGCAGCCTAGTACACCCCGGTCGTAGTCAAACCAGCACTGCAGTAACACTTGGTGACGTGGCGAGTCCCATAAGTGCAGTTCAAGCTGGTGAGGTGGCAAGCACAAGTAGTGTCCCGCTGCCACCAAGAAGACAAACACAGGCCCGTCGTGCCCATAGTGCCCTTCCTGCTGCATTCGCCAATCCTAATTGGGAACCCACCACTTCTGCAGCGCCCGTACTTCCCCCATTCACACCCCCAACCAAATGCAGTCGGCTGCATGAGAGGCATTTTCTTTATGTCCTCCCGAGTACCCCTACCCAACGAACCCCCAAAAAAGATGTCGTGTCTGCAGCAAGCGCGAATATAGGCGTGACACCCGCTATTATTGTCCCTCCTGTCCTGACAATCCTGGTCTTTGCATTGGTGAATGTTTTGAACGCTACCATTCATTAGTTGAGTATTAGCGTAGGGTACAGCATTGCACAGACTAGGCACACTTTCACAGGGTCTCCCAAGATGCCATCGCATTTTGAGAGACCCGAACCTGGAACCAGTTACCGTTATAAAAGTTAGTTACAAAAAAAGTGTAAAAAAAAAAAAATATATATAAAATAAAAAAAAATAGTTGTCGTTTTATTGTTCTCTCTCTCTCTATTGTCTCTCTCTTGTTCTGCTCTTTTTTACTGTATTCTATTCTGCAATGTTTTATTGTTATTATGTTTTATCATGTTTGCTTTTCAGGTATGCAATTTTTTATACTTTACCGTTTACTGTGCTTTATTGTTAACCATTTTTTTGTCTTCAGGTACGCCATTCACGACTTTGAATGGCTATACCAGAATGATGCCTGCAGGTTTAGGTATCATCTTGGTATCATTCTTTTCAGCCAGCGGTCGGCTTTCATGTAAAAGCAATCCTAGTGGCTAATTAGCCTCTAGACTGCTTTTACAAGCCGTGGGAGGGAATGCCCCCCCCCACCGTCTTCCGTGTTTTTCTCTGGCTCTCCTGTCTCAACAGGGAACCTGAGAATGCAGCCCCGGTGATTCAGCCAGCTGACCATAGAGCTGATCAGAGACCAGAGTGGCTCCAAACATCTCTATGGCCTAAGAAACCGGAAGCTACGAGCATTTTATGACTTAGATTTCGCCGGATGTAAATAGCGCCATTGGGAAATTGGGGAAGCATTTTATCACACCGATCTTGGTGTCATCAGATGCTTTGAGGGCAGAGGAGAGATCTAGGGTCTAATAGACCCCAATTTTTTCAAAAAAGAGTACCTGTCACTACCTATTGCTATCATAGGGGATATTTACATTCCCCGAGATAACAATAAAAATGATTAAAAAAAAAAAAAATGAAAGGAACAGTTTAAAAATAAGATAAAAAAGCAAAAAAATAATAAAGAAAAAAAAAAAAAAAAGCACCCCTGTCGCCCCCTGCTCTCGCGCTAAGGCGAACGCAAACGGCGGTCTGTCGTCAAACTTAAACAGCAATTGCACCATGCATGTGAGGTATCGCCGCGAAGGTCAGATCGAGGGCAGTAATTTTTGCAGTAGACCTCCTCTGTAAATCTAAAGTGGTAACCTGTAAAGGCTTTTAAAGGCTTTTAAAAATGCATTTATTTTGTTGCCACTGCATGTTTGTGCGCAATTTTAAAGCATGTCATGTTTGGTATCCATGTACTCGGCCTAAGATCATCTTTTTTATTTCATCAAACATTTGGGCAATATAGTGTGTTTTAGTGCACTAAAATTTAAAAAAGTGTGTTTTTTCCCCAAAAAATGCGTTTGAAAAATCGCTGCGCAAATACTGTGTGAAAAAAAAAATGAAACACCCACCATTTTAATCTGTAGGGCATTTGCTTTAAAAAAATATATAATGTTTGGGGGTTCAAAGTAATTTTTTTGCAAAAAAAAAATAACTTTTTCATGTAAACAATGAGTGTCAGAAAGGGCTTTGTCTTCAAGTGGTTAGAAGAGTTGGTGATGTGTGACATAAGCTTCTAAATGTTGTGCATAAAATGCCAGGACAGTTCAAAACCCCCCCAAATGACCCCATTTTGGAAAGTAGACACCCCAAGCTATTTGCTGAGAGGCATGTCGAGTCCATGGAATATTTTATATTGCGACACAAGTTGCGGGAAAGAGACAAATTTTTTTTTGTTTTTTTTGCACAAAGTTGTCACTAAATGATATATTGCTCAAACATGCCATGGGAATATGTGAAATTACACCCCAAAATACATTCTGCTGCTTCTCCTGAGTACGGGGATACCACATGTGTGAGACTTTTTGGGAGCCTAGCCGCGTACGGGACCCCGAAAACCAAGCACCGCCTTCAGGCTTTCTAAGGGCGTGAATTTTTGATTTCACTTTTCACTGCCTATCACAGTTTCGGAGGCCATGGAAAGCCCAGGTGACACAAAACCCCCCCAAATGACCCCATTTTGGAAAGTAGACACCCAAAGCTATTTGCTGAGAGGTATAGTGAGTATTTTGCAGACCTCACTTTTTGTCACAAAGTTTTGAAAATTGAAAAAAGAAAAAAAAAAAAGTTTTTTCTTGTCTTTCTTCATTTTCAAAAACAAATGAGAGCTGCAAAATACTCACCATGCCTCTCAGCAAATAGCTTGGGGTGTCTACTTTCCAAAATGGGGTCATTTGGGGGGGTTTTGTGCCACCTGGGCATTCCATGGCCTCCGAAACTGTGATGGGCAGTGAAGAGTGAAATCAAAAATTTTCACCCTTAGAAATCCTGAAGGCGGTGCTTGGTTTTCGGGGCCCCGTACGCGGCTAGGCTCCCAAAAAGTCCCACACATGTGGTATCCCCATACTCAGGAGAAGCAGCTAAATGTATTTTGGGGTGCAATTCCACATATGCCCATGCCCTGTGTGAGCAATATATCATTTAGTGACAACTTTGTGCAAAAAAAAAAAAAAGTGTCACTTTCCCGCAACTTGTGTCAAAATATAAAATATTCCATGGACTCAATATGCCTCTCAGCAAATAGCTTGGGGTGTCTACTTTCCAAAATGGGGTCATTTGGGGGTGTTTTGTGCCACCTGGGCATTCCATGGCCTCCGAAACTGTGATAGGCAGTGAAGAGTGAAATCAAAAATTTACACCCTTAGAAATCCTGAAGGCGGTGCTTGGTTTTCGGGGCCCCGTACGCGGCTAAGCTCCCAAAAAGTCCCACACATGTGGTATCCCCATACTCAGGAGAAGCAGCTGAATGTATTTTGGGGTGCAATTCCACATAGGCCCATGGCCTGTGTGAGCAATATATCATTTAGTGACAACTTTTTGTAAATATTTTTTTTTTTTTTGTCATTATTCAATCACTTGGGACAAAAAAAAAAAATATTCAATGGGTTCAACATGCCTCTCAGCAATTTCCTTGGGGTGTCTACTTTCCAAAATGGGGTCATTTGGGGGGGTTTTGTACTGCCCTGCCATTTTAGCACCTCAAGAAATGACATAGGCAGTCATAAACTAAAAGCTGTGTAAATTACAGAAAATGTACCCTAGTTTGTAGACGCTATAACTTTTGCGCAAACCAATAAATATATGCTTATTGACATTTTTTTTACCAAAGACATGTGGCCGAATACATTTTGGCCTAAATGTATGACTAAAATTTAGTTTATTGGATTTTTTTTATAACAAAAAGTAGAAAATATCATTTTTTTTCAAAATTTTCGGTCTTTTTCCGTTTATAGCGCAAAAAATAAAAACTGCAGAGGTGATCAAATACCATCAAAAGAAAGCTCTATTTGTGGGAAGAAAAGGACGCAAATTTCGTTTGGGTACAGCATTGCATGACCGCGCAATTAGCAGTTAAAGCGATGCAGTGCCAAATTGGAAAAAGACCTCTGGTCCTTAGGCAGCATAATGGTCCGGGGCTCAAGTGGTTAATGGGATAATAATGAAGCTGCTTTGCTGGTGATACCGATGGAGTTATTGCAAACTAATTTTCAAAGGCTTTTTTTTCTATTGATATCCAGAATAATATTATTATTTATTTTTTTATTTTTTTGGGCAAGTTACCACAACACCACAGTTTTTAAGATCAAAGAACTATTTTGGTGTCCCTTGTCAATTTTACATTGTATTTTTTTAAATGTAACTACCTACTCCCAAACTGTCATTTGAAGTAAAACACTTAGCCAAATATTATTCTACACAATTTTTTTTATTGTGCATTAAAAAAAGAAAACAAATAAAATTAGACATGCTTTCTGCCAGTAGAACTTAACCAAAAAGTGCATTCTAAAAATATAGAAAATATACCAAATCAAATCATTATTCAACCCAAAAAATAACGTCAAAGCAATAACTCAAAGACAAATAATAAATAACACATTATCTCCTCTGATTCCTCAACATGTCTGGTTGACGAACGACCGTTCAGAAAGGAACTGAAAAGCACGAAATGAAAAGCGGAAAATGAAAAGCGTGAATCAACACTCACCAAACTTCTACTAACAACGAAATTAGCAGAAGGAGCCCAAAGGGTGGTGCTAAAGAACAGAAAAACCATGTAGTACGTCACTACATTTGTGATTGTTTGCCAACAATTGTGTGCCTTGTGTATGCAAGACAAGTTTGGGCCAATGCCCTTTGGACAAAAGTCTACGGTTTTGTTGGCCAACAATCCAATCGTGTGTATGAGGCTTTACAGCTAACCTTTATACACCTAGCACACTAGCTAGAGGATGCTACATGTATGAACAACACTTATGCTATGGATTTGGACCTCTTGCTCACTGAAAGAGAGAAGAAAGGCTTACAATATTCGAGACATTTTATTCTGGTGCAAATACAGTAAATCTAGTCCAATGCTGGTCAAAAGGAGCCCCTTCATCCCCATCCAACTTGGTATCTCACCTCTAACCCCTCCAAAACTCTCTCTCCATTTGTCGATTTCCCCTCTTCCTCATATAGCAAATCTTCTTCCTTTTCAATCAACATAGCTGATCAATTTTTGCAGCATCCGCAGCTCTCTTCTGTACCCAATGATGCCCACAAGACCCTTGATGAAGATATCTCTGAAGCCGAGTCTTCCTTTAGCTAATAAAATCTTTGACGCCATCTATTACTTCTAGACCAGATGTTTTTTTCAGGTTTTCATTTAGACCATTCCTCATTTATAGTTTTACATTTGATTCATCTTTCAATGCCCTCAAAATGGGAGTCTGTCTTTCTTCCTCTTCTTAGTAAAAACACATAACTATGATTCCGAAAGGTCTGGACATGGGCTCCAATCCCAAAATTTCCAGCCAATGCCCTTATTGAATGTGGACCTGAAATTGTTGGGCAAAGTCCTTGGTTCTTGGATCAATAAATATCTCTGGTACCTCACCCATAGGGACCAAGTGGGTTTTTTCCGCAGACACCAGGCTGGGGATAATATCTGAAGCTTATGTACCTTATTCGCTTCTTGCATCAATGCAAAATCCTGGGTTTCCTTTTATCTTGATATCTACAAGGTGTTTGATTCCCTCTCCTGGGACTACCTGCATTATGTACTACAGAGACGGGGCTGTGATGAATTAATACTATTGTGGATATCTGCCTTATACGCTATTCTCTCTGTTACGGTTCAGTACATGGGGGACCATTCTTAACCATTCAAGATCTTTCAAGGTTCATAACTGGGTGTCTCTTTTCCTTTATATATTGCCTATAGGGCCCTTGGCAATGGAAATCAGGGACAACTCTGACATCACAGGGTCTCTAATACTGAACTTCACTATAAAGTTAATTTATTTGTGGATGACACACTTGTAGTTCTCATCAATCCTTTTACCACCTCCACTGAATCTGTGACCAGTTTGCCCAACTGTCAGGCCTTATGGTAAACTAAGAGAAATCTACAGACTTAACTGTCCCACTCCATCATGAGATACACATTCAATACCATTTCCATATCATTGGATATCCTCGGTGCTTGTCTATCTGGGCATAAACTGATCCCTCATTACATTGCACTGTTTTGTACAAATTATTGCCCTCTGCTGAGGTCTTTTTACAATCTTGGAAATTTCTGTTTTTTTTTTATAAATAGACTGCATAAATGTGGAGAAATTAGCACTCTTCCTAAAGCTTTATATTATTTTTACACCTTACCAGTTAGTGTCCTGTACTTCTATCTGTTTACTGCAGAAAGAGATCCTTTGCTTCATTTGAGGCCTACAAACAACCCGGGGTCCCTCCTTCCAATATGTAATTGGACTACAGGGGGGCCTAGAGGTTCTCAATTAGTAGTGAGCCAAACACCCCCAGTTTGGTTCTCACCAGAACTTGCGAACAGGCAAAAAATTTGTACTAACACGCGAATACAGCTAAAGTCTATGGGACATGAACATGCAAAATCAAAAGTGCTCATTTTAAAAGCTTATATGCATGATTATTGCCATAAAAAGTGTTTGGGGACCTGGGTCCTGCCCCAGGGGACATATATCAATGCAAAAAAGTTTTAAAAATGGCCGTTTTTTTCGGGAGCAGTGATTTTAATAATGCTTAAAGTGAAACAATAAAAATGAAATATTCCTTTAAATATTGTACCTGGGGGGTGTCCTTAGTATGCCTGTAAAGTAGCGGATTTTTCTCGTGTTTATAACAGTACCACAGCAAAATTACATTTCTAAAGGAAAAAAGTCATTTAAAACTACTTGTGGCTGTAATGTATTGTCGGGTCCCGGCAATATAGATGAATAGGATGGTATGGCATGGATTTTAAGGGGAACCCCAAGCCAAAATAAAAAAAATGGCGTAGGGGTCCCCCCAAAATCCATACCAGACCCTTATCCAAGCACGCAACCTGGCAGGCCGCAGGAAAAGGTACCTGAACCATACCAGGCCACATGCCCTCAACATGGGGAGGATGCTTTGAGGTCCCCCCAAAGCACGTTGTCCCCATGTTGATGGAGACAAGGGCCTCATCCCCACAACCCTTGCCCGGTGGTTTTGGGGGTCTGCGGGTGGGGTGTTTATTGGAATCTGGGAGCCCCCTTTAAAAACGGGACCCCCAGATCCCAGTCCCCCCATGTGAATGGGTATCGGGTACATTGTACCCCTATACATTCACCAAAAAAAGTGTCAAAATGTTAAAAATTACAGTAGACAATTTGGGACATGTCCTTTATTTAAAAAAAAAAACCTGTCCCAAGATGTCCATTCATCTTCGAAAAAAAAAGGAAAAATCTCTGCCTCTATGGGAGGCTCCCACTGACTGAAGCCTCTTCGTGATAACAGCTGTTATATAGCTGAGGGCGGGGCCACCCAGTGATGTAAACAGGTGACCCCGCCCCCCTCGGACGTTATGTGACGCCACGTAATTGTAATAAAGGAATTGTTCCAAATTGTCTACTGTAATTTTTAACATTTTGACACTTTTTTTGGTGAATGTGTAGGGGTACAATGTACCCAATACCCATTCACATGGGGGGGTGGGATCTGTGGGTCCCCTTGTTAAAGGGGGCTTCATGATTCTGATAAGGCTCCTGCCTTCAGACCCCCACAACCACCGGGCAAGGGTTGTGAGGATATCAACATGGGGACCCCAAAGCATCCTCCCCATGTTGAGGGCATGTGGCCTGGTACGGTTCAGGAGAGGGGGGCGCTCTCCTGCCCTCCCCCATTTTCCTGCGGCCTGCCAGGTTGCACGCTCAGATAAGGGTCTCGTATGAATTTTGGGGGGGACCCCTACACCATTTTTTTAAAAAATTTGCCTTGAGGTTCCCCTTAAAATACAGACCTGAAGGGCCTGGTATGGATTTGGGGGGGGACCCCTACGTCATTTTATTTTTACATTTTGGCACAGGGTTCCACTTAATATCCATACCAGACCTGAAGGGCCTGGTATGGATTTTGGGGGGGACCCCTATGCCATTTTATTTTTAAATTTTGGCACAGGGTTCCGCTTAATATCCATACCAGACCTGAAGGGCCTGGTATGGATTTTGGGGGGCCTCCCATGCATTTTTTTTTTAATTTGGGTGCGGGGTTCCCCTTAATATCCATACTAGACCAAAAGGCCCTAGTAAAGGACTGGGGGGGGGACATGCCATTTTTTTCAATGATTTTTATCTATATTGCCTGGACCTGACAAAACATTACAGCCGCAAGCAGTTTTGAATGACTTTTTTTCCTTTAGAAATGTCATTTTGCTGTGGTACTGTTATAAACATGGGAAAAATGTGCTACTTTACAGGCATTCTAAGGACACCCCCCAGGCACGATATTTAAAGGAATATTTCATTTTTATTGTTTCCCGAAAAAACGTTCATTTTTAAAACTTTTTTTGCATTGATACATGTCCCCTGGGGCAGGCTCCGAGTCCTCAAACACTTTTTATGGCAATAACTTGCATATAAGCCTTTAAAATGAGCACTTTTGATTTTTCATGTTAGTGTCCTATAGACTTTAACAGCATTTTGCAGCTTTCGAATTTTCCGCGAACGCTGCATATTCTTCGCTGTTCCTCGAACGGGCGAACACCCGATGTTCGAGTTGAACTTACGTTTGACTTGAACATCGGGTTCATCCCTATTCCCAATATAGAAAGATGTTACAAAGCCACACAAATCTCCCAACTTTCCCTATTACATGATACCACAGATGTACCCCTGTTTATTTTACAGCTGCCAAGCTGTGGCCTCATTCCACTCACTGCTTTACTTTGGATCCCTAATAGGGCCTGCCCATCCTCTTTGCGCCCTCTGATGATACATAATGTGAAACTTTAAGAATTGGTTTGATACACAGGTAAGTTAATGTCCCCTTTTTTATTAAGTTGCTAATAACAACCCATTATTCCCATCAGACATGGAGCACGCAGGGTTCTTTGTATGGTGGACTACTCACAGCTTTACTCACCTATATATCACTTATTGACCGTGCATGCTTTTCCTACTTGGCCAACATTTCAAAAACATTTTCAGCGTCTCTAGCAGAATATTATTATTGTTATCTTCAACACTGGCATTGAATCTTGTCACTCATAAGCAAATTAAAATTCCTGTATAGTAAATCAATCTTTGAGCACGTCTGCTCCCGTTGTCCTGAATAGGGATGAGCCGAACACCCCCCTGTTCAGTTTGCACCAGAACATGCGAACAGGAAAAAAGTTTGTTCGAACACGCGAACACCGTTAAAGTCTATGGGACACGAACATGAATAATCAAAAGTGCTAATTTTAAAGGCTTATATGCAAGTTATTGTCATAAAAAGTGTTTGGGGACAGTTCTGGGTCCTGCCCCAGGGGACATGGATCAATGCAAAAAAAGTTTTAAAAACGTCCGTTTTTTCGGGAGCAGTGATTTTAATAATGAAACAATAAAAGTGTAATATCACTTTAAATTTCGTACCTGGGGGGTGTCTATAGTATGCCTGTAAAGGGGTGCATGTTTCCCGTGTTTAGAACAGTCTGACAGCAAAATGACATTTCAAAGGAAAAAAAGTAATTTAAACTACTTGCGGCTATTAATGAATTGCCGGTCCGACAATACACATAAAAGTTCATTGATAAAAAATGGAATGGGAATCCCCCACAGGGGAACCCTGAACCAAATTTTTTTAAAAAAATGACGTGGGGGGTCCCCCTAAATTCCATATCAGGCCCTTCAGGTCAAAATTTAAAAAAAAAACGACGTGGGGTCCCCCCAAAAATCCATACCAGACCCTTATCCGAGTATGCAACCTGGCAGGCTGCAGGAAAAGAGGGGGGACGAGAGAGCACCCCCCCTCCTTAACCGTACCAGACCACATGCCCTCAACATTGAGAGGGTGCTTTGGGGTAGCCCCCCAAAACACCTTGTCCCCATGTTGATGAGGACAAGGGCCTCATCCCCACAACCCTGGCTGGTGGTTGTGGGGGTCTGCTGGCGGGGGGCTTATCAGAATCTGGAAGCCCCCTTTAACAAGGGGACCCCCAGATCCCAGCCCTCCTCCCTGTGTGAAATGGTAAGGGGGTACAAAAGTACCCCTACCATTTCACTAAAAAAGTGTCAAAAATGTTAAAAATGACAAGAGACAGTTTTTGACAATTCCTTTATTTAAATGCTTCTTCTTTCTTCTTTCTTCTATCTTCTATCTTCTATCTTCCTTTGGTTTCTTCCTCCATCTTCTTCTTCTTCTGGTTCCTCTGGTTCTTCCTCCGGTGTTCTCGTCCAGCATCTTCCTCCGTGGCGTCGGCGTCTTCTTCCCTTCTTCTCTGAGCCGCTCCGCATCCATGATGGCATGGAGGGAGGCTCCCGCTGTGTGACGCTTCTCTTCATCTTCTTGTCTTCATCTTCTTTTCAGGCCGCTCCGCTTCCATGATGGCATGGAGGGAGGCTCCCACTGTGT
Organism: Aquarana catesbeiana; assembly: GCF_042186555.1. NCBI lineage: Eukaryota > Metazoa > Chordata > Amphibia > Anura > Ranidae > Aquarana > Aquarana catesbeiana. Next base: position 523,100,591 of record NC_133327.1, on the reverse strand, counting down.
GATGCTTCTCCTCTTCTGATGGTTCTTAAATAACGGGGGGGCCACCCGGTGACCCCACCCCCTCCTGACGCACGGTGACTTGACGGGACTTCCCTGTGGCATTCCCTGTGACACCACAGGGAAGTCCCGTCAAGTCACCGTACGTCAGAGGGGGGCGGGGTCACCGGGTGGCCCCACCCCCCATTATTTAAGAACCATCAGAAGAGGAGAAGCGTCACACAGCGGGAGCCTCCCTCCATGCCATCATGGATGCGGAGCGGCCCGAAAAGAAGATGAAGACAAGAAGATGAAGACAAGAAGATGAAGAGAAGAAGATGAAGCGAGAAGCGTCACACAGCGGAAGCCTCCCTCCATGCCATCATGGATGCGGAGCAGCCCGAGGAGAAGAAGGGAAGAAGACGCCACGGAGGAAGATGCCGGACGAGAACACCGGAGGAAGAACCAGAAGAACCAGAAGAAGAAGAAGATGGAGGAAGAAACTGAAAGAAGATAGAAGAAAGAAGAAGCATTTAAATAAAGGAATTGTCAAAAACTGTCTCTTGTCATTTTTAACATTTTTAACAGTTTTTTTGTGAAATGGTAGGGGTACTTACCCCCTTACCATTTCACACAGGGGGGAGGGCCGGGATCTGGGGGTCCCCTTGTTAAAGGGTGCTACCAGATTCTGATAAGCCCCCGCCCACAGACCCCCACAACCACCGGCCAGGGTTGTGGGGAAGAGGCCCTTGTCCTCATCAACATGGGGACAAGGTGTTTTGGGGGCTCTTTTCCAGCGGCCTGCCAGGTTGTGTGCTCAGATAAGGGTCTGGTATGGATTTTTAGGGGGACCCCACGCCATTTTTTTTTAAATTTTGGCGCGGGGTTCCCCTTAAAATCCATACCAGACCTGAAGGGTCTGGTATAGATTTTGAGGGGGACCCCACACCATTTTTTTTTTCAATTTTGGCCAGGGTTCCCCTTAATATCCATACCAGACCTGAAGGGCTTGGTATGGAATTTAGGGGGACCCCCATGTCATTTTTTTTTTTAATTTTGGTTCGGGGTTCCCCTGTGGGGAATTCCCATGCCATTTTTATCAATGAACTTTTATGTGTATTGTCGGACCGGCAATTCATTAATAGCCGCGAGTAGTTTTAAATGACTTTTTTCCTTTGAAATGTCATTTTGCTGTCAGACTGTTCTAAACAAGGGAAACATGCACCCCTTTACAGGCATACTATAGACACCCCCCAGGTACGAAATTTAAAGGGATATTACACTTTTATTGTTTCACTTTAAGCATTATTAAAATCACTGCTCCCGAAAAAACGTCCGTTTTTAAAACTTTTTTTGCATTGATCCTTGTCCCCTGGGGCAGGACCCAGGTCCCCAAACACTTTTTATGACAATAACTTGCATAAAAGCCTTTAAAATTAGCACTTTTGATTATTCATGTTCGTGTCCCATAGACTTTAACGGTGTTCGCGTGTTCGAACAAATTTTTTGCCTGTTCGCAAGTTTTGGTGCGAACCAAACAGGGGGGGTGTTTGGCTCATCCCTAGTCTTAAATGTTTAGCTATGCATGTGTCTGTTTATAAGTACTTTCATTATTACTCTTTACAGTTGTTGTAGCTCATGTGCGAGTGTCACTGTCGTAATTTACTCCTTTATAACCCAAAAAAATTGCAACATAAAAAAAGATTTCACATCCTGTACCTGTGCCAATACCACATGACCGTGTTACTTTGGGTTATTTATAATAGCATGTTTCCTTTTTGTTGAAATCAGGCAGTGAGACATGCTGGGGGGGGGGGCACATAGTAGGGTGGTGCATGTTAGGATGCTTCCAATAAAGTGGAGTTCTCTAATTAAGTGGCACTCTTGCTCATCTGAACATCTCTTCTCTCCTCACAGGTAAACTTTGCATTTATGTTACTGCTGCTTCACATCCACCTTAAACTGAACACAGACTGACTGCTCTCAATGTCTTTATGATAAACTTTGCATTTATGTTACTGCTGATTTCCATCCATCTTTAGCCCTGTTCACATTATTGTGATGCTTATTTTGTTTTTAAGTCTCTTACCTATCTAATACCACATGCTAATAAAGCCCCCAGGATGTTGAGGCATGTCCCCTTATATAAATTGCACTCTCGTATTACCTCCCTCACCCAAACCCTGGGCCTCCTTTATTTAACTGTACCCAACACACCCATCACCATGTACCCTCTGGCAGCAGCCTTAATCTACACAATTTAGTTTCCATTCTTCTTCTTCCCAAAACCAGCCTCCCCTTTTCATGTGTCCTCTGGAATGCCCGCTGTGTCTGCAACAAACTCATCTCTGTTCATGACCTCTTTATCACTAACTCCTTTAATCTACTTGCTGTCACTGAAACCTGGCTTCATGAATCCAACACTACTTCCCCTGCTTCCCTCTCCCATAGTGGCCTTCTCTGGACTCACTTCCCCAAACCCAGTGGACACAAGGGAGGCGGAGTGGAAATCCTCATATCTTCAGGTTCTTCAAACGCCTCCGTCTCTGTCCCTCTCATCATTTGAAGCTCACTTTATATGTCTATTTTCTCCAATTTCTATAAGAATTGTTGTGATCTACCGGCTGTGATCTCCCCTGGACCGGTATCAACTTTCCTTGATGACTTATCTGCCTCGCAACCCTAATTTCTCCCTTCTGAAACACCCACAATCATTCTCGGCGACTTCAACATTCCTGTTAATACTAACACTCCTGCTTCTTCCAAACTTCTTAGTCTAACCTCCTTATTTGACTTGAAGCAACGGGTGCATGCTTCTATTCACTCTGATGGCAACACCCTCAACCTTGTTTTCCCCTCCATATGCGTGCAACCTCTCCAACAAATCTTTTGCTCTCCCTGATCGCCACCTTATTAGTTTCACTCTCACCTTGTCTTCTACCACCTCTCCCTCCAACCATCTAACAATGACCCATAGAAACCTTTGCCACTTCAACCCTTCTCTTCTCTATTCTTCTACTGACCACCTCTATGACAAAATCTCACCCCTGTCTTGCCCCAATCTAGCCACTTCTGTTTAAAATAGATCCCCAGCCTCTGCCCTGAATGAGCTTGCCCCCCTCATTACACACAAAATTAGGCCCAACCCCTACAACCCTGGCAAGCAGATGACACCAGAAGTCTCAAAAACCATAGCTGCACTCTTGAGCATCTGTGGTGCAAGACTAAGTCTCACAAAGACTTCAACCTATATAAATCTGCCCTCTAAAAACACCATTTTTGCCTCCACACTGTCAAGCAGACCTATTTTATCACTCTCATTAACACCATCTTATCCAGTCCCCATCAACTCTTCTCTACCTTTAACTCTCTACTTCGTCCTCCACCATCTCTGCCAACTTACTCACTCACTGCCTAGGAGATCGCCATCACTTCAAAAATAAGATTGATGCGATTTGTGATTAAAATCTCTACTCTGCAGATATCCCCCCCCACTTAACACCCCATGTTCACAGGTACACTCAACACTTCCCTTATTCAACCCTGCTAATATAGACAAGGTGGCTAAAAAAAATTCTTACGCCCACCTAACCACCTGTCCCCTTGACCTCATTCCCTCTCAAATACCGTCACCCTCTGGCTCTATCCTACACTCTCTAACTGATATCTTCAATCTCTCCCTCTCTTCTGGCATCTTCCTTGACTCTCTAAAACATTCACTAGTCACCCCCATACTTAAAAAGCTTTCCTTGGACCCCACCAATCCTAACAACCTACACCCCATCCCCTTGCTCCTCTTTTCCTCCAAACTCCTTCAATGCCTGGTCTACAACCAACTGAGTGACTACCTCATTAAGAATAACCTTCTTGATCCCCTTCAGTCTGGATTTTTACCCTTAACATTCCACAGAAAGTGCTCTCCTAAAACTCACAAATGATTTACTAACAGCAAAAACCAATGGACACTATTCTGTACTCCTACTTTTGGACCGTGCAGCTGCCTTTGATACGGTTGGCCACCCCCTTCTCTTCAAAAAACTTTACTCCTTTGGTCTTTATTGGCTCTAATGCTACCTATCCAACTGCACCTTTAAGTGTCACAATTCTACTTCCTCCTTTCCTCTTCCTTTCTCCGTCGGGGTTCCCCAAGGTTCTCTTCTCTCTTCTAGCCTCCCATGGCTTTAAATATTATTTATACTCTGACGACACCAAAATCTATCTCTCTACCCCTCAGCTCACAACATCAGTCTCCTCACGCATCACTAATTTACTGACGGCATATCAGTCCGGATGTCACACCACTTCCTCAAACTCAACCTGTCCAAAACTGAGCTCACAATATTTCCTCCCCCACATGACCCTCCCCCTGACTTCTCTGTCAAGATCAATGGCACAACCATCAGTCCATCCCAGCATGCCAGGGCGCTAGGTGTAATCCTGGACTCTGAACTCTCCTTTTGGCCCCAAATCCAATCACTTTTCAAAGTTTACCACCTCAACATCTGCAACATCTCCAAAATACGCCCCTTCTTAACCAATGTTACCACCAAGCTCTTAATCCACTCCCTGGTTATCTCTTGCCCCAACTACTGTGACTCCCTCCTTAATGGATTCAATGGATCATGAATGCTGCTAAGACTCATCCATCTTACCAACCGTTCAGTGTCTGCCACCCCTCTCTGCCAATCCCTCAATTGGCTGCCAATCACCCAACAAAGCAAATTCAAAATACTAACAACAACTTACAAAGCCATCCACAACTTGGCGCCCAGCTACATCACTAACCTAATGTCAAAATACCAACCAAATCTTTCTCTTCGTTCCTGTCCAATCCTATGGAATTCCCTATCCCAATCTGTCTGACTATCTCCTTCTCCACTTTTTGGAGATCCCTGAGAACTTTTCTCTTCAGAAATGCCTATCCTGCCTCTACCTAACAACTGTACTTTTATTTTCTCCATCAGCTCATCCCCCACAGTTATTACCTTTTGTATCACGTAACCCTCCCGTTTAGATTGTAAGCTCTAATGAGCAGGGCCCTCTGATTCCTCCTGTACTGAATTGTATTATAACTGTACTGTCTGCCCTCATGTTGCAAAGCTTTGCGAAAACTGTTGGTGCTATATAAATCCTGTATAATAATAATATAATATTAATGTGTCTGGACATATATTTTATCTTAAGAGCATGAATTTACTATGTACATTTGAGTTTGATTTGAAAGACTGTGCTCAGTAATCTGAGCTTGGATCATAGAACATTTGTTATGGTTCCCCCAAGGCAAAAGAATAGCACATTTTTACTTTTTTTTCTTAGCAAGATCTTGTTAATATCTGAGGTGATGCATTAGATGGTAGCCATACATTTATGGACCTAATGGTTTAATAGGGCATAGAAACAAGTGAGAACATGTGGACTGCAGTAGCCCACAGCAACCAACTACCTGTGGGTCTCATTACCCTTTGTAATTCTTTACTTTTTTAACTGTCACCCATACACTATATTATGCTTTGATTGTACTGTACATATGTTATTTTTTTTTAATTCTTTCTTTCTTTATTTAGGACAAAGTTCTTTGACATACAACAAAACACGTCAATTTCTTAAACATGCACGTCTTAGTCGAATTATTCCATGAGTTAAAAGGCATGACATGACTTAAGAACAATTTCGTTGACAAAACAAAAACTACCGGTACTTTGTCTATAGAATTACCTATAGGGATATAAAAACCAGGAGGCCTCAAGGGGCTTTCTGAACATTTGCCAAGTTAACCAGTATAAAGTATAAATATCCGATTATTCAAATAAGTGAAGTATATATCGTCACCTTAACAACCTAAATTACAAACTTAATATATCATATGATCACTATGCTTATAACAGCCGTAATTGCGGCTGAATTATCACTGCGTAATTAGAGAGAAGAAGAAAAAACAGAGAAAGAGACAAAGGGGGAAGAAAAAAAAAAAAAAAGGGGGGGGGGAGTGAGTTGAACGGGGTCTCAATATCGAGCTCATTACAGTAGTTGCTTAGTTCCCTGATATCACAGACTCAGCCACCTCCTGTAAGTACGCGTTTGTACCCGTGAAATATCTCCATGGCCTCCATTTGTCCCATATTAATTCCTCCGTATTATGGAGTGTAGTGGTCAATTGCTCCATATGGAGTATACACTGAACTTTAGAATACCACAGGACCCTAGTTGGCGGCTGAGATTGTCGCCAAAGTGCGGGAATGCATGCCCTTGCTGCATTGAGGAGCTGTATTGTCAAGGTCTTTTTATACTTCCGAATGGGTCTCTCTGTCAAATGTAAAAGGCATGCAGCTGGGTTGTCTTTCAAGTCAAAAGCAGTTAGGTTTTTAATTGTAGTTGTCACCTCCTCCCAGAATGACCTTAATAATGGACAGGTCCAAAAAATAAGCATAATAGTGCCAATGTCTGCATTGCACCTCCAACACCTATCCAAAATGGCTCCATCCATCTTATGGAGCATGTAGGGGACTCTATATCATCGGGACACAATTTTGTATCCAGTTTCTTGGTATTGATTTGCAATAGAGGACTTGTGTGCCAAAGTCAAAATGTTGTCTACTTGCTGCGGAGAGAACTGAATCCCTAAATCCTTTTCCCATTGAGAAACAAATGACGGGACTGGCTCTTCAGTCTGGATAGTCAAGTAACTATATATCAGAGAAAGTGTCGTGAAGGTTCCCCGTGTTACATAACGATTCAAAGGGGGTAAGGTCTCTTGGGACATATGGTGTCTTCTGAAGGGACTGCAAGAAATGTCGAAGTTGGTGGGTGCTGAAACTTTCCAACGGTGGGTCTGTGAGACTAGAGATGGTCGATGGTGGAGCCATGGAGAGGTCAACAGAGGAATAGAAACATCCTCGATCTCCATCCTCACCCATTGTTTGAATTCTTTATTACAGTGCCAGTCCACTATCCTCAAAAGGTGTACTGCTCTGTAATATTGGAGGAGATCAGGGAGGCCAATGCCCCCCTTCTCTTTGAGTCTAAACAACATTTGCATTTTGGTCCTAGGTGACTTATGCGACCAAATGAACTCTCTAATTATCGTCCGGAGCTGTTTGAAGTATGTCGAAGGCACTCGAATCGGTATGGTTTGGAGTATATATAATATCCTCGGTAAGATCATCATCTTCAGGGCGTTGCATCGCCCGAACCAAGTCAAGGTCAAAGTGTGCCAGTTACAGAGGTCATTTTTCAGTCTCTGGAGCAAGGGTATATAATTAGAGGCGTACAAATGCGCCAAGTCCCATGTGATATCGATACCTAGATATTGTATTGATTTATGAAACGCAAAGGACGTGCGCATACTGCGAGCCTCCAAATCTGGGATCGTAATATTAAGCACAGCGGACTTGGCACAGTTGACCTTAAAATTTGACAGTTCTTCATATCTCCTTGGGGAGCGAAACTCGCGGGTTAGAGGCAAAGAAGATCAAGTCGTCGGCGTAAGCCGCTATTTTGTGGTGTCCCGAAGGTTTCCGCACCCCTGTAATATTTGGGTCTTCTCTTATGTAGCACAAAAACGTCTCTAAGGTCAATATGAAAATAAGGGGAGACAGGGGGCAACCCTGTCTCGTCCCATTCGCTATCGTGAAGAACTCTGAGCACCATTCATTCCCTCGAACCGCCGCCAGCGGTTTGGCGTAGAGGGATGAGCTCCAGTTGAACATATTAGGGCCAAGACCGATGTTTTCCAGGGTGGCCCGCATAAAATGCCAGGACACCCTGTCAAAGGCCTTTTCCACATCTGTCGAGAGCAAGAGAAATGGTTTCCCCATTGGACGAGCCTTATGAATCAGATTCAAAACCCTAATGGTATTATCCCTTGCTTCTCGCATCAGTACAAAACCTACTTGATCTAAATGTATTAATTTTGGTCGGTTAGAGAGTATTTTGGCAAAAAGTTTTAAATCTATGTTGAGAAGTGCGATCAGGCGATAATTTCCACACTGGCATAAGTCCTTCCCCTCTTTGGGTATCAGGGATAAATATGCCCTCAATAAGTCTATTGGCATGGGACTATCTCCTTTCAGCGCATTGTAGGCCGCCAAGAAGTGTGGAGTCAGGGAAGTCACAAAGGATTTGTAGTAAGTCAGCATAAAGCCATCGGGCCCCGGAGCCTTCTGTGATTTTTTTTGGGCCAAGGCCTCATGAAATTCTTCAGCTGTAATCTCAGACTCCAGAGAGTCTCGTACTTCATCCGGTAACATGGGCATGCCTGAGGCCCTGATGTATTCAATGGCTGACTTTGTCTTGGCCGTCAAGGCCTCAGTAGAGTCCTTAGGGTGTAGATTATACAATTGTCGGAAGTCGGTAGTACTTGTAAAATTCATCTGCTATACCCTTGGAGGTGTGTACTTTGGTCCCTTGGCTAGTTGTGACATACGGAATAAAGGTGCGCTTTCTCGGGTCACGTAGGGCTCTAGCTAGCATCGAGCCCGGTTTATTTGAAAATTCAAAAAAAGAGGATCTCGCCCAGGCTAGGTTTTGAGCTGTCTTTTGAAAAAACAAATCCTTCAATTCTCCTCTGACCTTCAGAAGGGCCTTAAGATGGGCTTCGGCCAAGGAACGTTTGTGTAGTAGTTCGAGAGAGCGCACCTTGGAAAAACAAATCAATCTGCTTAGTTCTTTCCCGTTTCTTTAAAGCCCCAATCCTGATCAACTCTCCCCTTAACACACATTTATGCGCTTCCCAAACAATCATCGGACTCAGCGATGAATCGACATTTTCCAGAAAGTAGTTTGTGAGGATCTTTCCCACCTCACTGCGTACTTCGGGAATTTGCAACAGGGATTCATTTAATTTCCACGTCGGAGGAGAGCGGTGTTCCGTATCTAAACTTAAAATCACATGAATAAGTGCATGGTCAGAAAGGGATATGTACTCAATCTGGGAGGAGGCGACAAGAGGTAAATCCTTATGCTGAATCAGAAAGCAGTCAATCCTGGAGTATGTCTGATGTACGTGTGAGAAGTAAGTGTAGTCCCTAACCTCAGGATGCATAATTCTCCATGGATCGACCAAACACAAACTAAGCAGCTCTGCTTTAAGCTTTTTGAGGTAGGAGAACGAAAGGTGTGATGCCCCTCTCGAAACATCTAATAAGGGCTCCTGTGCGAAATTGAAGTCCCCACCTAACAGGAAGACACCCTCCCAGAATTCTAATATGATTAGAACTAAAGACCTCAAAAAAGCAAGGTGGTCTGAGTTTGGGAAATAAACATTCACCAGGGTCACTGTGGTATTTCCAATTTTACCTTTCACGAGCAGGTAACGGCCCTGTGGATCTACCCATTCCTCCAAAGGGGCCATGGGACCGATTTAGCAATTAAAATACTTACTCCCTTGGATTTTGACAAAGGAGAGGGTGCGTGATATACAGTGGGGAAGTCGCGATTATAAAGCCTAGGGATCGCTTGCTGCTTAAAGTGGGTCTCCTGTAAGAACACCACCTGGCTATGCAACTTTTTAAGATCATACAGGAGTCTGGAACGTTTCTCAGGTGTAGCTAAGCCACGAACATTGAAGGAAGTAAATTTGACCCCATGTGTAATGGAACGAGGGCAAATCCCCCCAGCAAGGGTCATAGTGCCTAACGAAGAAAAAAAAAAAAAAGGGGGATAGGATGGGAAAAAGAAGATCAAGAAAGGGGTAGTGGAAGAGAAGCAAACAACAAAGATAGAAGGTAAAAGAGAAAAAGTATCCAGAAAGTGTTAAATACCGGTAGTTAATAATAAAAAAAAAAACACATTAGTGGGGAAAAATTCTAAAAAGAAAAACAGCAAAAATTGCTAATACGCTCTCCAGTCCTAAACGGGAAAAATGAGCGCTAACCTACAAGGGAGTGTAGTCGGAGATAGCCGGGAGGGCGCTCCCCACCTCCCCCCGGCCCCCACCACTCTATTTAATTTATAATTCTACTTATTTTAAACAGTAAATAATGTTATGAGAAAACATACATTTATACAGAACCATGTATATATAGCGCAAGTTTTATCAACTACTCCTACCTAAGTTCGGGAAGGAAGAGAAGGAGGGGGGAAAAAAAGGAAACCCCCCCCTTCTCTTCCCCTTCTTCCCTCATATGTAATCCTTAATTGCCCTTGGCTCCCTTTTCTCCTAACCACCTTTTAAACTATCTCTCCCCCTCGGCTATCTCCCCACTGTTCCAGGGGTATTCTGTAACAGCCCACTTCTCCCCCCCAAGACACCCCAACCACCCCCCCTACCATACTCTCCCCAGTGTTGAGATCAGTCCCAAGGGCATAAAACAGCAGCACCTGCTGCATGCCTCTTTCAAACCCAAGGTTTCTTACTTCTAATGTCAATATCCACATATAGAATAGTTGTGTATCGCAAATGATATATACAGGGGGCAGGAATAAATCCATAGTGTAAAATTTAAGATGTGTATATAAAAACCAAACTCACACCTTACACCCAAAGAAATATGTGACAAAAAATGCATAACATGTGGAATCGTACAATATATATATATGTAAAAAACAAAACCCCACGGCCTCTCTTAAAAATGAAAAAATATGATCATGCAAAAAAAAAAAAAAAAAGAGTGAATATATATATATATATATATATATATATATATATATATATATATATATATATATATATATACCCCAATTAATAAAACCAAAACTTAAAATTCTCAAATGTTAGGCTGAAAGTGTTACCTAAGATAAATAAATAAAATTAGTGTTATATTCCAATATTCAGTGTCTCTATTTTAGTGTCTATCAATATAGGTGACACCTACCACTTCCCTGTTGCAAATAAGTGATCCCAAGTATCTTATTATAAGTGAAAATGCAAAATCTTCTCCCAATTAGGTCATAACACCCCGATTCAAGCGGGTGTTATGATTATCAAAAAAAAACAAAAACATAAAATTTCCCCCACGCCCCACCTTCTCTATTGAGGATCAATACCTCCCAACCCGGTATGGTCCTGTACCTACTGCCAATCCACATTATTTACAATGTTGCAAGCTCTAATTCCAGTTTGTTGCTTCTATTGCTCTTTATCTGTGGGCAAACCCCCTATATATTTTTGTGGATGGTAATTCTATTATAAACTTTGATTGCAGTTGCTGCTGTGACCTCCTTCTGCATATATTAATGGTTCCAGCCCTGGGGGGCTCTCATTGCTGATCTAACAGCGGTTGGCGATTCCAATTTTTTGCTATATGATCCTCTGTTATGTTGTCCTTATCTATCCCAGCTTATGCGTCTTTCAACATATTAATGCTTGAGTGGTGAGTGCCAGCTCCATATCCCTGTGTGCAGTTTTTCTCAGTTCTGACCTGTTTCCTACACAGATGGAATTAGTGGGTTTTCCTTTTTCTTATTCACTGACCTCTTATTGGTCCCCTTTTCTCTCCCCCCTTCCCCTTTCTCCCCCCCCCCTTTCCCCCCCCCTCTTCCCCTTCCCCTTCCCCTCCCCTTCCTCCCCCCTTTCCCCCCCCCTCCCTCCCCTTTCCTTTCCCCCCCCTCCCCCCCTCCCTTGCCGTTTTCCTCCCCCACTCCCCTTCCCTTTCCCCCCCTTCCCCCCCCTTTTTTCCCCCCTCCCCCTCCTCCACCCTTTCCCCTTCCTTTTCCCCTCCCCCTCCCTTTCCCCACTTCTTCCCCCCCCCATCCTTCCGCACTACCTTCCTATCACTATTTAATTTCTCCTGTTCTTTCCCACACACTGGTTTTTAAATCTTAGAGCTACATCACTGGCACCCCCTTATTCCACCCCTCTTTCTGATCATTTAGTCCAGTCACTTATATAATTCAATCATTCATAATTTATTCACCAGAGGCTGTTTGTTATCCCCTGTGTTCGCCGTAGGGGGAACTACATGGGGCTTTACATACCCACAGAGAATTCCTGAACGGGTGAGCTCATCCTTATTGTATATAATTTGTATGTAACTGTTTATTATACTATGTAATGACTTTGCTGCAACAATAATTTTTCCATGCACTTGTTGATTTGTGTGTATTGATTACAATTTATTGTATGTTGTACTACAGATATTGCTCTCCTGAGGAAGCGGTGAAAACCGCGAAACCGGTCGAGAATTCATGCTATATTTGTATCCACCATCATTATTGGGTGTAATCCATATGGTTGTATTTACTGCCTCTGCTTTGAATTACAACTGTATGTGACACTGTAATTTTTTAATATTGTTTTCTATTAAAATTGAATTTTATCAAACTACTATTTTCCTCTTTACCTTTTCTTACCAAATACCTAGTTATATCCAGTACCGCAATAGTCCCCCCCCTGTTCCTTCCCCTGCGTGGGGGGTCGAGATACTGGCCGACAGAAACAGCCAACTGCGGCCGTTCCCTACCCCCTGCCTCTTTTTGTACTAGACATTTGGGATGATGGTACTTTTATCTGGTAACTAAACTCTTTCAATCTAGGCGTTTTTTCCTATACTCTCTTAAAAATGAAAAAATATGATCATGCAAAAAAAAAAAAAAAAAGAGTGAATATATATATATATACCCCAATTAATAAAACCAAAACTTAAAATTCTCAAATGTTAGGCTGAAAGTGTTACCTAAGATAAATAAATAAAATTAGTGTTATATTCCAATATTCAGTGTCTCTATTTTAGTGTCTATCAATATAGGTGACACCTACCACTTCCCTGTTGCAAATAAGTGATCCCAAGTATCTTATTATAAGTGAAAATGCAAAATCTTCTCCCAATTAGGTCATAACACCCCGATTCAAGCGGGTGTTATGATTATCAAAAAAAAACAAAAACATAAAATTTCCCCCACGCCCCACCTTCCCTCCGCCCCACCTCCCGTGACCCACCAACTTCATATATTGAAAGTACTTATGTACCCTCAGTGCAAAAGACTGCCATTTGCGTTCCCACCCCCTTAATCTATCAATACACAGGGTCTCTATAGATACATATTTAGGGGACACAATTCATGTTATACAAAATACACCTCTTCATGATATATTTCAACCAATGGCTTAATCGTAGTGAACTCTTACCCCTACTCCAAAGCAGAGGGGAGTCCCATGTATTCATTTAGTGCTTATATTCTTTCATCTGTATGCGCTTATTGCTAGCTGTTTGTCCAACATTCCAGGCAAATGGAAGCGAAAATCACAGTACAGGGGTATCAAAGCTACAAATAGTTCGAAAGTCCCATGGGTAAGGGGTCTCTAATGGTGCAACATTAAATCTGTTGTTAACCGTTAATGTAACCGTTCTGGGAATGATGATATTCAACTTGAGTATAGTGAAATTTGACAGTTTCTTGGAAATTGATCATAACTCACGTGGCCTGTCAGTAGATGGCGTTCAAGATCTCCGTCTGGGCCTTTGTGCTTGAACTGGCTGATTATTCTGGGTAGGGGCCTGGCCCGACCAGCCTGTTGATCTAGGGATATTCTGAAGCCAATTGCGCACATGTACTGGTTCTGCATTCAAGAAAGTATAAAAAGCTGTAAGGTCCGCTGGGGAACGTAGGATGAAAGACGACTGAGCTTTACGAAATGTAACAGTTATTGGGTAGCCCCATCTGTAAGTGCAATCATGGCGCTTAGCTAGATCTAATATTGGTCGCAGAATGGCTCGCCTTTGCAAAGTGGCTCTTGATATACCTGGGAGAATCTTCACCGCCCTTTCCTCAATCTCTGCATCTCCGTGTTCCCATGCTCTACAGAGAATAATCTCCTTCTGTTAGTAACGATGTAACCTGCAGAGAACATCTCGAGGCCTGTCCAGGTCAGAAGACCTGGGTCCAGGAATTCTATGCACCCTATCCAGCTCCAGGGAGGGCAGCGGAGTCTTCAATATATTATGAAAAAGAGCTGTCACCGTTGCCTCTAACTCCTCTGATCCTACAGTCTCCGGGATTTCCCGCAGGCGCAAATTATTGCGGCGACTACGGTCCTCCAATTCCTCCAAATGGAGCTGCATATTACTAACTGTAGCCTCCTGTGAGGACTGAGAGAGTTCCAAGGCTAAAACTCTGGTCTCCAGGGAGGATACAGAGGTTTCCCCAGATTCCACCCGACCATTAAGGGAATGTATTTCCACTCTTACCTCCTGGATGTCCCTGCTGTGAGCTTCCTCTATGCGGATAATCAGGGCTTCTATATCAGCCCTCATAGGGAGAGCTTGCAGCATGGACCTGAGTTCCTCATCCAGTCGGCTATGATGTTGTGTGGGGCTTGCCATATCCGCCCGAGAGGTCGCCGACATCCCTGGAAGCTGAACGGAAGCCGGAGAGGGTATATGTAACTCTGGTACCGCTGAAGCCGCTCCGTCGTCCATACAGGATACTTGTGGAGCCGCAACTGTGCCTTCCGGCGTCGGATGCTGCGGGTCATGGAGGAACCTTCGGATCCCGCTCTGTGGCGTCGTAGGTCTGCTCCCTCTAGTGGCTGATCTGGTTCCATACCTTCTATGGATTGTCATACCTTCTTCACATGCCAGACAATCGGCTTACGAGTGGTAGCAGTCCAGGGGAAGCCAGGAGCTCCACAGGTGTACGTCCTCACCCGGCCATCTCCAAGCCACACCCCTCCGCCCCGTACATGTGTTATTATCTACAGCCCTATTTGTCTCTGTGCTAACAAAACAATAATGTATTCACTGAAATTTACAGCAGAGAATGGGTGCATAATGCTTAGGAGAGAAAATGAAAAAGAGGGTTTACCCTGAAATGTCTCAAAGTGAAGAGGAGGCATTATTTACTGTATATGTGAGTAGTTAAAGAAAAATCTAGTTTCTCCTCTGCTGGCATTGAGAAGAGGTCCATATTGCTGCAATGAACAACACTTACATAATGATCTTTGAGTACTCTCCAGTGAAGTAATAGTTTAAGAACAAGCTGTGTAATGATGTAATTCCAGAGGTGGGTCAAAAAAGGCAGGTGGAAAGATGCTGCCAATCAGACAGAGGACATCTAGGAGTGGAATATAAGTACTACAGGGTAAAGGTTTGGACTGAAGGAAAGTATTGCTGCAAAACCTTATTGCTGCAAAGTTTTATGTTTTAGTTTTTGGCTGCAGTTTTGTTTTAACTAAGGGTTAGTTAGGGTCAGTTTTGGAGAAATATATTGTCTGCAACATACAGAGGCATTCAATGAAAGGCTCTGATTACATATACAGTATCTCACAAAAGTGAGTACACCCCTCACATTTTTGTAAATATTTTATTATATTTTTTCATGTGACAACACTGAAGAAATTACACTTTGCTACAATGTAAAGTAGTGAGTGTACAGCTTGTATAACAGTGTCAATTTGCTTTCCCCTCAAAATAACTCAACACACAGCTATTAATTTCTAAACCGCTGGCAACAAAAGGGAGTACACCCCTAAGTAAAAATGTCCAAATTGGGCCCAAGTAGACATTTTCTCTCCTCAGTGTCATGTGACTCATTAGTGTTACAATATCTCATGTGTCAATGGGGAGCAGGTGTGTTAAATTTGGTGTTATCGCTATCACTCTCTCATACTGGTCACTGGAAGTTCAACATGGCACCTCATGGCAAAGAACTCTCTGAGGATCTGAAAAAAAGAATTGCTGCTCTACATAAAGATGGCCTGGGCTATAAAAAGATTGCCAAGACTCTGAAACTGAGCTGCAGCATGGCGGCCAAGACCATACAGCAGTTTAACAGGACAGGTTCCACTCAGAACAGGCCTCACCAGGGTCGACCAAAGAATTTGAATGCACGTGCTCAGCATCATATCCAGAGGTTGTCTTTGGGAAATAGACGTATAAGTGCTTTGCTGCAGAGGTTGAAAGGGTGGGGGGTCAGCCTGTCAGTGCTCAGACCATATGCCGCACACTGCATCAAATTGGTCTGCATGACTGTCGTCTCAGAAGGAAGCCTCTTCTAAAGATGATGCACAAAAAAGCCGTAAACAGTTTGTTGAAGACAAGCAGACTAAGGACATGGATTACCGGAACCATGTCCTGTGGTCTGATGAGATGAGATAAATTTATTTGGTTCAGATGGTGTCAAGCATGTGTGGTGGCAACCAGGTGAGAAGTACAAAAACAAGTGTGTTTTCCCTAGAGTTAAGCATGGTAGTAGGAGTGTCATGGTCTGGGGCTGCATGATTCCCAGCAGTGGGGAGCTACAGTTCATTGAGGGAACCATGAATACCAACATGTATTGTGACATACTGAAGCAGAGCATGATCCCTCTCTTCGGAGACTGGGCCACAGGGTAGTATTCCAACATAATAACGACTCCAAACACACCTACAAGATGACCACTGCCTTGCTAAAGAAGCTGAGGGTAAAAGTGATGGACTGGCCAAGCATGTCTCTAGATCTAAACCCTATTTAGCATCTGTGAAGCATCCTCAAATGAAGGTGGAGGAGCGTAAGGTCTCTAACATCCACCAGCTCCGTGTTGTCGTCATGGAGGAGTTAAAGAGAACTCCAGTGGCAACCTGTGAAGCTCTGGTGAACTCCATGCCCAAGAGGGTTAAGGCAGTGCTGAGAAATAATGGTGGCCACACAAAATATTGACACTTTGGGTCCAATTTGGACATTTTCACTTAAGGGTGTACTCACTTTTGTTGCCAGCGGTTTAGACATTAATGGCTGTGTGTTGAGTTATTTTGAGGGGACAGACAATTTACACTGTTACACAAGCTGTACATTCACTACTTTACATTGTAGCAAAGTGTCATCTCTTCAGTGTTGTCACATGAAAAGATAATAAAATATTTACAAAAATGTGAGGGATGTACTCACTTTTGTGAGATACTGTATATTTGGTATATTTAGAATGCAATGACCTTGCTTTGCACTGAACAATTCAATCTGATGATTGAGACATAATAGTGTGTAATTGAATACTTTGAATGCTTTTATTAAAATTATATTTTATAATGGAGGGTTGCAATACAAACTTAATTTGCAACAATGTTGGAAACATTGTAGAATCATTTAGGGCTGCTGTATAGGACCAAATATAATTAAATGGGCAGGGGGCATGCACATAGTACACTAACTCATAAACAATCACATTTTATTTTTTATCAGTTTAGACCAATCAAAATAGTAAAATATGATTTGAAATTGCCTGCTATAAGTTACACCAGTTTGTATATACATTTTTCACAGAAATCCATTTTATAGTTTGTAAATCACCACCGCTAAAATGAAAAATATACCAACCTTCATATTGTTTAGGAGAATAGCAGGGAAGTTGTATGCATTTTTTACCTTTATGCTTTTTCTACCTTTTTTAAGATGTTCGAGAACAATAGCAACATCTTTGTCAAAATAACCACAAATGTTATTTAAATGATGGCATTGGGATTTTATATGGTGAAGAGAACTGCTGAACTGAAAGATTATTACTATACCAGAGGCATTTGCCTTAATTATGAATATGAGCATTTCACTAATAAAACTAGAGTGATATGCCTTTAGAGGATAAAAAACTCTTTAGCTAGTTATGCTCTTGATTAGCTCAGGGCTGCAGAATCATAATTTTCTTAACACTAGCCACAATACAGCAAAAGGGTTAATTCAAGTGCCACTTTATGGGGTCTTCCTTGGGTTTTCTACATAAAGCAAGATTTTTTTTTAAATCTTCTCTGTATAAATCCAGCAATATATGTACTTATTTCAATCAGAAAGAGAATAATTGTAGATTTTAAGTTAAGTTAAAATAAAGATGTAAGGACTCTATTATACATTTTAGGACTCATTTAGGACTCTATCTAGGATAGTGTCAGGTCACCTGGGACCAGGTGACAGATGCATTCTGTAGGAGTCGGAAGTGCACCGCTAAGGTAGTGGACCCTAGGACTGACTGCTGCGGATTGAACCCTGAAAGGTTCAGGAAGCAGGTCTACAGGATAACTAACATGGATCCCAGTGGGAGCCAGAGCATAGATTCCCCAGGGCGTGGAGTCTAAGAGCCAGCGGGTGTTCACCAGAGCCTCTAGTGGTGAGGATGGACTGCGCTGCAGTCTGGCTCCAGGTCGCGGCCCCCAGGGTTTCACAGCTCACGCTCACCGTAGACTACAGGAGAAGAGGAAGGAGGCAGCAGGCTGGAATGACAGGGAAGTAAGGGGTAAGCCAAAGGTCAGGGCGACTAGCAGACAAGGATAAACATAACACGCCAAAGGTCAGGGTAACAAGCAGACTGGGAGAGTCGAGAACAGGCCAAAATCGGTAACAGGAATCAGACGTAGGAAACACAGCAAGTACACACGGAGGCTAACACACAATGGTTGATCAGCACTGCTGGCTTGCAGTGCACAGGTTAATATAGGGTTCCCTGATAGGGCCTGGGGTGGGGCCATGCTTAGAGGAGAGGTTATAAAACCAGTCAGGTGAGAGGCAGCTGGTCTTTAGAGATGAACGCATGGAGACAGGTAAGCTGACAGAGAAAACTCTATTGCATAACCATGACAGATAGTCAGTCAATATTGATCTTAGATTTCCTTCTTTAAAAAGTGGTAATGTTTGTCAAACTGGCCGAATATGGAGGGTCACATAACTGCAATGGTTGACAGCAGAAACATGTGCATGTGTAGGAGAATAGGGGTAAGTTATTGTAGTGGGAACATGGTGGGGGGGCATGAATGCATTGATGTAAAGTGAGCACAGTGAGGGAGTGGCGTAAAAGTAGAGTGGTGGGGAGGTTCATACATGGTTGCAAGGCAGTGTAGGCACAATCAAGTCAAGGGGAGTTGTTTCTGGCACAGCTGTGAGTGGTGCCTCCATGAGAAGCTATCAACTGAAACTCCAGATGCAGGCCTCCTGGCCAGCAGCAGAGGTTTGGTGGGAGTTAGTGGGTTGGGCTGTGATTACAGTGCCTGTGTAAGCCAAGCAGCAGAAGCCGAGGGAGCAGAAGCAAGTGGGTAGGGAGGTGATGTGAACTGATGGGGCCAGAAAATAGAAAGTTATATCCCACTGGCACTGCAACACAGACTTGCTTGCTGTAGAGACCACTCTAGATGTGTTTCCCACAAATGGGTATAGCCATTGTGGATGGTGCTTGTCATTTAATTGTACATTTAATTGTCAATGCTACAACACACATATAGTAGTAACACAGTGTTATTACCTTCCTGCTGCTAATGCACATACTCCAGGTATTGGCAGCATTTTTAGCTTATACAAAAACCTACACTACCCCAAAAGTGGACCTGGCATTTAGTGACAGTACTGATAATCTCCTCTAAGCTACAGCCCTCTTTGCAGATACCAACAATCATCTCCCAGCAAAAGAAGTCTCATATTGCTAATAACTTATTTGTGGCTCATACATGCCACGCGGTCTATTGAAGAGAGCTGCAAAATGTTAATAATAATGGGAGGCTTCCTGTGCTGGAAACTAATTGTTGGTATGTGTGGGGATTGCAGCACTGTCATTAAAAGCTGGGTCTGGGTCCTGCTTCATATGTATGTGAAGTAGAACATGTAAACATCTTGAATAGGGTGAAATATAAGATGGACAGACTAGGCAAGTTTATCTTTAGAAAAAAACATTACAGTGTATTATTTCAGTGACAATTGCCCTGCATATTGTACAGTGGCTTTGCAGCATGTACAGTATGCAGTTTCTTTATGTAGCAAATTGAAAGGGGTAGACAAAGCAGTTTTTACCCTGAAATAAAAATGAGAGTGTATTATATGAGAGACAATAGCCACACATATTGTACAGTGTGTCAGGGCTGGGCGCAGCCCTGCCTTCTCAAAGCTGGCCGCTCAGCTGTCGACTAATTGCCAGCTCCTATCTCTTCACAGTGACTCACCTGTTGATGATATCCTGCTCGTCAGTCCTGCCTACTTAAGCCGTCCAGTCCTGATGATCTCTGCCTTCACCTTGGTCACATCTCTAGAGACGCTCTCCTGTATTCCTGTTAAAGACTTGCTTGGCTGACATTCCTTCTGGTTCCAGATCCTGCTTGCTGTTCTACTACGCTCATCTCTGGCTCCCTGACGTTTTGGCTTGTCTGACTATACATTCCGGTTCCTGAACTCTGGCTATGTTTTGACTACGTTTACTCTGTTTACCTTTTTGTTATTATTATTAAACAAGTGTGAGTTATCTGTACTTCTGTCTCGGTCTGATTCATGGTTCCTGATAGGCAAAGGCCATGATCTCAGAAGATGCAGTCAATCCACAATCCAATATTTTTTCCAGATTGGATGAGCAGGATCACTGCATGGATCAGTTTGCCATGGCATTACAAATGCTCCCGAGTCGCACGGCTCACCTGGAATCTCCCACTGTGGCTGCTCCGGTACAACCTGTGTTGCAGGCCGTCCCTGTGCAGGCACCCGCCTCGAGTATTACCACTATAAGTGGTATGTCTGGTTTCGCTCCGCTTCCCCAGGGATTTGGGGGTGATCCAGTCCAATGCAGAGGGTTTCTCAACCAGGTTGAGATATACTTTGAGATGCTGCCCCAGGTGTTTCCCACGGACAGAAGCAAAGTAGGTTTCATGATATCTTTGTTTTCTGAGAGAGCCTTGGCCTGGGCAAACCCTCTATGGGAGATGCAAAAAACTGTTGTCTTGAGTTACCCTGAGTTTGTGGCTTCTTTTAAAAGGGTATTTGATGTTCCGCATGCTCTGCTTCTGCTGCCAAGTCCCTCATGTCCATCAAACAGAGTACGAGAACTGTTGCCGATTACGCCATTGAACTCGTACTCTGGCAGCAGAGGTTGCTTGGAACAATAAGGCCCTTATGGCTGCTTTTTCTCATGGTCTCTCGGATACCATCAAGGATGAGATAGCAGCCCGAGATATACCCACTGAGCTGGAGAAGTTGATCACGTTTGCCATCCTCATTGACTCCAGACTCAGAGAAAGACTCCCTTTTAAGGAGCGCTTGCAGAAGCCTTCGGTACACTTGTCTCTGAACTTTGATGTGACTCATGAGACTGTTCTGTTGCCCATGGCCATAGGGGCTCTTCACCATGAGATAATCCAATTCCAAATTATGACCTCATCTAAGTTTCTACTGGTTATTGGTTATTCTTGGTTACAGAGACACAACCCCTCTTTTGATTGGCTCCGTGCTGAAGTTCTTTCCTGGTCGCCACAATGCAGTAAGACATGCTTCCAGAAGGTAGCCAAGGTCCTGTGCACCTCTTCACTCTCCTCCCTGCCGGAGGAGTACCGCAATTTTAGCGATGTCTTTGACAAAGGTCAAGCCGGTAGTTTGCTTCCACACCGGTCATATGATTGCGCAATTGACCTTCAACCTGGTGCCATTCCCCCTCGTGGACGGGTTTACCCTTTGTCTGTCTTGGAGGATAAGGCCATGGAGGAGTATGTTGCAGATGCACTTTCTTGAGGTTTCATCCGCAAATCCTCGTCTCCTGCTGGTGCTGGTATCTTCTTTGTGAAGAAGAAGAGAGGTAAACTGAGACCTTGTATTGATTATAGGTGTCTCAGTCATTTCACGATTAAGAATGCCTATCCGATTCTGTTGATTACAGAGTTATTTGACTGCCTCAAGGCAGAAACGGTTTTCACTAAGCTTGATTTGAGAAGAGCATAAAATCTCGTAAGGATTAAGGAGGGCGACTAGTGGATAATTGCACTTAATGCCAGAACAGGCCATTATGAATACCTCGTAATGCCTTTTGGCTTTTGAAACACCCCGGCAATTTTCCAGGAATTTATTAACGATGTCCTCCGAGATTTGTTACAGTTATGTGTGGTGGTTTATCTCGACGATATCCTCATATTTTCCAAGTCCCTGGAGAGCCACCACACAGATTTTTGTCGTGTGCTTCAGAAACTAAGAGAGAACTATCTCTATTGTAAATTGGAGAAGTGCGAATTCCATCATGAACAGGTTAAATTCCTGGGTTATGTCATTTCCACTGCTGGTTTTTTGCTAGACCCAGAGAAACTTTCAGCAGTCCTACAGTGGCCCTGACTGGGTTTACATCCTCTGCAGCATTTTCCAGGCTTTGCCAACTATTATCAGAAGTTTATTTGTAACTTCTCGTCTCTGGTCAAGCCCCTGACTGATATGACCAGAAAGGATGGTAACCCACAGAGTTGGTCTCCAGAGTCCATTAAGGCCTTTGAGAGTCTCAAGGCTGCCTTTGTTTCTGCTCATGTGTTGGCACATCCTGATTCTACGTTACCTTTTAACCTTGAGGTTGATGCTTCTGAAACTGGAGTTGGCTCCCTACTGTTTCAACATCCTACCTCTGAGAGCGATATGCATCCTTGAGAGCGCTATGCATCCTACTTTTCCAAGAAATTGTCACCTGCGGAGTGCAATTATGAGATTGGTGACAGAGAGCTGTTAGCGATCATTTTAGCCCTGAAAGAATGGAGACATCTCCTCGAAGGTACTACTGTGCCGGTTCTCATTCTTACTGACCATAAGAATTTCACATTCTTGTCTGAGGCTATACGCCTCTCTCCCAGAAGGGCGCGATGGGCTCTTTTCTTGTCTAGTCTCAATTACATTGTCTCATTCTTACCCTGTACTAAGAATATAAGGGCTGACGCTTTGTCACAACAATTTTCCTCCACTTCCAAAATGGAGTTGGTTTCAGTTCTGTGATTCCTCTTGATCGTATTCTGGTTACAGTTCACACCAGTCTCACTTCTCCTTTGAGTGAAAAAATTCTTGTTGCTCATGCTCCTCCTGAGAAACCTTGTGACTGCTGCTTTGTCCCAGAGAGTCTCCGTACTGCCATGCTCCAGACTTACCATTCTCCCAAGGCAGTTGGCCACCCTGGGAAGAATCAACTCTTTTGGGCCATTTCCCAACAATTCTGGTGGCCTAGTCTACGTGCTGATATAACTGCCTTCGTAGTTGCCTGTCCCGTGTGTGCTCCGAGTTTTGCCTCGCACACACAGTCTGAATTTCCGACAACAAATGTTCGATGTGAGCTTTTTGTCGGAAATTCCGACCACTTGTAGGCTCCATCGGACATTTGTTGTTGGAATTTCCAACAACAAAAATTTGACAGCTGGATCTCAAATTTTCTAACAACAAAATCCGTTGTCGTAAATTCCGATCGTGTATACACAATTCCGACACAAAATTCCACGTATGCTCGGTATCAAGCAGAAGAGCCACACTGGCTATTGAGCTTCATTTTTCTTTGGTCGTCATATGTGTTGTACGTCACCGCGTTCTTGGCAAACGGAATTTCCAACAACATTTGTGCGACCGTGTGTATGCAAGACAAGTTTGAGCCAACATCCGTCGGAAATAAATCCAGGATTTTGTTGTCGGAATGTCCAATCATCTGTACGCGGCAATAGACTCCGCAACACCTTCCAGTGGGCCTCCTACAACCCATACCCAGTGGAGAGAAGCCCTGGACCCATCTGTCTATGGATTTCATTGTGGAGTTACCCAACTCCCAGAGCAACACAGTTATCCTTATGGTGGTTGACCAGTTCTCGAAAATGTCTGATTGTTGTCCACTCAAGAAGTTGCCCACTTCTAAGGAACTGGCTTCCATTTTTGCTCGGGAGATCTTTCGCTTACATGGGCTACCCAAGGTGATTGTCTTGGACAGGGGTAGTCAGTTTGTGTCCCAGTTCTGGCGAGCCTTTTGTACATAGTTGGGAATTCAGCTTGCTTTCTCCTCTGCGTATCACCCGCAGTCTAATGGGGCCGCAGAACGAGCCAATCAGTCCTTGGAGCAATTCCTACATTGCTATATTTCTGACCATCATAACAACTGGTCAGACCTCTTACCATGGGGGGAGTTTGCTCACAATAATGCCTTGAATTCTGCTTTCCGATTGTCCCCATTTATGGTGAACTATGGTTTCCAACCTTCCATGTTGCCTGACTCATTTGTTCCGCAGAGTATTCCTGCATTAGAGGACCATCTCCGTGGTCTTCGTTCCACTTGGGCACAAGTCCATGAGGCTTTGCCACATGGTAATGATAGGTACAGAATCCATACTGACCGCAGACGCCTGCCTGCGCCTTCCTACCAGGTTGGGGACAGAGTCTGGCTGTCATCTCGCAACCTCCAACTTCGTGTTGCCTCTCTGAAGTTCGCACCTCGGTTTAGTGGACCTTTCCTTACTCTTCGCAGGATTAACCCAGTGGCTTACGCATTAGACCTTCCTTCTAATATGCTTATCTTGAATGTATTTCATGTCTCCTTATTAAAACCTTTGGTCTGCAACCGCTTTACCACCTCAGTGCCTCATCCTCACCCTGTACAGGTTGAGAATCATGAGGAGTATGAAGTACAGACCATCGTTGACTGCCGTAGGTTCCGTGAGCGCATACAGTACCTGGTGCATTGGAAAGCGGTCCGGTCCGGAGGAACGTTCTTGGGTCTCATCCTCGGACGTACATGCCCCTGTCCTCCTCTGTGATTTCCATAGACGTTTTCCCCTCAAGTCTGGTGGTCCTCCGAGGGGGAGGGGTCATTGAGGAGGGGTACTGTCAGGGCTGGGCTCAGCCCTTACCTCTTGAAGCTGGCCGCTCAGCTGTCGGCTAATTGCCAGCTCCTATCTCTCCACAGTGACTTACATGTTGATGAAATCCTGCTCATCAGTCCTGCCTACTTAAGCCGTCCAGTCCAGATGATCTCTGCCTTTGCCTTGGTCACATCTCTAAAGATGCTCTCCTGTGTTCCTGTTAAAGACTTGCTTGGCTGACATTCCTTCTGGCTCCAGATCCTGCTTGCTGTTCTACTATGCTCATCTCTGTCTCCCTGACATTTTGGCTTAATTATCCATTCTGGTTCCTGAACTCTGGCTATGTTTTGACTATGTTTACTTTGTTTACCTTTTTTATTATTAACAAACAAGTGTGATTTAACTGTACTTCTGTCTCAGTCTGATTCATGGTTCCTGACACAGTGGCTGGATAGTATGCAAGCTAGGTTGGGTCATATAAGATGCAGAGAGGAGACAGGTTTTATCCTGAAATACAAAGTAGAGTGTATTTCAGAGTATTTCTGTATTTCAGAAAACAATAGCCACAAACATTGTATAGCAGCTGGAGAGTATATAAGCAGGTTTCTTTAGCCCCGGAGTAGAAGAGAGGGATGAGACAGGTTTTATCCCTAATTAAAAATTAGAGTGAATTATTTCTGAGACAATAACCACAAATATTTTACAGTCGCTGGACATTATCTAAGCTACTTGGTTAGGCTGTAATGCAAGAGGGATAGATGATTCAGGTTTTATTTTCAAGGCGGTATTATACCTAAAAATAAAATATAAAGTATTGCAGCTCACCAATCCTTAAATGTGGTGGCTGCAGTTGTTTTCATTTTTATGCTTTTTTTTCCTTATTTTCACCTGGTTATCTGGCACTTTCTTTCTCTATTCTGGATAGTGGAGCATCTGAGACACATTTGGACAGCAGTATTGTCAATATGGGGAGATGTTAGGTGCACTAGCAAATTTAGATCGCCTTGACTGAAAAAATTAAAGTTGAACTCCTGAAAAAACATTTTAAGCATTTACAGCAACATGTTTTTCTGTTGGGATACAAGTTTTGCATTAATGAATAAAAGCTAACCAGTAAGTGGTTTGTCCCAAATTTCAACTGGCACTTTTGCTGGACAGGTTCAAGACAGTTGAAAAATAACAGATTTACTAATAGGATCAACAAGTGATTGATTAAAAAAAGAAAACTAATGCAGCCACCACATCTAAGAATTGGTAAACTGCAATATAATCATTTTTTTTATTATTAAAGCTTTAATCAAAAATTAGAGTTGGGTCAAACACCCCTCAGTTCGGTTCGCGCCAGAACTCTCGAATATCACATAAGCTCTGACCCAAATCGCAAACCCTATTAAAATCTATGGGACCTGAACTTGAAAAATCAAATGTCCCCATTTTGAGGGCTTATATGCAAGTTATTGACCATAAAAAGGGTAGTGGGGGCCCGAGTTCTGCCCTAGGGGGATATGTATCAATGCAAAAAATGTTCTTAAAAAACATTGTTTTTACAAGAGCAGTGATTTTAATGATGCTTAAAGTGAAACAATAAAAAAGAAAAATCCTTTAAATATAGTGCCTGGGGGGTTCCATTAGTTTGCCTGTAAAGTGGCTAATCTGTACCGTTTATAGAACTTGCTGCAGAACCCCCTACCCCAAAGCACCCCCCCATGTTGAGGGCATGTGGCCTGGTATGGTTCAGGAAGGGGGCATTTGCTTTTCCCCCCTTTCCTGACCTGCTGGACTGCATGCTTGGATAAGGGTCTGGTATGGATTTTGGAGGGGACCCCCAAAATTTTATTAAAATAAAACCCCCCAAAAAAAGAAGAAAAAAACAGTTGCTAACTCACAAAAGGGTAAACCTAGAAAGGGCTGTTGAACATCAATATGTAGCCCACCAAACTGCAATCCAAGTAATGCAGCACAATGCAGCACTGTGCATAGGGCTGTATAGCACTGTATATTGCACTTTACAGATGCAACTATCTCTCCCTGTAAACTGCTCTTCTCTACTCCAACACATATTGACAAATGACTGCTTTATTTATGTGTTTTTGGGTATTATAGAGCATTTTTTTCTTAGTGAAGTCCAAAAGATGAAGCTCGTGAGCTCTACACCTATTGAGCCATGCAGTACGGTGTCAGAGCCACTATAAGTCATTGCAAGGACACCTTTAAATACCTTAAATGGACTGTGGAAATAAATATCCTTAAAAGAGATGTTTAAGTTTTTTTTCTTTTAACCACCTCTCGCCCGCGCTATAGCCGAAAGATGGCTACAGCACGGGCCTTAATTGCCAGGAGAGCATCAATTTACGTCCTCCAGAAAATGCGCTGCCTGCGTGCCCCCTGTGGGGTGCAAGCGGTGCGCTCTGTGTTCAGTGAGTCAATGAGACTCAGATGATCACAGATTGGAGTAGGGGGCTGATCCCGGCCCCTTACCACGTGATCAGCAGTCAGCCAATGACAGCTGATCACGTGATGTAAACAGAGGATCATAATCGGCTTTTTTTCCCTCAAGCTGACAGCGTGAGAAGAAAAAAAAAGCCGATCACCGGCTTCTGTCAGAAGGACATTGGTCCCACACACGGACACCCACTGCTGCTAAGCAGTGCCCACTAGTGCCATCTGCCAGTGCCCATCAGTGCCGCCTACCAGTGCATATCAGTGCCGCCTATCAGTGCCCACCAGTGCCACCTACCAGTGCCCTCCAGTGTCACCTATCAATGTCCACCAGTGCCACCTATCATTGCCCATCAGTGCTGCCAATCAGTGCCCATCAGTGTCTCATCATCAGTGCCACCTCTTAGTGCCACCTATCAGTGCCCACCAGTGCCACCTATTAGTGCCCATCAGTGCAGGCTTATCAGTGCCAATCAGTGCAGCCTATCAGTGCCCATCAATGCAGCCTCATCAGCACACATCAGTGAAGGAGAAAAATTACATTTGCAAAATTTTATAACAAACTATGAAACTATTTTTTTTCTTTCAAATTTTCGGTCTTTTTTTGTTTTTTAGCACAAAATAAAAAACCCAGCAGTGATTAATTACCACCAAAATCAAGCTCTATTTGTGTGAAAAAATGATACAAATGTAATTTGGGTACAGTGTTGTATAACCGCGCAATTGTCATTCAAATAGTGACAGCGCTGAAAGCTGAAAATTGGCCTGGGCAAGAAGGGGGTTTAAGTGTCCACTAATTGGTTAAGATTCATACTTACCTAGGTGGACACAGCATCGGTCCGATGCTGCATCTGTCCCCCGGTGCCTCTAACACTGAGAAATGAGTGATCTCTAACACCGCCGATCGCTCGGTTCTCACAGCTTTTTGAGGAAAGAGCTGGAGAATGTCAGTCAGCAGCTCTCTGCTCTGCCCCCCCGCTTACTGGAGGGCTGGACTGTGGAGGGGGTGGAGGTGGCTGGCTGGGCGGATCCCGACTCCATTGTCGCGATCTTGCCCGAGCCTGTAAGTGAAGTCTATGGTTCTATTTAGGGATTCCCATCATGCAGCCAGGTGTGTTGCTGTTTTGTGTTCACTGCTAGGTAATCTCGTGCTTACATGTACGCTGTGTAAGGTGATTCTCAAGTCAACATATATCCCCTCTTCCATCAGTGCTATTTTTGGGACAACCTACTAGGAAATGGTCATTTTGCATATGATTTGTGCAGACCCTCTGAGATATCATCTTGAAATTGCTCACCCTTTAGCTTAGATCCACACTGGCTAGTTGGAGCTATGCCTCTTGCATATCCTGGTTTGAGAGCACAAAAAGTGCATATACAAAGATTCAATCTATGAAGCTCATGAGGATCTTTGCCTTATAGGTTTTTTTTTGGCCTTTTGAGTTTGGGCTTGGTTTTGTGCACACCTGTTGCTTTTTACCATCTGGGATGACAGCTTAGCTTTATATCCTTTTTGCCTTTTAAGATTAGCTAGTCATCATCAAGCGTGAACCCAGAAGAAGCAATTTTTTGCAAAACGCGTTGGTTTGATATGCTTACCTGTACAGTATTTTGTGTTTTACCAATGCTACCTGTTTAATATAACCAGTATATCATGTCAATTTGCTGTTAAAGATACCACTATGGTTTTAAAAAATGGAATAATAAAATCTATTTTTTCTTGAGTTTATTTTTTTCTGTCTTGTCTTCCCATTGTTTTGGCACATTTAAAGGCTCTTTATTTGTTGGTGGGAGGAAGGGGATTTGTTTGTCTTCCCCTGCCCCCTTTGTGGGTGATTTGGGGTTATATTCTTTTCCCCTTTTTCCCTCCTCCCCCCTTTTTCTTCTATATGATTCTATTTAACTTAGCTAAGAAAACTCTGCATACACAGCTCACCATTGTCTCTCTGTGACAAAGGCATAAAAACAGGTTACGAGACAAATTTTGCTATAAACTCTTCTATCAGGCAAAATAATTTTAAATATCATGGACATGTTTATAAACAATGACTTTAAAATAGTTAGATCCTGTTCAATTTATGGATATATATATAAGATCTTCAACATAATGATATACAAAAGTACTAAACCATGATTAGGATTCTATTACCATGTTTATGTTTGATTGTAAGCCTTATCAAAAGAAATATGTGTATTTCATAATCTATAAATTCTAGGAAGTAAGATGGAAATAGTATAAAGTGTGTTCATAATATTTTAGGAGTATAATTAATATTTTAACATGAATCACTTAATAAAATAACATCTCTTTAGCTAAAGCTTCATGTTTAAGATGTTATTGTACTAAAAAAGTAAAAATTATAAACACCACAAACACCTCAGAGGGATATTATTATATCCCCTCTAAATAAATTAACACATTGAGAATAATCTAAGGATAAAATTAGTTTATCCTCCAAAGACTGAATCAAATAATCAATTTCCCAAAAAACGGAGGTCTTCTGCTACTGTAACCCATCTGCTTCAAGGTTGTGCATTCAGAGATGGTATTCTGCATACCTTGTGCATTCAGAGATGGTATTCTGCATACCTTGGCTGTAATGAGTGGTCATTTGAGTTACTGCTGCCTTTCTATCATCTCACACCAGTCTGCCCATTCTCCTCTGACCTCTGACAACAACAAGGCATTTTTGTTCACACAACTGCTATTTACTGGATATTTTCTCTTTTTGGACCATTCTCTGTAAACCCTAGAGATGGTTGTGCTTGAAAATCCCAATAGATCAGCAGTTTTTTTAAATGCTCAAATAGATCAGCAGTTTTTTTAAATACTCAGACCAGCCACTCTGGCACCAACAACCACGATACGTTCAAAGTCCCTTAAAGCGGAGTTCCGAAAAAAAAAAATTAAAAGTCAGCAGCTACAAATACTGCAGCTGCTGACTTTTAATATATGGTCACTTACCTGCCCAGGGAGCTGGAAATGTCCTCACCCGAAGTAGATCTGTCCCTCGGCTCCCAGGTGGAGGCGCCGGCATCTTCGGTAAGGGAATCAGGAAGTGAAGCCTTGCGGCTTCACAGCCTGGTTTCCTACTGTGCATGCGCAAGTCACGCTGCGCGATCTCACTGGTTCCTGCTGTCTTCTGGAACCTGTGTGTCTCCCAGAAGACAGCGGGGGGGACGGAGGAAGGGCCAGACATGGAATAGATCGCTGCGGATACTGTGGCGATCTATGCCCGGAAGTGGGAGCAAATACCTGGATTGTGCTCCCCCCTGAAAGGTGCCAAATGTAACACCAGAGGGGGGGAGGAATCCGAAAAGTGGAAGTTCCATTTTTTGATGGAACTCCACTTTAAATTTCTTTCCTACCCCATTCTGATGCTTGATTTTAACTTCATCAAGTAAGTCGTCTTCACCACATCTAGATGCCTAAATGCATTGAGTTGCTGCCATGTGATAAGCAATTGAACAGGTGTACCTAATAAACTGGCCGGTAAGTGTGTGTATATATATATATATATATATACACAGCGGGTAAAATAAGTATTGAAAATGTCACCATTTTTCTAGGTAAATATATTTCCACATGTGTTATTGACAAGACATTTTCATAGAAATTAGGTTATGTGTAATAAAACGGAATGGCACAGGACAAAAGTATTGAACACATAAAGAAAGGGAGGTGCAAAAAAGCATGGAAAGCCAAGACACCAGCAGAAATCTATCAGTAATTAGAAAGTAATCCTGCCTCTTGTCAGTGCAAATGAATATCAGCTGGTTCAGTCTCAACTGATGGCCTATAGAAAGGTGTCTCATTACCAAAGTGTCACACAAGAAACATCTCATGATGGGTAAAAGCAAAGCTCTCTCTCAAGCCCTTTGCAACCTTTTTGTTACAAAACATACTGATGGCATTGGTTACAGAAGGATTTCTAAACTTCAGAATGATTCAGTGAGCACTGTTGGGGCCATAATCCGAAAGTGGAAACAACATCAATCGCTCTTTATGACTTTGATCCTAATTGATCAATTAACAAATGCTTTTCTACCCCATCTCCATATAAATTTAGATCAGCTTATGGGAAAGTCGCAGACAGGGGTCAGTCACAGTCACGCACGTTTCAACTAAAAAGCCATCATCTGGGGTGCGGACCCCACAGACACCACCGCTTATAAATACTTAATGACCCCACAAAAAACAATGCATAATACCTGAAGTGAGCGTTAGAACAAAAAGTAAATATTTAAATCTGATAGAGACAGATAAAGTATATATATGTGTAGAAAAAAAATGATGATAAAATGTACTACACAAATATCCCCTGGTACAAACAGAATCTTGAGGGCAGATATTGCAATCAAAATTAGAATTAAAAATAAAATGGATTCAAGCCTCGTTATGAGGCTGATTCGTGATGGCACCTAAGGGTTAACTTAGTCCAGGCTGATTTCAGTGATTGGCAACAGGCTGCCTTATTTAAACATCTCAGCAGCTCTGTGTCCTTGCTGTTTGATCTGCAGCTCTGTGTATGTGTTTCCTGAAGATCTGATATCTGCTCCTGTTTGACCCGGCTTGTTTTGAGACTGTTCCTGTTATCTGCCTGCATCTGACCCTTGGCTTGTTTGACGATTCCTTCTGCCTGCTCCTCTTGTACCTTTGTTGCCAGCCTGATTATCGACCCGGCCTGCCTGACGTTCCAAGACTATCCATCCAGTCTGCTGATCCATCCAGTCTGCTGATCCATCCAGTCTGCTCACCTGTCTGCTGATCCATCCAGTCTGCTCACCTGTCTGCTGATCCATCCAGTCTGCTCACCTGCCTGCTGATCCATTAAGTCTGCTCACCTGCCTGCTGATCCATCCAGTCTGCTCACCTGCCTGCTGATCCATCCAGTCTGCTCACCTGCCTGCTGATCCATCCAGTCTGCTCACCTGTCTTCTGATCCATCCAGTCTGCTCACCTGTCTGCTGATCCATCCAGCCTGATGGTCCTGTCTGCTGTGCCATCTGGCCCATCTGCTGTTGATCCTGCCAGGCACTGCTCTACCAGGGGCCGCGAGTCAGAAACATAAGGGAGGCCTTCCTCTGCACTATCGGGCTCATCAGTCAGGTACGTGAGAACTTGACAGTATCAAACAGCCATGTCTGAGCCCGAGCGAGGAACCTCCCCCATGGAAGAACTGTGCCGACACCTGGCGGGTTTTACACAAGCTGTTAAAGATCTACAAGAGGGATATACTCGGCTGGAAGAACGAGTTCAAATTCTGTCATCTTCCGCCAATCCTCAAAGTGCTACCTCAGCTGGTATCTCATCCGCACCTTTAGTAGTGATGTTACCACCAGAACCAAGGATACCCACGCCCGAAAGATTTGCGGGTGAACGTAGCAAATACAGAGCCTTTCCTAATGCTTGTGAACTCTATTTTGCCCTACAACCCCGCACCTTTTCTCTGGAAGCAACTAAAGTGGGTTTCGTTATCTCCCTGTTGACCGATGAACCCCAAGTCTGGACACATCGCCTGCTGGAACAAAAGGCCAAATCGTTAAACAATTCACCACATTCTTTGTCACTATGTCACAACTTTATGAGGACCCCCAGCAGACTGCCACTGCTGAGGCCGCATTAAATGTACTTCAGCAAGGCCGTAGAGTGGCAGAGGACTACGTGGCCGAGTTCAGGCGTTGGAGTTCTGATACCAATTGGAACGATGCGGCCCTTCGTTACCAATTTCGGATGGGACTATCTGATCCTCTAAAGGATGAACTGGCACGAGTAGGGATACCCCAATCTCTGGACGAACGTATTATTTTGTCAATTCAGATTGACCGACGTCTAAGGGAAC
Organism: Aquarana catesbeiana; assembly: GCF_042186555.1. NCBI lineage: Eukaryota > Metazoa > Chordata > Amphibia > Anura > Ranidae > Aquarana > Aquarana catesbeiana. The sequence continues at coordinate 523,067,894 of NC_133327.1, read as the reverse complement.
ATCACTCTGAAAGATCCATAGGTCAATATCGGCCAACTTGGATGCTACCTAAAGTTCCCAGTTTCTCCAGCCAGACTCCTTCTGCTCCAGTTGCTCCGGCTCCGGATTCCTCCAAGCCCATGCAGTTGGGTTTGCTTCGTCCCTCTCTCACCACGGAGGAACGACAGCGCAGGCGAATCAATAACCTCTGTATGTACTGTGGGGGACTCGGGCATTATGTGAGGTCTTGTCCTGCAAAGATGCGTAAGTGCCTTTCAATCTCTTCAATGCATGTTCCTGTCTTACCTAACCAAGCCTCTCACTTTGCTCTCCCCATCATGTTACAGCTCCCAGGAAAGAGTATCCAGGTATCTGTCATAATTGATTCCGGAGCCTGCAGCTGTTTCATAGACTTGACGTTTGCAGCCAAACACCTCATTCCACTTCAACCAAAGACCCGGAGACTAGCCGTACATCTTGCTGATGGCTCTGTCATTAAATCTGGTCCGGTCACACAGGAGACTATCCCTTTGCTGGCTATTATTGTTTCCCATCACCAAGAGTTTTTATGCCTGGATGCCATTTCATCACCTCTGTTCCCCATCATCTTAGGTATGCCCTGACTGCAGGTCCATAATCCCCACATCAACTGGGCCACTGGAGAAATCAAATTTCCTTCAAGTTATTGCCAGCAACATTGCCTGCAAGAGGCCTCAGTCAACCCTTCACCCTTACTCTGCCTTGACACAGATCCTGAATTACGCCAATCAATCCCAGTGGCATACCACGATTTTCTGGACGTGTTCAGTAAGAAGGGTGCAGAGACCCTTCCTCCCCATAGATCCTACGACTGCCCTATTGAACTGTTCGGGCACAGGGGCTGAAGTCCCCTTCGGTAGGATTTTCCCTTTAACTGAGCTTGAGTTGGGCGCGCTGAAGGACTATATTGATGACAACCTTAAGAAAGGATTTATTCGCCCATCTACTTCTCCGGCTGGCGCAGGCATCTTCTTTGTTGAAAAGAAGGACCATTCACTGCTCCCCTGCGTAGACTATCGAGAACTAAACAAGATTACTGTCAAAAACCGTTACCCACTGCCTCTTGTGCCCGAACTGTTTCAGAGACTGGGAACCGCAGTCATCTTCACTAAACTGGATCTCCGGGGAGCATACAACCTAATCCGTATTCGAGAAGGAGATGAGTGGAAGACGGCTTTTCGTACCCGATTCGGGCACTTCGTATACCTAGTCATGCCTTTTGGGTTATGCAACGCGCCACCTTTCAGCACTTTGTCAGTGACATTGTTCATGACTGTCTGGACTTGTACGTCATTGTGTACCTGGATGACATCCTGATTTTCTCCTCCACAGTAGATGACCACCGTAGGCATGTCCGGAATGTGGTATCCCGACTCCGGCAGCATGTCCTCTACGCCAAACTGGAGAAGTGCGAATTTGAACATCAGTGTATCCAGTTCTTAGGCCTGATAATCTCTGTTGAAGGCATCAAGATAGACCCCCAGAAAGTCACCACCATCTTAGATTGGCCAGCTCCTGTGGACAAGAAGGGGGTTCAGCGCTTCATTGGGTTTGCCAACTTCTACCGGAAGTTTATTAGGGGGTTCTCTGCTATTATTGCCCCCATTACTGAACTAACTAAACAAGGAACCCGATTCCTTTGGTCTCCCAAAGCGCAATCGGCATTTGAAGCCCTCAAAAAACTGTTCACTTCAGCCTCCATCTTGAAGCACCCTAACCCTGCCTTACCATTTGTTCTTAAAGTTGATGCCTCGGAAGTTGCAGTAGGGGCTGTGCTGTCTCAACGGCAAGGAGCTAAAGCCCTACTTTACCCAGTTGCTTTCTTTTCCCGCAAATTATCTACAGCGGAAAGAAATTATGATGTGAGAGACCATGAGCTTTTGGCCATCAAGGCCGCATTAGAAGAATGGCGTTACTTACTTGAAGGTGCAGCACATCCCATTCTGGTCTATACGGACCACAAGAATTTAGAATATCTGAGAACAGCAAAGAGATTAAAACCACGGCAGGCAAGGTGGGCACTTTTTTTCTCTAGATTGTCATTCCATATAACGTACAGGCCAAGGTCGAAGAATACAAAACCAGATGCACTCTCATGTATGTTCAACGATTCTTAGCGGTCCACACTTCCAGACACCATATCCTTCCCTCAGGAAACTTTCTCATACTACAGGAGAATCTGCTATCCTGAATCAAACAGGCTTCTGCTGAGGTTGCTTCATCTTCTGAAACCAGCTTACAGGCACAGGAATGCCTACTGTGGCATGAAGGTAAAATTGTTGTACCTAAGGACTTAAGGGTGGCAGTATTGGAGCTCTGTCATGACCACAAGCTGGCTGGGTACTTCGGTGCCCTGAAGACGGCCGAACTGGTACAATGCACGTTCTGGTGGCCTCAGGTGGTAGATGACTGTAAGAGTTATGTGGAGTCTTGTACTACTTGTTCCCAAAGCAAGAACAGCAAGGTAAAAGCCTGGGGTTTACTGAAGCCATTGCCCGTTCCAGAGAGACCCTGGAAAATGATCTCAATGGACTTCATTGTGGAACTCCCTCCGGCAGAGGGTTTTTCTACCATCTTCATGGTGGTGGACAGGCTGTCCAAAATGGCCCATTTTTTGCCCATGAAAGGAACACCCTCGGCTGTGGAAACTGCAAAAATATTCATCAAAGAAATTGTAAGGCTCCATGGAGTCCCAGCCAACATTGTGTCTGACCGGGGTGTCCAGTTCACCTCCAAAGCTCTGTGTGGGTCCCTTGAGATTGAATTGGCCTTCTCCTCTGCATACCACCCTCAGACGAACGGGCAAATGGAAAGAACCAATCAGACCCTGGAGCAATACCTCTGTTGCTTTTCTTCGTTCTCACAAGATGACTGGGTCGCTTTACTCCCCATTGCCGAGTTCGCTTATAATAACTCTTCCCATTCTGCCATCAAACAAACTCCATTTTTTGCTAATTACGGCTAACACCCATCCTTCCTGCCTAGTACCATACCTGAATGCTCAACCCCTGCAGTCTCTGAAACGATAGATTTCTTCTCTAAAAACAACAAACTATTACAAGAGACCATGGCCAAAACACAAGAGTACAATAAAAAGATCTTTGACAGGAAAAAACGAGGAAAACTAATTCTGGAACCCGGCAACCAGGTATGGTTGTCTACAGTGAACTTGAAAATGGCTTGCCCCTCAAGAAAATTGGGCCCTAAGTTTATGGGCCCCTTCCCTGTAAAGAGAAAGATCAATGACATAGCTTATGAGCTGGAATTACCCGATTCACTTAAAGTTCACCCCGTCTTCCATGTGACACTTTTGAAACCTGCTGTTCCGAATCCCTTCCCTGAACAAAGTACTGGTCCACCAGAGCCTGTAATAGTCAATGGAGAGGAGGAATTTGAGGTGGAGGCAATCTTGGATTGTAGAAGGGGGTACAATCAGGTTCAGTATCTAATTAAATGGAAGAGGTATGGGCCAGAAAATAACTCTTGGGAGCCTGAAAGCAATATTCATGCTAAAGAACTAATGCAATCCTTCAAGAGATCCCATGATGTGAAGTTGGCCCAATTGGCTGCCCTTTAGGAGGGGGCAATGTCATGGATCTGCCACCTAAGGGTTAACTTAGTCCAGGCTGATTTCAGTGATTGGCAACAGGCTGCCTTATTTAAACACCTCAGCAGCTCTGTGTCCTTGCTGTTTGATTTGCAGCTCTGTGTATGTGTTTCCTGAAGATCTGATATCTGCTCCTGTTTGACCCGGCTTGTTTTGAGATTGTTCCTGCTATCCGCCTGCATCGGACCCTTGGCTTGTTTGACGATTCCTTCTGCCTGCTCCTCTTGTACCTTTGTTGCCAGCCTGATTATCGACCCGGCCTGCCTGACGTTCCAAGACTATCCATCCAGTCTGCTGATCCATCCAGTCTGCTCACCTGTCTGCTGATCCATCCAGTCTGCTGATCCATCCAGTCTGCTCACCTGTCTGCTGATCCATCCAGTCTGCTCACCTGCCTGCTGATCCATCCAGTCTGCTCACCTGCCTGCTGATCCATCCAGTCTGCTCACCTGCCTGCTGATCCATCCAGTCTGCTCACCTGTCTGCTGATCCATCCAGTCTGCTCACCTGTCTGCTGATCCATCCAGCCTGATGGTCCTGTCTGCTGTGCCATCTGACCCATTTGCTGTTAATCCTGCCAGGCACTCATACCATTCTGCACTCCCGTGCCACCTGTCTGCTCTACCAGGGGCCGCGAGTCAGATACGTAAGGGAGGCCTTCCTCTGCATCAGGCTCATCAGTCAGGTATATGAGAACTTGACAGGCACTATATTTAATCTCCATAGCATTATAGCTAGGAGATAGAACCACGCCTCGCTCTGAGATGGAACAAACAGCGCGGCTGTTCGCGGCGTCATGACGTCACGGATGTCACGGCGCAAGGTCCCTGGACTCAAACCAAGCTTCGATGTGGGCGCCGACACGTGACAAGACTATGCAAAGTCAGATGACACGGCCGCTCGAGATGCAGCCGCATTTCAGACAACGGCTCCCACATCCAGGTGCTGAACCAGGGAAAAAAAGCCACTAGATGGCATTAGAAAAAATTATATGTAAATAAATGGGATTTTATGATAGTAAATAAATAATGCATTGTTCGATATAGGGGCCATCAATTACATACAGAAGAAATAAAATATTTTTGTAAAAATATCAATTACATCAATTACATACAAAAGTAATAAAAATATTTTATAAAAATATTTATAAAAGTATCCCAATATCCATGGTAAAATTAAATTGTGTCAATATGAAAAAACATGCAGTCTAATAAAAAATTAAATTAAATTATAACCTCCATAGATACAAATAGAAAATATCAAGGTAGCCATGTGCTGGCAAATTAATAAAATAAATGAAATCAATAAAATGGATATCATTAATAGAAAAGTTGTTCCTTTAAGATTGATTAATAAACAAGTTAATGTCCCACTCCACATATATTCCCTGTGGATAGTGGGTCTGTAACTCGTATATCCAGAAAGTTTCTAGTCTGGAAACTCCTCTTTTATTTGTTCCTCCCCTCCATGGGGCAATGTATCAATCTATAATCAAGAATTGAGTACCAGTAGGGTCACGGTAATGATACTGTCTGTGGTGTTGAGGTACTGTATGCGTGGTACTTCCAGACTTTATCAGATTAATATGCTCAGTTACCCTGACCGTGAAAGACCTTGTTGTTCGACCAACATATTGTTTACCACATGTACATGTCAGCAGATATACAACATTCACAGTTGCACACATGCAAAAATGTTTTATTTGGTACACCTGGTTAGTCACGGTTGACCGAAATTTGTTACTTGCCTTTCTACCACATGTATTATATCGGCAAACCGTGCATTTCTTACACGGATGAAACCCAGTTAAATTATGAAAGAAAGACGGTCTGCTTGGAGGATTGATGATAGTGGGTGCTAACTTACTTTTAAGAGAATGCACCCCTCTATAAATCACTTTAGGTTTTTCAGGTAGTAATGAGGCAAGAATCTTATCATTCCTCAGGATGCCCCAATGTTGTTCAAAAATATTTTTGATTTGCTTATGTTGGGTCGAAAATGTATTAAGAATGGACCATTTAAAATGATTGTCTTTGTCACATTGTGGTTTGTCCTCCAACAGTGAGAGATGCTCCACACCAAGAGCATATATTAGTTCCCTTTCAACTTCTACTTGACTGTATCCTTTCTCAAGGAATCTCTCTTTCAAAACAGTGGCTTGTGCTCTGAAAGTGTCAATATCCATGCAGTTGACACCCCAAAATACATTCTGCTGCTTCTCCTGAGTATGGGGATACCACATGTGTGGGACTTTTTGGGGCCTAGCTGCATACGGGGCCCCGAAAACCAATCACTGCCTTCAGGATTTCTAAAGGGCATAAATTATTGATTTCACTCCTCACTACCTATCACAGTTTCATAGGCCATAAAATGCCAAGATAGCACAAACTCCCCCCAAATTACCCCATTTTGGAAAGTACACACCCCAAGCTATTTGCTGAGAGGCATGGTGAGTATTTTGCAGCTCTCATTTGTTTTCGAAAATGAAGAAAAACAAGAAAAATGTATTTTTTTTTTCTTTTTTCAATTTTCAAGACTATGCAAAGTCAGATGACACGGCCGCTCGAGATGCAGCCGCATTTCAGACAACGGCTCCCAGGTGCTGAACCAGGGAAAAAAAGCCACTAGATGGCATTAGAAAAAATTATATGTAAATAAATGGGATTTTATGATAGTAAATAAATAATGCATTGTTCGATATAGGGGCCATCAATTACATACAGAAGAAATAAAATATTTTTGTAAAAATATCAATTACATCAATTACATACAAAAGTAATAAAAATATTTTATAAAAATATTTATAAAAGTATCCCAATATCCATGGTAAAATTAAATTGTGTCAATATGGAAAAACATGCAGTCTAATAAAAAATTAAATTAAATTATAACCTCCATAGATACAAATAGAAAATATCAAGGTAGCCATGTGCTGGCAAATTAATAAAATAAATGAAATCAATAAAATGGATATCATTAATAGAAAAGTTGTTCCTTTAAGATTGATTAATAAACAAGTTAATGTCCCACTCCACATATATTCCCTGTGGATAGTGGGTCTGTAACTCGTATATCCAGAAAGTTTCTAGTCTGGAAACTCCTCTTTTATTTGTTCCTCCCCTCCATGGGGCAATGTATCAATCTATAATCAAGAATTGAGTACCAGTAGGGTCACGGTAATGATACTGTCTGTGGTGTTGAGGTACTGTATGCGTGGTACTTCCAGACTTTATCAGATTAATATGCTCAGTTACCCTGACCGTGAAAGACCTTGTTGTTCGACCAACATATTGTTTACCACATGTACATGTCAGCAGATATACAACATTCACAGTTGCACACATGCAAAAATGTTTTATTTGGTACACCTGGTTAGTCACGGTTGACCGAAATTTGTTACTTGCCTTTCTACCACATGTATTATATCGGCAAACCGTGCATTTCTTACACGGATGAAACCCAGTTAAATTATGAAAGAAAGACGGTCTGCTTGGAGGATTGATGATAGTGGGTGCTAACTTACTTTTAAGAGAATGCACCCCTCTATAAATCACTTTAGGTTTTTCAGGTAGTAATGAGGCAAGAATCTTATCATTCCTCAGGATGCCCCAATGTTGTTCAAAAATATTTTTGATTTGCTTATGTTGGGTCGAAAATGTATTAAGAATGGACCATTTAAAATGATTGTCTTTGTCACATTGTGGTTTGTCCTCCAACAGTGAGAGATGCTCCACACCAAGAGCATATATTAGTTCCCTTTCAACTTCTACTTGACTGTATCCTTTCTCAAGGAATCTCTCTTTCAAAACAGTGGCTTGTGCTCTGAAAGTGTCAATATCCATGCAGTTGACACCCCAAAATACATTCTGCTGCTTCTCCTGAGTATGGGGATACCACATGTGTGGGACTTTTTGGGGCCTAGCTGCATACGGGGCCCCGAAAACCAATCACTGCCTTCAGGATTTCTAAGGGCATAAATTATTGATTTCACTCCTCACTACCTATCACAGTTTCATAGGCCATAAAATGCCAAGATAGCACAAACTCCCCCCAAATTACCCCATTTTGGAAAGTAGACACCCCAAGCTATTTGCTGAGAGGCATGGTGAGTATTTTGCAGCTCTCATTTGTTTTCGAAAATGAAGAAAAACAAGAAAAATGTATTTTTTTTTTCTTTTTTCAATTTTCAAAACTTTGTGACAAAAAGTGAGGTCTGCAAAATACTCTCCATACCTCTCAGCAAATAGCTTGGGGTGTCTACTTTCCAAAATGGGGTCATTTGGAGGGGTTTTGTGCCATCTGGGCATTCCATGGCCTCCGAAACTGTGATAAGCAGTGAAGAGTGAAATCAAAAATTGACACCCTTAGAAAGCCTGAAGGCGGTGCTTGGTTTTCAGGGTCCCATACGCAGCTAGGCTCCCAAAAAGTCTCACACATGTGGTATCCCTGAACTCAGGAGAAGCAACAGAATGTATTTTGGGGTGTAATTTCACATATTCCCATGGCATGTTTGAGCAATATATCATTTAGTGACAACTTTGTGCAAAAAAAAAAAAAATTTTGTCTTTTTCCCGTAACTTGTGTCACAATATAAATATTCCATGGACTCGACATACCTCTCAGCAAATAGCTTGGGGTGTCTACTTTCCAAAATGGGGTCATTTGGGGGGGGTTTGAACTGTCCTGGCATTTTATGCACAACATTTACAAGCTTATGTCACACATCATCCACTCTTCTAACCACTTGAAGACAAAGCCCTTTCTGACACTTGTTTACATGAAAAAATTATTTTTTTTTGCAAGAAAATTACTTTGAACCCCCAAACATTATATATTTTTTTTAAAGCAAAGGCCCTACAAATGAAAATGGTGGGTGTTTCATTTTTTTTTTCACACAGTATTTGCGCAGCGATTTTTCAAAAGCATTTTTTGGGGAAAAAACACGTTTTTTTAAATTTTAATGCACTAAAACACACTATATTTCCTGAATGTTTGATGGAATAAAAAAGATGATCTTAGGCTGAGTACATGGATACCAAACACGACATGCTTTAAAATTGCGCACAAACGTGCAGTGGCGACAAACTGAATAAATTTTTAAAAGCCTTTAAAAGCCTTTACAGGTTACCACTTTAGATTTACAGAGGAGGTCTACTGCTAAAATTACTGCCCTCGATCTGACCTTCGTGGTGATACCTCACATGCATGGTGCAATTGCTGTTTACATTTGACGCCTGGCCAACGAACGCTTGCGTTCGCCTTTGCGCGAGAGCGGGGGGGACAGGGGTGCTTTTTTTTCTTTCTTTTTTCTTTCTTTTTTTTTGCTTTTTTATCTTATTTTAAACTGTTCCTTTATTTATTTTTTTTTTTTTTATTGTTATCTCAGGGAATGTAAATATCCCCTATGGTAGCAATAGGTAGTGACAGGTACTCTTTTTTGAAATAATTGGGGTCTATTAGACCCTAGATCTCTGCTCTGCCCTCAAAGCATCTGACCACACCAAGATCGGTGTGATAAAATGCTTTCCCTATTTCCCAATGGCGCTGTTTACATCCGGCAAAATCTAAGTCATAAAATGCTCGTAGCTTCAGGTTTCTTAGGCCATAGAGATGATTGGAGCCATTCTGGTCTCTGATCAGCTCTATGGTCAGCTGGCCGAATCAACGACTGCATTCTCAGGTTCCCTGTTAGGAAAGGAGAGCGAGAGAAAAACATGGAAGACGGTGGGGGGGGGGCATTCATTCCCACTGCTTGTAAAAGCAGTCTAGAGGCTAATTAGCTGCTAGAATTGCTTTTACATGAAAGCCGACCACTGGCTGAAAAGAATGATACCAAGATGATACCTAAACCTGCAGGCATCATTCTGGTATAACCACTTAAAGTCCAGCAACATACCAGTACCTTGCTGGTCCTTGTTGGGCATATATTGTAAACTTTTTTTTCATGCAGCCTGTGGTCTGAATGAAAAAAAGAGATTGATCGGTGGGTATGCCCACCATTAGAATACCTCCCTTCATCCACCCACTTCTAATGATGGGCATATATGCACCGTTTATATATGCCGAAGCATGGGGGCATCCTCCCGCAAAAGGTAGGAGCAAATCGCTCCTCCGCCCACTGCTGCCCCCACACTTCGGCATATATGCTGAAGTATGTAACTGTGGTGGTGAAATCACCTCCGACAGCGATGGAGTCACGGCTTTATGTATCGTGGGAGCAAACGCTGTTGCTGGTTAACAATAAAACAAAGTATTATTACAGTATAACAGTAATGCCCCGTACACACGGTCGGATTTTCCGATGGAAAATGTCCGATCGGAGCGTATTGTCGAAAATTCGACCGTGTGTGGGCTCCATCAAACATTTTCCATCGGATTTTCCGACACACAAAGTTTGAGAGCAGGCTATAAAATTTTCCGACAACAAAATCCGATCACGTCAATTGCGACCATGTGTGGCCTGGTCCGACGCACAAAGTGCCACGCATGCTCAGAAGAAATTCCGACACGGAACAGCTCGGTCTGGTAAACTTAGCATTCGCAATGGATGCAGCACTTTCATCACGTTGCAATGTCAAAAATGGTTTAATACAGCGCACTCTCTTCTTCTTTATAATGTGAGAAGAATTATGTAGTTTTGCTGCTCATATTCACACAGAGTTCTTACAAACTTATTTCTTTATTATTTATCGGGATTCCCTCAATATATTTTGATTAGTCACATCTGACAACATTATTTTGGTGTTGTTTTTTTATTTTTTTTTTTGGTTTGAAGGCAGATTAGTTATTTTTGGTTTGTATTTTTTTCAAGGCTGATTTTTGTTTTTTTGGATTTTTATTTTTACTCCCGAAAATTTTTGTGTGTGTTTTTTGTGTCAAGTTACCACAACACCATTGATATGTTGTTCTATTTAATCTGTAGGAGATTGTTTGATGTTGTTGTCCCTTGTTAATTTCAATTTGTATTTTAGAAATGTACCTGAATCGTCACCAACTGTCCTTTTTGGATGAAAACACACATAGGAGAGTATAATTTTCCCCAAAAAAAACATTTATTAAGGGCTCACAACTAAACAAAGAGGGAGGCAACGCTGGAGAAACTGCAGAAATGGGTGAAGCCTTGGACCCCCAGGGCACACATCAACTATTTTCAAGCAAAATTGGTGGCCTGAGGAGTCCTTATCTAAGGGAGTGCAGTCTGGTCCAGAAGTCCCAGAGATCCGAAAAGCAGCAGATGACATCTGTGTCCCCAGGCTGTGGTCATACGAGAGACTGCAGCTTTTGTCAGACCAGACTGAACCCAGGGTCATCACTCTCTTGTCTTCTTTCCACGCTTCCTTCCACGCTGTGGCTCTGGTGGTGGAGTTGTGGCAGCAGGAGGAGGAGGAGGATGGTCCAACTCAATCACGTCGGTCTTGGGTGTTAGTTCCCCACTCACCCCCTTACTTAGGACTTTATAAAGCAGGTCCTCACATAGCTTGCGTTGACCCTCCTGCATGCCCTGCAGTTTTGTGGCAGCCATGCAGGCAAAGGCCTCTTCAGGAGTGGGTAAGGCTCTGAGGGACGCAGAAGCCTCCTGAATGAGCCTGAGTGCTGAATCCTGCATGGGAGTCGTCTTCCTCGCTCTTTTGTATGGAAGGCGGAGGGGAGGAACCTGCAATTCAGTCAGGCTGCGACTGGTCCCAGGCTTCTCCTGGCTGACACTTAGCCCCGCCTCCTCCTGGCTGCCACTAATCCCCGCCTCCTCCCGACTGCCACATTCCACAACCTCCTCCTGGCTGAGGTCTTCCTGTGTATGAAAAAGGGACATAGTTTTAGTTTTTTCTTCATCAATCACACACAATTTTCACCTCATGACTGTTGCAAATTGAATGTTAACAAATAGAACAGACTATCATTCTGAGCCCAGGATTTTTCATTCTTGTCCCAATTTTGGGTGCCCACTACTGTCTATTGATATGTAAAACACTTTTTTCAATCAGCAATTAGTGATCAATAATAACATCTAATAAACATCATTTATTTATTGACCAGAAATCTGTAGAACAATGCTATACCTGACTCCAGCTGGGCTCCTCCACTTCTTCAGGTTTGACATCGGAAGCCTCAGCTGGGGTGGAAGGAAGAGTGGAAGGAAGAGTGGAGAGGGATTCCCTGACTTCAGTGTGGTTTGACAGAAATCGCAGTCTATCATAGTACCACAGCCTGGGGACATAAACGTCATCTGCTGCAGATCTGGATCTCTGGGAATCTGTGACCTTCTTGCGTTCCCTAAGATATGTGCTCCTCAGGCCACCAATTTTGGTTTTTAAATAGGGGATGGTTGCTGTGGGGACCACCGGCTTCACCAACTCCAGCAGTTTCTCCAGCGCTGCCTGCCTCTTTTGTTTATTATTATAATGGGGGTGTCTCACCTGCCACAGACAGGGCAGCTCCCTGTATTTGTCTATGAACAGGGGGAGGAAGTTGTGGTCATTGAAGCCATCCATTTTCTCTGCAAGACACAACACAAGACAAACCCTAAGGTCAGGCCAAACTCCCCTAATTTTGTTACAATATAGGCTTCCATTTTGAAGCAGTATAGGCCCAAATTTAGATCTTACCTTCGTTATCACGATCGGCGCCTCCGATGCTCCTTCCTCCGCTCACAGATCGCACGTAATACGCACGCATGTTACGCTTTATACACACTGCGCATGCGTGTAACTCCGCCCACCCCTGACGTTCTTTCTAGTCTATTCCCCGCCCCTTTTCGCTCAGCGCAGTAGGGGAAGAGCACATGGCGGATACACAGCAGGTGCGTGCTAATTACAGCAACGAGGAGGAGGGGGAGGAAAGCCCGGAGCCAGAAACGTCCCGATCCAGAAGGAGATTTAAGGCCTCAAATATGTCCTTTGGGGAGATGTTGGAGATGGTGGACATCCTGAAGAAGGCCGACTATGATGGAAAGTATGGACCTTACCCCAACCCCAATGTCAGAAAGGCCAAGATCATGGCGAAAGTGGTCAGGAGTCTGCACCGGAATTTCGGGGTACAACGATTGAAAGATCAGCTCTGGAAGCGGTGGTCAGACTTCAAATTACGAGAACATGAGCAGTACAGAAAGATCCGGAGAGTGCTGCAAAAAAGTAAGTAGTTGTGCTGTGTTCCTATTCTTTGTGTTTATTGCGTTCGTGCTGCTCCATGTGCTTTTCTTACAAGTTTACATTTTTAAATGGCAACTTTCATGTTCATGGGCACATTATTCGTTCGTAGCAAACATTTTTCTTTCAGCCTATAAAACACCTTTGTTTAGGCCATATGCATTTGGCCACAATTTTTACGCCCTACTTGTCTGAAACTAATTTGGTTGTGTAGATGGCTTTGTTACTAGAATGAAATGCAAACTAGATTCTGTGTAAGGAGAGGACACTGAGCAGCTGTTTTCACATCTGGACTCTGGAGCACTAGTGTGGGACACCAGAACACCATTTTTATTAGGGGGGCCACACAGGTGCTCCAGTGTATACTATAGGGCTGAATCCATTTGGGAAGCTTGTACCAAACAGGTAAAGTATTGCAGCTTGACAAAGGACACTGAAAATGCTACATTTTGGAACTCTGCCAAAATAGACAATTGTACCCCACTTCCAATCAATCTTTCATATTAATAGTTCTGCCATCAAATATCTGTGTGCTAAGTATACCGTTTTTGTTTTACATAGGGGAGAAAAGACTCGGAGGACACCCCTCATCCGAGGAGACCACAGACCCCCCACCTCTGGAAGAAGGGGAAATCCCCCAACCCAAGAAGAGCAGGAGGTGAAGACGTGGTGGAAATTGTCACCACAACAGGTGAGTGTCTGCGACCACAGGCTCAGGTAAGAGATGGATGCCGGCATATTTTTGATACCTTTTTTTTGTGTTTCTCTCTTTTTAGGTGATCGTGATGTTGTGGATCCAGATCCTTTCACATCAGAAAGTGCCCAGATCCTGATCGGGGAGATCATGGGGTGTAATTTACAATTGGAAAACCTCCAAAAAAAATCAATGATGTTATTAAAAAAAATAAAAACATCATTGATGTTTTGGGGCGAGTTTAAAACCCCTCCAAATCACTTTCTTATTTTGTGTGCTACAATGTTAAAAATGTTTGAGTGATTTTTAGAAAAGCATAATTTGGAGGATGCACAGTGTGCAAACATGTGCTATCTGCCATCACGGAAGATCAATGGACGCGTTTTGGGGGTGCAACCCCTTCCTCATTAATAAAGTAGCTGAGAGGAAGGGGTTTCTCCCCCAAAACACGTCCCTTGATCCTCCGTGATGGCAGCTAGCACATGTTGACATTGGAAAATTTGTGTGCATCTTCCAAATTTGGCTTTTCCTGGGGTGACTTCACCCCATCTGAACGCAATATCAAACACAGTTCCTAAATACTCATGTCTGATATTGCCTTCAAATTCTACCAAATGTGAACTTTGTAAGTTCAAGATTTGTGTCTTTCTTGTTGGTTTTACACATGCCTGTTTTAGCTTAAATGGACATTTCTATTTTTGAGAATGCCACCCCAAAAATTGATATACAACAAACATGTTGGTTTGTTTTAAAAACCTTTTCTAAATGCACATGTGATTGTGCAGGTATTAAAAAGATTGTTCATCAAGAATGTGTGGATTATTGTCTCAACGCTACAACACTTTTGTGGGGCTCTAATTGTTTTTTTCTGTGAAAATGGGGGTTATTTCCTAAGGGCAAATCCTCTTTGCACTACAAGTGCAGTTTCAGTGCAGTTTGAAGTGCACTTGTAGTGCAAAGTGTCTTTGCCTTTAGTAAATAACACCCAACAGTGCTTTGTACACGGTTACACAATCACGCCATTTTCGGGACTCACCACATTTCTGTCAGAGTCATCTAAAACAAACACAAGCAGTAAATGTCAACAAATATTTTCTTTTTTTTTGTTTTTTTATTTGATAAAGGCTTCACAAATTTGCTGGCATATTTATTGCCCCCCTACCCGCAAAGAACTCCAGGTATCGTAACCGGACATCACGGGCACTCAGGGAGGGCAAGCCAGGACGGCCACTTTCAAGCGCCGTCAGTGTTGTTTCATGTATCATTCCGGCCTCAGGCCCAACTGAGCCAGCATAGTTGGCAGAATGTTGATGTAAAAAGTTATGGAGAACACAGCACGCCAGGATTATATGATTAAGTTTATACACCGCCATATGGATAGGTGTCAGAAATAGGCGGAACCGGCTGGCCATGATTCCAAATGTGTTCTCCACCACTCTTCTGGCTCTGGCCAGCCGGTAATTAAAAACCCTCTGTTCCAGGGTGAGGGTCCTCATCGGGAATGGCCACATAAGATGGTCCCCCAGCGCTAACGTTTCATCAGCAACGAAGACGAATGGGAGTCCTTCCACATTGTCCTCTGGAGGTGGCAAGTCTAAGCTGCCATTCTGTAGACGCCTGTAAAACTCCGTCTGGGCGATGACTCCACCATCGGACATCCGGCCATTCTTCCCCACGTCCACATACAAGAAGTCGTAATTAGCTGACACCACCGCCAACATCACAATACTATTGAACCCCTTATAGTTGAAATAGTACGACCCCGAGTTGGGTGGTGGGACGATGTGGACGTGTTTCCCATCAATTGCCCCTTCACAGTTAGGAAAGTCCCACCGCTGGGCAAAGTGGGAGGCCACAGTCTGCCATTCCTGTGGCGTGGAAGGAAACTGTTGAGGAAAAAAAAATTAAATGAGTATTTTTGCACATAAACATGGAAAGCAGATTAGACACAAAACTTCTTGGCCAACATCCAGATAGCATTTATTAAGGGGAATTTAACAACACCAAAGTATAAGGTACACCTATCATATTCCCCCTCCCCCCCTCTCATGGGCCATTTCTAACATTATAGAGGGGGAATCTTGGACAGGTAACCCTCTCCACTTCATTGAGAGATGAATGCCTAAATAATGGGTATTACTTGGAACAGCCCCTCCTTAGTTACACTATTGGCAGCCCACTGAACAGGTAAGAAGTGTCATAATACAAAGATATAAATACACACTGTACACATTTGAGCACATTTGGACATTCTGCTATTACCTATCAAGATAATAATAGAATACAAAAACTTGAAACAGTACCATTTGAAAGTATACAGGCAAGCCCTTGCACTACATGCTTTGGGGAATTCATCCATACATCTGAGCACTAAAGAGATGGGTATAGTGTGTATGGGTTTGGCAAAGTCAGCAGATAGATGATTGAGGATAGAGAATTGGTATCAGCTGACTTAGCAGTTGGGGGAGGGAGGGTTACTAAAAATGATTTGGGGACACCACAAAAAAAAAGCCTCTGGCACTCTGCCTGAATTTAAAGCACAAATCACATTTCTAAACATTTTAGGGGTGTTTGGGATAAAGCACTACTATGGAGCTGATAAAATACATTGTTAAGTGACTACATGAGGTGAATATAGGGCAGGAAAGCATGCTGGGGAGGTTATTGAAGGGCAATCTATATGAAGGACTAAAAAAATAATTACATAAAAATCCAGCATGCATGAGAACAAAGGGGACATTCACAGCATATTACAATCATGGTAATTAGGGAATGAGGAAAGAAATACAATATATTAGCAAACATTCAATACAATAAAATGTGATATTAAAGGATAAAAATCTTACCTTCATATACTCCTTCTGCAGAAAAGGTCTCTGGGATAATGATACCCAGAGCCTGGGGGGAGATGCCTGTCGAGAACTTGAGGTCCTGCAGGCTTCTCCCTGTCGCCAAGTACCGCAGGGTAGCGACGAGCCTCTGCTCCGGAGTGATGGCTTGCCTCATGCAGGTATCCTGCCTGCTAATATAGGGGGTCAGCGAAGCCAACAAACGGTGAAATACGGGGTCCGTCATCCGGAGAAAGTTCCTGAAATCATCAGGATTATTCTCACGGATCTCACGGAGCAAAGGCATATGAGAGAACTGGTCACGCTGAAGCAACCAATTCTTGGTCCATGAACTCCTCCCCACCCTGTTGATGGACTGGGCTTGTGTCAAGGTCAGGACCCCAACACCAAGCCCCCGCACAGCACGAACTCTACGAGGAGTACGTATATGCAACATGGCTAGAAAATGGTCGGCTGCTCAGAACGAAGTAACAGAACGCACTGAAGAACAGCAAGGCCTGTGAAGAGCGACCTGAAAAACAGTAACGAATGAAAAAGAACACAATGACAAGTCACGCTTGCACGCACTGAAGAGCAGATACAAACCCACAAGCACAAACTGAACCACAGAAAACGATCTGAAAGCCACGAGTCTGAAAAAGCGCGAATCGTCTCTCACCAAACTTTTACTAACACGAGATTAGCAAAAGGAGCCCAAAGGGTGCCGCGCTTGGTTCTGAACTGGCCTTTTCTAGTCTCATCGTACGTGGTGTACGTGACCGCGTGATTGGCGATCGGAAATTCCGACAACTTTGTGCGACCGTGTGTACGCAAAACAAGTTTGAGCCAACATCCGTCAGAAAAAATCCTAGGATTTTGTTGTCGGAATGTCCGAACAAAGTCCGACCGTGTGTACGGGGCATAAGACTTACCATACCTGCAAAGCAAATACAAAAAAAAAAATAGTAAAAAAGAAAACATTTAACGCAACCTGTGCCTAAAATATATATATGCCGAAGCATGGGGACATCCTCCCGCAAAAGGTAGGAACAAATCGCTCCTCCGCCCACTGCTGCCCCCACGCTTCGGCATATATGCTGAAGTATGTAACTGTGGTGGTGAAATCACCTCCGACAGCGCTGGAGTCATGGCTTTATGTATCGTGGGAGCAAACGCTGTTGCTGTCAAGATAAATAAATCCGCGCTGCAACTGAATGGCATATCTGCTAAGCAAATGATGGTTAACAATAAAACAAAGTAATATTACAGTATAACAGTAAGACTTACCATACCTGCAAAGCAAATACAAAAAAAACATAGTAAAAAATAAAACATTTAACGCAACCTGTGCCTAAAATATATATATGCCGAAGCATGGGGGCATCCTCCCGCAAAAGGTAGGAACAAATCGCTCCTCCGACCACTGCTGCCCCCACGCTTTGGCATATATGCTGAAGTATGTAACTGTGGTGGTGAAATCACCTCCAACAGCGCTGGAGTCACGGCTTTATGTATCGTGGGAGCAAACGCTGTTGCTGTCAAGATAAATAAATCCGCGCTGCAGCTGAATGGCGTACCTGAAAACAAAAAAATGGTTAACAATAAAACACAGTAAATTTAAAAAAAATGACATACCTGAAAAGCAAACATGATAAAACATAACAACAATAAAACATTGCAGAAAAGAATACAGTAAAAAAGAGCAGAACAATAGAGAGAGAATAGAGAGAGAGAGAACAATAAAACGACAACTATTTTTGTTTTTTTTATTTTATATTTTTTTCGTGTATTATTTTTTTTTTTACATTTTTTTTATAACTGTAACTTTTTTATGTAACTGGTACCAGGTTTGGGTCTCTCAAAATGCGATGGCATCTTCGGAGACCCTGTGTGTCCTAGTCTGTGCAATGCTGCATCCTACGCTAAAACTCAACTAGTGTATGGTAGCGCTCAAAACATTCACCAATGCATAGACCAGGATTGTCAGGACAGGAGGGACAATAATACTGGGTGTCACGCCTATATCTGCGCTTTCTGCAGACACAACATTTTCTTTGGGGGGCTCGTTGGGTAGGGGTACTCGGGAGGACATAAGGAAAATGCCTCTCATGCAGCCGGCTTACTGCATTTGGTTGGGGAAGGTGAGGTGGAGCACCGTCTGGACACAGAAGGTGACGATCTCTTCCTGGAATTTAAGGAAGGATCCAGTCTGTCCTGAAGCTCTGTATAGCACATGAGCGTTCAGCAAAGCCAATTGAAATAAGTATACAGACACTTTTTTATACCAGCGTCTGGCCTTACGGGCAACTAGGTACGGCGCCAACAACTGGTCGTTGAGGTCCACCCCTCCCATATTTTGGTTATATTCGTGGACACAGAGGGGTTTCTCCACAACACCAGTTGCCGTAGTAATTTGGACCGTCGTGTCTGCATGAAGGGAGGTAAGAACGAAAACATTCTTATTGTCCCTCCACTTCATAGCGAGCAAATTATTACACCGCAAGCAGGCTCTAAAAGCCACTGGGGAAAGCCCCGGCGATTAGCTTGCACGGTGCCACATGCTCCAATTTGCTGATCAAAAAGGTGACTAAAAAGTGGCACGCTCATGTAATAATTGTCCACATATAAATGGTACCCCTTTCCGAATAAGGGTGACACCAAGTCCCACACAATCTTGCCAGCGCTTCCTATGTAGTCAGGGCAGTTTGTCGACTCTACGTGACTATCTTTGCCCTTGTAAACCATAAAACTACATGTATAGCCTGTGGCCCTGTCACAGAGCTTATACATCTTGACCCCGTATCTGGTACGCTTGCTGGGAAGGTACTGTTTGAATGATAAGTGGCCAGAAAATTTAATCAGGGACTCATCAACGCAGACAACTTAATGGGGAGTAAACAAGTCTGCAAAACGTTGGTTGAAGTGGTTTACGAGGGGCCAAATTTTGTAGAGCCGATCGTATTCAGGGTCTCCACAAGGACGACAGAGTTCATTGTTGTTGAAGTGCATGAACCGCAAGATCTGCTCGTATCGTGCCCTGGTCATGGAGAATTGGGTCAGTGGACCAATATGACCGCAACTCACTCTTTTTAGTTATGCCCATGTTGAGGGAAAGGCCCAGAAAGATCTTAAATTCGGAGACCGTAATTGGTCTCCAATCTCTGGCAAGGGAGGACTGGGAAATAGTGGCGATGTGTTGACCAGCGTATAAATTGCTTTGGTCCACAATAGATCTATAGAGATCTTCGGTGAAAAACAGCGAATAAAAATCCAGTGGAGTAAAATCAACTGTTTCCACCTGAATTCTGGGTTGGCCAGTGAATGGAGGAAGCACGGGTGCTGCAGAAGTGGTGGGCTCCCAATTCGGATTGGCGAATGCAGCAGGAAGGGCACTATGGGCACGATGGGCCTGTGTTCGTCTTCTTGGTGGCAGCGGGACATTACTTGTGCTTGCCACCTCGCCAGCTTGAACTGCACTTATGGGACTCGCCACGTCACCACGTGATACTGCAGTGCTGGATGTACGACCAGGGTGTACTAGGCCGCTGGTGCTTGCCAGTCCGCCAGAAGGAATAGCGGCACTAGTACTGCTCTGTCCATACGAGAGCCCTGCGGTTCTTGCACTTCAAGGACAGAAGAAGAAGTTTGGGGTCTGGTACGCCTGACCTTGGCAGGGACAACAAATCCGTTGTCAGAGCTATCTGTCATGGAGCCGCTGTCATCTACAGGATCGTATTCTGAGCCTGAATCTGAGAGATGAGTGACTTCCTCTTCACTATCTGTCATGCTCAGAAACGTGTAGGCCTCTTCACTAGTGTACCTTCGATTTGCCATTTTGGGCTCTAAATTTAGGGGTACACTAGTGAGACTCACAGGCAAAAAAGCTCCTGACCGTCAGCGACTGTATCAAAACGCTACCAAAAAACTGTTAGCGATCGCAGGGATCAGGCCTGACTCTGCGAACGCTGCAGTTATGTGTGCTTAGTGTTTTGTAAGTGTCAGTGATCGATTGATACTGCACTTGGGTGGGCTGGGCTGGACCGAGGGGAAAAACGCAGGTGCTAGCAGGTATCTGGGCTGATCCCGCTAACACTACATTTTTGGGGACCCTAAACTGCTGGGGACGCTAGTATAGATCTGATCGGATCAGATATTGATGCGTTCAGATACTATAGCACTAAGGGAGGTGTATGTATGCTGCGTGCGTGGGTCTTAGCGGTACTGGCACTAACCTAAAGCTGCCTGGGGTGACGCAGACCTTATCTGACCCTAAAAATGTAACTTATATCACCGCCGGGCAATTAGGGGGTTAAACCTTTATAAGGTAATAAACGGCGGGTGCCCTGAAACTATAATAAACTATACTAAACAAACTAACTAACCAGCGTCACCCGTAACACTTATACGGTGATCGCTGGTGAAAGGGTTAACTAGAGGGCAATCAAGGGGTTAAAACCTTTATTAGGTAGTATATGGGGGTCCCTGTCGCTATAAAACACTGACGGCGAACCTATATACTTACCACCTAACTAGCGTCACCAGTGACACTAATACAGCGATCAGAAAAACGATTGCTTAGTGACACTGGCGACAGGGTGATCAAGGGGTTAACCTTTATTAGGGGAGGTTAGGGGGGTACCCTAGACCTAAAGGGGGGTAGCCTAGACCTAAAGGGGGCTAACCCTAACTGCCCTAACACTTATAACTGTCACAAACTGACACCAATGCAAAAAAAAACTGCTATTGGTGTCACTGTGACAGGGAGTACAGGGGGGTGATCGGGTGGTGATCGGGGGTGACTGGGGGGTGAAAAGTGTGCCTGCGTGTTCTACTGTATGTGTAGTGTTGTGAAAACTCACATTGATGTCTTCTCTCCTCGGCACCGGAACGAAAAGACCGGCTTGAGGAGAGATGACATCACTTTCTCCGCTTCTGTTTACATTACAGATGCAGAGGAAGCATATCATTAGCCAGGAGCGATCGCGAGGGGGGAGCCACGAATCATTGGCCTCTCCCTCACCTCTGATCGCCCCTGACCTGAATCCAACCGCCGCAGGCACCGGGGGGGGGTCCAGGTAAATCCTTATGCCTGCCTGTGCCATTCTGCCGACGTACATCATCGTGCATCGGTCGGCAACTGGTTAAAGTGTAGCTCCAGCCAAAAAATCTGTTTTTCAGGTTTTTGGAAAACATAGGGAAGGGATTATCACCCCTGTGACATTTGTTTTGCTGTCTGTGCTCCTCTTCAGAAGATTTCACCTCACTTTCTGTCCCAATGACAAATGTTTTTTGAAAATTTGGGGTTTTTAGTGAAACAAGGATTAAGCATCAGTGGAAAGGAGAAAAGTTTTTCCCATATTAACTCTTACAGGAGAGAATTTCCCTTCCTATGGGGTAGATTTCATCTCACTTCCTGTTGTCTCCTTCCGTTTGCAACTAGGAGTCGTTTGTAAGTTGGATGTTTGAAAGTAGGGGCCTGCCCTATATACTCAGCAGAAATTTGGGCCTTGTTGTTGT
The DNA here is from genome assembly GCF_042186555.1 of Aquarana catesbeiana. NCBI lineage: Eukaryota > Metazoa > Chordata > Amphibia > Anura > Ranidae > Aquarana > Aquarana catesbeiana. The sequence continues at coordinate 523,046,087 of NC_133327.1, read as the reverse complement.
GGCCTCAACACTGTAAGCCCTCACAGGGCCCTGCTGTGAAATATTAGATCAAGAATTGTAATTACATGCCCCTGTTGATCAGGGCCAGAAAAATTGGGCCTTTGGTGATGATGGTGGTGGTGCTGGTGCCACAACACTGTAAGTCCTCACAGTTACTCTTAGTGGGTGCTGGAATGGGCCCTACTGTGAAATATTAGATCAAGAATTGTAATTACATGCCCCTGTTGAACAGGGCCAGAAAAATTGGGCCTTTGGTGGTGGTGGTGCTGGTCCCACAACACTGTAAGTCCTCACAGTTAATCTTGGTGGGTGCAGACACGGGCCCTGCTGTGAAATATTCGATCAAGAATTGTAATTACATGCCCCTGTTGAACACGGGCTGAAAAATTGGGCCTTTGGTGGTGGTGGTGGTGTTGGTGCCACAACACTGTAAGTCCTCACAGTTAATCTTCATGGGCGCAGAAACGGGCCCTGTTGTGAAATATTAGATCAAGAATTCTAATTACATGTCCATGTTGAACAGGGGCTGAAAAATTGGGCCTTAGTCACTGGTGCTGGTGCCACAACACTGCAACCCCTCAAAGATACTCTAGTTGGAACGCAGGAATGAGCCCTGCTGCAAAGTATTGCATCAAAAATTGTAATTACACGCCCCTGTTAAACAGGGGCTGAAAAATTGGGCCTTAGTCACTGGTGCCACAACACTGCAACCCCTCACAGATACTCTAGTTGGAGCGCAGGAACTAGACCTGCTGCAAAGAATTGCATCAAAAATTGTAATTACATGCCCTTGTTAAACAGGGGCTTAAAAATTGGGCCTTAGGCACTGGTGGCGGTGCCCAGAACCAAAAATGTTCTTACAAGCTATCAGTATGATCATTGAGGAGGAAGAGGATAATTACTCAGCATAACAGGATAGTCACTCAGCATCAGCATAGGCAGTCTTTGAAGGGATCTGACATTTCAAAAAAAATTATTTGGTTACATCAGCATTAGGTGCTTGGTAGCTGGTGGTGAACCAAGACTGATTCATTTTTATGAAGGTCAGTCTATCGACCGAGTCGGTGGACAGACGCACCCTGTGAACGGTTACAAAGCCTCCAGCAGCACTGAATGTGCGTTCCGAAAGAACGCTGGATGCAGGACAGGCCAGTAGCTCAATTGCATACTGTGCAAGCTCTGGCCAGTGATCCATCATCAAAACCCAGTAACCCAGAGGATTTTCGGTGGGAAAGGTGTCCAAGTCAGATCTTGCCCCTAGGTATGCCTGCACCATGTAAAACAGACGCTGGCGATGGTTGCTGGAACCAATCATACCTTGGGGCTGCAGACTAAAAAAAATTGTCTAAACACATCGGTCAGATGGCCACCTTCTCCACCACTCCTTCTTTGACTGGCCGAAGCCTCAGCAACACGTTGTCCAGAAACAGGAGTTTGTAACCTCCCAGTCTCTGGGAACGCGTTGCACAGACCTTTCTGCAAGGCCTCCCGTAGATGTTTCATCCTCTGCTCCCTCTGCGATGGCAAGATAAGGTCCGCAACCTTACCCTTGTAACGTGGATCAAGGAGGGTTGCCAGCCAGTATTGGTCCTTCTCCTTGATACCACGAATACGAGGATCCTTCCGCAGGCTTTGCAGGATCAGGGAGGCCATGCAGCGTAGGTTTGCTGAGGCATTCGGTCCTCTGGGTCACTAAGGATGACATGGTCCGTAGCCACCTCCTCCCAGCCACGTACAAGTCCATGTGTGCTCCAACAGGTGGACAAGGGGGACAGTGTCACTGATGCATGCACTGTCACTGCTCACCATCCTCGTGGTCTCCTCAAATGGTGACAGGACAGTGCATGCATCCCTGATCATGGCCCACTGGCGCAGAAAAAAAAAAACTCTCCTGACCCTGTCCTGGTGCCATAGTCGCACAGGTACTCATTGATGGCCCTCTGCTGTGTGTGCAGCCGCTGCAGCATGGCCAATGTGGAGTTCCACCTGGTGGGCATGTCACAGATTAGGCAGTTCTTGGGCAGGTTAAACTCCTTTTGGAGGTCTGCCAGCCGAGCACTGGCATTGTATGACCGGCGGAAATGCACACAGACTTTCCTGGCCTGCCTCAGGACATCCTGTAAGCCCGGGTACCTGCCCATGAACCACTGCACCACCAAGTTAAGGACATGAGCCAAACAGGGCACATGGGTCAGTTGTCCCTGTCGGAGGGCGGAGAGGAGGTTGGTGCCATTGTCGCAAACCACCATTCCTGCCTAAAGTTGGCGTGGCGTCAACCATCTCTGAACCTGCCCCTGCAGAGCTGACAGAGCCTCTGCCCCAGTGTGGCTCCTGTCCCCCAAGCACACCAGTTCAAGCACCGCATGGCATCTTTTGGCCTGCGTACTTGCATAGCCCCTTGAATGCCTACAGAGCACCGCTGGTTCCGAGCACAAAGCACAGGAAGAAGCCATGGAGGAAGAAGAAGAGGAGGGGGTGGAGGAGAGAGGTGTGTCACAATCATTTTGGAGGCGTGGTGGCGGAACAACCTCCAACACTACTGCACCTTGTCCTGCATCCTTCCCAGCTGCCAGCAGAGTGACCCAATGCGCCATGAAACTTAGGTAACGTCCCTGTCCATGCCTGATGGACCATGAGTCAGCGGTAATATGCACCATACCGCTGACCGCCCTGTCCAGCGAGGCCAAGACATTGCCTTCCACATGCCGGTAGAGAGCTGGAATCGCCTTCCGTGAGAAAAAGTGGCGTTTGGGTACCTGCCACTGAGGAACCACTCACGAAAGGGGGCAGAGTCTACCAACTGAAAAGGTAGCAGTTGAAGTGCTAGCAATTTTGCCAAGCTAGCATTCAACCGCTGGGCATGTGGATGGCTGGGAGCGAACTTCTTTCAGCGGTGCAGCAGCTGGGGCAGGGTAATTTGCCTGGTACAATCTGACGTCGGTGTACCGAAAGCAGATTGCCCACAAGTACTTGGCTGTGACACACCTAATTCTACACCTTCATTCCTCTCAGTGCAGGTCTCAGAGAGGACTGAAGGTATAGTGGGGTTGGAGATCTCAGCTGATGAGGAGCAAGGAGAGGTCCTCTTTGTTCTTTGGTGTGGGTCTTTTAGATATGCTTGCCAACGAACTGCATGGCAAGTCAACATATGTCTGGTCGAGCATGTGGTGCCCAAGCGGGAGATGTTTTGACCACGCGAGATACGCTTGAGACATATGTTGCAAATAGCAGAGGTGCGATCTGATGCACTCGTCTCAAAAAAGGCCCACACCAAAGAACTTTAGGAATAACACGCAGAGACAGCAGCGCCCTGCACATGTGGACCTTTGCGGTGTGATGCAGTCAGTGTGCTGTCCTTAGGCTGGCCCCTGGAGGGCATCCTGCCTCATTGGTGATGTGCCTCCTCCTCCTCCTCCTCTTTCCTATCAGGCACCCACGTTGAGTCAGTGACCTCATCATCCCCTCCCTCCTCATCACTGGAGCAAACCTGGCAGTATGCTGCAGCAGGGGGAGCATGACTGCCAGATTGCCATCCTTCTTGGGCACCCCCTCTATCCGTGCTCACGTTACTGCCTTCATCTAGCTCAGTATGATCTTTAGAGCCTTCTAAATGCTGGGCATCCTCCTGGAGCATGTACCCAACACTGTGGTCAAACAGTTCGAGGGACTCCTCAGGAGGACATGGTGGGGCTAGGGAAGGAGTGACTGATGCCATTGAGCCAAGAGAAGAGCCTGCGTTGGCAGCTGCTTTGCCAGAAAAAATACCCTGAGCATGGGTGAGGGAGGATGAGAAGGATGAGGACGGCTTGGTCATCCACTCAACCAAGTCTTCCGCATGTTGCGGCTCAACACGGCCAGCTGCCGAAAAAAAGTCCAAGCGTGTTCCACGGCCACGTGCTGATGAAGATGCACCGTCTCCATGACCAGCACCATTGACTCTAGACACAGAGCCTGCTTGCCCTCTTTTATTGGATTGTCACTGTCTGCCTCTCCTTGTTGGCCTTCCACACATACTAATGGCCTGTAGCTGCACTAAGCTGGGATATATACAGTATATATAGATATATATATATCTATATATATATATCTATATATATATATCTATATATATATATATCTATATATACTGCAGCTAGCAAAATCAACTACAGGTAGCTTTAGCTGAACACTGTGCAGAGGTCGCACTACACTAACGTGTAAAAAATTTAGCTGCCTGCGGTAGTGATAGGATCAGGAAAACACCACCAACCTTCTACAGGTAGCTTTAGCTGAACAGTGCAGAGGTCGCATTACACTAACGTGTAAATAATTTAGTTGCCTGTGGTAGTGATAGGATCAGGAAAACAACACCAACCTTCTACAGGTAGCTTTAGCTGAATAGTGCAGAGGTCGCACTACACTAACGTGTAAATACTTTAGCTGCCTGCGGTAGTGATAGGATCAGGAAAACACCACCAACCTTCTACAGGTAGCTTTAGCTGAACACTGTGCAGAGGTCGCACTACACTAACGTGTAAATACTTTAGCTGCCTGCGGTAGTGATAGGATCAGGAAAACACCACCAACCTTCTACAGGTAGCTTTAGGTAGCTGAACACTGTGCAGAGGTCGCACTACACTAACTTGTAGCTTTAGCTGAACACTGTGCAGAGGTCGCACTACACTAACTTGTAGCTTTAGCTGAACACTGTGCAGAGGTCGCACTACATTAACTTGTAGATTTAGCTGAACACTGTGCAGAGGTCGCACTACACTAACTTGTAGCTTTAGCTGAACACTGTGCAGAGGACACACTACACTAACGTTTAAATAATGTAGCTGCCTGTGGTAGTGATAGGATCAGGAAAACACCACCAACCTTCTACAGGTAGCTTTAGCTGAACACTGTGCAGAGGACGCACTACACTAACTTGTAGCTTTAGCTGAACACTTTGCAGAGGTCGCACTACACTAACTTGTAGTTTTAGCTGAACACTGTTCAGAGGACGCACTACACTAACTTGTAGCTTTAGATGAACACTGTTCAGAGGACGCACTACACTAACTTGTAGCTTTAGCTGAACACTGTGCAGAGGTCGCACTACACTAACTTGTAGCTTTAGCTGAACACTGTGAGGAGGACGCACTACACTAACTTGCAACTTTTGATGAACACTGTTCAGAGGACGCACTACACTAACTTGTAGCTTTAGCTGAACACTGTGCAGTGGTCACACTACACTAACTTGTAATTTTAGCTGAACACTGTGAGGAGGAAACACTACACTAACTTGTAGCTTTAGCTGAACACTGTGCAGAGGTCACACTACACTAACTTTTAGCTTCAGTTGAACATTGTGAGGAGGACGCACTACACTAACTTGTAGCTTTAGATGAACACTGTTCAGAGGACGCACTACACTAACTTGTAGTTTTAGCTGAACACTGTGAGGAGGACGCACTACACTAACTTGTAGCTTTAGCTGAACACTGTTCAGAGGACGCACTGCACTAACTTGTAGCTTTAGCTGAACACTGTGCAGAGGTCGCACTACACTAACTTGTAGTTTTAGGTGAACACTGTTCAGAGCACGCACTACACTAACTTGTACCTTTAGCTGAACACTGTGCAGAGGTCGCACTAAAATAACTTGTAGCTTTAGCTGAACACTGTGCAGAGGTTGCACTACACTAACGTGTAGTTTTAGCTGAACACTGTGAGGAGGATGCACTACACTAACATGGAGCTTTAGCTGAACACTGTGCAGAGGTCACACTAAACCAACCTGTAGCTTTAGCTGAACACTGGGAGGAGGACGCACTACACTAATTTGTAGCTTTAGCTGAACACTGTAAGGAGGACGCACTACACTAACTTGTAGCTTTAGATGAACACTGTTCAGAGGACGCACTACACTAACTTGTAGCTTTAGCTGAACACTGTGCAGAGGTCGCACTACACTAACTTGTAGTTTTAGCTGAACACTGTGAGGAGGACGCACTACACTAACTTGTAGCTTTAGCTGAACACTGTGAGGAGGACGCACTACACTAATTTGTAGCTTTAGCTGAACACTGTGCAGAGGTCATACTACACTAACTTGTAGTTTTAGCAGAACACTGTTCAGAGGACGCACTACACCAACTTGTAGCTTTAGCTGAACACTGTGCAGAGGTCGCACTAAACTAACTTGTAGCTTTAGCTGAACACTGTGAGGAGGACGCACTACACTAACTTGTAGTTTTAGCTGAACACTGTGCAGAGGTCACACTAAACTAACTTGTAGCTTTAACTGAACACTGTGAGGAGGAAGCACTACACTAACTGTAAATAGTCTATCTGCACACGACACAGGGCCGCCGTGCAAGCAGCCTTATATAGTGTGAGGCGTGTTCTAAACCCCCTGAGCCATAATTGGCCAAAGCCATCCTGGCTTTGGCCAATTACAGCTCTCTATACTGATGGCGCTGTGATTGGCCAAGCATGCGGGTCATAGTGCATGCTTGGCCAATCATCAGCCAGCAATCACTGCGATGCCACAGTGAATTATGGGCTATGACGCGCCACACAAATTTGGCGTGAACGGCCCATATCATACGCAATTCGACGAGCGGTCGAACAGAAGAGGTTCAAGTCGAACATGGGTTCGATTTGAACACGAAGCTCATCCCTATTTACAAGTTAGTGTAGTGCGTCCTTTGCACAGTGTTCAGCTAAAGCTACCTGTAGAAAGTTGGTGGTGTTTTCCTGATCCTATTACTACCGCAGGCAGCTACATTATTTAAATGTTAGTGTAGTGCGACCTCTGCACAGTGTTCAGCTAAAGCTACAAGTTAGTGTAGTGTGACCTCTGCACAGTGTTCAAGCTAAAGCTACCTGTAGAAGGTTGGTGGTGTTTTCCTGATCCTATCACTACCGCAAGCAGCTACATTATTTAAACGTTTGTGTAGTGCGTCCTCCGCACAGTGTTCAGCTAACGCTATGAGTTAGGGTAGTGCGACCTCTACACAGTGTTCAGCTAAAGCTACAAGTTAGTGTAATGCGACCTCTGCACAGTGTTCAGCTAAAGCTACAAGTTACTGTGGTGCGACCTCTGCACAAGGTTCAGCTAAAGCTACAATTTAGTGTAGTGCAACCTCTGCACAGTGGTCAGCTAAAGCTACAAGTTAGTGTAGTGCGACCTCTGCACAGTGTTCAGCTAAAGCTACAAGTTAGTGTAGTGCAACCTCTGCACAGTGTTCAGCTAAAGCTACAAATTAGTGTAGTGCGACCTCTGCACACTGTTCAGCTAAAGCTACAAGTTAGTGTAGTGCGACCTCTGCACAGTGTTCAAGCTAAAGTTACCTGTAGAAGGTTGGTGGTGTTTTCCTGATCCTATCTCTACCACAGGCAGCTACATTGTTTAAACGTTAGTGTAGCGCATCCTCTGCACAGTGTTCAGCTAAAACTATGAGTTAGTGTAGTGCGACCTCTGCACAATGTTCAGCTAAAGCTACAAGTTAGTGTAGTGCCACCTCTGCACAGTGTTCAGCTAAAGCTACAAGTTAGTGTAGTGCGACCTCTGCACAGTGTTCAGCTAAAGCTACCTGTAGAAGATTGGTGGTGTTTTTCTGATCCTGTCACTACTGCAGGCAGTTACATTATTTACACGTTAGTGTAGTGCGACCTCTGCACGGTGTTCAGCTAAAGCTACCTGTAGAAGGTTGGCGATGTTTTCCTGATCCTACCACTACCGCAGGCAGCTACATTATTTACAAGTTAGTGTAGTGCGACCTCTGTACAGTGTTCAGCTAAAGCTACAACTTAGTGTAGTGCAACCTCTGCACAGTGTTCAGCTAAAGCTACAAGTTAGTGTAGTACGTCCTCTGCACAGTGTTCAGCTAAAGCTACAAGTTAGTGTAGTGCGACCTCTGCAAAATGTGTTCAAGCTAAAGCTACCTGTAGAAGGTTGGTGGTGTTTTTCCTGATCCTATTACTACTGCAGGCAGCTACATTATTTAAATGTTAGTGTAGTGCGTCCTCTGCACAGTCTTCAGCTAAAGCTACGAGTTAGTGTAGTGCGACCTCTGCACAGTATTCAGCTAAAGCTACAAGTTAGTGTAGTGCGACCTCTACACAGTGTTCAGCTAAAGCTACCTGTAGAAGATTGGTGGTGTTTTTCTGATCCTATCACTACCGCAGGCAGCTACATTATTTACACGTTAGTGTAGTGCGAACTCTGCACAGTGTTCAGCTAAAGCTACCTGTAGAAGGTTGGTGGTGTTTTTCTGATCCTATCACTACCGCAGGCAGCTACATTATTTACAAGTTAGTGTAGTGCGTCCTCTGCACAGTGTTCAGCTAAAGCTACCTGTAGAAGGTTGGTGGTGTTTTCCTCATCCTATCACTGCCACAGGCAGCTACATTATTTAAACGTTAGTGTAGTGTGTCCTCTGCACAGTGTTCAGCTAACGCTGCAAGTTAGTGTAGTGCGACCTCTGCACAGTGTTCAGCTAAAGCTACAAGTTAATGTAGTGCGACCTCTGCACAGTGTTCAGCTAAAGCTACAAGTTAGTGTAGTGCGACCTCTGCACAGTGTTCAGCTAATGCTACAAGTTATTGTAGTGCGACCTCTGCACAGTGTTCAGCTAAAGCTACAAGTTAGTGTAGTGCGACCTCTGCACAGTGTTCAGCTATAGCTACAAGTTAGTGTAGTGCAACCTCTGCACAGTGTTCAGCTAAAGCTACAAATTAGTGTAGTGCGACCTCTGCACACTGTTCAGCTAAAGCTACAAGTTAGTGTAGTGCGACCTCTGCACAGTGTTCAAGCTAAAGTTACCTGTAGAAGGTTGGTGGTGTTTTCCTGATCCTATCTCTACCACAGGCAGCTACATTGTTTAAACGTTAGTGTAGCGCATCCTCTGCACAGTGTTCAGCTAAAACTATGAGTTAGTGTAGTGCGACCTCTGCACAATGTTCAGCTAAAGCTACAAGTTAGTGTAGTGCCACCTCTGCACAGTGTTCAGCTAAAGCTACAAGTTAGTGTAGTGCGACCTCTGCACAGTGTTCAGCTAAAGCTACCTGTAGAAGATTGGTGGTGTTTTTCTGATCCTGTCACTACTGCAGGCAGTTACATTATTTACACGTTAGTGTAGTGCGACCTCTGCACGGTGTTCAGCTAAAGCTACCTGTAGAAGGTTGGCAATGTTTTCCTGATCCTACCACTACCGCAGGCAGCTACATTATTTACAAGTTAGTGTAGTGCGACCTCTGTACAGTGTTCAGCTAAAGCTACAACTTAGTGTAGTGCAACCTCTGCACAGTGTTCAGCTAAAGCTACAAGTTAGTGTAGTACGTCCTCTGCACAGTGTTCAGCTAAAGCTACAAGTTAGTGTAGTGCGACCTCTGCAAAATGTGTTCAAGCTAAAGCTACCTGTAGAAGGTTGGTGGTGTTTTTCCTGATCCTATTACTACTGCAGGCAGCTACATTATTTAAATGTTAGTGTAGTGCGTCCTCTGCACAGTCTTCATCTAAAGCTACGAGTTAGTGTAGTGCGACCTCTGCACAGTATTCAGCTAAAGCTACAAGTTAGTGTAGTGCGACCTCTACACAGTGTTCAGCTAAAGCTACCTGTAGAAGATTGGTGGTGTTTTTCTGATCCTATCACTACCGCAGGCAGCTACATTATTTACACGTTAGTGTAGTGCGAACTCTGCACAGTGTTCAGCTAAAGCTACCTGTAGAAGGTTGGTGGTGTTTTTCTGATCCTATCACTACCGCAGGCAGCTACATTATTTACAAGTTAGTGTAGTGCGTCCTCTGCACAGTGTTCAGCTAAAGCTACCTGTAGAAGGTTGGTGGTGTTTTCCTCATCCTATCACTGCCACAGGCAGCTACATTATTTAAACGTTAGTGTAGTGTGTCCTCTGCACAGTGTTCAGCTAACGCTACGAGTTAGTGTAGTGTGACCTCTGTACAGTGTTCAGCTAAAGCTACAAGTTAGTGTAGTGCGACCTCTACACAGTGTTCAGCTAAAGATAACTGTAAAAGATTGGTGGTGTTTTTCTGATCCTATCACTACCGCAGGCAGCTACATTATTTACACGTTAGTGTAGTGCAAACTCTGCACAGTGTTCAGCTAAAGCTACCTGTAGAAGGTTGGTGGTGTTTTCCTGATCCTATCACTAACGCAGGCAGCTACATTATTTACAAGTTAGTGTAGTGCGTCCTCTGCACAGTGTTCAGCTAAAGCTACCTGTAGAAGGTTGGTGGTGTTTTCCTCATCCTATCACTAACACAGGCAGCTACATTATTTAAACATTAGTGTAGTGTGTCCTCTGCACAGTGTTCAGCTAACGCTACGAGTTAGTGTAGTGTGACCTCTGTACAGTGTTCAGCTAAAGCTGCAAGTTAGTGTAGTGCGACCTCTGCACAGTGTTCAGCTAAAGCTACAAGTTAATGTAGTGCGACCTCTGCACAGTGTTCAGCTAAAGCTACAAGTTAGTGTAGTGCGACCTCTGCACAGTGTTCAGCTAATGCTACAAGTTATTGTAGTGCGACCTCTGCACAGTGTTCAGCTAAAGCTACAAGTTAGTGTAGTGCGACCTCTGCACAAGGTTCAGCTAAAGCTACAAGTTAGTGTAATGCGACCTCTGCACAGTGTTCAGCTAAAGCTACAGGTTAGTGTAGTGCGACCTATGCACAGTATTCAGCTAAAGCTACAAGTTAATGTAGTGCAACCTCTGCACAGTGTTCAAGCTAAAGTTACCTATAAAAGGTTGGTGGTGTTTTCCTGATCCTATCTCTACCGCAGACAGCTACATTATTTAAACGTTAGTGTAGCGCATCCTCTGCACAGTGTTCTGCTAAAACTATGAGTTAGTGTAATGTGACCTCTGCACAGTGTTCAGCTAAAGCTACAAGTTAGTGTAGTGCGACCTCTGCACAGTGTTCAGCTAAAGCTACAAGTTAGTGTAGTGCGACCTCTGCACAGTGTTCAGCTAAAGCTACCTGTAGAAGATTGGTGGTGTTTTTTCTGATCCTATCACTACTGCAGGCAGCTACATTATTTACACATTAGTGTAATGCGACCTCTGCACAGTGTTCAGCTAAAGCTACCTGTAGAAGGTTGGCGGTGTTTTCCTGATCCTATCACTACTGCAGGCAGCTACATTATTTACAATTTAGTGTAGTGCGACCTCTGTACAGTGTTCAGCTAAAGCTACAAGTTAGTGTAGTGCGTCCTCTGCACAGTGTTCAGCTAAAGCTACAAGTTAGTGTAGTGCGACCTCTAAACAGTGTTCAGCTAAAGCTACCTGTAGAAGATTGGTGGTGTTTTTCTGATCCTATCACTACCGCAGGCAGCTACATTATTTACACGTTAGTGTAGTGCAAACTCTGCACAGCGTTCAACTAAAGCTACCTGTAGAAGGTTGGTGGTGTTTTCCTGATCCTATCACTACCGCAGGTAGCTACATTATTTACAAGTTAGTGTAGTGCATCCTCTGCACAGTGTTCAGCTAAAGCTACCTGTAGAAGGTTGGTGGTGTTTTCCTGATTCTATCACTACCACAGGCAGCTACATTATTTAAATGTTAGTGTAGTGTGTCCTCTGCACAGTGTTCAGCTAACGCTACGAGTTAGTGTAGTGTGACCTCTGCACAGTGTTCAGCTAAAGCTACAAGTTAGTGTAGTGTGACCTCTGTACAGTGTTCAGCTAAATCTACAAGTTAATGTAGTGCGACCTCTGCACAGTGTTCAGTTAAAGCTACAAGTTAGTGTAATGCGACCTCTGCATAGTCAGCTAAAGTTACCTGTAGAAGGTTAGTGGTGTTTTCCTGATCCTATCACTACCGCAGGCAGCTACATTATTTAAACGTTAGTGTAGTGTGTCCTCTGCACAGTGTTCAGCTAACGCTACGAGTTAGTGTAGTGTGACCTCTGTACAGTGTTCAGCTAAAGCTACAAGTTAGTGTAGTGCGACCTCTGCACAGTGTTCAGCTAAAGCTACAAGTTAATGTTGTGCGACCTCTGCACAGTGTTCAGCTAAAGCTACAAGTTAGTGTAGTGCGACCTCTGCATAGTGTTCAGCTAAAGCTACAAGTTAGTGTAGTGCGACCTCTGCACAGTGTTCAGCTAAAGCTACAAGTTAGTGTAGTGCGACCTCTGCACAAGGTTCAGCTAAAGCTACAAGTTAGTGTAATGCGACCTCTGCACAGTGGTCAGCTAAAGCTACGAGTTAGTGTAGTGCGACCTATGCACAGTATTCAGCTAAAGCTACAAGTTAATGTAGTGCAACCTCTGCACAGTGTTCAAGCTAAAGTTACCTATAAAATGTTGGTGGTGTTTTCTTGATCTTATCTCTACCGCAGGCAGCTACATTATTTAAACGTTAGTGTAGCGCGTCCTCTGCACAGTGTTCTGCTAAAACTATGAGTTAGTGTAGTGTGACCTCTGCACAGTGTTCAGCTAAAGCTACAAGTTAGTGTAGTGCGACCTCTGCACAGTGTTCAGCTAAAGCTACAAGTTAGTGTAGTGCAACCTCTGCACAGTGTTCAGCTAAAGCTACCTGTAGAAGATTGGTGGTGTTTTTCTGATCCTATCACTACTGCAGGCAGCTACATTATTTACACATTAGTGTAGTGCGACCTCTGCACAGTGTTCAGCTAAAGCTACCTGTAGAAGGTTGGCGGTGTTTTCCTGATCCTATCACTACCGCAGGCAGCTACATTATTTACAATTTAGTGTAGTGCGACGTCTGTACAGTGTTCAGCTAAAGCTACAAGTTAGTGTAGTGCGACCTCTGCGCAGTGTTCAGCTAAAGCTACAAGTTAGTGTAGTGCGACCTCTAAACAGTGTTCAGCTAAAGCTACGTGTAGAAGATTGTTGGTGTTTTTCTGATCCTATCACTACCGCAGGCAGCTACATTATTTACACATTGCTAATGGGTATATGGACAGGGGATTATAGCGGTGCTAAAGTCAAGGGGTGCAAAAAAGGAAAAGACGAAAAAGAAGATATAAAAAGCAAAAAATTACAAAGTTTATTAATAATAATACAAATATAGAAAATTACACTTAGGTCAGTTAACACTTAAAATAAATATGTATACTGTATGTGACCCAGAATATGATGAGATAGGCCGGATGGAGATGGCCGTCGAAGTGGGGGCTCGATTTCCTACATGTTTCGCCAAGACATTGGCTTCTTCAGGGAACAAGAGCTCAAAAGATAAATATATAAAGAAGGTCTGTATATAGAAATATAGAAAACATCATGTGAGCAAGATTGTTTATCAATGCAGTACTTAATATACACTCAAGAGAATTAATATTGTGGCTGGACAATCATGCAACCAGGTGGCCCACTGATACCGGTGGCGCAAACGTACCTGAAACGCCGACACCCAGGGGGGGGAGCATGGAGGCGTCACTGCAGGGGAATGGGCAGGCCGCGCCGTATAATGTGCCTGCAGGGGGCATACAGTAGACCTGGCAATAGAGTGTTTTGAAAATATGTAAGTAATTATCGAATTTTGCATAAGAGGGACTGAAGATGGTGCAGTTACGCATCAATTGCATCAGACCAAAATTTATATATAAAAATATATAAATAAATGTGTCTGTATCTCATAGAAAGGTATAAAACTCACACTTTTCTTTAAAAACAGTAGAATGAAGTGGGCACAGAGTGCCTGTAGATGGATATGCGCACACAGCAAGGCAGTCAACGAAGTCAATGGGATCAGCAGTGAATTGAAAAGGGGGCCTGAGTAGGAAAGTAAATTACTTTAAGGGTAATACTAATGATCATTCTAAACTTAACCAGGAAAGGTTCATCAAGGAGGTACTTACTTAATGGAATATACTGCCAGATGGAAGTCTCATATTGGTGCAGTCACATGCATGGGATGCTTAGCTCGAAGATTTTTTATAAGGATTTTTTTTAAAAGAAAAGGGCAGCAATTGCAATAAGTCCTAAGGAGAACAGATGTAAGGGGAAAAGTTAGGACAACATAGGCTCTATTGAGGACAAATAAGACTGCTGAGGAGACAGGAAGCATATTACCTGATCAACCATATAGCAGACAGTGTGACTTAAAAGAAATCGATGTTCAGAATAGCCAAAAGAATGGATGATAAGTCCAAAGTGACTCCTAAAAGAGAAGTTTAGGAGCTCGTTTAAGCAATAAAATAGGGAAAAGAATTGTTGCTGAATGCCATGAAGAAAGAAGATTACCTTATTGCTGTGTGTGGAGCATAAACAGGCACGTCCCTCATCCAGCAAAGAGGCTGAGGAACTGGCCGGTTACTGATATACCCCCCACACCTGATCAGATGCTGATCAGGTGTGCGGACGCAAATGAGGGGCATCCGCGCCTGCGCACACAGCGGTGCCACGGAACTACACGTTCCATCATGCACCGCGTGCGCATGCTCAGAACAGGCGGGCCGCATGGCGAATGGGAGGGTGAGACGCCACGGAATGGGAGGTACCAGGGCGCCACCACCTCCCATCAGCCGATGGAGACAGGGGGACCAGAGAGTCTGAGTGCGGCGCGGACACCAAGGGCAGACAGGGATCTGCCCTGGGCGTCCGTACAGGCACGAACAGCGCTGGCAGTGCACCTCCCAGGAGGGAAGCCAAGGCCACGACCACCTCCCAAGGTGCCGGGGGACCAGACAACCGATGCGATCCGGCAGTGGGGCACAACAAGCGCATGACTTGAAGTGGGCAGAGACACAGGGTGGGGGAGCGAGGCCCCCACTAGTCCGACAGTCCACAAGGGTCCATAGGGATATCGGGAAGAACCTGTGTGTGAGCACACAATGTCCAGCCACAGGGTGCATAACGTGCATAGAGAACCACGGGGTCCTAGTTACACAGAGAAATACACGATGAAACACAGGCAATACTAGTATAACCTAGACTTACATCGAAAAAATATATGCATTAAAGAATTGTGTTGATACAATATCAAAAAACTTTACATATCTATGAATACAAATAAAAATTGAGAGTTGAACAAAAATGCAAAAAATCAGATAGAGAAATATTAGTATGAAAGAAGATACACTCGTAGCCAATAACAAGATCATGGTAGTATGAAATACCATAAAAGAACTGTAAAAGAAACCGCAAATGAAGCCATGGCAAGATGAAAGCTAGAAAACGAAAGGGAGGAGCAAAGGGAGGGGGGTACAGGACACTGGGAGACGGGAGAGCAAGTAGAGAGAAAGGGACAAAAGAAAACTACAAGCGACATTAGTGTAGTGCAAACTCTGCACAGCGTTCAACTAAGCTACCTGTAGAAGGTTGGTGGTGTTTTCCTGATCCTATCACTACCGCAGGCAGCTACATTATTTACAAGTTAGTGTAGTGCATCCTCTGCACAGTGTTCAGCTAAAGCTACCTGTAGAAGGTTGGTGGTGTTTTCCTGATTCTATCACTACCACAGGCAGCTACATTATTTAAACGTTGGTGTAGTGTGTCCTCTGCACAGTGTTCAGCTAACGCTACGAGTTAGTGTAGTGTGACCTCTGCACAGTGTTCAGCTAAAGCTACAAGTTAGTGTAGTGTGACCTCTGCACAGTTTTCAGCTAAAGCTACAAGTTATTGTAGTGCGACCTCTGCACAGTGTTCAGCTAAAGTTACAAGTTAGTGTAGTGCGACCTCTGCACAGTGTTCAGCTAAAGCTAAAAGTTAGTGTAGTGCAACCTCTGCACAGTGTTCAGCTAAAGCTACAACTTAGTGTAGTGCGACCTCTGCACACTGGTCAGCTAAAGCTACAAGTTAGTGTAGTGCGACCTCTGCACAGTGTTCAGATAAAGCTACAAGTTAGTGTAGTGCGACTTCTGCACAGTGTTCAAGCTAAAGTTACCTGTAGAAGGTTGGTGGTGTTTTCCTGATCCTATAGCTACCGCAGGCAGCTACATTATTTAAACGTTAGTGTAGCGCGTCCTCTGAACAGTGTTCAGCTAAAACTATGAGTTAGTGTAGTGCGACCTCTGCACAGTATTCAGCTAAAGCTACAAGTTAGTGTAGTGCGACCTCTGCACAGTGTTCAGCTAAAGCTACAAGTCAGTGTAGTGCGACCTCTGCACAATGTTCAGCTAAAGCTACCTATAGAAGATTGGTGGTGTTTTTCTGATCCTATCACTACTGCAGGCAGCTACATTATTTACACGTTAGTGTATTGCGACCTCTGCACAGTGTTCAGCTAAAGCTACCTGTAGAAGGTTGGCAGTGTTTTCCTGATCCTGTCACTACCGCAGGCAGCTACATTATTTACAAGTTTGTGTAGTGCGACCTCTGAACAGTGTTCAGCTGAAGCTACAAGTTAGTGTAGTGTGACCTCTGCACAGTGTTCAGCTAAAGCTACAAGATAGTGTAGTGCGACCTCTGCACAGTGTTCAGTTAAAGCTTCAAGTTAGTGTAGTACAACCTCTGCACAGTGTTCAAGCTAAAGCTACCTGTAGAAGGTTGGTGGTGTTTTCCTGATCCTATCACTACCGCAGGCAGCTACATTATTTACAAGTTAGTGTAGTGTGTCCTCTGCACAGTGTTCAACTAAAGCTATCTGTAGAAGGTTGGTGGTGTTTTCCTGATCCTATCACTACCACAGGCAGCTACATTATTTAAACGTTAGTGTACTGAGTCCTCTGCACAGTGTTCAGCTAAAGCTAAAAGTTAGTGTAGTGCGACCTCTGCACAATGTTAAGCTAAAGCTACAAGTTAGTGTAGTGCGACCTCTGCACAGTGTTCAGCTAAAGCTACAAGTTAGTGTAGTGCGACCTCTACACAATGTTCAGCTAAAGCTACCTATAGAAGATTGGTGGTGGTTTTCTGATCCTATCACTACTGCAGGCAGCTACATTATTTATACATTAGTGTATTGTGACCTCTGCACAGTGTTCAGCTAAAGCTACCTGTAGAAGGTTGGCAGTGTTTTCTTGATCCTGTCACTACCGCAGGCAGCTACATTATTTGCAAGTTAGTGTAGTGCGACCTCTGAACAGTGTTCAGCTGAAGCTACAAGTTAGTGCAGTGTGACCTCTGCACAGTGTTCAGCTAAAGCTACAAGTTAATGTAGTGCGACCTCTGCACAGTGTTCAGTTAAACCTACAAGTTAGTGTAGTACAACCTCTGCACAGTGTTCAGCTAAAGCTACAAGTTAGTGTAGTGCAACCTCTGCACAGTGTTCAGCTAAAGCTACAAGTTAGTGTAGTGTGACCTCTGCACAGTGTTCAAGCTAAAGCTACCTGTAGAAGGTTGGTGGTGTTTTCCTGATCCTCTCACTACCACAGGCAGCTACATTATTTAAAGTTAGTGTAGTGTGTCCTCTGCACAGTGTTCAACTAAAGCTACTTGTAGAAGGTTGGTGGTGTTTTCCTGATCCTATCACTACCACAGGCAGCTACATTATTTAAACGTTAGTGTAGTGAGTCCTCTGCACAGTGTTCAGCTAAAGCTAAAAGTTAGTGTAGTGCGACCTCTGCACAATGTTCAGCTAAAGCTACAAGTTAGTGTAGTGCGACCTCTGCACAGTGTTCAGCTAAAGCTACAAGTTAGTGTAGTGCGACCTCTGCACAGTGGTCAGCTAAAGCTACAAGTTAGTGTAGTGCGACCTCTGCACAGTGTTCAGCTAAAGCTACAAGTTAGTGTTGTGCGACCTCGGCACAGTGGTCAGCTAAAGCTACAAGTTAGTGTAGTGCGACCTCTGCACAGTGTTCAGCTAAAGCTACAAGTTAGTGTAGTGCAACCTCTGAACGGTGGTCAGCTAAAGCTACAAGTTAGTGTAGTGCGACCTCTGCACAGTGTTCAGCTAAAGCTACAAGTTAGTGTAGTGCGACCTCTGCACAGTGTTCAAGCTAAAGTTACTTGTAGAAGGTTGGTGGTGTTTTCCTGATCGTATCACTACCGCAGGCAGCTACATTATTTAAACGTTAGTGTAGCGTGTCCTCTGCACAGTGTTCAGCTAAAACTACGAGTTAGTGTAGTGCGACCTCTGCACAGTGTTCAGCTAAAGCTACAAGTTAGTGTAGTGCGACCTCTGCACAGTGGTTAGCTAAAGCTACAAGTTAGTGTAGTGTGACCTCTGCACAGTGTTCAGCTAAAGCTACAAGTTAGTGTAGTGCGACCTCTGAACGGTGGTCAGCTAAAGCTACAAGTTAGTGTAGTGCGACCTCTGCACAGTGTTCAGCTAAAGCTACAAGTTAGTGTAGTGCGACCTCTGAACAGTGTTCAAGCTAAAGTTACTTGTAGAAGGTTGGTGGTGTTTTCCTGATCGTATCACTACCGCAGGCAGCTACATTATTTAAACGTTAGTGTAGTGCGACCTCTGCACAGTGTTCAGCTAAAGCTACAAGTTAGTGTAGTGCGACCTCTGCACAGTGTTCAGCTGAAGTTAAAAGTTAGTGTAGTGCGACCTCTGCACAGTGTTCAGCTATAGCTACAAGTTAGTGTAGTACGACCTCTGCACAGTGTTCAGCTAAAGCTACAAGTTAGTGTAGTGCGACCTCTGCACAGTGTTCAAGCTAAAGCTACCTGTAGAAGGTTGGTGATGTTTTCCTGATCCTATCACTACCGCAGGCAGCTACATTATTTATACGTTAGTGTAGTGCGAACTCTGCACAGTGTTCAGCTAAAGCTACCTGTAGACGGTTGGTGGTGTTTTCCTGATCCTATCACTACAGCAGGCAGCTACATTATTTGCAAGTTAGTGTAGTGTGTCCTCTGCACAGTGTTCAGCTAAAGCTACCTGTAGAAGGTTGGTGGTGTTTTCCTGATTCTATTACTACAACAGGCAGCTGAATTATTTAAATGTTAGTGTAGTGCGTCCTCTGCACAGTGTTCAGCTAAAGCTACGAGTTAGTGTAGTGCGACCTCTGCACAGTGTTCAGCTAAAGCTACGAGTTAATGTAGTGTGACCTCTGCACAGTGTTTAGCTAATGCTACAAGTTAGTGTAGTGAGACCTCTGCACAGTGTTCAAGCTAAAGCTACCTGTAGAAGATTGGTGGTGTTTTTCTGATCCTATCTCTACCCCCGGCAGCTACATTATTTAAACGTTAGTGTAGTTCGTCCTCTGCACAGTGTTCAGCTAAAGCTACAAGTTAGTGTAGTGCGACCTCTGCACAGTGTTCAAGCTAAAGCTACCTGTAGAAGGTTGGTGATGTTTTCCTGAACCTATCACTACCGCAGGCAGCTACATTATTTATACGTTAGTGTAGTACAAACTCTGCTCAGTGTTCAGCTAAAGCTACCTGTAGAAGATTGGTGGTGTTTTTCTGATCCTATCACTAATGCAGACAGCTACATTATTTACACTTTAGTGTAGTGCGACCTCTGCACAGTGTTCAGCTAAAGCTACCTGTAGAAGGTTGGCAGTGTTTTCCTAAACCTATCACTACCGCAGGCAACTACATTATTTACAAGTTAGTGTACTGCGACCTCTGCACAGTGTTCAGCTGAAGCTACAAGTTAGTGTAGTGTGACCTCTGCACAGTGTTCAGCTAAAGCTACAAGTTAGTGTAGTGAGACCTCTGCACACTGCTCAGCTAAAGCCACAAGTTAGTGTAGTGCAACCTCTGCACAGTGTTCAGCTAAAGCTACAACTTAGTGTAGTGCGACCTCTGCACAGTAGTCAGCTAAAGCTACAAGTTAGTGTAGTGCGACCTCTGCACAGTGTTCAGCTAAAGCTACAAGTTAGTGTAGTGCAACTTCTGCACAGTGTTCAAGCTAAAGTTACCTGTAGAAGGTTGGAAGTGTTTTCCTGATACTATCGCTACCGCAGGCAGCTACATATTTTAAACGTTAGTGTAGCGCATCCTCTGCACAGTGTTCAGCTAAAACTATGAGTTAGTGTAGTGCGACCTCTGCAGAGTGTTCAGCTAAAGCTACAAGTTAGAGTAGTGCGACCTCTGCACAGTGTTCAGCTAAAGCTACAAGTTAGTGTAGTGCGACCTCTGCACAATGTTCAGCTAAAGCTACCTATAGAAGATTGGTGGTGTTTTTCTGATCCTATCACTACTGCAGGCAGCTACATTATTTACACGTTAGTGTATTGCGACCTCTGCACAGTGTTCAGCTAAAGCTACCTGCAGAAGGTTGGCAGTGTTTTCCTGAACCTGTCACTACTGTAGGCAGCTACATTATTTACAAGTTAGTGTAGTACGACCTCTGAACAGTGTTCAGCTGAAGCTACAATTTAGTGTAGTATGACCTCTGCACAGTGTTCAGCTAAAGCTACAAGTTAGTGTAGCGTGACCTCTGCACAGTGTTCAAGCTAAAGCTACCTGTAGAAGGTTTTTGTGTTTTCCTGATCCTATCACTACCGCAGGCAGCTACATTATTTACAAGTTAGTGTAGTGCGACCTCTGCACAGTGTTCAGCTAAAGCTACAAGTTAGTGTAGTGCGACCTCTGCACAGTGGTCAGCTAAAGCTACAAGTTAGTGTAGTGCGACCTCTGCACAGTGTTCAGCTAAAGCTACAAGTTAGTGTTGTGCGACCTCGGCACAGTGGTCAGCTAAAGCTACAAGTTAGTGTAGTGCGACCTCTGCACAGTGTTCAGCTAAAGCTACAAGTTAGTGTAGTGCAACCTCTGAACGGTGGTCAGCTAAAGCTACAAGTTAGTGTAGTGCGACCTCTGCACAGTGTTCAGCTAAAGCTACAAGTTAGTGTAGTGCGACCTCTGCACAGTGTTCAAGCTAAAGTTACTTGTAGAAGGTTGGTGGTGTTTTCCTGATCGTATCACTACCGCAGGCAGCTACATTATTTAAACGTTAGTGTAGCGTGTCCTCTGCACAGTGTTCAGCTAAAACTACGAGTTAGTGTAGTGCGACCTCTGCACAGTGTTCAGCTAAAGCTACAAGTTAGTGTAGTGCGACCTCTGCACAGTGGTCAGCTAAAGCTACAAGTTAGTGTAGTGTGACCTCTGCACAGTGTTCAGCTAAAGCTACAAGTTAGTGTAGTGCGACCTCTGAACGGTGGTCAGCTAAAGCTACAAGTTAGTGTAGTGCGACCTCTGCACAGTGTTCAGCTAAAGCTACAAGTTAGTGTAGTGCGACCTCTGCACAGTGTTCAAGCTAAAGTTACTTGTAGAAGGTTGGTGGTGTTTTCCTGATCGTATCACTACCGCAGGCAGCTACATTATTTAAACGTTAGTGTAGCGTGTCCTCTGCACAGTGTTCAGCTAAAACTACGAGTTAGTGTAGTGCGACCTCTGCACAGTGTTCAGCTAAAGCTACAAGTTAGTGTAGTGCGACCTCTGCACAGTGTTCAGCTAAAGCTACAAGTTAGTGTAGTGCGACCTCTGCACAGTGTTCAGCTGAAGTTAAAAGTTAGTGTAGTGCGACCTCTGCACAGTGTTCAGCTATAGCTACAAGTTAGTGTAGTACGACCTCTGCACAGTGTTCAGCTAAAGCTACAAGTTAGTGTAGTGCGACCTCTGCACAGTGTTCAAGCTAAAGCTACCTGTAGAAGGTTGGTGATGTTTTCCTGATCCTATCACTACCGCAGGCAGCTACATTATTTATACGTTAGTGTAGTGCGAACTCTGCACAGTGTTCAGCTAAAGCTACCTGTAGACGGTTGGTGGTGTTTTCCTGATCCTATCACTACAGCAGGCAGCTACATTATTTGCAAGTTAGTGTAGTGTGTCCTCTGCACAGTGTTCAGCTAAAGCTACCTGTAGAAGGTTGGTGGTGTTTTCCTGATTCTATTACTACAACAGGCAGCTGAATTATTTAAATGTTAGTGTAGTGCGTCCTCTGCACAGTGTTCAGCTAAAGCTACGAGTTAGTGTAGTGCGACCTCTGCACAGTGTTCAGCTAAAGCTACGAGTTAATGTAGTGTGACCTCTGCACAGTGTTTAGCTAATGCTACAAGTTAGTGTAGTGAGACCTCTGCACAGTGTTCAAGCTAAAGCTACCTGTAGAAGATTGGTGGTGTTTTTCTGATCCTATCTCTACCCCCGGCAGCTACATTATTTAAACGTTAGTGTAGTTCGTCCTCTGCACAGTGTTCAGCTAAAGCTACAAGTTAGTGTAGTGCGACCTCTGCACAGTGTTCAAGCTAAAGCTACCTGTAGAAGGTTGGTGATGTTTTCCTGAACCTATCACTACCGCAGGCAGCTACATTATTTATACGTTAGTGTAGTACGAACTCTGCTCAGTGTTCAGCTAAAGCTACCTGTAGAAGATTGGTGGTGTTTTTCTGATCCTATCACTACTGCAGACAGCTACATTATTTACACTTTAGTGTAGTGCGACCTCTGCACAGTGTTCAGCTAAAGCTACCTGTAGAAGGTTGGCAGTGTTTTCCTAAACCTATCACTACCGCAGGCAACTACATTATTTACAAGTTAGTGTACTGCGACCTCTGCACAGTGTTCAGCTGAAGCTACAAGTTAGTGTAGTGTGACCTCTGCACAGTGTTCAGCTAAAGCTACAAGTTAGTGTAGTGAGACCTCTGCACACTGTTCAGCTAAAGCCATAAGTTAGTGTAGTGCAACCTCTGCACAGTGTTCAGCTAAAGCTACAACTTAGTGTAGTGCGACCTCTGCACAGTAGTCAGCTAAAGCTACAAGTTAGTGTAGTGCGACCTCTGCACAGTGTTCAGCTAAAGCTACAAGTTAGTGTAGTGCAACTTCTGCACAGTGTTCAAGCTAAAGTTACCTGTAGAAGGTTGGAGGTGTTTTCCTGATACTATCGCTACCGCAGGCAGCTACATATTTTAAACGTTAGTGTAGCGCATCCTCTGCACAGTGTTCAGCTAAAACTATGAGTTAGTGTAGTGCGACCTCTGCAGAGTGTTCAGCTAAAGCTACAAGTTAGAGTAGTGCGACCTCTGCACAGTGTTCAGCTAAAGCTACAAGTTAGTGTAGTGCGACCTCTGCACAATGTTCAGCTAAAGCTACCTATAGAAGATTGGTGGTGTTTTTCTGATCCTATCACTACTGCAGGCAGCTACATTATTTACACGTTAGTGTATTGCGACCTCTGCACAGTGTTCAGCTAAAGCTACCTGCAGAAGGTTGGCAGTGTTTTCCTGAACCTGTCACTACTGCAGGCAGCTACATTATTTACAAGTTAGTGTAGTACGACCTCTGAACAGTGTTCAGCTGAAGCTACAATTTAGTGTAGTATGACCTCTGCACAGTGTTCAGCTAAAGCTACAAGTTAGTGTAGCGTGACCTCTGCACAGTGTTCAAGCTAAAGCTACCTGTAGAAGGTTTTTGTGTTTTCCTGATCCTATCACTACTGCAGGCAGCTACATTATTTACAAGTTAGTGTAGTGTGTCCTCTGCACAGTGTTCAACTAAAGCTATCTGTAGAAGGCTGCTGGTGTTTTCCTGATCCTATCACTACCACAGGCAGCTACATTATTTAAACATTAGTGTAGTGAGTCCTCTGCACAGTGTTCAGCTAAAGCTAAAAGTTAGTGTAGTGCGACCTCTGCACAATGTTCAGCTAAATCTACAAGTTAATGTAGTTGGACCTCTGCACAGTGTTCAGCTAATGCTACAAGTTAGTGTAGTGCGACCTCTGCACAGTGTTCAAGCTAAAGTTACTTGTAGAAGGTTGGTGGTGTTTTCCTGATCGTATCACTACCGCAGGCAGCTACATTATTTAAACGTTAGTGTAGCGCGTCCTCTGCACAGTGTTCAGCTAAAACTACGAGTTGTTGTAGTGCGACCTCTGCACAGTGTTCAGCTAAAGCTACAAGTTAGTGTAGTGCGACCTCTGCACAGTGTTCAGCTAAAGCTACAAGTTAGTGTAGTGCGACCTCTGCACAGCGTTCAGCTAAGGCTACCTGTAGAAGATTGGTGGTGTTTTTCTGATCCTATCACTACTGCAGGCAGCTACATTATTTACACATTAGTGTAGTGCGACCTCTGCACAGTGTTCAGCTAAAGCTACCTGTAGAAGGTTGGCAGTGTTTTCCTGATCCTATCACTACCGCAGGCAGCTACATTATTTACAAGTTAGTGTAGTGTGACCTCTGCACAGTGTTCAGCTAAAGCTACAAGTTAGTGTAGTGCGACCTCTGCACAGTGTTCAGCTGAATTTACAAGTTAGTGTAGTGCGACCTCTGCACAGTGTTCAGCTATAGCTACAAGTTAGTGTAGTACGACCTCTGCACAGTGTTCAGCTAAAGCTACAAGTTAGTGTAGTGCGACCACTGCACAGTGTTCAAGCTAAAGCTACCTGTAGAAGGTTGGTGATGTTTTCCTGATCCTATCACTACCGCAGACAGCTACATTATTTATACGTTAGTGTAATGTGAACTCTGCACAGTGTTCAGGTAAAGCTACCTGTAGAAGGTTGGTGGTTTTTTCCAGATCCTATCACTACAGCAGGCAGCTACATTATTTACAAGTTAGTGTAGTGTGTCCTCTGCACAGTGTTCAGCTAAAGCTACCTGTAGAAGGTTGGTGGTGTTTTCCTGATTCTATCACTACCACAGGCAGCTACATTATTTAAACGTTAGTGTAGTGCGTCCTCTGCACAGTGTTCAGCTAAAGCTACGAGTTAGTGTAGTGCGACCTCTGAACAGTGTTCAGCTAAAGCTACGAGTTAATGTAGTGCGACCTCTGCACAGTGTTTAGCTAATGCTACAAGTTAGTGTAGTGCGACCTCTGCACAGTGTTCAAGCTAAATCTACCTGTAGAAGATTGGTGGTGTTTTTCTGATCATATCTCTACCGCCGGCAGCTACATTATTTAAAAGTTAGTGTAGTGCGTCCTCTGCACAGTGTTCAGCTAAAGCTACAGGTTTGTGTAGTGCGACCTCTGCACAATGTTCAGCTAAAGCTACCTATAGAAGATTGGTGGTGTTTTTCTGATCCTATCACTACTGCAAGCAGCTACTTATTTACAAGTTAGTGTAGTGGGACCTCTGCACAGTGTTCAGCTAAAGCTACAAGTTAGTGTAGTGCGACCTCTGCACAGTGTTCAAGCTAAAGCTACCTGTAGAAGGTTGGTGGTGTTTTCCTGATCCTATCACTACCACAGGCAGCTAAATTATTTACACGTTAGTGCAGTGCGAACTCTGAACATTGTTCAGCTAAAGCTACAAGTTAATGTAGTGTAACCTCTGCACAGTGTTCAGCTAATGCTACAAGTTAGTGTAGTGCGACCTCTGCACAGTGTTCAGCTAAAGCTACAAGTTAGTGTAATGCGACCTCTGCACAGTGTCCAGCTAAAGCTACAAGTTAATGTAGTGCGACCTCTGCACAGTGTTCAGCTAAAGCTACAAGTTAGTGTAGTGTGACCTCTGCACAGTGGTAAGCTAAAGCTACAAGTTAATGTAGTGCGACCTCTGCACAGTGTTCAGCTAAAGCTACAAGTTAGTGTAGTGCGACCTCTGCACAGTGTTCAAGCTAAAGTTACTTGTAGAAGGTTGGTGGTGTTTTCCTGATCCTATCACTAAAGCAGGCAGCTACATTATTTAAACGTTAGTGTAGCGTGTCCTCTGCACAGTGTTCAGCTAAAACTGCGAGTTAGTGTAGTGTGACCTCTGCACAGTGTTCAGCTAAAGCTACAAGTTAGTGTAGTGCGACCTCTGCACAGTGTTCAGCTAAAGCTACAAGTTAGTGTAGTGCGACCTCTGCACAGTGTTCAGCTAAAGCTACCTGTAGAAGATTGGTGGTGTTTTTCTGATCCTATCACTACTGCAGGCAGCTACATTATTTACACATTAGTGTAGTGCGACCTCTGCACAGTGTTCAGCTAAAGCTACCTGTAGAAGGTTGGCAGTGTTTTCCTGATCCTATCACTACCACAGGCAGCTACATTATTTACAAGTTAGTGTAGTGTGACCTCTGCACAGTGTTCAGCTAAAACTACAAGTTAGTGTAGTGCGACCTCTGCACAGTGTTCAGCTGAAGTTACAAGTTAGTGTAGTGCGACCTCTGCACAGTGTTCAGCTATAGCTACAAGTTAGTGTAGTACGACCTCTGCACAGTGTTCAGCTAAAGCTAATGGTTACTGTAGTGCGACCTCTGCACAGTGTTCAGCTAAAGCTGCAAGTTAGTATAGTGCGACCTCAGCACAGTGTTCAAGCTAAAGCTACCTGTAGAAGGTTGGTGGTGTTTTCCTGATCCTATCACTATCGCAGGCAGCTAAATTATTTACACATTAGTGTAGTGCGAACTCTGCACCGTGTTCAGCTAAAGCTACAAGTTAATGTAGTGCGACCTCTGCACAGTGGTTAGCTAAAGCTGCAAGTTAGTGTAGTGCGACCTCTGCACAGTGTTCAGCTAAAGCTACAAGTTAGTGTAGTGCGACCTCTGCACAGTGGTCAGCTAAAGCTACAAGTTAATGTAGTGCGACCTCTGCACAGTGTTCAGCTAAAGCTACAAGTTAGTGGAGTGCGACCTCTGCACAGTGTTCAGCTAAAGCTACAAGTTAGTGTAATGCGACCTCTGCACAGTGTTCAAGCTAAAGCTACCTATAGAAGATTGGTAGTGTTTTTCTAATCCTATCACTACCGCAGGCAGCTACATTATTTACAAGTTAGTGTAGTGTGTCCTCTGCACAGTGTTCAACTAAAGCTACCTGTAGAAGGTTGGTGGTGTTTTCCTGATCCCATCACTACCACAGGCAGCTACATTATTTAAACGTTAGTGTAGTGAGTCCTCTGCACAGTGTTCAGCTAAAGCTAAAAGTTAGTGTAGTGCGACCTCTGCGCAGTGTTCAGCTAAAGCTACACGTTAATGTAGTGCGACCTCTGCACAGTGTTCAGCTAATGCTACAAGTTAGTGTAGTGCGACCTCTGCACAGTGTTCAGCTAAAGCTACAAGTTAGTGTAGTGCAACCTCTGCACAGTGTTCAGCTAAAGCTACAAGTTAGTGTAGTGCGACCTCTGCACAAGGTTCAGCTAAAGCTACAATTTAGTGTAGTGCGACCTCTGCACAGTGGTTAGCTAAATCTACAAGTTAGTGTAGTGCGACCTCTGCACAGTGTTCAGCTAAAGCTACAAGTTAGTGTAGTGCGACCTCTGCACAGTGGTCAGCTAAAGCTACAAGTTAATGTAGTGCGACCTCTGCACAGTGTTCAGCTAAAGCTACAAGTTAGTGTAGTGCGACCTCTGTACAGTGTTCAAGCTAAAGTTACTTGTAGAAGGTTGGTGGTGTTTTCCTGATCCTATCACTACCGCAGGCAGCTACATTATTTAAACGTTAGTGTAGCGTGTCCTCTGCACAGTGTTCAGCTAAAACTGCGAGTTAGTGTAGTGCGACCTCTGCACAGTGTTCAGCTGAAGCTACAATTTAGTGTAGTGCGACCTCTGCACAGTGTTCAGCTAAAGCTACATGTTAGTGTAGTGCGACCTCTGCACAGTGTTCAGCTAAAGCTGCCTGTAGAAGATTAGTGGTGTTTTTCTGATCCTATCACTACTGCAGGCAGCTACATTATTTACACGTTATTGTAGTGCGACCTCTGCACAGTGTTCAGCTAAAGCTACCTGTAAAAGGTTGGCAGTGTTTTCCTGATCCTATCACTACCGCAGGCAGCTACATTATTTACAAGTTAGTGTAGTGTGACCTCTGTACAGTGTTCAGCTAAAACTACAAGTTAGTGTACTGCGACCTCTGCACAGTGTTCAGCTGAAGTTACAAGTTAGTGTAGTGCGACCTCTGAACAGTGTTCAGCTATAGCTACAAATTAGTGTAGTACGACCTCTGCACAGTGTTCAGCTAAAGCTAATGGTTAGTGTAGTGCGACCTCTGCACAGTGTTCAGCTAAAGCTGCAAGTTAGTGTAGTGCGACCTCTGCACAGTGTTCAAGCTAAAGCTACCTGTAGAAGGTTGGTGGTGTTTTCCTGATCCTATCACTACCGCAGGCAGCTAAATTATTTACATGTTAGTGTAGTGCGAACTCTGCACCGTGTCCAGCTAAAGCTACAAGTTAATGTAGTGCGACCTCTGCACAGTGTTCAGCTAATGCTACAAGTTAGTGTAATGCGACCTCTGCACAGTGTTCAGCTAAAGCTACAAGTTAGTGTAGTGCGACCTCTGCACAAGGTTCAGCTAAAGCTACAAGTTAGTGTAGTGCGACCTCTGCACAGTGGTCAGCTAAAGCTACAAGTTAGTGTAGTGCGACCTCTGCACAGTGTTCAGCTAAAGCTACAAGTTAGTGTAGTACGACCTCTGCACAGTGGTCAGCTAAAGCTACAAGTTAGTGTAGTGCAACCTCTGCAGAGTGTTCAGTTAAAGCTACAAGTTAGTGTAGTGCGACCTCTGCACAGTGTTCAAGCTAAAGTTACTTGTAGAAGGTTGGTGGTGTTTTCCTGATCCTATCACTACCGCAGGTAGCTACATTATTTAAACGTTATTGTAGCGCGTCCTCTGCACAGTGTTCAGCTAAAACTATGAGTTAGTGTAGTGCGACCTCTGCACAGTGTTCAGCTAAAGCTACAAGTTAGTGTAGTGTGACCTCTGCACAGTGTTCAGCTAAAGCTACAAGTTAGTGTAGTGCAACCTCTGCACAGTGTTCAGCTAAAGCTGCCTGTAGAAGATTAGTGGTGTTTTTCTGATCCTATCACTACTGCAGGCAGCTACATTATTTACACGTTATTGTAGTGCGACCTCTGCACAGTGTTCAGCTAAAGCTACCTGTTGAAGGTTGGCGGTGTTTTCCTGATCCCATCACTACCACAGGCATCTACATTATTTACAAGTTAGTGTATTGTGACCTCTGCACAGTGTTCAACTAAAGCTACAAGTTAGTGTAGTGCGACCTCTCCACAGTGTTCAGCTAAAGCTACAAGTTAGTGTAGTGCGACCTCTGCACAGTGTTCAGCTAAAGCTACAAGTTAGTGTAGTGCGACCTCTGCACAGTGTTCAGCTAAAGCTACATGTAGAAGGTTGGTGGTGTTTTCCTGATTCTATCATTACCGTAGACAGCTACATTATTTACACATTAGTGTAGTGCGACCTCTGCACAGTGTTCAGCTAAAGCTACCTGTAGAAGGTTGGTGGTGTTTTCCTGATCCTATCTCTACCGCCGACAGCTACATTATTTAAACGTTAGTGTAGTGCATCCTCTGCACAGTGTTCAGCTAAAGCTACCTATAGAAGGTCGGTGGTGTTTTCCTGATCCTATCACTACCGCAGGCAGCTACATTATTTAAATGTTAATGTAATGCGTCCTCTGCACAGTGTTTAGCTAATGCTACAAGTTAGTGTAGTGTGACCTCTGCACAGTGTTCAGCTAAAGCTACAAGTTAGTGTAGTGCAACCTCTGCACAGTGTTCAGCTAAAGCTACAAGTTAGTGTAGTGCGACCTCTGCACACGGTTCAGCCAAAGCTACAAGTTGGTGTAGTGCGACCTCTGCACGGTGGTCAGCTAAAGCTACAAGTTAGTGTAGTGCGACCTCTGCACAGTGTTCAGCTAAAGCTACAAGTTAGTGTAGTGCGACCTCTGCACAGTGGTCAGCTAAAGCTACAAGTTAGTGTAGTGCGACCTCTGCACAGTGTTCAGCTAAAGCTACAAGTTAGCGTAGTGCGACCTCTGCACAGTGGTCAGCTAAAGCTACAAGTTAGTGTAGTGCGACCTCTGCGCAGTGTTCAGCTAAAGCTACAAGTTAGTGTAGTGCGACCTCTGCACAGTGTTCAAGCTAAAGTTACTTGTAGAAGGTTGGTGGTGTTTTCCTGATCCTATTACTACCGCAGGCAGCTACATTATTTAAACATTAGTGTAGCGCGTCCCCTGCACAGTGTTCAGCTAAAACTACGAGTTAGTGTAGTGGGACCTCTGCACAGTGTTCAGCTAAAGCTACAACTTAGTGTAGTGCGACCTCGGCACAGTGTTCAGCTAAAGCTACGGGTTAGTGTATTGCGACCTCTGCACAGTGTTCAGCTAAAGCTACCTGTAGAAGATTGGTGGTGTTTTTCTGATCCTATCACTACTGCAGGCAGCTACATTATTTACAAGTTAGTGTAGTGTGACCTCTGCACAGTGTTCAGCTAAAACTACCTGTAGAAGGTTGGCGGTGTTTTCCTGATCCTATCACTACCGCAGGCAGCTACATTATTTACAAGTTAGTGTAGTGTGACCTCTGCACAGTGTTCAGCTGAAGCTACAAGTTAGTGTAGTGCGACCTCTGCACAGTGTTCAGCTGAAGCTACAAGTTAGTGTAGTGCGACCTCTGCACAGTGTTCAGCTAAAGCTACAAGTTAGTGTAGTGCGACCTCTGCACAGTGTTCAAGCTAAAGCTACCTGTAGAAGGTTGGTGGTGTTTTCCTGATCCTATCACTACAGCAGGCAGCTACATTATTTACATGTTAGTGTAGTGTGTCCTCTGCACAGTGTTCAGCTAAAGCTACCTGTAGAAGGTTGGTGCTGTTTTCCTGATTCTATCACTACCACAGGCAGCTACATTATTTAAACGTTAGTGTAGTGCATCCTCTGCACAGTGTTCAGCTAAAGCTACAAGTTAGTGTAGTGCGACCTCTGCACAGTCTTCAGCTAAAGCTACGAGTTAATGTAGTGCGACCTCTGCACAGTGTTCAGCTAAAGCTACAAGTTAATGTAGTGCGACCTCTGCACAAGGTTCAGCTAAAGCTACAATTTAGTGTAGTGCGACCTCTGCACAGTGGTCAGCTAAAGCTACAAGTTAGTGTAGTGCGACCTCTGCACAGTGTTCAGCTAAAGCTACAAGTTAGTGTAGTGCGACCTCTGCACAGTGGTCAGCTAAAGCTACAAGTTAGTGTAGTGCGACCTCTGCACAGTGTTCAGCTAAAGCTACAAGTTAGTGTAGTGCGACCTCTGCACAGTGTTCAGCTAAAGCTACCTATAGAAGATTGGTGGTGTTTTTCTAATCCTATAACTACTGCAGGCAGCTACATTATTTACACGTTAGTGTAGTGCGACCTCTGCACAGTGTTCAGCTAAAGCTACCTGTAGAAGGTTGGCATTGTTTTCCTGTCACTACCGCAGGCAACTACATTATTTACAAGTTAGTGTAGTGCGACCTCTGAACAGTGTTCAGCTGAAGCTAAAAGTTAGTGTAGTGTGACCTCTGCACAGTGTTCAGCTAAAGCTACAAGTTAGTGTAGTGCGACCTCTGTACAGTGTTCAGCTAAAGCTATAAGTTAGTGTAGTACAACCTCTGCACAGTGTTCAGCTAAAGCTACAAGTTAGTGCAGTGCAACCTCTGCACAGTGTTCAGCTAAAGCTACAAGTTAGTGTAGTGCGACCTCTGCACAAGGTTCAGCTAAAGCTACAAGTTAGTGTAGTGCGACCTCTGCACGGTGGTCAGCTAAAGCTACAAATTAGTGTAGTGCGACCTCTGCACAGTGTTCAGCTAAAGCTACAAGTTAGTTTAGTGCGACCTCTGCACAGTGGTCAGCTAAAGCTACAAGTTAGTGCAATGCGACCTCTGCACAGTGTTCAGCTAAAGCTACAAGTTAGTGTAGTGCGACCTCTGCACAGTGTTCAAGCTAAAGTTACTTGTAGAAGGTTGGTGGTGTTTTCCTGATCCTATCACTACCACAGGCAGCTACATTATTTAAACGTTAGTGTAGCGCGTCCTCTGCACAGTGTTCAGCTAAAACTACGAGTTAGTGTAGTGCGACCTCTGCACAGTGTTCAGCTAAAGCTACAAGTTAGTGTAGTGCGACCTCTGCACAGCGTTCAGCTAAAGCTACAAGTTAGTGTAGTGCGACCTCTGCACAGTGTTCAGCTAAAGCTATCTGTAGAAGATTGGTGGTGTTTTTCTGATCCTATCACTACTGTAGGCAGCTACATT
This sequence comes from Aquarana catesbeiana, assembly GCF_042186555.1. Lineage (NCBI taxonomy): Eukaryota > Metazoa > Chordata > Amphibia > Anura > Ranidae > Aquarana > Aquarana catesbeiana. The sequence goes on along the minus strand of NC_133327.1, from coordinate 523,014,375 downwards.
ATTTACACATTAGTGTAGTGCGACCTCTGCACAGTGTTCAGCTAAAGCTACCTGTAGAAGTTTGGCAGTGTTTTCCTGATCCTATCACTATCGCAGGCAGCTACATTATTTACAAGTTAGTGTAGTGTGACCTCTGCACAGTGTTCAGCTAAAGCTACAAGTTAGTGTAGTGCGACCTCTGCACAGTGTTCAGCTGAAGTTACAAGTTAGTGTAGTGCGACCTCTGCACAGTGTTCAGCTAAAGCTACAAGTTAGTGTAGTGCGACCTCTGCACAGTGATCAGCTAAAGCTACAAGTTAGTGTAGTGCGACCTCTGCACAGTGTTCAGCTAAAGCTACAAGTTAGTGTAGTGTGACCTCTGCACAGTGTTCAGCTAAAGCTACCTATCGAAGATTGGTGGTGTTTTTCTAATCCTATAACTACTGCAGGCAGCTACATTATTTACACGTTAGTGTAGTGCGACCTCTGCACAGTGTTCAGCTAAAGCTACCTGTAGAAGGTTGGCATTGTTTTCCTGATCCTGTCACTACCGCAGGCAGCTACATTATTTACAAGTTAGTGTAGTGCGACCTCTGCACAGTGTTCAGCTAAAGCTACAAGTTAGTGTAGTGCGACCTCTGCACAGCGTTCAGCTAAAGCTACAAGTTAGTGTAGTGCGACCTCTGCACAGTGTTCAGCTAAAGCTATCTGTAGAAGATTGGTGGTGTTTTTCTGATCCTATCACTACTGTAGGCAGCTACATTATTTACACATTAGTGTAGTGCGACCTCTGCACAGTGTTCAGCTAAAGCTACCTGTAGAAGTTTGGCAGTGTTTTCCTAATCCTATCACTATCGCAGGCAGCTACATTATTTACAAGTTAGTGTAGTGTGACCTCTGCACAGTGTTCAGCTAAAGCTACAAGTTAGTGTAGTGCGACCTCTGCACAGTGTTCAGCTGAAGTTACAAGTTAGTGTAGTGCGACCTCTGCACAGTGTTCAGCTAAAGCTACAAGTTAGTGTAGTGCGACCTCTGCACAGTGGTCAGCTAAAGCTACAAGTTAGTGTAGTGCGACCTCTGCACAGTGTTCAGCTAAAGCTACAAGTTAGTGTAGTGTGACCTCTGCACAGTGTTCAGCTAAAGCTACCTATCGAAGATTGGTGGTGTTTTTCTAATCCTATAACTACTGCAGGCAGCTACATTATTTACACGTTAGTGTAGTGCGACCTCTGCACAGTGTTCAGCTAAAGCTACCTGTAGAAGGTTGGCATTGTTTTCCTGATCCTGTCACTACCGCAGGCAGCTACATTATTTACAAGTTAGTGTAGTGCGACCTCTGAACAGTGTTCAGCTGAAGCTAAAAGTTAGTGTAGTGTGACCTCTGCACAGTGTTCAGCTAAAGCTACAAGTTAGTGTAGTGCGACCTCTGTACAGTGTTCAGCTAAAGCTATAAGTTAGTGTAGTACAACCTCTGCACAGTGTTCAGCTAAAGCTACAAGTTAGTGCAGTGCAACCTCTGCACAGTGTTCAGCTAAAGCTACAAGTTAGTGTAGTGCGACCTCTGCACAAGGTTCAGCTAAAGCTACAAGTTAGTGTAGTGCGACCTCTGCACGGTGGTCAGCTAAAGCTACAAATTAGTGTAGTGCGACCTCTGCACAGTGTTAAGCTAAAGCTACAAGTTAGTGTAGTGCGACCTCTGCACAGTGGTCAGCTAAAGCTACAAGTTAGTGCAATGCGACCTCTGCACAGTGTTCAGCTAAAGCTACAAGTTAGTGTAGTGCGACCTCTGCACAGTGTTCAAGCTAAAGTTACTTGTAGAAGGTTGGTGGTGTTTTCCTGATCCTATCACTACCACAGGCAGCTACATTATTTAAACGTTAGTGTAGCGGGTCCTCTGCACAGTGTTCAGCTAAAACTACGAGTTAGTGTAGTGCGACCTCTGCACAGTGTTCAGCTAAAGCTACAAGTTAGTGTAGTGCGACCTCTGCACAGCGTTCAGCTAAAGCTACAAGTTAGTGTAGTGCGACCTCTGCACGGTGTTCAGCTAAAGCTATCTGTAGAAGATTGGTGGTGTTTTTCTGAACCTATCACTACTGTAGGCAGCTACATTATTTACACATTAGTGTAGTGCGACCTCTGCACAGTGTTCAGCTAAAGCTACCTGTAGAAGTTTGGCAGTGTTTTCCTGATCCTATCACTATCGCAG